>NC_092876.1:213239027-213844027 GCF_028372415.1 Notamacropus eugenii
CAGAACATCCAGAGTAGCTGGCCATAGAAGTCACTGCCAGCTCCAAAAACCTGATCCTATGATCCTAGTAGTCCATCATACTTGCTGGTTTATGAGACCCAGGGCTGGTACCTCTCTATAGTGTGCTGGCCCCTACATCAAATCTAAAGTCATCTTCATGATTTCAAGATTTTATCTATTCAGTATTTTCCCCTGGTGTTTGTCAGTGCTCAAACTCTGCTGTCTTTAAGCTGTTGTGCTTACTGTTTGTCAGTATACTCATTCTTATCTCATAATCTTTGCTCATGTTGTTTCTCTTAGCTGAAATTCTCACCCTCTTCTCCATCTATGTGCATCCACTCTTCATTCAAGCCCAGTCTCCTCAGCTAAGCCTTCCTAGACAACATTAACTCACGTGGACCTTTTATTATTTTGAACCCCTTTTACATATTGAACTACTATTACAAGGTTGAACATTTAATTACTTTCTAATATTTCCATTTGTATTTGTTCTGATTCACTGGTTAGATTATATGTAGATAAATTATCTTCTATTTCTCTTGTGTTCTCCATGGTGCCTGAAAAATGTTGTGAAACATTGAGAGAGATTTATTGGGGGGAAGGCTTTAAGAAGTGATAGGATTTTAAAAAGGTATCAATAAAATATTTTACAAACATATAATAAAAGGCAGTATTTATGGTAAGTACTTTGTTAATCTGGGTTACGTGATATAAGAGAGTTGGAAAAGTTTCATTGTTGCTGTAGGAAAACAGGAATGGGGTACAAAAGTGAGCAAGAAGTTTAAAAAAAGATAGACTTTATATACTCCATATTCCTTCCTCAAGGAGAGGCCCTGAAATAAGTAATATCTGAAAAGGAATGATTTTGGATGAGATCAATATAAATAAAACCATGACATCACATGGACTTTTGGATGAGTTTGGATTTTTTCCCAAAAGCTATAGAGAGCAAAGAAACCCAGTTTATTTTTATTTTTGCCTCCAACGTCAAACCTTGTGTCTTCAACAGCCAATCATAATCATGGGGTCACAAGAGTTGGATTTTAAGAGTCTCTTCTGTCTATCTCCTTGTGTGAAATGCAAATTATCCAGGTGAGGTAAAGCTAGTTATAGTTTATTAAGCAAAAATAATTGAAAAGTTTTTTTTTTTTTTAGACAATCCCCAACCAGGATTTGTTTATAATACTATGAATGGAAAGTTGGACTATAGGATTACATCTCTCACTTCACTAAGCTGCTTAGGGACTGCCAGCCAGCAATGATGGAACACAGTTATTTATAGTCTTTGCCCAGGTGGCTGCCAACATGTCATAGTTTATCACCAAAGCCATTTCTGTCAAATTGGAGAGTATTACAAAAATAAAAAAAAAAGAAAGGAATTTTCAAAGGCCCTATGATACAGCTTCTAACTCCAGGCACATTGAATCTAACCTAGTTTAAAGACCTGTGGGTAAAAACATCATGATCTTCTTCCCATGCCAGTGTTTTCAGCTCTTTTTGTTTTCACATTTTGGTCCTGGTCTATGATTTTATCTATGAGGGGAAAGGAAGGATGTGCAAACTTACTCCACAGAAGCAGGTCTATCACTTATTTGTAATTTATAATCTTTTAATTGTCTGGGGGCATAGAGAATTTAAATGACTTATCATCAATTACACAGCTAGTATCAATCAAAACCAGTTCTTTAATTCAGAACTTTAACTCTTGGACTGTCTATCCACTTTCCCACACTGCATCTTTCTATTGGAATTACTTGCCTTCAATAATTGCCTCATTTTGAGGAAGTATTTGTTTCATATCAAATTCAGACATATTAAAATTCAAGCATATCAAACATATTAAAGATGTGTATGAAGGAGAACACCTTGGTAGTAAGCTGATGGTTTTATAAATCTCAGTTGTTTTTCATGGAAAGAGCAGTAAACATTCTTACAGTGTAGCTCTTCTCTGCCACTGACTTGATGTCATAAAACAGAAAGAGCAATGTCAGCTTAGAATGAGTGCTAGTCTGGTGCTGACTGCTGAATCAAAAAGAGTTTATTTGTTTGTTTATTCTTCTACTTTTTCTCCTTTCTTTTTCTTTCTTTTTTTTCTTTCTCCTTTCTCTTTTCCTTGCCTCTTACTCTTTCCCATTTTCTTTGTCTTTTTTTCCTATGTTGAGGTCAAGACAAAGATAAAAGAAAAGATGAGACTAGCCTGAGAGAACATAAAATGTCACAAATTTTATTTTATCTGTTTTCTCCAGTGAGCAAAATAATTTTTAGACTGGTAAGATTAGACAAAAATATTAATAAAGAGTTTCAAGCTAAGATTAGTTAGGGATGATCAGGGGCCTTCAAACGTTTGAAGTCACTAAGATCAGGAGCCTTGAAAGAGCTGGCATTCTCAGAGGTGGTGGCAATAAGAGAACATTCCAGGTATGGTAAAAAGCATGTGGGAGATGGGATATTTTATGTACAGAAAAAAATAATCAGGACAGTTTGACTTCAATATAGAATGCACAAGAAACCTTAAATAAGACTAGGAAGATATCTTGGAGTCAAGTTGCAAAATGTCTACTAGAGTACTACATATACATACATACATACATATATACATATATGTGTATATATATGTGTATATATATATGTATATATATATACATATATATATATATATAATCTTAGAGGTAATGGGGAGACACTGAAACTGTTTGAGCAGAGGAATGGCATGATCCAGCCCTTTTTTTTGTGATGCAAATAACTAGATTTGGCAATTCCTGTGAGACTATGAGTTTGAGATAACCATGTGATATCCCAGTGAAGAGGTTTATCAGGTAGTTCCTATTTGGGAACTGAAGAACAAGATATATATGAGAGTCATTTGTTGAGAGAGTACAACTGGACCTATGGGAGCTGATGAGATCACTAGGAGATAAAAAAGAATTGAAGCCAAGGTAGAATCCTAAGCTCACTGATGAGTAGTACATAGATGATAGCACAAAAGAGATCCAGAGAGTAACTTTGAAGAAATATGAGAAGACAGTGAAAGCTATTTGTATTACTATTGTTGAAAATGCTTTATTGATATTTTCATATCACCTATATATGCTGATATGTTTCATCCATTCCCTTTCTCAGAGTTCTATCCCTTATAACAAAAAAGAAAAAGACAGAAAAATGAAAAGTTTGGCAAAACTGATTATCACACTGAGTCTATTATATATACTATTCTGCACCTTAGTCCCTCATGTTTCAAAGGAAAAGATCTCATCTTTGTGGTCAATCTTGGTCACTATGATCCCATTACTTTCTGTTCTGATATTCTGTTGAGGTTCTATTTACGTTATAGTCATTAGGTGCATTTTTTTTTAGATTTACAGGTTTCACTTAGTTTCAGATAATGTTTTCCTAGACTTCTGTGTTCTTCACATCCATCATTAGAAAAACAGCTTTTAAACATGTAGGGAAAATAGAATAGAAGAAATGCAAATTTTCTCTATTTTTGAGGACATGGGATTTTGGCACAGGAAAATATCTTAAATGATAAATTCTGAAGGGTAGAATCCTTGACTAATTAATATTTTTCCAAAATATGACATAATTGTCTTAGTGCTTCTTCCCCCAGATTGCAGAGCTTCAAATTCTCAAGCCAGTGATGTTTTTTTTTACAATCTCTGAACTATGTGTACCTACACATAGTCTTTTTTTTCCATTTAAAAAAATTTATTTAGACTCACACACCAGAACACATATACAGAATAGAGAAAAGAAACAAAAACATATCATAAATTTAAATATTGAAGTTCAAATTAAACCTAAAAAAAAATCATATATCCATAGCAGAACATGAGAGAATTCAAATTATGTAACAATATATTTTCATTTCAAGAAAGCCTGAATGACAAATAATAGTTGTTGTGTTGAAACTTGTCCACCTTTTCTTTGCTTCCTTCTGAGTTCTTTGTTCTCTACTGTGCACTTTTTTTACTTTCTTCTTTTTCCCCTCCTCCACCCTGAGGAGACTACAATGAAGTTTAGATATGTTTCTCTATAGCTAGAGATACATACATATATGCACATATACATACATATATAGACATATATTTTCCCAAACCTATTCTGTACCTGATCTTTGGTTTTTGGGTTTGTGCATATCTCTTTTTGTCCTATTAATTTATTTTTAGTTTTTAACAGACACTTCCACAAGATTTTGAATTCCAAATTTTCTCCAATCTCTCCCCTTCATCCACCACAAGACAGCAAGCATTCTAATTACCACTTCCCCAAGTCTGCCCTCCCTTCTATCATACCCCTCTCTTCTGTTATCTCCATTCCCTCTTTTTTCTTGTAGGGCAAGATAGATTTCTACACCCCATTGCCTGTATATCTGATTTCTCACATGCATGTAAAAACAATTTTACCATTCATTTTTAAAACTTTGAGTTCCAACTACTCTCCCTTCCTCTGTTCCCACCCATCCCCTCTGAGAAGGCAAGCAATGAAATATAGGTTATACGTGTATAGTTATACAAAACATTTCCATAACAGTCATATTATGAAAGACTAACCATATTTCCCTCCATCCTATCCTGTCCATTTATTCTATTCTCTCTTTTGACTCTATCCTTCCTCAAAAATGTTAACTTCTAATTACCCCCTTCTTCCCATTTGCCCTCCCTCCTGTCATCCCCTCCCACCCCATTTATTCCCTTCCATTCTACTTTCCTGGAGTGTAAGATGGATTTTCAGACCAAACTGAGTTTGTGTTATTCTCTCTTTGAGCCATACTGCGATGAGAGTAAGGTTCACTCTTTCCCTTTTACCTCCCACCTCCTTCCCTCCACTGAAAAAGTTTTTTCTTGACTCTTTTACATGACACAATTTGCCTCATTATATTTCTCCCTTTCTCTTCCCAATATACTCCTTTCTCACTCCTTAATTTTATTTCTTATGTCACCCCTTACTATTCAGCTTACCTGTGCCCTCTGTCTGTATGTATATAATTCCTCCATATACCCTAATACTGAGAAAAGTCTCAAGATTTGCAGATATGAGCTTTCCATGTAGGAATGTAAACAGTTCAACTTAAGTAAGTGCCTTACAATTCCTCTTTCCTGTTTGCCTTTTCGTGCTTCTATTGATTCTTGTGTTGGAAAGTCAAATTTTCTATTCAGCTCTGGGAATTTCAACAAGAATGCTTGAAAGTCCTCTATTTTGTTGAATGATCATTTTTTCCCCTGAACTATTATAGTAACTTTTTCTGGGCATGTGATTCTTGGTTTTAATCCTAGTTCCTTTGACCTCTGGAATATCATATTTCAAGCCCTTTGATTCCTTAATGTAGAAACTGCTAGACCTTGCTTTATTTTGATTATATTTCCACAATACTCAAATTGTTTCTTTCTGGCTGTTGCAATATTTTCTTCTTGACTTAGGAGCTTTTGAATTTGGCTGTAATATTCCTAGGAATTTTCCCTTTTGGGATTCCCTTTCAGGAGCTGATCAGTGAATTCCTTCAATAGTTATTTAACCCTCTGGTTTTGAAATATCAGGGCAGTTTTACTTTATAATTTCTTTAAATATCATATCTAGGTTCTATTTTGATCATGACTTTCAATTTTTAAATTTTCTCTTCTGGATTTATTTTCCAGTTCAGTTGTTTTTCCAATGAGATATTTCACATTTTCTGCTATTTTTTTCATTGCTTTGGTTTTGTTTTATAATTTCTCAATTTTTCATAAAATCATCAGCTTCCATCTACTCCATTCTGATCTTTAAGGAATTATTTTCTTCAGCGAGTTTTTAGATCTCCTTTTCCATCTGGCCAATTCTGCTTTTTAGGGCATTTTTGTCCTCATTGACTTTTTGGATCTCTTTTCCCATTTGGGTTAGTCTATTTTTTAAAGTACTGTTGTTATCAGCATCTTTTGGGTCTCATTTAGGAAGCAATTGATTCATTTTTCATGATTCTTTTGCATCACTTTCATTTTTCTTTCCAATTTTTCCTCTACTTCTCTTATGTGATTTTCAAAATCTTTTCTGTGGTCTTCTCTGACCTGATTCCAATTCATATTCTTCTTGGAGGCTTTGGAAATAGAAGCTTTGACTTTGTTGTCCTTTGTTTATATACTTTAATCTTCCTTGTCACCAAAGTAAGATTCTGTACTTTGATTCTTTTTTCTGGTTTTTGTTCATTTTCTCAGCTATTTACTTGGTAAATAGCTAACTCTCTGCTTCCAGTGAGTGTGTACTATGAGCTGCTCAATCCCCCCACAATCTATGGGCCTAGGGCTCTAGAAATTTTCGCTGCCACTGTTCCTGCCATTGCTGCTGCTGCTACAGGGTCCACATCCATGGGTTCCTCCTCCCCAGTCTCCTCCTCTCCTTCTGCTGCCCTTGGGCTTGGGCCAGGCCACTCTACTCTTTCATAGAGATCCCACAGGATTTTTCCCTGAACTTTCAATTTGTTCTTGGAGTTGTGTGGTTGTGAAGTCTGGAAACTGCCACATTTTCAGTCCCCCAAGGCCTGCTCAGGTCCACCATGTGTGAGTATGGCCCATACTTGGCTGTACTCTGCTCCCAGCATGGTAAGACAGACCCATTGATTTTTCAGGCTGTCTTGGGCTGGAGATTTGCTTTATTCCATCATTCTGTGGGTTCTACAGCTCCAGAATTTGTTTAGAGTCATTTTTACAGGTATTTGGCTGGGTTTGGGGGAGAGGACTAACAAGTCATGCTGTTACTCTGCCATCTTGTCATCCGCCACCCCACACATATCCTTTTTTTAAAGGAGAAATATACAAGTATTTGAAAATAGCTATTAAATTTCTTATCAGGGATTTCTGCTCTGCAGATTACATCACAATCATTCTTTTAACTCGAAGTAGTGAACGTATTAACTCCCATTTAAAGTATTACTTTAATGCCTGATCATAGGGAAGCATTTACCTTGGTTTCTCAGAGGCTATAGCAGACAAAAACAAACTCTGGCAAGATCTTCCAGACTCTAAATACTTTGAGTACAGGTTCTGAGATAAACTATGGATTTAACCTATATTTACCCTACATCAGTGTTGAAAGGTTCATCATGGTTGCTCACCATCAAGGGATAGTCATAGATCTTCATCTACTGAGACACAGAAGGATTGGCAGCAGATATCTTCCCATTAGTGACATCACAAAGATCTTGAAGCATTCCCAAAATTCTCCCTCTTTTCCCCTAACACCTACTCCTCACAGCATGCATGCGTTTAGGGACTAACATATTGTATCTTACAACCTGTCTTTTTTTTGTTAGTTTATTGGAAAGAAACTGAATTAAAGAATGGCCAAAAGCTCAGGCTAGGGAGCAGATGCACTGTAATAATCAGTCCTGCCAATACTAATCCTTACAAAAGATTCTGCTCTGTGGGCTGACGATGGTGCTGGCAATTCTAGGGGTATTGGAATCAATGTTTCCTTGAATCATTACCAGGAAACAGAGCTCTTTGTATTAGAATCAGGGAATGATTTCATTATCCAAGTCTCTTTGGCAAAAAGTGAACATGAAATTATTCCAGAAGTGTCAGTGAAAGTACATTTAGAATGATCAGATGGATATTCCTTTTAGCCAAGAACTGATGGGATCCACCTCTCCTGTTCCCACCCCTCCAGAATGTTGACTGCAAAACGAAACACATTCAAATTTTTGAAAAGCAAAATTAAGTGTAAATTATCTAAGAAAGCATCATCATAATCTGTTATTCCCAAATTCCAAACATCTTCCTCATCTATTTCTCTATTCATAATCCAGACATATAATTTCATCTACAGGAGAAATTTCCAGGGTAGAAACTTTCTCTACCAAGGCAAATCAGCAACTAATTTCTCTATAAGATATTATATTATAGAATTACCAAAAAATACTAGGAAGTTGACTGTCTTGCCATAGGGACATAGCTATGATGTATTAGAACTGGGACTTCAACCTAGGTCTTTCTGGCTCAAAGATCAGCTCTGTACTGTAACAAACTGCCAATCACACCAATTCCTTCTCCCCAAACTGGGAAAATGTGAATACATTATTTGTAGCTTTTAAATCTCCTTTGAGCTTTTGTTGTCTATACTAACATTTTACATTTGTGTATAGACACATACCTATAGAAAAGAACCTTATATGAACGCAGATAATTTGCTATGGTATATACCTGATTGCTTTGCTTTTCATTCTAGAATGAGAAAACATAGTTAATTGAGTTACCCCAGATTGTCAATCAATCTGTGTGAGCAAACAAGAGTATTAGGACAATTCTTCAACTATTAAGTGACTGTTCAAAACAAAACACAAAACTTAACAGTTTGTGGTTAATTACATTCATATAAGTAGCATAGTGTAGTAGTATAAACATCCCAGGTAAGGCTGCTTTCTTTAGCTGGTGTAGACGAAAGATATGTTCTAAGTATCTTTCAATATTCTTTGATTTTTGGCCTTATAAGAACAACTGAAATATAAAGAACATTTTGATTTATATGTTCCCAGTGTCCCACTGATAGTGTAATTTTAGAATAGTTTGAACCATAGAATATGGCATTCTGGAAGTTGTGAGAAGAGTTCAGAAAAGTGCAAACTTGGATTCATGCATTGTCTTCAAATTTAATGTTAGTGTGCAAAGAATATGACCCTGATTTGCCAACTGTACAAAAATGGAAAACTGGGATTGAGAAGAAAGAAAACTTCCATAGTGCTCAAAAAGAACTGTAACATAAACTCAGGCTCTTTATGCTGTCAATATCTCACACTGAAAGATAAATTCTCTGAGTATTTTATTAGAAAATACCTTACAAAAGAACTCACAAGGAAGTAAAGAAAAGATGGACAATTTTCAACACAATAAGTATTATTTATCATACAGGCTTTCTTGAATTGAAAATAAAATGTTACATAATTTGAATCCTTTCTTATGTTCTGCTATGTACATGACATTTTTTTCATTTTAACTTTGTATTTGAGTTTCAGTATTCAAGTGGATAATAAAAAGTACTGTCTAAAAAATATCTTCCTAGTTGAAATCACTTGAAACCTGTGGAGATATATTTTTTTTTACAGAAAGAGTAATAAACTGTCAACTCTTCCCTGAGGTTTGTAGCAAAGTAAGCCTGTCTAGCTGAAAATCACCTAAGAAATCAGAACAGAAAAGTTCTTTGAACAGAAAAACTTTCTTTGAACAGAAAAGTTCAAAACCCAGTAGATTAAAGACTTTCCTGCATTGTTCCTGCCCCATTCTACCTTTGAGTGTTCCACTAAAGAATGAAGTAAAACGTTGATACATAGTTTACTATGCCTTGGCAGCTATTTTAAGTATTTTGCAAATATAATTTCAATTGATCCTCATGACAGCCCAGGGAGAAAGGTGCTATTATTATTCCCATTTTGCAGATGACCACTTTTGTCCCAAAGCAGTCAAATATTAATTAACTTGCCCAAATTACTTAATGCCTGAATCTATCATGGCCCTTATCTCCTGTAACTTAGAATATTAAGGTGACTTCCTAAATGGTTTCCCTGACTTAAATCTCACCCAGTGGCAAACCATCCTCCATGCAGATGGCAAAATAATTTTTCGTAAGCACAAATCTCATTTTATTCAATAGACTCCAAGTGTTCCCCATTTACCCTAGGTTTAAATGTAAACTCTTTTGTTTAGCTTTTAAAGCCCTTCCACACCTGACCCTTAGTAGTGGGAGGGGATCAAGAAAGATTTTGCTTAAGATGGTGTTCAGGTGCCACAGGTATCTTGAAGGAAAAAAAGGGATTTTATGATGCAGAAATAGGGTGCAAATGCATTTGGGCCATGGAGGGTGGACAGAGCAAAGGTTCATAGTCAGTAAATGGAGTGAGGAAATGTTCTTGTGGTTATCCTTCATTTTCAAAGGTGATGTCCTGTGAGTTGGATTTAAGTCAGGCAGAGTTGCACAAAGTTATCATCCTCCCTCTCTCTTCTTGAGTTCTTGAAGTCTAGTGGTAAGGAAAAAGTCAGGATTACTGGTGATGACTCAAGATTGAGTGGGTGACCTTGGTGACTTTGTTGTCTGACCAAGATCTAAAATTTCCATAGTAATTGCTTCAGTCACCTTCATGACTATTTGAACAAATTATTTCATCCATCTGTTCTACTAGAGAAAGTCTTCACATGTTTTGAGTAGATATCTCCCAAACTCACCCATAGGTTTGGGACCTATTGGTTAGACCTGTTTGCCAAGTTGGTTTTACTGGAGTATGACTGCTGCACATGTTGTACCTTTTTGAAATTGTGGTTAAGATTAAGGTGAAAGTGAACACCAAAAGTGGATAAGCAGCCCTAAAAAGGACTTGGCAAGCCTTCACATCAGAGATGTTAATCCACCCTGAACATCCCATACACCCCTTACAGAAATAGGCAAAATATCTTTCCACCACCTACCCATTAAAGAATGGAAGAAGCAAGTAAGGAGCAGAATGGAGGTTATGTTTTTCTGGAAAATAGAGTGAATATAGGAAGGGGCTGAATCCAGGGGTGTACTAGAACCAGATCTAACCAATTTGACAATTCATAATATTTCAGTGTAAACATTTACATTTCAGGAATCATTAATAGTTACAATTCAGGGCTTTTTTTCTTTTAGTGTGTGTAGACTGAAGGTTAAACTTAAAAGATAAAACTTATAAAATAGTCCTGATTCCCTCTCTCTGGTCATCCCATCCCTTCCTGCTTTCTTCTATTTAATTACCTTTTATGTATTTTGTATTTATTCTGTATCTACTTATGTACATACATGTTATTTACCCTAATAACATGCAAACCCTCTGAGAGTAGAGTTGGTTTCATCCTCTCATTTCTATCCCTAAGGCCTAGCAAATCCAGTGTGGTATGTGATTAATAAGTTTTTGTTGATTGAATAATCAACCAATAATGATTGAGAAGCTAGGGCTACAATTACCATGGAGAAGACTGGGGGATGCATGATAATCTGGGTTCAAGTATTTGAAGGACAATTATGGGGAAGATGGTTTAGACATATTTTTTTTGGACCCAGAGGATAGATTGAGCAACATTGGGTGCAAGTTGTAAAGAGAATAATATAGACTTAATTTCAGGGAATGAATCCTCATAATTAGAGGTATCCAAGTGTCAAATAGTGAGTTCTTCTTCCTAAGAGGTCATTAAGCAGTGACTTGATGCCTACTTGTCTATGTCACAGTGTGGATTCCTTTCAGGTATAGAGACTAAAAATTCTATGAAAATATTTTGTCCTATGCTTATTTCATTATTCCCAGTTGACTGAATGATTTATTTTGAATTTTTCTTAAAGTTTCAAGATAGACACAGTCATCCACATCTGCTCATGAAATGTATCTTCCCATTAAATGTAAATCTCTTTCATTTTTTATATTTAGATTTTTTATGATAATTTTGTTGTGGGCAATCAGATGTATTAAATACTTTTGGGGTACAAGAAAGCAAATAATTGAGAGAAAAGATCATTCTGAATGTCGATGCATCTCAGAATTCAGCTTCTTTGGACTCATGTAATATATTTATATCCCCAGAAGTTTGATGAGGAAAAAAACAAAAACAAAACAAAAAAAAACCAAAAAAACAAAAAAATGAAACAAAAAACTGATGTGTTGTTTGTAATTTCTTGCTCTGAATGTCCAAGTAATCCAGACTAGCTTTGTGCAAGTTGTTATTTTTAGTTGTAATTCATGGATTCTAACAATCACTAAAATGGTACCATCACAGCTTTATATTTCATGAAAGTCTGAAAAGTCTCTTTTCTATTATTGATGTTTTCCCCTCATCTCCATCTCCCTAAACCCATGGGGCTACCATACATCTTTGGGTGATACTGATTGTCCCAGCAATATAGCTCCTGCTATCTCACTCACAAGTGGCTCACTTTAGCTTTTATCTTCCATCTGTTGCTTAGAGATTCAGTCACTTTTATTTTTCTTCTTTATTCTAGTGAAAAAAAGTTTTGATGAATAGACATGTAATGTCAGCACATTGACTGGGCTCCATGAACTCATTCTTGATAATCCCTGTTATGCTGTTTATCACAGAATTTTAATAATAGATCTGACCTTTCTAAAAATGAAATTTATAGGAATTTAACAGGTCTGCATCAAGGAACAATCTCACATTCACATAGTAGTTCCAATATTTTATAAACTTTTATCTCGACCAGAATCTTATATTTATCTTGAATTTTTTTCATTAAAAGATATAGTGACTATTTTTTATGTGGTTTATACATTCCTTTATGCCCAATGCATTATTGTACAAGTGTAAGACTTTTACAGCTGACTCAAAGATTACAACTTATTTGATCATAGGTACTGGTGTGCATGATTTTTCTGGTATAAGTAGGTGTATAATTTCAAACTTTTCATATCCAATAGCAAATATTTAGATATAAATTTCAAAAGTTTTTACTTTACCTAATGCTTATTTGTACTAGCAGGCTACACTAAAAATCAAAAGCTCTTCTTTTAAGCTCATTAGTTGAATGATATATTTCATACTACATTTTAAATATTATCTTACCACCTTCAAACATTTTCAAAAGGCAGAGAAGTGATATTTATCCTTCTAAGAAAATTACTAGGTCACTCAGGGTAAAAAAAAAGGATAAAAAAATCTTTATTTCCTCATCTGCACAATGAATATTGGACTTGGTAAAATAACAGGCAGCTCTATATGTAACTGGTTATATGTAACTGGACACATTCCTGTGTCCACTGGATGGTTAATGAGTTGTCCAAAACTACCAACCAATTTGTGTCAGAAAACCAAATAATCACAGATTTTGGACTTGATAGCTTAACACTTTAGACATTAAAGAATTCTGTGTTTTAGTCTTAGTGATAAATAATCTCTCTTTTTTTTGCTTTTAATTGAACTAGTCTATATTCATAAGAAAAAATGCTATGAATGAAAAGTGTAACTTAGACAATTCACTTTTTCTGAACCCTGAACTTGTGAGGGTGCTAATATTAACTAAATATTTAAATTCCTTTAGGTGTTCACCATCTGTCACGAGAAAAACACGGGGTGGGCAAATAAGTATAAGGTAACTTTTCATTCTACCTATCTCATTCTTGCCACCGTTCTTCTAGTACTCTTGCTTCACTTCCCCTGACAAGCTTTTAGACTGAAAAATTCTGGAATAGTGAGGTCAGCAGAAGGTGCAAACAGTCTGTTGTGCATGAGGTTAGGAAAATCCCTAAGGAGGGTTCCTCTTGCTGTGGCTAAAGGAGATCAATGCGGGACTGGAGTTGTCCCAGATAACCCCACTTCAGCAAACCAAGAGGAGATTTGGAGCCCCGGGATGGGGAACCCCACAGCCACCAACACCAGGACCCCAATCATGCCTCAGCACCTCAGGGGAATCGAGAAGACACTAGGACAGCCAGGATCACCAACCGCTGAGCTTACCTATGCTCTAGCTCAGCGGAGAAGACCTCCTATGGCCAGACCATCCCTCCCCCATGTTTAGCAAGCTAGCTCCAGGGTAAATCTGGGGAAACACAAAAAGAATTTACCTGGCCTTTGCTTTCTTACATAAGCCAGCTCAGAACCAAATAAGCTGCAGCACTTTAGCTTCTAACTGAAAGAATCAGAAGCCACAACACACAAAGCCTCAAGTTCAAGGCATAAGAACTTGGGTACAGAGCCACTTGTACTCTAGAAGCAGACATCTACTTTAAAAGTTAGGAAAAGGGTGATTATTATCATCTTGAGTAAGAAGCAAAGCAGGAAAGAAAAGACCATAGAATCTTTCTATTGGGACAAGGATCAACACACGAATACTAAAGAGCATTGAGACTGTACTCCCATTTGAAACTTCAGAAGGGACTATGAACTGGTTGCAGGCAAAAAGGACATTCTTGGAAGAGCTGAAGAAGGATTTTGAAGCCAAATTAGAGAAACAGGGGAATAATTCAATGCCTATTATTAAGTTTCTTGAGGTATGATAGTGAAAATGTAAATTTTGAAAGCTAAAATGTATAAAACAATAGTTTCATGTAAGTGAGATAATAAACTGTAGGACCTTTTAGCTAGGTGATACAATGGATAGGGTACTAGAATTTGAGTCAGGTAGACCTGAGGTAAATTTGACCTCCTATATTTATGAGCTATGTAACCTTGAAGAGGTCATTTATCATCTGCCTACCTCAGTTCACTCATTTGTTAGAGAGAAATGAATAAGAATTTATCAAGCATTTACTTCATACCAGGCACTGGGTTAGTAATTTACAAATATTATCACCTTTGAGAGGAAGGATGAAGGGTCTTAATCAGAGATGTGTAAAATTGGAATCATAAAGTCACTTGCATTCCAGACTTGTTTTGAAGATGAAATGAGATAATATTTGTAAAGTGCTTTGTAAACATTCAATTCTATGTAAATAGTGGCTGCTATCATCATCATCATCAACATTATCATCATCACCTCTTTTTGAGGGTTCTAATTTTTTAATAAATAAATATAATAATAGCAGGATTTCAATATAAACACATCAGCTTTCTTGGGTTACAATTGGTGGATGAGTTGTGATCTGCATTATCGAATGGGATATATATATATATATATATACATATATATATATGTATATATATATATATGTATATATATATATGTATATATATGTCACATAATCATTAAAATACATTGTATTATGGATAAAACTGGAAAAGCCAGAGGTAATCTTTCAATCTTGAAGCTATAATTGTCAGTATTTAATCAATAAGAGATAAAGTACAAAACTTTAAATATAATGATCATGATCAAACTTTTTTGTTGGTGATCATTTCATGCAGATGCTAAAATTACATGCTCAAGTTGAAAACGTGCATATGCTATCCAAGATCAGTATCTATATCTATTTATTACCTGTTATGTGCCAGAAATTGTGCTAAGCACAGGGCATGCAAAATGAGGAAAAGAGAGTTGCTGAACTTAAGGAACTCATAATCTAATGATATTACATGTTTGAACACCTAGATAGGTAGATAGATAGATAGATAGATAGATAGATAGATAGATAGATAGATAGATAGATAGATAGACAGACTGATAGGTCTATGTGCATCACCACTTTGAGTAGTAGACATTTTATATTATTAAGTAATTATATAGAATAATCTAGGTTATTAGAGAATAATACTTTGTGCTTTATTATTTGTGAAATTGAATTACTATGGAAATAGAAAGCTCTCAACAGGAACAGAGAGAAAATCCTCTGAACTGAACTTGGCAAATACAAGACATTTACAGAAAAGAAGCTTTGATGTAATTATATGGATTCTTGAATTACTCTACAGTAAATAACCCCCAAGTTTAGTTTGTTTCAGAAAGAAAGTTTAATAATAAAAATGTTAAACCTTTTCTTAGTACAAAATATGTGTGACTTTCAGTGGGAAGAAAGAAACAGAAAGAGACAGAGAGGAAAAGAGAAAAAGCTAGAGTGAAAAGATGAGAGGCAAAGTGATAATGAATGTGAAATTTCTATAAAGAAAGAATACATATTTTTAATATTTAAAATTCCATTAATGTTGATTTTGTCAAAATGCATACTTAGGCCAAAATAAGCTGTATCCATTGACATTTCTAAATTATACAGATATTGAATATATCACTGCCCTGGTAGTAAATACAGAAAATATATTTATTTACTTATTTATTTGTCACAATTAGTGTCAAGGATATGAGGAATTGGTTAGTCAGTCAACAAGCATTTATTAAGTGCTTATCATGTGCCAAGGAACTCTGCTAAGTGTTGGGCTTAACAAAGAAAACCAAAAACATGGCACTTTTCCTTAAGGATTTCGCATTCTAATGGGCAATGAATTTAACAGCATCCCTAAGTCATTTTTTATTTTTCTCCTTTGACATCTTATACAGTGCCATCTATTGTGCCAGATAAGCTTGAACTAAGATAGTCACCAGGAGTGTTTTCAAACTGGACAGCTTAAGAAGACTTAGGTGTCTAACTAAAGAGAAATTATAGTGGGCTTAGAGAACTTCTTCCTGATGTTTTAGTGGGGCGATCATCCACTCTTATTATATTTTGACCTTGGGGGTCTTCAAATTGTACACACCACAGAGGGAATAAACATTTTGGTCTTTGTCTCCTTCACTGAAGTACCTGTATGCTATCTGTGTAAAAAAGAATTGACCAGTGTATTCAGGTATTCTGGCCTATATCTTTAAAATAAAATAAAATATTTAAAATTTTCAGAGAATAATAACCATTATATATATATATATATATATATATATATATATATATATATATATATATATATATATATATATTGACTCACAGAAGGAGATTAGCTTCCAATAGCTAAAGTAGATAGCTATGGAATACTTAGCCATTTCTAATTAATAGTTTCACATTTCCAGTGCCACTTTCACCATTTCTAGTCCAGATTGTATTGCTTTCTATTGATTGCTATGAATTGTCCTATTCTCTTGGTATTAGATACCTTTAGTATTAGGTTACAATTGGTCACATTGTGTCTTGATCAGTATTTTCCTCTCCATCTATATGAATGTGAATAAAGTGTACATCTAAAGGAACTATTTTCAAAGTGAATTTCCTTTTTTCAAGTGAGGAGTAAGAATGCACTATATATAATCATTACCATCAAGAAGGAATAACATTTATTCTATAGTGTGAAACTTAGATGGGGTCTATTTGCTGATCTGCTATGCTTTGGTAATAATCCTAGAAATAAAGGCTGCAGCAGACAACTTTTGCTCTTTTGTCTTGCAGTTCAAATCCTTTACAAATATTTTCTCTTGCAATTTAGTTCATTTATAAATGTAACCTCTGTAGTGTCTCTTGCACTTGAAGTAACTGTTGTCCCCTAGCAGATAGGGTTGGGCTAAGCAAGATAAAATAATACATTCAATGTTCCAATGATTTATTCTTTTGAAAGAGCAAATAAAAAATTTATAATAAAATGTCAAGAGGTGGCAAGCATATTGTCTAGTGTGCAAAACATCATAAATTACAGATAACATTCACAATGACTTCCAAAACTGGTATTACGTATTTTCTGGGGCTAATTTTAAAATAAATGTGCATTTCAGAATAAAAAATTCATTTATTTTTGGCCTCTTGGTATTTGCTACAAGTGAGAATGATATGCCTCTCCTCCAGGTACAGTGAGTTGTCCATCCCGGGAAGGTTTCAATGGAGGTGCATGAGCACTGGTTGGAAATCTTGAAGAAAAGATCAGTCAAGTGGTGGAAAGTCAACTTTCACAACCTCAGGACTATCTGTTGTGAAATAACTCTTTGTATAAGAAAAACATAGATAAAGTGGGAACTAATGCTTAAATATATATTAGACTAGATGCCCTCTGAGGTCTCTTGTAAATTGGGGGGTCCATAAAATTGTATTTGCTTGGATTTGTGGTGGGATTGACAGGAGTGAGGTGGGGGTTTAAATTTCTTTTTTTAAGCATTCAAATTCTTTTTTCTTACTTTAAATAGTATCTACTTTCTTCCACAATTATATATCAACAGAAACTTTCAGAATTCATTTTTACAAGATTTTTAGTTCCAAGTTTTTCTCCCTCCCTTCCTCTCTTTCACTCATCTGAAAATGCTAAGCAATTTGTTATAGTTTACAAAGATGCATCATGTAAATCATATTTCCATATTGGTCACAGTTGTGTAAAATGAAACAGATAAAAAACATGAAAAAAATGTAGTAAATGAAAAAATATGCTTCAATTTGCATTCAGAGTCCATTACTTCTTTATCTGGATATGGATGGAATTTTTCTTCATGAGTCCTTTGTACTTGTCTTGAATCATTGTGCTGCTGAATCATTCATAGTTGATCCTCACACAATGTTCCTGATACAGCATATAGTGCTTTCCTGGTTCTGGTCACTTCACTTTGCATCAGCTCATGCAAGTCTTTCCAGATTTTTCTGAAATGTGCCTGTTTATCATTTCATATTGCACAATAGTATTCCATTACATTCATGTACCACAGCTTGTTCAGTCACTGCTCAATTGAAGGCATGAAATTCATGACTTCTGATCCTTTAATGTTGCACCTCTCAAGTCCTGTGTAATCATGATTGTGACTCTCTGATATTTGAATTGTTTCTTTTTGGCCACTTCTATTGTTTTTTCTTTGACCCAATAGGTCTGAAATTTGACTATAATGTGCCTTGAAGTTTTTCTTTTGGGATCTCTTTCCTGAGGTGATTGGTATTTCTCTCAATGCCTCTTTTGTCCTCTGGTTCCAGGATATCACAGTAGTTTTCCTTCATAATTTCTTGAAAGTTGTTGCTCATGTGCACCTTTTGATTATGATTTTTGTGTAGTTCAATGATTCTGGTATTCTTTCTCTATCTATCTGGCAATATTAGTAGTAGGTCTGCATCCCAGTAGAAATAAAAAAAAACACATAAAAAGAAAAAAGAATATTTTTATTTATTTTTATATTCACCAAAGTATTTTTGAAGCTCTTTTCTTACAGAGAAGAATTGGACATTGAAGGGATACCCATTAATTGAGGAATGACTGAACATGTTGTGGTATGATTACAATGGAATACCATTATGCTACAAGGAAATGGTGAGCAGATGTTTTAAGGAAAACCTGGAAAGTCTTACATTAACTGATGCAAAGTAAAATAAATAGAACTAGAACATTGTACACTGTAACAGCAATATTGTAAGATGACCAGTTGTGAATGACTTAACTATTCTCGGCAATATAATGATTCGAGAAAACTCTGAAAGACTTAAAATGAAAAATGCTATCTGTCCCCAGAGAAAGAACTAATGGAGTCTAAAAACAGATCAGAGCATACTACTTAAACTTTCTTTACTTGTCTTTTTTGTCTGTTTTCTTCTACAACATAATTAATATGAAAATATGTTTTGCATGACTACCCATAAATAAAATTGCTTGCCGTCATTGCTTGCCTTCTCAACGAGGAGGATGGAGAGGAAGGGAAGGAATTTGGAACTCAATGTTTTAAAAATGAAAATTAACTTTTTTATATGTAATTGGGGGAAAATAAAATACTAATTGGAAAAAAAAATTATCTTGAGAGTGTCCTTTTATTGCTTCTTCTGACCTCCATGTGAGTGCTTGCCATGTGTGAGTTCTCTCTAAATAATCTTTTAGGCCAACATAGTTTTGGCATTCAAACAAAGTATCCAGCCCAATCGAGTTGTGCTCTTTGGAGCAGAGTTTGAATGCTTGGCAGTTTAGTCCAAGAAAGGACATCAGTGCCCACCATCTTATCTTTCCAAGTGATTTTCATAATATTCCTAAGACAATTCAGATAGAAACAATTCAGTGGCATGGAACTGATATAATGTTCAGGTTTCACAGGCATACAACATTGAGGTCCGCATAATGGCTTACAGTATGGTGGTCAGTCTAATACCTCTTCTTTCCCACATTTTCCTTCAGAGACTACCAAACACTGATCTAGCTCAGGCAGTGTATGCATCAACCTAATCATCTATGTGTACATCCTTGGAAATTATATTACAGAGCTAAGTGGTTTTATTTACATCTTTAAAAAATTCTTCATTTGCTGTAACCACTGATTTCATGTATGAACAGTGTGGTGCTGGCTTGTGGAGAACTTCTGTTTTTTTGGTGTTAATTGCTGGGCCAAAATTAGCACAAGTGGCAGAGAATCAGTTGATACTGCATTGCATCTCAGCCTCAGAGGCTGTGTGAATATACCATCATCTGTGAACAAAAGGTCAAGTATCATCCCTTTCTCTTTAGTTTTTCAAGTTAAATAATTTACTATCAATGCGGGAGTTGATCTTGATGCCATTTTCAACCTCATTGAAAGCATCTCCCAATAGTACTTAAAACACCATGCTGGTAGCACACATACTGTCCTGTTTCACTCCATTGGTGTCTGGGAAAGTGCAAGGGCATTATCCATTTTCCAGAAACATGCTGTCATGGAAATTGATATACAATACTGATGAACTTCTCTAGGCAACCAAATTTCCAAGATGTTAAGACTGAGTATCAAAGACCTTAGTTAGGCTAATGAATGTTGTGAACAGACCTCTGTTCTCCTCCTGACATTCTTCCTCAATGTCTTGGATAACAAATGCTATATTGAACATTCCTTGGACTTTTTTGAAGCCAAACTGAATCCTGGTCTCCAAGTCAAATATCAACCTATTAATGGGGTTCTACAACAGTCTTGCAAGAAATACCTAAGAGAGGGACTCCTTTGTGATAGTCGCAAGACAACCTACTTTCCTTTTCTTTATAGAGATGGAAGCTAGAAGCATCATTGAACTCCTAGGGAATAATCTCCTATTGTCATATAACACAAATTTTCCCTCAGCTTTTGTATGGGCAGTGGGTTTTTATACCATAAATAACCTTTAGGGCATCATAAAAGTGTTTTGGATTGTTACCATCAGTGTAAAACTGAATTTCATCTGCTGTCTTACTGATCCAAGAGTACTGCATCTATCTAAGCTTCATTTGCACTTTTCTTTTGATGGAGCTGAACTGTCTTCTTACAGCTGAATAAACCATCCCCCTTGTAAACCCTATGGAGTTCCTATTTTTCACTTAGCAGGTTCTGAATTTCCCCATCATTTTTGTCAAAACAATCTTGATGTTTGTGAGTATGCTGTCCCAGAAGAGTAAATGTAACATTGTACATCAAATTTCTGAAAGCTACCCACTCCTTTTCTACTCCACTATTGTCAACAATGTGTTGGTTCAGTTTTTGCTTCAAGTTAGCAACAAACTGTTCATTCTTGGAGAAGTGATCTAATCTGTCAACATTAAGTTTTCTAGCAGTTATCTTGCCTTGAGGCTACCACTTTTATTGAGTGAGAATGTTTAGCTCAGAAACCATAAGTCTATGATTGGTCTAGCACTCTGCTCCACACATCACTTCCATCACTCTTACATTCTTTCTGTCTCTTCTCTTTACAATGACATAGTCTACTAAATGCCAATGTTTGTTGCAAAGTGCAATAATGAAATATTATTGTGCTGAGGTAAATGGAAGACCATGCTGGTGATGAGAAAATCATGAGAAGCAAACTACTTCAGTCGTAAATGGCCATCACTGTTGCTATTTCAAATTCCATTCCTCCCAAAGATTCCTTGCCATGTCTTATGATTTGTGCCTACTATGGTGTTAAAGTTCCTCAGAATTGTATGTTTCTCCTCTTTCAGCACATTGTTGATGAGGGTCTCCAGATCTTCATGACAATTTTTCTTTGACCTCATCAAAGTTTCTAATATTGAGAACATATTCTCTGATGATGGTGGTGTGGTACATTCCTGCAAGGGTCACTCACATGATCATGAGTTGGCTATTTTCTCCTTTTGGCAGGCATACAAAGTTGTTGACTAGATTAGTTTTGATTTCAAAAGCAATTCCAGTTCCATGGAGCTCTCCATCATTGTGGCCAATCCAGAAAAATGTGTATTCAGCTCTGATATCAGTAAGCTGGGTTTCTTTTGTGATCCTTCTTTAACTCAGGACTGCTATTTGGATGCAATGCCTAATGATTCTTCTTGCAACAAAAGCTGTTTATTTTTAAGGTCTACTGGATTTGATGTTATTCATAAGTGTGCACATATTATATATACATAACAACATGTATTAATAAATTTCTTAAAATAGAAAAAAGAAGACTTTGAAGTCATTGGGTTAATTTTCCTTTAAGTTAAGAAGGCAGAAGGCAGTAGTCAAAGTGGATCATTTTAAAATGGTAACACAGGCATTCTCAATCTCCCTCCTTGACATAAAAGAAGAAAAGCTATTTGATGGAAGTTTTAGCAGTGGCTAAATGAAAAAGCCATTGTCTCCTGGGCAGTCTCAGTGGAAGAGATGATCAAGGTATAGCAAAAATCAGTCTTCCCCCACCCCATTTTCAGAGTAGAGAAGGGAAATAATTCCTCAAGCAACTATTGCTTTTCATAGGGATGCCTACTGGTTACAAGTATAATATCTAATTTCATACTTAGTGACCTTGTAATAAAACTTTTGCAATTATCATTGCCTACTTATTGTAAATAGAGGAATAGGAATCACTAAGACACTAAGTAGTTCTTCTGCCACCACATAATAAGTTTTATGTTGGATTTGTCTGAAGTACAATTTGAAACTGGTCTCATGAGTCCAAAGCCAGTTTAGGAAAGAACTGAAAGCCCTAAGATCCCACATAATTCCCAGAAAAATAATTTACTTACTGGTTCTCTACACACTAGGATTGAAGACAATAACTGAAAACTCATTTGATTTAGTTTCTCACATAAACCCATCATCTTAGTGCACTTACCCCCCAGAATGATAATGAAATCACTTCTTACTGTACTTTACTGCTCCATTTGCTGTGACCTTCATTTAAATATTTTATTAAATGTTTTGTGGTTTAAAATCAAATGGATATTTTAGTCACTAGTATGCAATGGAACAGAAAATTGGCTCTTAGAAGCTTAAATACCAATAAATATGAAGTTTGGGGAAAATTTGAGTCCCTTGCTAGAATTATAATTCTTTCAGATGTCATAGGATTGTTATGTACCCAAGACAATGTAGTTAAATGTATTTGAAAAATGTATAGCAATATACAAACAACATTTTATTTGATTTGACCTTAAGCATTTTTGACTGAGAAAACTAGATACTATTTCCAAATTTCAGTTATAGAAAATAATAATGAAAATAGATGACTGTCATTCTTACAACCTTTATAAACTGTATTTTGCCTCAATGAAATTGATATGATCAACTTCAGGGGTTGAAAGATTAAAGTAGATATACTTGTGAGCAAGCTATTAAACTTTAAAAAATACTGAGGTGTAATTATTAAAAATTTGCCCAATTAATGATTTGTATTCTATATAATAATGAGATTGAATAAGGATGTGAGTTTTGAATCTAGATAGTTTTAAATACAATACTCTAGTTCTTCTGGCTGCTACCCAACTTGTAGCCAATGGACCATATTTGTGATACCTCCTCTTGTGTACTCATTATATCAGCAGCTACCTGAAATTTACCAGTCTTTCTTGGATTCAAGTATCTTACCTAATGTAAGAATGTCAATTACCTCCTCTTGCTAGGGAAACTCATAGAAAAAATATAATAGTAACTCAGCATCATAACTTCATTGCTGGTAGTACATTGCTGAGAGAAATACTCAGAAATATGGCCATCAGTTTTTCATGCACAGTTATAACTGAAGGACTATGGCAATTTACTGCTAAATAAACAAGGAGTGTTTCTTGCTGTACATTTGGCATGCTGAGCCACAGGAAAATAAGACAATGGGAACACAAGTAGTTCAATGTTATGTTAATAAGTTCATTTATATTTTAGCACCCTTCCCATCTGCCAAAGACTAACATGTTCTTATTGTCAAGAATGTTCCAACTCAAAAAAGCACACAAAATACAAAATGACTGGGAGAGTGGCAGAATAAACAATTGTGTCACTTGTCGCTCATTAACTGAGCAATGGATTTGGTTTGTTTTTTTTTTCTTTTTTTGCTTTTATAGCTTGCTTTCTGGTCAAGAAGATAATTTGGCTAGCTATTTTTTCATAATAAGGATGTTTCTGCATTAAATTCTCACTCATCTGAAGTTTAAACATCCACTCTGAGATTATAAATAGAATTTAAATAAGTGGAGAGAACATTTAAAAATATTTCCCAAAATATTTTCCTATATTAATACTTCTTCAGCCCTACTCATGCAAGTTAAGTTCAATAAATATATATGTATCTACTAAGAGAAAAATACTGCACGATATGGTAGAGGACTTAGAAAGATTTAATAATCTGTAGTCCCTGACCTAGACATTTGTCATCTATATTGCTGTATAATGAAATTTTATGCTGAGGATAATGGCTTTATGAACCTAAAAGATCCCAAAGTGGTTTATGAACCAATTGGCCATTCATATGTGTGTTATGCAAGTAGATTTTATCTAATATCTTTAGTTTGTTCTAAGAAAAGACAACATTAGGTACAACAACATTACAGGAGAAAATTGATTCTGTAGAATTGAAATTGACCAAACCTTGATAGAGAATGAATTTCTAAATTACTTGTAATGTTTGAATACAATATATTAATGAGGTTATTGTGAAATTATATTGGTTGGGGCAAATTTATTTGAGGTATGCATATAAAAAGCAATCTGAGTTCTTCAGAGTTAGATTAAGCGGAATTTTCCAATAATCGCAGAAAATGTAGATTTAATAAAAATTAATGGCTAGCAATTATATAGTACTTTAAGGTTTTACAAAGTACTTTTAGACATAGTACTTCACACATTTTGTGCTTAGAATAACTCTGCAAGCTATTATCCAGGGATTATTTGGGTCAGTCATGTTGCATAGTACTTAGAGAGCTGAAGTAAGGAAAAACCAAGTTAAAATTCACTATCAAACACTTACTAGTTGGGTGACCCTGAACAAGTCATCCTCTGCTTGGTTCAGGTTCATTATCAATAAAATGTTGAAAATAATAGCACCTAGGATTCTTGTAAGGATAAAATAAGATAATCTTTGTCAAACACTTTGCAAACCTTAAAGAATTATATAAATCCTAGATATTTATCATCATCCTCAATATCATCATCATCATCATCATCATCATCATCATCATCATCATCATCATCATCATCATCATCATCATCATCCCTATTACACAGATGAGAATACTGAGCCAAGCAGGGGTTAAATGACCTGACAAGACTCATGCAGCTAATAAGTGGATTTGAATTCAGGTCCTCTTGACTCGAGGTTCAGCTCTCTATAGAATATGTCATGCTATTTCTTATATTCTTTGAAAATGATCAAATGGCCTAACCACCCTAAGCATAATAGTGACTTCTATCTTTTTTCTTTCTTTTTCTAAAGCACATTAAACTGACCAATTATTCTTTTTTGTGATCTCATAGAAATATTCTTTTGTTTCCTGGGCTTTTTCTAATTTCCTAGTCTAGTCTGTGCTTGAACAATAGATATTTTCCATGAACCAATATCAAGCCAAATTGGTTCATTCATGGATTTACCTTTCACTTTCAATCATCCTAGTTCATTTACCATAAATGAACTGTTTCCTTCATTCTAATTCATATAAAACTTTCCAGACTTCCAGCTCAATTCTTACTTCTCATGGATAATTCTTTACTGATCATCCTTCCTACAGTCATGTCTCCTTCTTCTAAACACCTCTAATATACTTTACATGGAATTATAAAGTATCTGACTTCAGAGACTAATTAATGAAATCCTTACCTGAAACCATATTCTTACTTATAGTATCCTCTATAAAGGTTAGGAATAGATTGCCTCTTGTGCTACATTTTACTTTTGTACAGTTATCATTGTTACAAATTTTTGTTTCACATTAAGCTAAAATCTTCCCCATTCTCCTTGTAATAATCTGCATGTTTCTCTGTTCTCTAAAGTAATGCAAAATTTATTTCTATTCTCTTATAAAAGCTCTCCAAGTATGTGAAGAAAACTATGATGGTTTCTACCTCCATGAGTGGTCTCTCTTATAGGGTAATTATGGAAAAAAGTTCTCATATATAGGAAACTCACTTTATATTACAAAAAAGGGCCAAAAGGTTGAATATTCTGTTTCATTTTCATTAAGAACAGATGTTCATTTAGTAAGCCCAAGTCTAAAGTCTAGGATCAGAGAAAGAAATGGGAGACTTGAAAGCAGATGGCGGCAAACCTGTCTTAACTCAAAATGGCAAGATATAGGCCAATAACATAAAAGAAAGACAATTTTAAAAAATTAAAATGAGGAGAACAGTAACAATGTATCACAAGTAGGAAAGCAAGCAGAAAGAAAAAATAGTAAAGACTGTAATGAAATATTTATTATTTTTATTATTAATTTGTATTATCAGAAGTAGTATTTAAATAAGTATGAAATGTGTGTGTGGGGGTGTTCATCCTTTGTTGCCAAAGAAGACCATGACATCAGAGAAATGATGACATGACTTATACTTGACTTTGTTCTGAGTGAGGGAGGGTTGTGCAGGTCACCAGCCTCACTTCTCCTCCAGAGCCATCTGGATCCAGTGACCAGATATTCATCAGGATGACTGGAGATGACCCAGGATGAGGCAATTGGGATTAAGTGTCTTGCCCAAGGTCACACAGCTAGTGAGTGTCAAGTACCTGAGGTGAGATTTGAACTCAGGTCCTCCTGACTCCTGCACTGGTGCTCTATCCACTGCACCACCTAGCTGCCCCAGTATGAAATAAGTATGAAGTAAAAAAAAGTAAAGTGAATTCCCAGGAGAAGGGGCTGAAATTCTAACAAAGGATAAACATCATAAATTATAATCCCAAAAATTTTCATCAGGGTGATACGGGAACTCAATAAAATACCTAAAGGGAAAAATAAGGTTGGGTAATATGAAAGACTTTTGAGTTTTTAGGTGTTAAAAATGTTCTGCTTAGAGCATACTGTGGATAATTTTATTAAGAGGGGACATAAGAAATATTTGAACTGAAAAATGAAGAAATGAAGAAAAGTCAGAAGAAAATAAAAACAAAATGCAAATGATATTATTTCAAACTATTATCTCTCCTTTCTACATCCTTTGAAGGATATTGTGCTATCATAAGTCTATCAACATTTTCCAAAACTATAGCAAGTAATATTTGTAATCCCATCTCCTTTGCCTTCTGCAATGTTATTTTCTAAGTCAAGTTCTGGTTACACAAAGAAAGGCAAAGATAGTCCCTACTCTGAACTAGCTAACCACCTAATGGGGGAGCAAACATGTAAATCACTATGTATAGATAACCCATATATGGGATAAATTGAAAATAATCAAAAGAGAATAAGGACTATAATTAAAGGGGATAAGGAAAGGCTTCCTGTGGAAGATGAGATTTTAGCTGAGACTTGGATGAAGACAGAAAGCCAAGAAAGGGCTGAGGAAGGAGAGCATTCCAGGTATGAGAGTCAGCCAGTGAAAATGTCTGGAGTCAGGAGTTGGCATGTCAGCAAGTAGGCCAGTGTCATTGAATCAAACAGTCTACAGGACATAGGGTTATTGTAAGATGAAAGAAGATCGGAAAGGGAGAAAGAAGTCAGACTATAAAGCACTTCGAATGGCAGATGGTTTTCTATTTGATAGGAAACCACTGGTGCTTAACGAGTAGGAGAGTAACATAGTAGGAGAGTAACATAGTCAAAACTATGCTTTAGGTCTTTGGTAATAACTTTGGCAATTGACTAGAGATTGGACTGGAGTGGGTTGGGACTTGTATTAGGGAAACCAACCAACAAACTACAACAATAATCCAGGGATGAGGTTATGAGGTTCAGACAAGAGAGGTTGCATGTGCTTTTGGGGATATGTCAGTGCATATAGCTTGTTTTGTATGTATTTGTTTGTAAGGTGTCTCCCTTATTAGACTATAAAGTCCTTGAGGGCCTATACTGTCTTTTGCCTCTTTTTGTATCCCCAGTGTTTAGCACAGTGCCTAGCTACACAACGGTTAGTAAAGATTTATTCGTTGTTTGATTGATGGGAGTTATCCAAGGCCACACATTGGTTGTCTGTAATCAAGGTTATCAAAAGGGACTTAAGAGAGGAAGATAGTGTAAAATTTAATTCGCTGACCAAAAGGTCCCATTTAATAGACGACAGAGCTGAGGCAAACAGAGTGTAAGTGATGTGTTCAGGATAACAAAGCCAGTGTGTATCCAAGACTGGAATTTTACTCAGGTCTTCCAAATTCCTAGTCTAGATCTCTATACACTGTGCCACCTCACTAACACAATAAGTGAATGAGGTAGAATTCATACTCAGTCTTGTGTCTTTAAGTTCACAGCTCTATGCATCACACAAACTCTGGGGTGTTGATGTCATTTATATTGTCCATTTCCTAGTTTTGAATTTTAATCAATTACTTATTTCACTGGAGCCTTTTTGTTATTTCTTGTTCTTGTTCTTGTTCTTGTTCTTGTTCTTGTTCTTGTTCTTCTTCTTCTTCTTCTTCTTCTTCTTCTTCTTCTTCTTTGTCAATTTATCCTCCACTATTTGTGTTGATTTTTTTCTAGAGTATCTCATTGTAATGAATTCTTTCTTTTCTTTTCTATAACATTATTACTCTTTTACATAATTTGGCACATTTCTTGTCATTTTGAGTTTATGAAAATTAACTGGATTTAGTGCTCAGAGAAGCAAGGAGTGATCTTCAAGGAGTATCCATTAACACCTGAGACAAAGATTTATGTGAAAGACATCACATCTGTACGAGAACTTGGTGGGACCAGCACTTTGTGAAAATTAAAGAACTCACTCTTCCCAGTAAATAAGGTAGGATAAGGAAGAGTATATCTAGAAGTTATTGGCAGGAAACATTTGTACTATCATTCTTTTTACACCCTTAAAGTTAATATCCTTTTACAAAACCAAATAGATATTGAGTATTTTCAGGAAACTTAGTGCTAGATTTTGGCACCTAATAATGAGAATAAAAATAGTTAGTGTGGACTTGAACCAATGGCAGTGGGGCAGGGAAAGAGAAGAGAATGAACACTTACATAGCACCTCCTATGTGCCAAGCATTGTGTTAAGTCCTTCAAAAATATTTCATTTGATCCTCAAAATAACCCTACAAGGTAAACATTATTATTATTCCAATTTACAGTTGAGAAAATTGAGGAAAACATATTAAGTGACTTTCCCAGGATCACATGGCAGGTAAAGAAGAGACAAAAATTTCTGATGCTTCCTGAGGGACAGCTATGACAGCTTGTTTCTGGAATAATGAAACAGAACATATTAGGCCACAGGTTCCCCACCTCTGCCTTACAGCCTTTATTCCTAGAATTCATTCCCATATGACAACCATCTGCTAAGGAGACTTCTATCTCTGAGAGGGAAACTATACAGCAGTTTCGTTATGCCCATTGATCACCCTCCTTCTTCTGTCTTCCATTCAGTTGTGGAACCCTGCTTCAGTGATCAAAGTCATGTTCTAAAAATAAATTACCCTTGAACAAAACATGCAGCATTTTTTTTCCTGCCTGAAATTTCAAGATCTAGTACGAATGTGGCAAAATAATTCCTGTGATGACAGTATATTTATAGTTAAAAATGGGATTTTGACATGAGCTAACATTTTATAAAGTATAGAGTAGGTATTCTTACCTAATAAATATTTTACTGTTTTTGAATATTTTGCTAGGCAATGTGATATAGGGGATAGAAATATGCTTTGAAGTTATCAAGATGTGGGTTCAATTACTGGCTATGACATAAACTAGCTGTGTGATCATGAACAATTCATTCAACCTCTCAATACTTTGAGTACCTTTCAGGGTGGAAGACAGGTAGTTATTAGAAACATATTTGATCATTCCCTACTGTTCTTTTACTTATGAAAAACTCCACGAAGTATTGAGAGATTGGGAGTCTGACCAGTTCCATAATGAGTAATAAGTGGTTACAATACATTATTTTTACAGGGACCTAACCATTTTGGCAAGTTGTTTTGTAGACTGTCAGATTGTCCAGTCTTTCAGCTGTTTATGAGGCAATGATCTACTTGTCAGTTCTCTAAAGCTTTCCCTGCACATCAAAGTTCCTTAATAGCACTTTCTGTTCTTGTTAACATTCCTGACAAAGAACTGTAGCATTAAATCACAATTTTTTCTGAGATTTTCTCTGGTTGAGGTTACAGTTAGTTGTAGAACTCCTCAAACAACTTTTCTTTCCTAGTCTATTTCTTTCTGTCACTAGTTTTTCCAGTTTTAATTCTTTTGTCATGAGACTACATTTTGAACCCACATGTCACTGCATCCAGGCATGAGACACATCAGCAAATTTACATAGTACTGAAAGGGAACAGAAGAAGTACAATTTATGTTATAATATCAATATTATAAAAGCAAACAATTAATGACTTTTATAAACTGATGAACAACAAAATGAACAGAAAAAATACAATAATGTATATGGTAACAACAATGCACAGATGAAGAAGATTGAAAACTGTAAGGATAGTAATCAATGCAATGGGTATTCATGATTCCAGAGGACTGATGGCAAAACAGGTCCTCTACAGAGAGGCAATAGCTTTAATGCTAAGAATAAAGAAACATGAATATTTCACATATGTCTGTATGTGTATGGTGAACTCACCTCCAAGGAACAGTAAATTAAAACAATAATTAGAAGTTACTTTGCCCAACTGTATGCCCATAAATTTGACAATATAAGCAAAATGGATGAGTATTTAAAATAAATATAAATTGCTCAGATTAACAGAGGAAGCAAAATACTTAAATAAACCCATCTCAGAAAAAGAAATTGAACAAATCATCAATGAACTCCCTAGAAAAAAATCTCCAGGGCCAGACAGATTTACAAATGATTTTTAACAAACATTTAAAGAACAGTTAATTTCAATACTATATAGACTGTTCTGGAAAATTGATGGAATCCTACCAAATTCTTTTTATGATACAAAAGTGGTTTTGATACTTAAACAAGGAAGAGTCAAAGCATAGAAAGAAAATTATACACCAATTTCCCTCATGAATATAGATACAAAAATTTTAAATAATATATTAGCAAAAAGATTACAGTAACTTATCAGAAGGATAATAGATTATGATCAGGTAGTATTTATACCAGGAATGCAGGGCTGGTTTAATGTTAGGAAAACTATTAGCATTATTGATCATATCAATAGCAATCTATATGATTATCTCAATAGATACAGAAAAATCTTTTGACAAAATGCAGCACCTATTCCCAATGAAAACACAGCAATGCACAGGAATAAATGGAGATTTTCTTAAAATAATAAGTAGTATCTATCTAAAACCGTCAGAAAGCATTATACTTAATAGGGATAATGTAGGTGATCCCATAAGATCAAGGGTGAAACAAAGATGTCCATTATCACTACTGTTGTTCAATACTCTGCTAGAAATATTAGCCTTAGCAATAAGAGAAGAAAAAGAAATGGAAAGAATTAGAATAGGCAAAGAAGAAGCTAAGTCATCACTCTTTGCAGATGATATGATGATGCACTTAGAGTATCCTAGAGAATCAAGTAAAAAATAGTTGAAAGAATGAACAACTTTGGCATAGTCAGAGGATACAAAATAAGCCCACATAAATCATCTGCATATACATACATCTAAATACACCTACATACACACACAAACGTATATATACATATATATATATACACACATATATATATACATATATATATGTGTATATATATATATACATATATACACATACACACACATATATCACAAAGCCCAACAACAAGAGATAGAAAGAGAAATCCCATTTAAACTTATTGTAGATGCTATAAAGTATTTGGGAGTCTATCTGGCAAAACAAACCCAAGGACTATATGAATACAGTTATAAAACACTTCACACAAATGAAGTCAGATCTAAGTAAGTGGAAAAACTCAATTGCTCATGGGTAGGCTCAGCTAATATAATAAAAATGACAATTCTCCCTAAATTAATTTACTTATTCAATGCCATACCAATCAGACTATCATAAAATTATTTTCTAGATTTAGAAAAAAATAATAACAAAATTCATCTGGAAGAACAAAAGGTCCAGAATATCAAGGAAATTAATGAAAAGAAATTCTGGGGAAGATGGCCTACCCACACCAGATCTCAAAATGTATTATATAGCAGCAATCATCAAAACCACTTGGTATTGGATAAGAAATGGAGGGATAGATTAGTGGAATAGGTGAGGTACACAAGAAACAGTAATCAATGTTTATAGAAGAGTTCTGTTTGATAAACTCGAGGACCTCAGCTTCTTGCATAAGAACTCACTGTTGGCAAAAAGTGCTGGGAAAACTGGATAATAGTGTGGCAGAAGCTGAGCATAAACCAATGCCTGATAACAAACACCAAAATAAAATCTAAGTGGGATGATCTAGGTATAAAGATTGATACTATAAAAAAAAAATTAGGGAAACAAGGAATACTTTATTTGTTAGATATGTAGAATGGAGAAAGTTGTGAACAAACAAGAGATAGAGAACATTATGAAATGCAAAATGGATAATTTTGATTACATTAAATTGAAAAAGTTTTGTACAAAATCAATGCAACCAATATTAGGAAGGAAGCAGAAAACTGGGAATTTTTACAACTAGTGCTATGATCAGGGCCTCATTTCTAAAATATATAGAGAACTGAGTTAAGTTTACAAGTATTCAAGATATTCCTCAGTTGATAAATGATCAAAGGATATGAATAGGCAGTTTTCAGAGGAAAAAAATTAAAGCTACATATAGTCATATGAAAAAATGCTCTAATTCATTATTGATTAGAGGGATGCAAATCAAAACAATTCTGAGGTACCACATCACACTTATCAGATTGACTAACATGACAAAACAGGAAGATGATAAATGTTGGAGAAGATGTAGGTGAATTGGAGCACTAATTTATTTTGGTGGAGCTGTGAACTGATTCAACCCTTCTGGAGAGCAATTTGCAACTACATCCAAAAGGTTATAAAAATGTGCATACCGTTTGACCCAGAAAAAGCACCCACATTTACAAAAATATTTATAGCAGCTCTTTTTGTGATGGCCAGGGATTGAAAATCAGTGAAATGTCCATCAATTGAGGAATATCTGAACAAGTTCCGGTATATGAATGTAATGGAGCACTACTGTGCTATAAGAAATCATGAACAGGAAGGCTTCACAAAAACTTGGAGTAACTTATATGAACTGATGCTGAGTGAAATGAGCAGAACCAGAACATTATTCATAGTAACAGCCACAGTGTGTGAGGACTTGTTTCCAGTAGACTTGGTCCTTGCCATCTACATCTAGAGAAAGAAGTATGGAGGTGGAACACAGAAGGAAGCAGAGTATTTTCTCTTGTGTTATATTTTGTTTACTCTTGTTTTTTCTCATGGTTTTTCCCAGTTGTTTTAATTCTTCTACATAACATGACTAATGTGAAAATGTGTTTAATAAGCATGTATTTGCAGAATCCATATAAGATTGTATTCTGTTTTGGGGAATAAGGGGGAGAAAATTTAAAATTGATGGAAGTGATTGTTGGAAACTGAAATCAAATAAATTAATAAAAATAATAAAAAATTTAAAAATAACCAAGTTATAAAAAAGAGATTGTAATCAATGCGATGTGTATTCATGGTTCCAGAGGACTGAAGATAAAAGGGGTCATCTACTGCCTCACAAACAGGTGATAGATTTTAGCGCTAAGAATAAGAAAAGGTGGATATCTCACATATGTCTGTATGTGTATGCAGCTAAAAAACATGAATATTTTAGGTAGGCATGTGTGTGTATGCATGCATTTAAATGTATATTACATAAACAGACATGCTAATTATATGTATATATATAAAAACATGTATTTCAGCATTCATATATGATACATATATATAATTATTTATACATGTACAATATACACACCTCTATATTTATAGATAAATATGTATTATATAAAACGTTATACACATGTGCATTTTACAAGGACAAAGAAGAATTTCTTTTGCTTTAATATGCATACTTGTCGAAAGGAAATTATATTATTTTCTCATTTTAATGGAATAAGTAAATAAAGGAAATAAAATGGATTTTTATTAATTAAAAAATAATAAAACAATTTAAAAGCTTAATTCAAAATATAGAAAGTTGTTTTTTTGGAAGTGGAGTGGGAGAGGAAATGCTCCAGATGTGGAACGTTGTTTTGCTTAAGCCTTTTACTTTGTTACAAAAAAACCTGCATAGAGAGGACATTTGGGAAATATTTGCAATGTAAAAAACAAATACATCAGTAAGAGTTGTTCTGTGTGTCTGTTGATGGAGTGGTTTTTGCCAAAGCCTCTATTACAATTTTCTTGCATTATTTATCTTGGCTTCTAAATTATCTTGACAGCTTCTCTTGCTTTCTCTTCTCTTTTTACTCTTCATGTGTTTGTGCTAATTCTTTTGAGCTAGTTCTTCTGCTTCTGTTTCCTTTTATTCTTTATACTTTCAATGCCTCTGTGTGTGTGTGTGTGTGTGTGTGTGTGTGTGTGTGTGTACTTACCCATCCTCACTGAATATTTCATTGTTGGCTAAGAGATCACAAATCTTATATATTGAGCTATGTCTTATTCTGTCTCCAAATGAAAGCTTTCATTCTTAGATTTCATCTTCATTAACTGTTCTCTTTGTAAACTAACTTTTCTTTCCAGAAACTCCTATCTTTAATCAGTAGCACTTGTAAAAGCCCAGATTGTCTTTAATGCTAGTATAGCAATGAACAGTACAAGTAAAATGGTGATAGAACGGCATAAGAAATGTGAGAAATAGATAAGCAGCTGAGTACCCCAACTGATAACAAGTGGGATTCGAAATTCCAAAGAACTAAGTTCAAAAACTCGCTGTTTGACCCCAAACAAGTCCTGTAATATCTGTTGGTCTTAGTAACATAGCCTGACTTTACTGATTGTGGTGAAAATCAAATAAGTTTGCATACGTAAAGAACGTTGTAAACCTTATAATGCTACATAAATGCTAGCTGTCACAGTTATAATCATACTCTAATTCTGTTTTTTCCATTTTCTGTGTTTTTATGGAATTTTTGCTTCCTTAATGCAAAGCATATTGTGTTTATTTTTCTCTAAAGCTGAGGATATATTGTGGAAATTAAGACACTAGTTCTTGAGAAAGAGAGCACTGTACTACTCAACACATTTTATATTAAATTAGGAAACAGTTGAGTGAAAAGGTCAAATACTAATCATTCACAGTCAGAATGCAGACTTCTTGATGACCTATCAGCCAAAACACATTTGCATATTTACAGTCACATCTTCTAAGATTTATATTTTTATTGAGTGAGCAACCATTATCAACCTCCCCATGTTTTTTCTTTGGAAAGATACACACACACACACACACACACACATACACATATACATATATGTGTATATATATATATATGTATGTGTATTCTTGCTTCTGTCAGAACAGAGTAGAATTAGTCAGAAGACAAGCTTTCCTTAAGGCACATATAAAATATTTTAAAAAGAAATCCAATAAATCCAATAAATTCAAGAAGATTTTAAAAACTCTACGTGTCTGGTTTTGTTGATTAAGGCTTTAATTATGTTGCTATCTAATTGGCTAACAAAAAGCTGTTCAGCTTCTGCTCATTTATGTCTTCACCACAATATGTGTTCACAAGAATCTAAGAGCTGCATATTCCTTGACATGCACAAAAGTATACAAAGGATCATCTTTGTCTCATTTCGTTTTATTAGGGCATAACCCATAATCAACGTAATCTCCTAAAGCCCCTTTTTCTGCTCAACCTCATTACAAAATTAGCCACATTTTTATTTTGAATACACCTCTTTGATCTAATTTAAAATGCAATGGCAACTGTAAGTCTTGAGGGAAGTCAACTAACTGAGTTAATTGGGTCTTTTATTCATCACTTTGCTTTGCTGATAAACATGATTCCAATTTCTTCTAGATTTCAATTAGAATTGTAGTGTTCTGCACAGTACCTGCCACATAATATGCCCTTAATAAAAATTTCTTGAGTTGAAATAGTACTAAACATGAATGAATGTATTAGTTTGTATTCTCCTTATTAAAAAAAAAAAGATAATTCATGTCTGTCACCAAGTTAACTTCTGTTTTCCTTTCTGTATAGAATTGATAGCGATTTAAGACAAACTTCAGGAAAATTTAAGCTCTTATGAACTTTTTTGTCCTGATATTCAGAATTTTAGCCTGAGTAAACTTATGCATTTCAATGCCTAGATTTACATTACTATACATTGACATATTTTTGTTCAATTCCCTAGTATTTGCTGAGTCTCCATCTTCTTCCATATCTCCATAGTATTTGAGGCTATTTATTATATATTCTTTAATGGATTCTTCTTCTCATGGCTGCTGTGACCTTACTTTTATTTGGTTTTCCTTTTTCTTTTGCCATTCTTTCTCAGATTCCTTTTGTCTCCTTTTTTTCCTTTCATAAGGACTTGACCTTATTGTGTATCATTTTGTTAATGAAATAATTATTTCAACAGAATAGTAAAAATATTGCTGTGTCCCTTCCAATGTTTCTTCCCATTGTTGGAAATATTCCAATAACAGATATTTTAAAGGGAAAGAGTGAAGGAAAGCATTAATAGATTCCTGAGAAGTGGGCACCCTGTGCTAATAGGAGCGTGCCGAGACAAAGGCAGAGTCACTTTACTTAGGTTACTTGATCAAGGTCCCTCCCTTCCAGATCAGAATTTGTGCTAATCCTTCCTTGTTACAATCTTCTCCATACACCCACCCCATCTAACTCCTTGATATGTTATTCCTCCTTGGTCATGTGACATATGTTTACTTGATTAGGTCCTAATTCTATGCAGTACATGTAAGGTATTGTGCATGAGGTTAATTAAGCATGCTTAGTAGCAAAAAGTCACTGAGCAGGGATTAATCCCTGTTGGTTTAAATCGGTTTGCCTAGGGCCCCTGAGTTCTTGGTTTCTGAGCCCTCTCCATTCATTGCTAATTGGTCAGAATCCTTATATTATCTGAACAATTTCTGTTCCTCACAAGGCTGTGATTCTATGGCTCCAGCTGTGTGGAAATTTACCTATTTCATATCTCTCACACCATTGAAAATTGTTTTATTGATGCTTTTTCATGTGCAGGATTATCCACTTTCAAGACACCCACCCCCAAACACAAGCCTGATCTCATAACAAATAGGAGTAGTTAAAAAAAAATCAGCATCTTGGTTGTTTCTGATAATATATTGTCAATATAAATCTAATCCATCACCTCTCTGCCAAGAGTTACAGTTACAGTTCTTCACCAAAGTCACCATTGGTTGCTACTTTGGTTAGAGTTCTAAGCACTTTCAAAAATATTGACCCTTATAGGTTTTGTGTTAATCATCACATAAGGTCATAAATTCTTAACTATAAAAGAGGTAAAGGTGATTGGAAAAGATAAAATAAGTAATTGTGATTATATCAAATTAAGCTTTTGCATAAAAAATGAATTCAACTAAGAAAAGGGGAGTGGTCAGCTGGAGAAATCCTTAATTAAAGTAGTTCTAATAATGGTTTGATAGTCAAAATAGTTAGTCAATGAGAATAAAAAAATATAAGACCAAAATCCAAAAACCACCCTCCAATAAATAATCATGAGAAATGCTCTGAAATATTAATGAAAGAATGCAAATTTAAAAAGCTTTCACAACAAGAAAATTGGCAAAGATAACAAAATATGGGAATAATTGATGCTAAACAGTTTGTGCAAAGATAGGTATACAAACGCAGTTGTGATGGAGCTGTGAATTATTCTATGAAGCAATTTGGCATGCAAATGAAATGACTGAAATGATCTTGTCTTATGATTCACAGATTCCACTGCTGAGTATATACTCTCAAATTGGTCAGTATTAAAAAATAAAGTCTATAAAACACCAAAATATTTATAGTATCACTTTTTTATGATCACAATGAATTGGAAACCAAGTAGGTGCTCATCAGTTGGAGAATAATTAAACAAGCTATGATATATGAATGTAATAGAATATCACGATACTATAATAAATTGTTAATATCATGAATACAGAGAAGAATGGAATGACTTACGTAAATTTATGCAGAGTGACATAAATAGAGCCTTGAAAACAATATACCCAGTGAAAACAACAAGGTGAATAGAAAGAGCAACAAGCATGAAACAATGGAAACCAAATGCTGTAGTAACAATAATAATGAAAATTATTATGACAAGAATAATAACATTTATACAATGTCTTCTATGTGTCAGAAACTGTACTAAATACTTTACAGATATTCTCCCCCTTTATCCTTAGGAACAAACCTGTGAAATTCATATCATTACTATTATTATTTTATAGATAAGGAAAGTGAGGAACAAAGATCAAATGACTTGTCTAGGGTCATTCAACCATTAAGTGTCTAGAGCCAAATCTGAATACAGATCTTGCTGATTCCAGGCCCAGTCTTCTAACTGCTGTGTCACCTAGCTGTTCCTATAACATTATAATGGTTAAGCTTGGTCCCAGTAGTTATGAAATGATACCTTTAGCCCCTTCTTTGTAGAGATGGCCTACTATAACTATGGAACACTGCATTTATTCTCTAATTATTTAAATGTTTTGGTTAGTTTGACTGAACTATTATGTTTTTTTCCTTAATTTATTATTTGTTTATAGGGAGGCTGTCTGGAAGGAGGAAGGGAGAGATTAGAAAATTAAGCAAGGTAAAATTAAAGGCACAAATAAATTTCATTTTCTTAAAAATTAGTAAAGGTGAGATGATAAGTATAGTAGTTGTATGAGCAGAGAGACAAGAATGGTTATGTTAGAAATTATCCTGGTAGAACACAATTTTGTAACTCATTGGACATAGGATTGGAAGAAGAAGGAAATGCAAAAGATAATTCTAAGGTGTAAACAAAGGTGACAGGTAGATTGGTGAGGCCCTCAATAAAAATAAGTAAGTAAAAAAAAAAAAAACAAATTTAGTGGGGAATAAGAATTTTGTTTTGGGCATATTGAGTTTGGGGTACAAATGATACAGCTATGAAGAAATGCCCAGCATATAGTTGGATGTGAAAGACCAAAGTTCAAGGGATTAAGGCTAGATCTGCACTGGAATGATGACAACCCACATTAAAAGATGAAAACATTAAAGCATAGAGAAGTGATTAAAAGAATGTTTCAGGATATAGATTTTAAGGATATCAGCATTCAAGAGGCTAGAGGATGATAATGAAAGACCAAGAAGGCACATTGGTAGGTAGAAAATAGGAAAGAGTAGAGCTGTGGAAGTAAAGTATAAGAGGAGAAATAATTGTCAACTGTGTCAGAAATTTTTTTAAATCAATGTATAGTTTTCCTGCTTTTCTCTTTTAATTAGGCCTGTTTTTGCTTAGTCTGAAGTAATGATTGCTGTCCCTGCCTTTTTTATTTCAGTGAAAGCATAATACATACTGCTCTAGCCCCTTATTTTTATCTCTGTGTATCTCCCAGTTTCAACTGTGTTTTGTATAAACAACACATTGTTGAATTCTGATTTCTAATCCATTCTTCTATCTAATTCTCTTTTATGGGGGAATTCACTCCATGCACATTTGAAGATATGATTACTAACTATGTATTTCACTCTAGCCCATTTTTTTTCTGTTTATTCTTCTTTCTTTCTTTTTATCTTGTCCCTCCTCAAAAGTCTGTTTTGTTTCTGACCATGAATTTGTTTAATCTCTTCTCCCTTTTATCATCCCACCTTTTTTCTCATCTCCTTCCTCTCCTACTTTCTTGCTGGGTAGGATAGATGTCTATACTCAATTCAGTGTGTGTATATGTGTGTGCATGCGTGTATGCACACAATACTCCTCTTTGAACCCAAACAGTAAAAACAAATGAGATTTAAGCATTGTGTGCTTCTCTAACCTTAATCTTATTTCCCTCCCTACTCTTAAAGCTTTTCCTAGCATGCCTCTTTTATGTGAAATAATTTGCTTCTCTGTTCCCCATTCTTCCACTTCATTCCTCTTCTTGCTTATACTTTTTTTGAGATCACTCCAACATGATCAACACACTCACATGCCTTCTATGTAGAGTTCTTCTAACTGTCCTAATGATAGAAATCTTAGTAGTTAGATAGATAGATAGATAGATAAATAGATAGATAGATAGATAGATAGATAGATAATTATCAGATTCCCATGTAAGAATGTAAACAGTTGAACTTGTATTGAATCTATGATTTCTCATTCATGTTTACCTTTATGCTTCTCTTGAGTCTTAGGCTTGAATGTCAAATTTTCTATTTAGCTCTGGTCTTTTTATCAGGAATTCTTGAATGCCTTCTATTTCATTAAATATAAATTTATTCCCTGAAGATTATAAGTAGTTTTGTTGAGTAGGTTATTCGTGTTTGTAATCCCAGTTCCTTTGCCTTCAAGAATATCATTTCGCAAGTCATCAACTCCTTTAATATGATAGCTGCTAAATATTGTGTGATCCTGTCTATAGTCGCATAGTATTCGATTTGTTTCTTTATATGTTTTCTTTTATACCAAGTGGATCTTGGAATTTGCTATAATATTCCTGAGAATTTTTATTTGGAGATCTTTTTATGTTGGTAATTGATGGAATCTTTCAATTCTATTTTATCCAATGGTTCTATAATACCCATGCACTTTTCCTCTATTTTTTTAAAATAGGATGTCTAGGCTCTTTCTTTGATCACAACTTAAAGGTATTCTAATAAGTTTTAAAGTTCTCTTTAATCTGTTTTCTAGGTGAGATTTTTTTCAATTTAACATTTTTCCCATTTTTTGCCTCTTTTGAATGTTTTATTTTTTCTTAATGTCTCATGTAATCAGTTTCCACTTGCCTCATTCTAATTTTTAAGGAATTATTTCCATCAATGAGCTTTTGTACCTCATTTTCCATTTGGTCAATTCTACTTTTTAAGAAGCTATTTTCTTCAGCATTTATTTGTGCTTCTTTTACCAAGCTGCTAATGGTTTTTTTTTAATACTTTTTTTTTTGCATTTCTCTCATTTCTTTTTCCATCTTTCTTCTACCATCTTATTTGATTTTTACAATCATTTTGAAAACGCTTTCTAAGAATTGTTCTTGGACATATGTTCAATTTACATTTTTGAGGTTTTGCCCTTAGCTATTTTGATATAATTGTGTTCTTTTGAGCTTGTGTCTTGATCTTTCCTGTTATCATAGTTTCTTATATTTAGGCTGATTTCTTGACTTTGAACTTTATGTTTGGGCTCTGTTCCAGGAGTGAAAGTAGAGGTAGGGCACTGTTCAAGAATTCAGGGTTTTTTCATGCTCCTGTTTTCAGAGCTAAGGGATTGGAACTTTTTGTTGTTTCCTAGGTGGTATGATATGTATGGCAGGGAGGAGTGAGGTGTGATCAGTGTCTTTGTAGTCTGTATTCTGATCCTTACCTGGGAAGAGCTCCTGATTCCTTGTATCCATATGACATACTACTCTTCAGAATTAAATTTATGACATCAAAGTTATTCAGAGGGGAATGCTAGAGAGCTCATCTGTCAGGCTGTCTCTACTTCACTGTCTTGTCTCCAGGTAGCATTTAAAAAAATATCTTACTTCTCAAAACAGCCTTGCACAACTGGAGCTACAGGTATCATTATCCCTATTTTATAGATAGAGAAACTAAGACTCAAATAGCTAAACTGATTTGTCCATTATCACATATCAGCTTGTGCCCTGGATTTGAATATGTCTTCCTAACTGTTGGCCTAGAACTCTATCTTTTTTACTTTGTTCCTTCTGATACTTTGTTTCAACTACTAGTGTTCTCATTATTTTTTGTTACCTATAATTTTTAATTACAATATTTAAAGAGAAAACAGTTCTACATAAGATCTAGTTTTCCATATTAGAGCCAGGCTTGAAGGTTTTTACTTCACCTAGGTGACAAAGTCCAGGAGGCTCTATTACAATCAACTTTCCTATCAAGTTTCCTTCCTAGGATTTTTCTAGTCCAGGGCTTGGCAACCTCTGTGTCATGCAACATGTCATTCATACTACTAGTCCCATTAAAGCCAAAAAACTTAGAAAGGCCTGCCCTGGTCCCTTGGGACTTGTGGCTTCATTCTCTGTCATTACAGAGAAGTGAAAGAGCAATAGCTAGATTAAATTCCAAATATTAGAGTAAGAGGAAATTCCCTACAGGAGGAAGAAAATAGATGATGAAAATACGAAGCCTTGCTTTTTCCTGAAAATCTTAATCCAGGAGGTAGCTCACTTAATTTGTCGAGTCCATTTATAATGAGCCTTTCCTCCGCACAAGGCGTTGTGGTAGATAATGTTTTGTCATAGCCTCAAAATTCCTGCCTCTGATTCTGAAACCACAAGCTCTTTCTCCTCCACGAGCCCAACACAATCATACACACACGTGTACCTGCCATCCCCAAATTTTGTCTCAGTTTTATGGAATATTTTACAAATATTTACATGCATATGTATTTTCATCCCCCAGACCTCAGAGTTCATGAAGGGTGCCAAACCATAGTGACTTGAGAGTCAGGCCTTCTTTTTTCTGCTATCTATATAAGAGCTTTTGTTGGAGCTAACAAATGAAAATGAAATGGAAGCACATTGCTTCTGAAAAAAAATGCATGTATCTGTAACTAGTCAAAGTTTTCCCCTGACTTTTTGGCTAAGTAGCAGCTCTTTTTAGCTTGCATGTTATTGCATTTTTTAAATCAAAGTACCCAACACCAGGGAAATGCAAAAGGGTCAGGTGGGAAAGGAAAAGGCTATAAAGAAAAAGGACTTTGCCCATCCTGATCTGGCCAAAACTCTTGTTTAAAGTACCAGGGTCATTTTAAGATTGCAGATTTATCAAGTTCAACAGAGTTATAATCAAAGTTAAATTTCTTTTTAATCAAAGAAAGTTTGCCTTTTTTCCCTTTCTGTTCTCTACCCCGCCCCCCCCGAAATGAGAAGGAAAATAAAATGAATCTCCTTTTCCAAATATATAGTCAAACAGAACAAACCTCCACTTTAGCATGTTTTATGATGCTAGTAGGTACCCAATAAATAGATGTCCAGTCTGTATCTGAACTCTCCCAAGGAACACAAACCTACCACCAACTGAGGGAGCTCAATTCATTTTTTTAAAATTTATTTATTTAACTTTTAACATTCATTTTCACAAAATTTTGGGTTCCCAATTTTCTCCCCATTTGTCCCCTCCCCCCACCCCAAAACACCAGGCATTCTAATTGCTCCTATCACCAATCTGCCCTCTCTTCTATCATCCCTCCCTTCCCATGTCCCCATCTTCTCTTTTGTCCTGTAGGGCCAGATAACTCTCTACACCCCTTTACCTGTATTTCTTATTTCCTAGTAGCAAGAACAATTCTCAACAGTTGTTCCTAAACCTTTGAGTTCCAACTTCTCTTCATCCCTCCATCCCCAACCATTCCCTTTGGGAAGGCAAGCAATTCAATATAGGCCATACCTGTGTAGTTTTGCAAATGAATTCCATAATAGTCATGTTGTGTAAGACTAACTATATTTCCCTCCATCCTATCCTGCCCCCCATTGCTTCTATTCTCTCTTTTAATCCTGTCCCTCCCCAAGAGTGTTGACTTCAAATTGCTCCCCCCTCCCATTACCCTCCCTTCCATCCTCCCCCCCACCCTCCTTATCCCCTTCTCCCCCACTTTCCTGTATTGTAAGATAGGTTTTCATACCAAAATGAGTGTGCATTTTATTCCTTCCTTTAGTGGAATGTGATGAGAGTAAACTTCATGTTTTTCTCTCACCTCCCCTCTTTTTCCCTCCACTAAAAAGTCTTTTGCTTGCATCTTTTATGAGAGATAATTTGCCCCATTCCATTCCTCCCTTTCTTCTCCCAATATATTTTTCTCTCACCGCTTAATTTAATTTTTTCAAGAGATGATCCCACCCTATTCAAATCACTCTGTGCTCTGTGTGTGTGTAATCCCACCTACTACCCAGATACTGAAAAGTTTCAAGAGTTGCAAATATTGTCTTTCCATGTGGGAATGTAAACAGTTCAACTTTAGGAAGTCCCTTATGACTTTTCTTTGCTGTTTACCTTTTCATGCTTCTCTTCATTCTTGTATTTGAAAATCAAATTTTCTTTTTAGCTCTGGTCTTTTCATCAAGAATGCTTGAAAGTCCTCGATTTCATTGAAAGACCATTTTTACCCTGAAATATTATACTCAGTTTTGCTGGGTAGGTGATTCTTGGTTTTAGTCCTAGTTCCTTTGACTTCTGGAATATCATATTCCACACCTTGTGATGCCTTAATGTAGAAACTGCTAGATCTTGTGTTATCCTGATTGTATTTCCACAATACTTGAATTGTTTCTTTCTAGCTGCTTGTAATATTTTCTCCTTGACCAGGGAACTCTGGAATTTGGCCACAATGTTCCTAGGAGTTTCTCTTTTTAGATCTCTTTCAGGAGGTGATCGGCAGCTTCCTTGAATACTTGTTTTGCCCTCTGGTTCTAGAATCTCAGGGCAGTTTTCCTTGATAATTTCATGAAAGATGATATCTAGGCTCTTTTTTTGATCATGGCTTTCAGGTAGTCCCATAATTTTTAAATTGTCTCTCCTGGATCTATTTTCCAGGTCAGTTGTTTTTCCAATGAGATATTTCACATTATCTTCCATTTTTTCATTCTTTTGGTTTTGTTTTGTGATTTCTTGGTTTCTCATAAAGTCATTAGCCTCCATCTGTTCCATTCTCATTTTGAAAGAACTATTTTCTTCAGTGAGCTTTTGAACCTCCTTTTCCATTTAGCTAATTCTGCTTTTTAAAGCATTCTTCTCCTCCTTGGCTTTTTGGCTTTTTGAACCTTTTTTGCCAATTAAGTTAGCCTATTTTTCAAGGTGTTATTTTCTTCAGAATTTTTTTGGGTCTCCTTTAGCAAGGTGTTGATCTGCTTTTCATGCTTTTCTTGCATCTCTCTCATTTCTCTTCCCAGATTTTCCTCCACCTGTCTAACTTGAATTTCAAAATCCTTTTTGAGCTCTTCCATGGCCTGAGCCCACTGAATATTTATTTTGGATGTTTGGGATCTAGAAGCCTTGATTTCTGTGTCTTTCCCTGATGGTAAGCTTTGTTCTTCCTCATCAGAAAGGAAGGGAGGAGATATCTGTTCACCAAGAAAGCAACCTTCTCTGGTCTTATTTGTTTTTCCCCCTTTTCTGGGCATTTTCCCAGCCAGTTATTTGACTTCTGAGTGTCCTCTCCACACCCACCTCGCCTCCAGATCTGCCCAGCCAGTGCTTGGGGTCTGAGATTCAAATGCTGCTTCTGAGCCTCAAGGCTTCTGGCAAAGGTGGGGCTGCTATTCAGTGTGAGATTAAGTTTAGGTGCTCAGGTGGGGGCAGGGTGGCCACATGGGGCTCAGTTCCTTCAGGGAGTTTATGTGGAGACCTTCAACAATGGATCTGAGCTCCTTCCTGCTTTGGGAGCCCCTGTCTGTTGCTGCCTCCACTGCTGCCTCCCGAGGGGGCCTGAGTTATAGGGGCACCCCACTCCCTTCTAGGCCAACCAAAGAGACTGTCTCACTGACCTTTGCCACCTGTGGGTGGAGGGATCTGTACTGTGGCTGGAGATTCTATCCCTGAAGCCTGCTCAGATATGTTCCTCTCAGCCCACACAGCCAAGGCAGGGCTGGGCTCTGCTCAGGGTCCGGGGAGCGATGGACGGACCTTTTGGGTCAATTTTTCAGGTATCTCTGGAACAGAAATCTCTTCCACTCTCTTGTTCTGTGGCTTCTGCTGCTCCCAAATTTCTTGGGAGTGCTTCTTTACAGGTATTTTATGGGCTGTGGGTTCGGAGCTAGCATTTGTGTATCTTTCTACTCCTCCATCTTGGCTACTCCCTTCATTTCATTTTTGACAATGGAATTTTTTCTCTTGACATAAAGAATAACTTTGCTCTTATCAAATTTCATTCTATTCTTGGTTTCACCATGTAAAGCAATAAATCAGGGAAGATTTCTTAGAGAAAGTGACATTTGATTTAGGGGTTAATGGAAAGGACTTGAATAGATTGAGGAGGATGGAAGAGTTAGATTGAGACATGAGAGAAGGCCTAAGCCAATGCTCACAGACTTCTACTATACCCGATATGTGTCACGAAAAAGTAGACAGGCTATAAAGAGTACTCTCAAGAATGTCTTTTTAATATATTCTCATTGAAGTTTTTTCATATCATCCCCCTACTGACAGTGTTTAAAACATTCACACATATGCAAAAATATATGCAACCACACACACACACACACACACACACACACACACACACACACACACCCCACACCCCACAATAGAATACAGTGCAGCATTTGGAAGGAAAATGATACACTACAGCATGCTGTTGTTGCTATATTTGGAGACTCCTGCTGTTACAACATTACTGCCGGCTTGAATTCAATAGCCAGTAAACCTACCCTTTTGGGCAGAAGTTATTTAGATGATCTTTATTTTCATTTTTAATTTTCACAGCATAATTTTTCATTAATAGCTGTGAATTTTTTTGCATTTAAAAACATAAGTTGGATCTAAATGTGCCCCAATCAAATATTTTAAACCGCAAGCATTTATTTCACACTAACAATACTCACTACAGTATATTTTCTCTACAGTATGTTTCTCAAGAGGAATTTTTGTAATGTGTAACCCATTTTCACATAGAACCAATACGATAATTGAGGATTGTGTTCCTGGCTAAAGATACAGCTCTGAAATCATATCCATTTCCATCAATGTATCAAAATCAAAAGGAAACAATTCATAATGCTGATACTCACTTAAAGTAAGAATATGATTCTCCAAGTCCTCCATATAAAATGTGTATGCGTGGGGACAAAAGAACACTGACTGTTATGAAGAAAATAATTTATTATTTATCTTTTATCAATTTTATTTGAACCTGGCTTTTTGTTGCTAGAAAACTGTCTAATCTAAATGCTTCCAGAGATATGAGGATGAACTCAGAAGACATCAGGGGAATCTGGATGGTTTCAGGGAATGCTTTGATTTCATCCAAGTCTTGTTTTGGGTCCACTCAAGGCTTGTGTCTTGTGTTTCCCAAATTTTAATGTTTATACTTACTTGCTGATATACCTAAATCTCAAACTGCTCTTCTCTGAAAACTGCTTATGTCCTAAGTGGCCAATCAGGCATATGTTCTTATGCCCTTGCCTGAACTCTATATAATGTAACCTCACAAAGATTTGGAAAGAAAAGACACATTTTTCTGACCCTATCCTTTGCCAAATGACCTAATAAGATTCTTTCTAAATATACTTCAGCTTTTGGTATTTGTTTTCAGGACTAACATTATAGAAGGAACTCCACTGTTTGATATGATAAATAGATAGCATATAAGATTACATGGCTACCACACACACACACACACACACACACACACACACAATATATATATGTGGTATTGTCAGTATCATCAGTCATGAATTAACAATAATGATTAATTATATGTTCCAGCTAGAAATGACTCAGATGTAGCTAGATGTGTCAGTGGATAGATGTTGGACTAGGATTCAGGAAGATTTGTTCAAATCTGGCCTCAGACTTACTAGCTGTGTGTTCCTGGGCAAGTAATTTAATCTCTATTTACCTCGATCCACTGAAGAAGAAGAAAATCCAGTGCAGTATCTTTGCCAAGAAAACCCAGTGTTCAGTATTTATATACAATGATCTACAAGGTCACAAAGAGCTGGGCATGACTAAATGACTGATATGAATTAATTTGCTTCATCAAAGTAATCATTCAATCAATATATGTTTATTAAGCATATGTTAAATGGTAGACACCATGGAAAAATTTAGATATGTTATAAATTTGAAAGTATAAGAAAAGTGGGAACTTTCCATACTTTCAATTCCAGCTAGCACAATCAAGAAGATCTGTATTTGTCTTAGTCCCAAAGTAAGAAGGTAGAGGTAGAAGAGAAAAAAATTAAACCACACAATTATATTCAAAAAACAAACAGAATAGCTGGAGAGGTGGTGTGTTCTTTCAAAAGTCAAAAGACCACGTTCAAATGAATATTAAAATAAGACAAAAAGGAAATATGGAATTGTCCTTTTTTCCATCAATGTGACCAGCTCTGGTATTGAAGTTAGGGGTGGAGTGGGGTATAACTTAGGGAATAAAAATGAGATATCCCATATGAAGAGTCCCAGGTTCTTTTAAGTCTTTGCTAGTATAGGAATAAAATTTTTTAGGTTGTAAAAATCTCACATTTCTTTGTATGCATTCCATCATGGGAGACACAAGAATACCAACCAGATCTTCTTAGCTTAGAAATATTTTCCATATATTTTTGTCATGATCTGAAACTGTTAATAGTTGCTGGTATTTCTACAATCTTTTAAAGTTTGTAGGCCAATAAATGTCTATGAATCCATTTGATCCTCTCAACAAACCTGTGATATTGGTTATACAGGTATTCTTTTCTCAATTTTACAAAATCTCAGACAGGTGGGTGGTTGCATGGTAACATAGTTAGCATAGGAGGTAAGATATCAGCCAAATTCTTCTAGATGCAAAGACTCACACCCAGCCCATATATCATATTGTCTATTTTCTGTTCTTTTTAGAAAGCTGATTGATCAACTTCTTACCTTGTTACTGCCTCCAAACAAAATGTTCTAGTCACTTTTCATTTCTGACTATCCTTGAAATTACCTCATTCTTTATTTTAGATTCATTTATAAAAAGAGTTCCACAAAGCATTAATTGTGTAAAGCATCTTTGGAATCTCATGAAAGGAACTCACTTTTCATGAAATGCTTCTGAGAAAATATATGATAAAAATAACAATTTTTAACCAATCATTTGTAGTCTGGCTAAGTTAAGTCTCTTCTGTACAACTAAGATATAAATTAAAAGAACCAAAATAACTAAATAAATCAAATTTCAACTTTATGAAATAAAAGTTGAAAGGGCCTTTAACAGATCTCAGGGAGAAAGTATTGTGTGATGTGACAAATCCAGTTCTGTATTTAATTTTCATTAACATTTTTCACTGCTGAAAATTAATTTCTACTTGCCTTTTACTTTATGTATTTAGGAACATAAAGAGATATTCATAAGGCAGTCACAAGTAACGTAAAACATGGATTAAACAAGCTTATGCACTGATTGTATGAATGGCATTTTTTCTATACAACAGCACTTTTCATAGAACATTTACAAATAAAATTACACTTTTCCAAGAGATCAAATATATCTGAAGTTACCTGACCAAATAAACAAAATCCAAACAGGAATTGCACTTTACATAATAATGATTTTATATAGCTTCTGAGGTGCAATTAAAGTGGGAAACAGGATAGAATAGCTTAGAACATGCTCAAACCTTTCCTTCTGTAGCCATATGGTCTTTCTCAGGAAACCGTTTTCTTCATCCTTGTCCCAATCTTCTTCCTCTTTAAGACTTAAATCAGGTAGCCCCTTCTTCATGATGCCTTCTCTTACTCCCCAACTATTAGTGTTATTTACAGTGCCAGAGGAACCTGCATTATATCCATCTATCATCAAGGTCAATATTCCTAGTAGAATATAAATTCTTTGATCGCAGTTTGATCTTCTAATGTTGAATATAATACTTTTATTTTCTGTGCCTCATAAAATGGACCATCTCCTTCTTAAACAGGCCTATTCAATGAGTGGGCATTATCTTACCCTAAGTGAGTACCTGAATAGAACTTGGCATAAAGGGGCCAAGGTCTCCTAGTGCATCCTAAGTCATCTCCAGTCATTCTGAAAAATATCTGGTCATTGGATTCAGATGGCTCTGGAGGAGAAGTGAAGCTAGTGACTTTTCACAGCCCTCCCTCCCTCAAAACAAAGTCAAGTGCAAGTCATGTCATCATTTCTCTGATGTGCTCTTCAGCAACAAAGGATGAACCCAAAAGTCTGTGAGTAGACATATCTGTCTGAAAGGGGGCCCAGCTAGTTGGGTAATTCAGCTCTTCCTCTCCTGTCTGTCTCCCCCTCCATTCCTTTCTCCTCTCTAAAGGAAGTTAAATTGAATGGCCATAAGATGGCCAGTTAACTTGGGTTATACTGGCTAGATTTGATTTCTTTCCTTTCCTTTCCTTTCCTTTCCTTTCCTTTCCTTTCCTTTCCTTTCCTTTCCTTTCCTTTCCTTTCCTTTCCTTTCCTTTCCTTTCCTTTCCTTTCCTTTCCTTTCCTTTCCTTTCCTTTCCTTTCCTTTCCTTTCCTTTCCTTTCCTTTCCTTTCCTTGCCTTTCCTTGCCTTTCCTTGCCTTTCCTTGCCTTTCCTTGCCTTTCCTTGCCTTGCCTTGCCTTGCCTTGCCTTGCCTTGCCTTGCCTTGCCTTGCCTTGCCTTGCCTTGCCTTTCCTTTCCTTTCCTTTCCTTTCCTTTCCTTTCCTTTCCTTTCCTTTCCTTTCCTTTCCTTTCCTTTCCTTTCCTTTCCTTTCCTTTCCTTTCCTTTCCTTGCCTTGCCTTGCCTTGCCTTGCCTTGCCTTGCCTTGCCTTGCCTTGCCTTGCCTTGCCTTGCCTTGCATTGCCTTGCCTTTTGCCTTGCCTTGCCTTGCCTTGCCTTGCCTTGCCTTGCCTTCACCTACTGCCCTCTGAAGTTCACACATTGGACAGTATTAGGATTGAACAACAACTGCCTAAAGTCTCTCTTCCGGATCCTCCTGGCTTCAGAATGACTATCAGTAACAACTGTTGCTGTTTCCCTCCCAGTCAGATGTCTTCATTTTTCTTTGCCTCATCAAAGGGACCATCCCCTTCTTGAACAGACCTATTCAATGAATGGGCTTTATTTTACCCTAAAGGAGTACCTGACTAGACCTTGATCTAAAGAAGCCAAGGTCTCCTAGCATATCCTGGGTCATCTCCAGTTATCTTGATGAATATCTGGTCATGGTATTTAGATGGAGGAGAAGTGAGGCTGATGACCTTGCAAAACCCTCCCTCATTCAAAACAAATGTCATGACATTATTTCTCTGATGGCATGGCTTTCTTGAGCAAGGAAGGATGAACACAACAATAATACTTTGACAAGGAATTCAGTTAAATAAAAAGGAACTTTAAATCTTCTTTAATATTATATCTTTCCCAATAGTCAAAATTTATTGCCATTATGACAACAGTACCAGTGCTGGTTCAAGGTGCTGTGAATGTTCTCTAATGTTAAGGGGATCTTAAATCTGGCCTCATGATTATCCTAGGTTTAATTTTGTATGGGTGTGTGTGTGTGTGTGTGTGTGTGTGTGTGTGTGTCCTCTAAAGAGAAAGATGGGACTCTTTTCTTTATATTCTTTAACTCTTTACTCTTTGATCCATAAATCCATGAAAAAAATTAAAATTTAGATTTAGGTCATGTCTAAGATCTACACAAAATGGATTAGGAAATTATGCAATGTACAGTCTGTACCAGATACAGGACTGCTATTTATTTCCTCCATTTCAAAGGAGATGCACAAAAATCCTGTTTGCCTTGAAAAACATGTGAGACATGATACATCAATCTATAACTGCTATTTTTTTCAGGATCTTGATACATAAAATATTAAAACATGGTGCTAATAATTGAATTGGACTTTTGAAAAGACATTTCACATAGACTGAACTTTATTTAACTATTCAGAACTTAGATTTATTTCTCTGAAAACTGCTTGTTCATATACTTTCACCAGTCATCAATTGGGAATTGACCCATTTTTATAAATTTACCTCACTCCCCTACATATCATAGAAATGAGACCTTATCAGGGAAACAGTGTAGCCTAAATATAATGGGAGTGCCAGAAGCTCTCCAATATCTCACATTTTTCTATTTCCTTGAATGATAGAAATATCTATGTCAGGATCCTTGTCATTTATGCTCAAAGAAAGAAACACTCAGTGAAAGAGGCAGCCAAAGACCCAAGGTCTGAGCATATGTGGCTGTTGCCATGAGCATGATGAGTAACTGTAATAAATAGATACTCTCATCATGGGAAGTATGGAGAGAGAGAGAGAGAGAGAGAGAGAGAGAGAGAGAGAGAGAGAGAGAGAGAGAGAGAGAGAGAGAAAGAGAGAGAGAGAGAGAGAAGAAAGGGCAAAAAGAGAAGGAGAAGGAAAAGGAGAAAAATAAGCAAGAGTATGAGGAGGAAGATGAGGAAGAGGAAGGAAGGAAGGAAGGAAAAGGAAGGAAGGAAGGAAGGAAGGAAGGAAGGAAGGAAGGAAGGAAGGAAGGAAGGAAGGAATGAAGGAAGGAAGGAAGGAAGGAAGGAAGGAAGGAAGGAAAGAAGGAAGGAAGGAAGGAAGAGTGGAGACAAGACTGGCAATGAAGGAGGAGAGATTAAGGGAAAGAAACAAAGATGATGGTGTCTCTCCCTTTAACACTTACTGGCCCAGTGGTCAATCTTCTTTTCATGTATTCCTCTCTTGTTACTTGCTGTCAGTGGACTCAAGAAACTGCTGGATCATCACAAAGATCAGTACTGAGTGGGAGTAGCCCATTCCAAGGATGAATTATAACATAATACATGCTCAAGTAAGAGATAGTGTTAAAATGGTGGCTTCATAATTACTTCCACTATGTTATGTACACTTCTCAGGAAATCTTTCTTATATGACAACTGGCAAATTATAATCAGGTGACTTTAGTATTGAGGAGTTGAATAGTCTAATATTCAATGCTGGGGAACCAGTAGCCTCAAGGCCTCTAGGTCCTCAACTGTGAGCCTTTGACTAAATCCAAACTTCAGAAAGCAAATCCTCTTAATCAAAGGAATTGTTCTGCAAAACTTGGACTTGGTTAAAAGGCCATACCCAAGGACCATGCAGGTTCCTCACTCCTGGTCTACTACTACAGTGATTAGTACAGATGGCTCAGGAGAAGAAGGTGAGGGTGGTAACCTTGTACAGCCCTTCCCTCCCCTCCTCTCTCCTCCTTTCTCCTCCCTTCTCCTTAAACTCAATTTACTCTGGATCTCATAGACTGGACAATAAGTCCCCACCCACCTAACACAGAGTGGATGTAATAACTAAATAGTAATTTGTTTCACTTTTACCCAGGAACCCTGAGGTTTTCCCCTTCCAGATTGATTTTTTTTTCTTTATTAAAGGGGCCATTCTTGGAGCAAGTACTTGAAGAAGCTTATTCATTGAAAGATATATCTCACTCAAAGTAAGACTGTCATAAGACCTTGGCCTGAAAGGGTGAGAGTTTCACATTATATCCTGGGCCATCTTCAGCTATCCTGATGAATATCATGCCACTGGACCCAGATGGCTCAGGAGAAGAAAGTCATGTTGGTGACATTGCACAGCCCTCCCGCATTCAAATCAAAGTCAACTACAAGTCATGTTATCATCTTGATGTCATGGTCCTCTTCAAGAATGAAAGACAAACACAAGACTGGTACAGAAGAATTTCTAAATGAAGGAATATGGTAAGTGAGCCTTAGGTTTCTTTGTGGCTTGAATTTTTATGAATCCATGACCTTGTCTCATCTTAAGTTGGTTCAAATTTCACCAGGTGGTGTATGGAGACACAGGGAGAAAAGAAAGTTCCATAGCTCACACCCTGTTCAGCCAAGAGGTTTCAGGGCTATACCAGGTATTAGAAATCAGGTTCTGCTAATCTGAGGAATCTGTAATTAGTCACTTGATGGGCTTTCACAAAACCCAGGGTGAGGAGTCTTTGTAGGGGGGAAGGAGGTGAAGTTGTGCCAAGTTGCTGCCAGAAGTTCTGATCAATATTTATGATTAGGACTTTAAGTTTACTGCTTACCTTTAGATAGACCCCTTAGTGTTCCAATCCATCCTCAGACACTTAACTAGCTGTGTGCCCTTGGGCAAGTCAGCATCTGCTTTAGTTTCCTCATGTAAAATGGGGATAAAAATAACACCTACTTCCTAGGGTTAGGATCTAATACGATAAAATTCTAAAAGTACCAAACACAGTGCCTGGCATGAAGAAGGTTCTATGAAAATGCTATCATAATCATCATTATCATCATCATCATCATCATTATTTAATGCTTTGTTTACCATGAAAAATAAAAGTAGCAATAAAAGACATCTTATTTGCTGATATCCAGAGATGGAGCCTGATGAATGTTGCTGCTAAAGCTATACTATTCAATTTTGTAAAGAAAATGCTCTAATATTTATAGATTGCTATATACTCAATCAAATTGACTTAGAAAGAACTGATTTTATTCCAAGCACTGCCTAAAGGATATTACTAGCAACACATAAATCTGCCTTTTTCTTCAGTTTTCCCAGTTACTGTGCAATAAACAATAGCTATTCAGATCAAATGAAAGGACAAAGGGAGACTATCTCAAAGATGACAATTCCTTTCCCTAACTTTTATATGTACATGACATTGAAAATGGGGGGAAAATCTGGCAAAAACCAAGTGAAAGCATGATTATATTTTACATAATGAGCATAAAGTACAATTGGGAGACAAGAATGTCCAAAACCAGAAAGACAAACTCATCAAGCTATAGAAGACATGTTGTTTTTATCATAGGATATAAAATAATTTATTTTTACATTGGTTTTGTTTTGTTTTTCCACTGTTTTTTGATCTGACCTGTGTTTTTAAGGGTGTGGGGAACTGTTGAGGGGAAATTCCTTCTACCAAGGCAAATCACCAAGTAAATCATAGTCTTAAAAATTTGCCTGAGTGGGGGCAGGGGGAAGGCAGAGCCAAGATGACTGAGTAACAGCAGGTACTTTGTAGAGCACTGCTCCCAAGTCCAGCCAAATACCTGTAAAAAATGGCTCTAAACAAATTCTGGAGCTGCAGAACTCATAGAATGATGGAGTGAAGCAAATATCCAGCCCATGACAGCCTGGAAGGTCACTGGAAAGTGCTTATCATTACACACTGGGAGCAGAGCACAGTCTAGTATGGGCCACTTTGGCACGGACAAGACCTGAGCAGGCCTTAGGGAGACTGAATCTCTCATACCTGTGACAGTTTCCAGACATCAAGACCCTAAAATGCTGAGGACAAATTGAGAGGTCAGTGGGAAAAGCTTGTGGGACCAGTGCAGGAGAGTGGAGTGGTCTAGGCCCCAGCCTCAGGGCTTCAGAGGGGGGAGGGGACTAAGGAATCTGCAGCAGCCATAGCAGCAGCAGTGGCAGCTGCAGCCATTTTTTCTGGAGCTCTACACCCACAGATTGTGGGAGGATTGAGCAGTTGACAGTATATCCCCCAGTCCCACTGGAAGCAGAAAATTACCTTGACAAAGAACTCAAAAGTCAAGTAAATGGCTGGGGAAATGAGTACAAACTGGAAAAAGAATCAGACTATAGAATCTTACTTTAGGTTACAAGGAGGACCAAAGCATTCAAACAGAAGAAAATGATGTCAAAGCTCCTGCACCCAAAGCCTCCAAGAAAAATGTGAATTGGTCTCAGGCCATGAAAGAGATCCAATAGGATTTTGAAAATAAAGAGAAGTAAAGCAAAAATTGGCAAGACAAATTAGTGTAATGCAACAAAATCATGAGAAATGAGTCAACTACTTGCTAAAGGAGACCCAAAAAATGCTGAAGAAAATAATTTTTTGAAACACAGACTAAGTCAAATGGCAAAAGAGATCCAAAAAGCCAATGAGGAAAAGAATGCCCTAAAAAACAGAATTGGCAGATGGAAAAGGGATCCAAAATCTCAACTGAAGAAAATAATTCTTCAAAGATTAGAATGGAGCAGATGTAAGCTAATGATTTTAAGAAAAATCAAGAAATTATAAAAGAAAACCAAAGGAATGAAAAAATAGCAGACAATGTGAAACATCTCATTGAAAAAAACTGGAAAATAGATCCAGGAAAGACAATTTAAAAATTATGGGACTACCTGAAAACCATGATCAAAAAAGAGCCTACACATGAACTTTCATGAAATTATCAAGGAAAACTGCCATGATATTCTAGAACCAGAAGGTAAAATAAATATTTAAAGAATCCAGAGATCACCTCCTAAAAGAGATTCAAAAAGAAAACCTCCTAGGAATATTGTAGCCAAATTCCAGAGTTCCCAGGTTAAGGATAAAATATTGCTAGCAGCCAGAAAGAAATAATTTCAGTATTGTGGAAATACAGTCAGGACAACCCAAGATCTAGCAGATTCTACATTAAGAGATTGGAGGGCTTGGAATATGATATTCCAGAAGTCAAAGGAACTAGGACTAAAACCAAGATCACCTACCCAGCAAAACTGAGTATAATACTTCAGAGGAAAACATTCAATGAAACAGAGAAATTTTGAGCATTCTTGATGAAAAGACCAGAGCTGAATAGAAAATTTGACTTTCAAACACAAGAATCAAGAGAAGCATGGAATGGTAAACAGGAAAGAGAAATCATAAGGGATTTACCAAACTTGAACTGTTTACATTCCTACATGGAAAAATATTTGTAACTCTTGAAGCTTTTCTCAGTATTTGGGTAGTTGCATCGATTATATACATGTAGACCGACGGCACAGGGTTAGTTGAATAAGAAGGGGTGATATCTAAAAAATAAAATTAAGGGGTGAGAGAATAATATATTGGGAGAAGAATGGGAGAAATGGAATGGGGCATATTATCTCTCATAAAAGAGGCAAGAAAAAGCTTTTTCAGTGGAGGAGAAGAAGGGAAAGTGAGAGGGAAAAAGTAAAACTTACTCTCATCACATTTGGTTTAAAGAGACAATAACATGCACGCTCAATTTGGTATGAAAATCTATTTTGCACTATAGGAAAGTAAGGGAGAAAGGGATGAATGGGGTGTGGGAGGGATGATAGAAGGGAGGGCAAATGTGAGGGGGTAATTAGAAGTAAACACTTTTAGAGAGGGACAAGGTCAAAAAGGAGAATAGAATAAAAGGGAGCAGGATAGGATGGAAGGAAATATAATTAGTCTTTCGCAACATGACTTTTTTGGAAGTCTTTTGTATAACTACATATATGTAACCTATATTGAATTGCATGCCTTCTTGGTGGGGATGAGTGAGGAGGGTGGGAGGGAGAAAAGTTGGAACTCAAAGTTGTATACACAAATGTTAAAAACTGTTTTTACATGCAACTAGAAAATAAGAAATACAAGTAACATAGTATAGAAAGCTGTCTTGCCCTACAGGAAATTAGAGGAGATGGGGATAAAGGAAGGGAGCATGCCGTGATAGCAGGGAGGGTCGATTGAGGGAAAGGGTAATTAGAATGCAGGATATCTTAGGGTGGAGGGAGGGGAGAGATAGGGAGAAAATTTGTAACTCAAACTCTTGTGGAAATGAAAAATAAATTTTTAAAAAATGAAGAAGTATTTGCTGAGGGAAATAAAAATTTAAACGACTTCCTTAGTTTTGCACAGTATGTCAGGGACAGGATTCATAAGATCATAAGATTTTAGATATATAACTGGAAGACTTCAGAGCCCACATATTTCCCTAATTTAACAACTGAAGAACCTGGAGCCCAGGGCAGTTACCCTATCACCAAACATATACATACATATGGAGTTGGGATTTGAACCCAGGTAATCTGACTTGATATTTAGTGTTCCTTGATCTCTCCACATGCCACCATGACTCTCTTATTTCAAGGTTATCTCTAAGGTACTGGCTACCTTGTTTTACAGTTGAGAAAATTTAATCTCAGGAAAGTTGTGACTTTGCTTAATGTCTCATCTTGGTCTATTACTGCCCTAAAAACTGTAGAATCAAGTCATAAATTCGGAGATTGAAGGGGCATTAAAGATCCTCTAGTCCAACTTCCTTATTTAAAGATGAAGAAACTGACATCCAAAGAATATAAATGACTTCCTTCTTCAAGATCACAGAGGTAATATACAATAAAGGATTTGCTGACATGGTGTAATATATAGAGAGATGATTTGCCATACGATTTCAGAAAAGCCATTTAATCTTGCTATCCCCCTAGCTTTACTCATCTGTCAAATTTCAATTTGACAGTTTTTGATGTATTTCATGGGGCTATCACAAGAAAGAAATTTTAGACATTATTTAGTTTAAACAGAACTAATTGCACACCTATTGCCTTTTCCCCCCTTACTGCACCTAATTATTACCTCAAGGGGAAATTTTGAGGTTAAAGTTCACTTTTCTCTATGTTCTCCAAATTCTTTACCTTTCTTTCCCTTGACAATAACCAAGAGGATATTATGCATGCATTAATGAATGGAGTGAATGAATGAATAAAAATGTATATGAGGAGGTTTTATATGATAGACACTGAACTTTGGCCATAAAAAATTAAGAAATGAGACTATGCCTGCCTTTTAAGATCTTGCATTCTAATAGAGAAGTTTATGTTCAGAAGTTGTAAAGGTCATATTTGAGTTTTTATGTGATTTCTCTTACCTTTTGATTCCTCAAAGTCCTTCAGAAATGAACTTTGATATCTCAGATGGACTTGGTAAATACATAATCATGGAAGATTTAGAGCTGGAATGACACTTAAAACCACTGAGTAGAGCCCTTTTATTTTACAAATAAGTAAATTGACACTTGAGAGGTGAGGCAATGTACCAAGGGTTATAAATTTAGATCTATAAAGAGCCTTAGATATTATTCAATCCAATTCCTTCATTTTACAGGTGAAGAAAGTGAGCCCCAAAGAGATGAAGTTATGTGCAGGGTAATGGAAAAAAAAAACACTGTATTTGGAGGACCTAAAACCCAGACTGAAAACTTCTTGTAAGTGCAACCAAGTCATTGAATTTCTAGGATTCACTTTCCTCATTTCTAAAGTTGGAGAGTTGGACTATATGCAATCTAAGGTCTCACCTAGCTTTAAGAACTTATGACCTATGTATAACTCATTTCCTCTAATTCCAATAGCCCAAACGAATGACCAAAAGTTCCTACTGACTACGGAGGAAAATATACTTTTGATTCAGTCTTTGTGAACAGAAAAGTTAATATACAAACATAGGTAATAGCAGAAGACCAATATTGGTTTTCATTTAAAAAATATTTTGTAATTTATTTTCTCCAAAATACATGTAAAAACAAATTTTATTCATTTAAAAAATTAGTTCCAAAATCTCCCTCTATCTCATGCCCTTTTCCATTGAGAAGACAGATGATTTCAGATTATACATATGCTGTCATACAAAACATATTTCCATATTAGTCATGTCATAAGATAAAATACAATTCAAGAAAAAAAGGAAAAAAGAATGTTTAAAAAATATACTTCAATTTGTATTCAGACTCCACCATTTCTTTTTCTGGAGGTAGGTAGCATTTTTCATGATAAGTCCTTCAGAAATTACATTGGAGCATTGTATTGCAGAGAATAACTCAATCAGTGGAACATCATATAATGTTGCTGTTACCCTGTATAATGTTCTCCTTGAACATTAAACATTAAACAGAAGTTCATTTAACATTGCTTCAGCACATATAAGTCTCCCCAGGTTTTCCAAAACTGTCCTGCTTGTTATTTCTTATAGAAAAATAGTGTTTAATCACAATCATATGCCACAAAAGTACTTCTGTACATATAGGTCCTTTCCCTTTTTGTTTTCTGTCTCTTTGGTATATGAACTAGCTACAGTCAAAATACAAGCATAGTTTTATACCTGTTTGAGTGCCATTCCATCTTGCTCTCCAGAATGGTTGAATCAGTTCACAACTTTATCAACAATGTATTAATGAACATTATCTTGTCATTTTCCTTTTCTATTATATTAGTTAATCTGATTGATGTGGAGTGCTATCTCTGAGTTGTTTTAATTGTCATTCCTCTAATCAAAAGTGTTTAGAGAAGGCAGAAACAAGATGGTAAAAAAAAAAGTCAGGAAGTTGCCTAAACTCTCCCCAACTTCTGTCAGAGACTTTGTTAAATCAAACTTCTAAATTGCTTCTGAAGTGACAGAACTTACAAAAGGATGGTGTTAAATTTTCCAACTTAAGATAACTCTCAGAAGGACTTCAGGAAAGATCTGTCTCAATGGGTAAAAGGGGAACCCATCCAAACACAAATGGTGTCCTGGCAAGCCAGCAGAATGGCCTTAGTCACAGTATAGATCAGAAACTGAAACCTCTTCATCCTGTCATAGTAAGTCATTTGTGAAGCCTCCAGCCTCAGTGCAGAAAGCAAACTACCAGTCCTAGAACGCTAGCACAATAGGTACCACTAGGCCAAGCCACCATAGCATAGTGGGAAAGCTACCAGGACCTGAGGCCTGGGTTAGAAGGCTAGTGACTTGGCCCCCAGCACAAAAATCTTGGGAGAGTGCCCAGTGTGCTCCAAGAGCAAAGATTGATTATAAAAGTTATGAAATAAACTAAAAATGAGCAAAAAACAACAGATCTCTGACAGTACAAAGCTACTATAGCAACAGAAAAGATCAGAACGCAAGCTCAAAAGTGGACAGCAATGTCAAAATGCCTGCATGAGAAGTCTTAAAGGAGAATATAAATTGGTCTCAAGCCATAAAAACCTTTTTGAAAGATCTCAAAAATGATTTTACAAATCAAAGAAGAGAGATAGAAGAAAACTGGGAAAAGAAATGAGAATAATGCAGGAGAGAGTCAGCACCCTGGAAAAGGAAGTACAAAAAATGACTCAAGAAAACAATCTCTTAAAATATGCAGTTGAGAGATTGGAAAAAAAAAATATCCACTAAAGAAAACAAGTCCTTAAAGAAGTAGAATTGGCCAAGTGGAAAAAAAAGAGAAACAAAAGCTGATTGAAGAAAATGATTCCTTAAAAAGTACAATTAGGCAAGTGAAAGCTAATGATTCTATCATACCCTAAGAATCAGTCAAACAAAATAAAAAGAATGAAAACAATAGAAGAAAATATAAAATTACTCATTGGAAAAACAATTATCCTAGAAAATAGATACAGGAGAAATAATTTAAGAATTATTGAACTACATTAAAGCAGTGATAAATAAAAGACCTTGGACAAGATCACTCAAAAAATTATCAAGAAAAGATACCCTCATATCTTAGAACTAGAGGTAAATAGCCATTCAGAGTGTGTGTGTGTGTGTGTCTGTGTGTGTGTGTCCATGTGTATAATCCCTCCAAATACCCAAATACTGAGAAAAGTCTCAAGAGTTACACATATTATCTTTCCATGTAGGAATGTAAACAGTTCAACTTTACAAAGTCCTTTATGATTTCTCTTTCTTGTTTACCTTTTCATGCATCTCTTGATTCTTGTGTTTGAAAGTCAAATTTTCTATTCAGCTCTGGTCTTTTCATTAAGAATGCTCAAAGATCCTCTATTTCATTGAATGTTTTCCTTTGAAGTATTATACTCAGTTTAGCTTGGTAGGTGATTCTTGGACTTCTGGAATGTCGTATTCCAAGTGCTTCAACCCCCTAATGTAGAAGCTGCCAGATCCTGTATTATCCTGGTTGTATTTCTACAATACTCAAATTGTTTATTTCTAGCTGCTTGCAATATTTTTCCCTTTACCTGAAAATTCTGGAATTTGGCTACAACATTCTTAGGAGTTTTTTTCTTTTTAGATCTCTTTCAGGAGGTGATAGGTGTATTCTTTCAATATTTATTTTAACCTCTGTTTCTAGAATATCGGGGAAGTTTTCCTTGATAATTTCACGAAAGATGATGTGTAGGCTCTTTTTGATCTGGCTTTCAAGTAGTCCCATAATTTTTAAATTGTCTCTCCTGGATTTATTTTTCAGGTCAATTCTTTCTCCAATTAGATAGTTCACATTGTCTTCTATTTTTTCATTCTTTTGGTTTTGTTTTGTAATTTCTTGGTTTCTCATAAAGCCATTAACTTCCATCTACTCTGTTCTAAATTTTAAAGAACGATTTTCTTCAGTGAGCTTTTGAACTTCCTTTTCCATTTGGCTAATTCTTCTCTTTAAAGCATTCTTATCCTCATTTACTTTTTGGCCCATTTTTGTCATTTGAGTTAGCCTATTTTTAAAAGTGTTAATTTCATCGGCATTTTTTGGGTCTCTTTTAGCAAGCTGTTGGCTTGCTATTCATGATTTTCTTGCGTTGCTCTCATTTCTCTTCCCAATTTTTCCTCCATCTCTCTTACTTGATTTTCAAAATCGTTTTTGAGCTCTTCCTGGCCTGGGACCATTGCATATTCATTTTGGAGGTTTTGCATGCAGAAGCCTTGACTTTTAGGTCTTCCTCTGAAGACTTGAATTGTGCCTCCTCATCTAAAAGAATGGAAGAAAATACCTGCTTACCAAGAAAGTAACCTCCTATTGTCTTATTCTTTTGTCCTTTGTGGGGGCGTTTCCTTAGTCAGTTACTTGACTTTTGAGTTTTTTGTCAGGGTTAAGCTCAGGGCTGAGATTCAGATCAGCTGCTCAATTCTCCCAGAGACTCTAGGCAGAGGTCTCCAAAAAACAGAAGATACCACTGCAGTGGCTGCCAGGACCCAGACCGTGTTACCCTCTCCTGGGTGACAGAGCCCTCCCACTGACCTTTGAAACTGTCTGTGGCATTTGTGGGATGAGCAATCTGAGAAATGCTGCTGTCAATGGCTCCCTGAAGTCTGTTCAGGGTTCTGTCCCTGCCACATCAGGCTGCACTCTGTGCTTCCTGAGCTGCATTCACTCCACACTTCCCAGGCTGCATCAATGGATGATTATTTAAAAAAATATAAATTTCCCAGATTAACACAAGAGGAAGTTAAACACTTAAACAACCCCATCTCAGAAAAAGAAATTGAATAAACCATCAATGAATGATTTCGCTAGGGAAAAGAAAAAAATCTCCAGGATCAAATGGATTTACAAGTGAATTCTATCAAACATTTAAAAAAATTCCAGTACTATGTACACTATTTGGAAAAATTGAGGAAGAAAAAGTCCTCCCAAGTTCTTTTTAAGATACAGATACGGTTTTGATACCTAAACCAGGAAGAGGCAAAACAGAGAAAGAAAATTATAGACCAGTTCCTCTGGTGAATATAGATGCAAAAATTTTAAATAAGATTTTAGCAAAAAGAATACAGAAGCTTATCATGGGATCAGGTGGGAGTCATACCAGGAATGCAGAATTGGTTCAATATTAGGAAAATTATTAATGTTATTGATCATCTCAACAACAACCCTAACAGAAACTACATGATTATTTCAACAGATGCAGAAGAAGCTTTTGACAAAGTACAACACCCATTCCTGTTAAAAACACTGGAGAGCATAGGAATAAAGGGAACTTTCCATAAAATAACAAGCAATATCCACCTAAAACCTTCAACAAGCATTATATGCAATGGGATATTCCACAGGTAGAAGCATTTCCAGTAAGATCAGGGGTGAAACAAGGATGTCCATTATCACCACTATTATTCAATATGGTATTAGAAATTTTAGCTGTAGCAATTAAAGATGAAGGAATTGAAGGAATTAGAGTAGGAAAAGAAGAAACTAAGTCATTACTTAGAGAATCCCAGAGATTCAAGTAAAAAACAACTTGAAATAATAAACAACTTTCTCAGAGTTGCAGGTTAAAAAATAAACCCACACAAATCTTCTGCATTTCTCTATATTACTAACAAAGTCCAACAGCAAGAAACAGAAAGAGAAATTCCATTTAAAGCCAAGGTAGACACTACAAAATATTTGGGAGCCTATCTGTCAAAACAAATTCGGAAACTATATCAACACAATTACGTGACACTTTCTGCACAAATAAAGTCAGATCTAAGTAAGTGAAAAAATATTGGTTACTCATGGGAAGACCAAGTCAATACAATAGAAATGATAATTCTATCTATATTAATTTATTTATTTAGTGCCATACCAATCAACCTTCAGATAATTATTTTTTGGAGCTGGAAAAAATGTCGAAATTCATCTGGAAGAAAAAAGGTCCAGAATATCAAGGGAACTAATGAAAAGAAATATTAGGGAAGGTGGCCTAGCTCTACCAGATCTCAAATTGTATTATAAAGCACCAGTTATGAAAACCACTTGGTACTGGTTAAGAAACAGTTAGGTTAGGTACTCAAAACACAGTAATCAATGAATATAGCAATCTACTATTTGATAAATCCAATGAGCACAGCTTCTGGGATAAGAACTCACTGTCTGACAAAAATTGTTGGGAAAACTAGATAACAATGTGGTAACTACTAGGCATAGACCAATGCCCAACATCATACACAAGAGTAAAGTCCAAATGGGTACATGATCTAGGTATGAAGATTGACACAATAAAGAATTAAATGGAGCAAGGGATAGTGTATTTATAATATTTATGGAGAAAGGAAACTTTTTTGACTAAAGAAGAGATAGAAAGCATTATGAAATGCAAAATGGATAATTTTGATTACATTAAACTGAAAATTTTTGCACAACTAAACCCAATGCAACCAAGATTAGGAGGGAAGTAGAAAACTGGGAAAGAATTTTTTGCAACTGGTGTCAATGAAAACAGCCTCATTTCTAAAATATATGGAGAGCTGAGTCAAATGTACAAGAATAGAAGTCATTTCCCAATTGATAAATGGCCAAAGGATATGAACAGGTAGTATTCAGAGGAAGAAATTAAATATATTTATTATCATATGAAAAGTGCTCTAAATCACTATTGATTAAAGAGATGCCAATCAAAACAACTCTGAGATACCACATAGTGCTTATCAGATTGGGTAGCATGACAAAACAAGAAGATGATAAATGCTGGAGAAGATGTGGGAGAATTGGAATACTAATTCATTGTTGTTGGAGATGTGAGCTGATCCAACCATTCTGGAGAGCAATTTGGAACTATGCCCAAAGGGCTACAAAAGTTGCATGCCCTTTGACCCATCAATACCTCTTCTAGAACTGTATCTCCAAGAGATCATAAAAATGGGAAAGGGTCCCACATGTACAAAAATATTTATAGCAGCACTCTTTGTTTTGACCAAAAACTGGAAATCAAGGGGATGCCTGTCAATTGAGGAATGACTGAATAAATTGTGGTATATGAATGTAATAGTATACAATTTCAATAAAGGAACTGATGAACAGGAAGACTTCAGATAGGCCTAGAAAGATTTATATGATCTGATACTGAGCTAAAGGAACAGAACCAGAAGATCTTTGTATACAGCAACAAACAGTGTGCAAGGATTTTTTTCTGGTAGTCTTAGAACTTCCTTGCAATGCAAGGACCTAAAAAATTCCCAATGACCTTTTAAGGCAAAATGCCTTCCACATCCAGAGAAAGAACAGTGGAATTAAATCACAGAATGTAGCAGATCATCTTCTTTTTTTATTACGTTTTGGTTTGTTATATGATTTCTCCCATTCATTTTAATTCTTCTGCAACATGACTATGGTGAAAATGTATTTAATAGGAATGGACGTGTAGAACCAATATAAAATTTTATGCTGTCTGAGGGAGAGAGGGGCGAGGTGAGGTGGGGAAGGAGTAGGAGGGAGGGAAAGAAAAAAATCTGGTTAGTATGGTAATGATTGTGGAACACTGAAAATACATAAAATATAAAATAAAATAAAAAAGAATGAGTGAGTCAAACAACAAATCATAAAAGCAATTAATAATTTCATTAATAAGACAAGCAATAATGAGACAACACACCAAAACTCATGGAATGCAGCCAAAGCATTTCTTGGGGGAAACTTTTATATATCTCAATACTTACACGAATAAAGTAGAAGGAGGAAGACAATGGCCTGGGTATGCAGTTAAATAGGCTAGAAAAAGAACAAACTAAAAATCTCCAGTTAAAAACCAAATTATACATTCTGGAACTCAAGGGAGAGATTAACAAAAATAAAAGCAAAGAAATTATTTAACTAATGAATAAAACTAAGAACTACTTTTTTAATCTTTATTTTATTTTTTATTGATAATTTATTTCTTTTCAGTTTTCAACAATCACTTCTATAAGTTTAAAATTTTTCCCCCTCCCTTCCTACAATGATAAACAATCTTGTATGGGTTCTACACATGCATTCTTATTAAACACATTTTCATGCTAGTCATGTTGCATAAAAGAATTGAATGAAGGGGAGAAACCATGAGAAAAACCATAAAAAAACAGAAAATAGTCTTCATTCTGAGTTCTGTCTCTACATTCCTTTCTCTGGATGTGGATGGCATTTCACATCAAGAGTCCTTTGGAAATGGTTTTAGGTCTTTGCATTGCTGTGAAGCGTTAAATCTATTATAAACAATCCTCTTCCACTATAGTTGTTACTGTGTATAATGTTTTCCCAGTTCTTCTCCTTGCACTCATCATCAGTTCATAGGAGTTTTTCCAGATTTTTCTGTAGACTACCTGTTCATCATTTCGTATAGCACAATAGAATCCCATTGCATTCATATACCACAACTTGCTCAGTTATTCCCCAATTAACGGACATTCCCTCACTTTGCAGTTCTCAGTCATCACATGAAGAGCTGTGATAAATATTTTTGTACATGTAACTCCTTTTACCATTTTGATGATCTCTTTGGGATACAGCCCTAGAAGAGGTAATGTTGGGTTCAAGGATATGCACATTTTTTTTAGACCTTTGGTCATAGTTCCAAAATGCTCTCCAGAATGATTGGATCAGCTGAAAGCTCCACCAATAATGAATTATTGTTCCAACTCTCCTATATCTTTTCCAGCATTTATTATCTTCCTGTTTTGTCATGTTGGCCAATCTGATAGGTATGATGTTGTACCTCAGAGTTGTTTTGATTTGCATCTTTATAATCAAAAGTGATTTAGAACATTTTTTCATGTGATTACAGAAATAGTTTACTCTGCCACCTTGAATCCTGGAAGTTCAAGTCAGGAGTTTTTTTGTTTTTTTTCGTTTATTTAGTAAATTTTTTTTACCTCTTTTTCCATTTGGCTAACTCTAACTTTAAAGAATTCTCTTCATTGGGTTTTTGTACCTTATTTTGGTACTGTTTGATTTACTGTGTTTTTAAGGTGTTAATTTTTAACATGTTTTTGTTCCTCCTTTAATAAGCTGTTTACTATTTTTTCATGATTTTCTTGCATCACTTTTGTTTCAGTTCCCATTTTTCTATCTCACTTGTTTCATTTTTAAAATTTTTTTAAGCTCTTCCAGGAATCTTTTCTTAGGATTGATACCAGTTCGTGTTTTTCTTTGAGTCTTTGAATGTGTCTGTTTTGACTAATTTGTCCTCTTCTGCATTCATGTCTTACTCTTTCTTGTGCCTGTAGTAACTCTCTGTGGTCAGGTTTTTCTCTTTTTTTGCTCATTTTTCTAGACTATTTCTTGACATTCAACTTTATGTTAAAGTGAGTGGAGAGGTCCATGTACCATGCTTTAGTATTTTTGTTCTCATCAGCTGTTTTTAGGGCTGGTTCTTTCAAGGTGGCCTGATCTAAAAAGAGATGTGTTTACTACTCTTCTAGCCTGTGCTCTGATCTGTGACTAACCACAAGCACTCTTTCCTCCCACCCCTAGAAATGTGACCAGGGTCCCCGCTCCCTGAAACCACAAGCTCTGGTGTGCTAGTGCTCCTCCTTGATCTGGGATTGTGACCCAGATACATGTATAGTCAATGCAACAGATTCCTACACCCTGTGCCATGGAAAGGTTCTCCATCATCTCCTTCTGACCAGTTGTCCAACCTCTTTTACTGTCTGTGTGCTGAGACCTCTGATGCTTGCTGAAGGGAGTTCTTCAATTGGCTTGCCAAAGCATATTATGTGCCGCACTGAACTCCACTCTCACCTCAGTATGACAGACCCTTCTTGCCAGCCTAACTTGTCTTGGGTTGGGAAATTATTTCACCTCATCCTTTTTGTGACTTCTAGTACTCTAAGATTCTCTTTAAGGTGTTATGTTATGTTGTTTGGAAGAGAATTTAGGATGACTCAGGTGAGTCACTGCTTTTCCTCTGCTATTGTGACCCCAAGTCTCACCTCTTTTTCCATATATTCATCTTTTAATTACAATGAATTGAACAATAAAAATGGTTTCAATTAAGAGCTATAGATGTCTGACTATAATACCATATAATCCTACGTATATAAATGAAGATTATACAGCTGCTTTGCCTAAAGGATTACTCTGTGCCTGTTCCAAAATATACTCCAGTGGTATCTTAAAAAAGGTTTATAAATCTTAAAAATTTCTCTGAAGTGTTGTCATAGTTAAGATTATTTGTCTAGCAGAAGGGATTGGTGGTGGTATTTATATTTCCTTTGGGTTGCTAGCAAAATATCTTCTCAGTAAACAATAGAGACATTACTGACAATTGTAGAAGGATAATTTTAGGTTATTCAGGGCTCCAGTTTGTTAAATTTTTTGTTCTGTTTGGGTGATGTAAGTATTTATCATTTTGGAAGTATAGACTTATTACCCTTCTTGTCAGTTATGTCTACATCGGTCTCCTTAGTCTTTAACTTCATGTTTAAGAAAAATGAGTTTTTCGTTTTTAAGCTAGCATCAGGTTCAGTCAACTGTCAATTCTTCCCATTTCCTTTGAAATTCACTGTGGTTTGAGTCACAAACCTTTATTTTGGTAGTATTTGCTTTTGATTCGTAGTCTTTATTAAATCATATAAAACACATAATTTACTTTCCTTTCCATTAAATTAGAGGTCTACAAAAGGTTAAAATCAGTAAAAGTCATAACAATGTTATCCTTGATTCTATCATATGATGAAAATCCTTTTTATTTAGCCTCTCTTGGCCCACAAGGAACAATTATTTTAGTACTATACTACCTCTAAGCTGTATTGTACATTTTATGTGAATTGGTAAAAATATTTTATAAATAAAAATTTGTGTAGCTCTACTATACTAAATATATACATATATCTACATCTGGAGATTTATGTATATAATTTAGTTTAGTCTTTTTTATGTTAGCTTCATATTGCTACTTTGTTTTTATTAGATGTAAATTTTCTGAGATTTGTGTACGAGTGAAGGCAAGTTGGTAAATATAGAGGGTAAGAGCTTGACTTGGAGTCAAAAAGACACGAGTTCAAATCTCTCCTCACATAATTTTTACATTCTTTGTAGTACTGTGCAAGTCACTTGTTTTTTCTCAACCTTAGTTTATTTATTAGAAAAATGTATATTAATCATGATAATTAAGAATAATACCTACCTCACAGAGTTTTTGTGTGGGTTAAATGAGATAGCATGGATATAGTGTTTTTTAAGCCTTAAAGTTCTGTATAAATGCTAGTTGTGTTTGTTGTTACATATCAAATATACCTGACATTTAAAATCTAACACTTTTTTCTAGTTCTCTTGGGAAAATATTCAGCATATAACATTCACTAAAAGCAGTATGTGATATCCATAGGTCACATGAAATTTAAATCAGTTGTGACATGTACCAGTCCCTGTGCAAAGATCATGAAATAAATTTAGAGACTTCACAACCCTCAGTTCTGGGGCCAATCAACACACATTTCCTCCGCTTTTCCTTGCTAATGCATATTAGTTTCTTAAAGCAAAGCAGTTTTCAGTTGGAATTCTAATCATTCTGCCCATAGGCTTAAACAGAGTATAGTGAGAAGGAGAGGGGAAGGAAAACCTGGGAAAGCCCAGAAGATAAAGAAGGGAGGATTAATTAAAGTGGGCAAGGTGAATGGAAATGTTATGCACCAAAGAAAATTGTATGCATAAAAATGAGTTGTGAATTTAAAGGGTGTTTTATTTTCTATAACTGGCTTTTGCCTCCTTTCTCTCTCTCTCTCTCTTTCTCTCTCTCTCCCTCCCCCTTTTTCTTTCCCTCTCCTCCCTTACCATCTCTCTTTCTTTGTTCTTTCTTTATACCTATCCCTCTGTTATTTTTATTATTAATTTTGTGATTTGGGAATATTGGATTTTCTGTAAATGGGTTATAGCTGTGTTTTCAACCATGGTCCCCCAAAACAGTTCAGCATTATTTTATATTCTATAAATCTTGTGTTTAGTAGATGACATATTACTGTTTGGATACATATTTTTTTCCCTGTCAAAAAAGAAAACTGAACCTTAGGGCTCAAGCTCCTTTATCCACAGTTTTTTATTAATGGAAATGAACACTAACCATCTACAAAAGAAAATTCCTTCTACTCTGCCTTGTATTTTCAACTTTTGAAATTATACACCTTAAACCTGATTGCCCTAGGCCAAGGAACTTTGACCCTTTGCCAAATTTGATGTGAAGTACGTTAGCTTATTCAGCAGAGCTAACCAATGTGGAATATATCCTGTCAGATTTGTGGAAAAATAGAATAATTAAGTGGACTATTTTGAAAGAAAACATCAAAAACAGCACCAACACAGTTTTAGCATTTCATTTAAAGCATCCTCCCTCCCTTCTTCCTTTTTAACAGGCAATAGAGGCCCAAGCATAGGCACTCTCTAGAGAGCAATGAGACCTCTTAGACCACTGCTGGTACAGACTCTGGGAACTCTCTTGAACTCTACTTGAATCTCTCCACTTGATCTGGCATTTGCCTGAGTCCATAAGCCTTTCATTATTGCTTTGTCCAATTGCTCTCAACTATTTCCCACCCTTGATCCCATCAAAATATCTATGCCCAAATCTGTTACCCCTAGACTAGCCTTACCCTCCATTGTCTATTCCAATCAAGACATTCCCTAAAGCTCTCCACTACTTACACAGTGGTACAAGAACACCCCTAGATTCCTCCCACAGTCTTTCTCTATATAAACTCCTTCTTGTCTTCATGAAGGTGCTCAGATTCAACCTGAATTGTGGTTTAGTCTGGTCCATTGACATTAGCATTAGAAATGTGCAGATTCCTTAATAGTCTGGCCAGTGTGAAGGATCTTTAATAAACTTTGTTTTCTCTTTGCCTATGAGACTTGAGTCAAATTCATTTGGGCAGGATGAAGCATGTCAGTATTTTGGGGTCACAAGCTCCCCTAACCTCAACATTACTTCCAGCTAAGCCCTCATAGCTATCATCCCAGAAAGCAGCTCCTGTGAAAAGAGGGCCAGCAATTATTTACCATCCTTAATTATTGAGCAATGTTTAGTAAATTCTTCATTCATTCCCTCCTACCCTCCCTCTCCCCCTCTCCTTCTTACTTTTTCCTTCCTTCCTTCCTTCCTTCCTTCCTTCCTTCCTTCCTTCCTTCCTTCCTTCCTTCCTTCCTTCCTTCCTTCCTTCCTTCCTTCCTTCCTTCCTTCCTTCCTTCCTTCCTTTCTTCCTTCCTTCCTCTTTTTTGTCAGTATCACAGGTGATAAGTGACTAAAATTTTCAGAGTTTCTATTTTAGTTAATCATATTTTTCAGTAGTTAATAGCCGCTTTTATACATTTGATTTTTTATGGTGATCTATCGCATTCATAGCTTGCCTAAAAGGACAACCCCCAAAACAAAAGAAAAATGCACTTTACTTAAATTTTCAAACTGCGTTACTAATCTTTGCTTTTTTTTCTTTATATCAATTTCAATATGACATTTTGCCAATTTAAAGTTATTAAATGGGAAATAGGTGATTTGATTAGGACAAATGTGCAAAGAAAATCTCTTTGTTACAATTATAGCTTAAGATTTTTTAAAAATGTATAGTAAAATAAGGCAGTGTATGAATATGTTTCATGCTGTGACTGGTTAGGTGAAAAGAACTCTAATTTTTTATTGGGTATATAAATTATCTATTTACAAAATAAATATATACTTAATGTCACATACTGAAAAAGGATGATGTGTGGGGAACAATTTTATTTTTATTCAGTGAGAAAAATAACAGTCTTAAATCCAAATACAAAAGTGAAACAGAAATATATGGAATTGAATAAAGAATACATATCTATACAGTGGTTAGATGTAGGGACTGAGACAGCTAGGTGGTACAATGGATAGAGAATCAGTGCAGGAGTCAGGAGGATCTGAGTTCAAATCTCACCTCAGACACTTGACACTCACCAGCTGTGTGACCTTGGGCAAGTCACTTAACCTCAGTTACCTCATCTTGGGTCATCTCCAATCATCCTGCTGAATGTCTGGTCACTGGATTCAGATGGCTCTGGAGGAAAAGTGAGGCTGGTGACCTGCACAGCACCTCCTCACTCAAAGCAAAGTCAGGTGTAAGCCATGCCATCATTACTCTGATGGCAACAAAGGCTGAACACACACAGATGTAAGGATTAGCGAGAAGAGTAGTTAAAACAATTGTGGATGTTATTAATAATCCATTCTTACCAGTTAGTGAATTGTTCACCAAACAAAATTGAAATATATAGTTGGTTGACTTAGTGCACTACCTTTGTTAGAAGCCTTGTTTCATTCATGTTTGCCCATGTATTTCATCTGTAATTTGGTGAAAGTATTTAACTCTTATGAATTGTGTAATTTTAATTTAGATCCCAGATTCATCAAATTAAAAAATTTCTTCTTAACTGAAATAAATATTGGACACTATCATAATTATAATGTTGTGATTGCTCTGATTATTGTATAATATAAAATTAAATGCCTTAAAAACCATTTCTGATTGAATGTACTTAGATACATTGAAAAAACAAGGTAATAGTCAACTCTTTTGTATTCATATTGTCTTTAGTTCTACATCTACTAATAATTAGCTATGTGATCTTGGGTAAATTTTTTTGCTTCTCTTGTCTTTAATATCAACAAGTGTAAAATATATCATCTTTAATGTCCTTTCAAAGTTTTTAAATGTTATGATTCTATAACTATATGACACATCATGAGGCAACATCATTTGCTTTTTAAATAGAAGTCTTCCCTAACCCCTTTGAATTCTAGTGTTTTCCTTCTTTTAATTATTTCCTGTTTATCCTATATATAGTTTGCTTTTTATACATTTCTTTGCGTGTTGACTGTCTTTAGCTCTTCAACAGCAGGGACTGTTTTTGTTTTGTATTTTACTTATTTTTATATCCACTTTGCTTAGTAAAGTGCCTTACATACACTAGGCATTTAATATTTATTGATTAATTTGAATACCTAAGTGTCATCATCCAGTTGATAGGGATTATTAGTGACAAAAAATGCTCTAGATATTTAGTTTAGGATTACAGGATTTCAAGCTAGAAGATATCTTAAAGATCATCTAGTCAAAATTTTATATTTTATAGAAAAGGAGCCCATGGTCCAATGGGGTTGCGTTTTGCTCAAGGTCATATAAGTAGTAGGATAATGAATCAGGATTCAAGCTTATCTTTTGTCTCCTAATATATTGTAGTTGTTGTGGTGGTGGTCCCTTAATGATCTTCAGATTTCAGAAAACAGCAGCTATCATCAGTATTGACTTTACTATGAATTACTAGAATTAGGGAAAATAAATGGAATGAAAGCTAATAGTTTCAGAAAAGTAGTTCAATTATTTAGAGCCAGGAGACAAATGAAAATAATTGCCTGTATTGACAAATACTCATGATTAGATTTTTAAAGATCCTATTTGAATGGATATTTCTAAAAACTCTCCACTCCCAGTCCCAAATTTAAACCTTGGTAGGCAACACTTTGCTAGAAATGGTCTCACTCTATGCTTTCACCTCCTATGTTCAAATAGATTTTTTTGTAGAATCAAACAGGGGTAAGGGGAAAAATGGGTCCTATGAACCTAGAAAATACATTGAAACAGGGTAGTGAACACTAGAGAGACTGATAAAAGTATTAGCAAAAAAGCAAATTAGAAAAAAAATTAGAAAAAAAGAAATACCAATGAATTAGTTAATGATTGGAATACAAATGATTGGGCAAAAAATAAAATAGTATAATGGTAATGATCATTCATGGGAAGAGCTCTCTCATTCATTAATAGGCCCATGTGACCTGCCTGGGTCTCATAGAAATCTGAGTCACATGGAGCCTGGAGTGGGAGGAGTTTGCTGAACTACTGGTGGAACAGGAAGAGGTGGGGCTGGAGGAGAGCTGAGAGAAAGTTAGTCACACTACTCAGAGATGAGAAGAATGGAGGAAGCAGGAAGCTTGCTGTGAGTGAGAGAAAGGAATTTTGCTTATAGGAGCCTGTTTGTGGGAAGGCCTGCCAATGTTTATAGAGGTCTTCATTGCTATGATGGATTTCTTTGTTGTTACAATAGATTTGGCTTTCTGGTGTTGGAATTTGGCTTTTTGGTGTTTGAATAAATGTTTTGATTCTATCTTTCATGTGGAGAGTCTGTTATACTTTGCAGTTCAGAACTGTGATGTCGTAGTCATAACACTGTGAATATTGCACTGGCACTACAGATGGGTAACTGGAGCCAGTGCCCTCCTGAAAACAATACTGTAAAGAACAGAGACTCCACAAAAATTCTGTTTTACACGTTTATCAATGAGTTCACCAAAGGTATACTTTACGTGGTTGACAAATTTTCAGATGACACAAAATTGGGAAGGATGAGGGAAAATTGGGAGTCATTCAGATAAATAGATGACAAGATTTGAAAAGATCTTGACAGGATAGAACATAAGAAAAAATAACCAAAGTGAAATTTAAAATGGATTAGAGTAAAGGTATTATGCTTGGGTCCAAATATTCAATTTCCCAAGAACAATATAGGGTGGTTTGGCTAGAAAACAGTTCATCTGAAGAAAGATTTATGATTCTGTGATCTAATTGTATTAATGGACTCCACACTCAGTTTGATTTAGTATGATAAGAAAAATAGAAATCATAATTTTAGTCTGATGGAAGAGAGTCATAGTGTATTGGAGCAGGGATGTTACGTAATCCCTTAGTAGGCAGAACTAAGTAAAGTATATTATTTTTTCCAAATTTTCAAGAGGATAATTTGAAGTTGTTAGAATAGATTTTTTAAAAATAGTACTAAATTAACAAGAATAACTGTAATTGATGTAAAAATTCAAAGTTTATGTTGTATCATTTAATTCTCATAATGAAATTGTGAAGGATTTGCTGTTGTTATCCCAGTATTATTGATTAGGAAAAACTTGAGTTAAGTGATTTACCCATCATCATATAACTAGGAAGCTGAGAAAGATTTTGGACCTAGATCTTCCTGGTTCCAAGTCCAAAATTCTCTTCCTGAAGCTTACTGAACTCTTAGTCTCAATGTCAATATCTGACCTGGCAGTGGATTTCTCTTCATTGGTGTCTTTTTTTCAAAAAAATAAGTATATTGTGGATAGAATTATTATACAGGTACATGTTAGAGTAGCTGCCCAGTGAATCTCTTACAACTCTGATATTCTGTGTTTTTTTTCTATCCATGTGTTCATATGTGACTTATTTTTGTGTCCTTGTTATATGACTGAAACTATTTTACATTTTAAAACCATGTTAGCATGAATGTTTGTAAGGGGAAGCAAATGATTACCTTTTGGAGTGTGGCAGACGCTAAAGTTTCAGTGTTTTACCTGTATAAAGGCAATGATCTAGATAAGTGATAATTCCCCAATGTATTTCCAGGTCCTTGATGTCAGAAAGGAGCCTCTGAAAGGAGTATTGCATTGGCAATAATTTATTTCTTGATAGTTGTGCATGCACATTTGGATGTATGTGTGTATATACCTGTTTAGAAGAAGCAGTTCTTTGTGATTTGTAGAAGTAGAATATTTGCTCATATTTGGATGGAGAAAAGGCTAATGAATAATAGTTAATTGTATGGGATTATGTAGTAGGAATTATCAGTTGAACTAGTTACACTGAGGGATGAAGATGGTTACAAATTTTAGGCCCTACACTGTTTTGAATCTGTTTTGAGATAGTCAATCTCCAAATATTTTCATGATACATGTATTCTTTCAAAAAGCAGAAAATTTGTATGGATCATATAACACATGTGACCATGTCTGAATACATAATTCTCCATGAAGGTACCCCCAAATTAACCAAATAAAACAGATAAATCTATATAAAGTTTTGTTTTTAGTACAGGTAGTATAAAGTTTTGTTTTGTTCATATGCGTAATATTACTCATAGGATTCTATGGCATGTATCATTCAATCATATCTAGGTATTCTTTATAACTGAGGGAAGATGGATGGTTTCTGGAAGAAAAGAATATGTAAAAGATGAAAGGATATATAAAAGACAAAATGAACAACTTTCCTTTTTTTTTCCATTTGAGATGTATTTTTGTGGCTATTTTAATTTAATTCTTTCGTGTACAATGCTCTCTATTATACTGCAATAAAACTTTCCACCCTCATCTTAAATATGCTTTTAAATCCAACATGAAATACAATTTTTGCAATATTCTTTATCACCCCTCTGTATATCCTCATTTAGATCCATCCATTTCTGGCTTAGGCTTACTTGGATTTTCTTTAATTGTTTTTCTTCATTTCACCAGACATTTTGCTTCTACAACTTTTTTTTAGTTGAGGTAGATGAGGACTTGCAGGACTTTAAGGACTCTAAATAATGGGTATGAAACTTTGCCACTGAATAATATTTTTACAAGGAAAAAGGGTTAGTTAAAATATTAAAAATTAACTAAGATAGTTAAAATAGTCACAGCTCTATCTTTTGTTTGATTTAATCTAACTCGGCCATGGATTTTACCTTAGTTCATTTTGACTTTTACGAAGAGAAATGACAATATCCACTGTCTGTCTATTTCTTTTCCCACAGTTGTAAGAGCAGAAAAATCAGATGAGTCATGGTTATCATCATCATCATCACTGTCACCATTATTAGACTTTACATAGCACTTGAATGTTTACAAAATGCTTTACTGATATTATTTTATAGATATTAGTTACCTAATATTTTAGGTTTCATATTAGATCTCTTCAGTTAGTCATCTCTCTCTGTCTCTCTGTCTCTCTGTCTCTCTGTGTCTCTCGCTGTCTCTCTGTCTCTGTCTGTCTCTGTCTGTCTGTCTCTCTCTCTCTCTCTCTCTGTTTCTCCATACACACAAACACACACACATATGTATGAATGTATAAAATATCCATATATATTTGTATAGAACACATATAGAGAAAAGATATAGGAGTATAGAACATTTTCATGATTTTTTCTATCCAATATATTATATATAAAACCCTTAATTTGACTTTTTCATGACATCGCTTATGAGAAGTAGCAATGCAAAGAGGATAGAGAGCTAGTTTCAGAACCACAACAATGTAAGTTCAAATCCCTAATTATGATACATACTTACTATTTGATGCTAGGCAAGCAATCCAATGCTCTAGTCAGCTCTCTAAGAATATAAGTTGCAGAGGAGTTAAACTATATTGGAAGAAAGAGGTTTCTCATCAGAGATTTCTTTATTCCCATAGAAGGACATCTTCAGTCCCTGTTCTTATCATTTCTTATGCCACAGGGCTTAAAAAAATGAGGTCTTGTGCAACTAAGTGAATTACTCATAGTCATTGAGCTAGTAAGTGTCTAGGAAGTGATTTGAATGCAGGTCTTAACTCTAAGCAGATTGACCTATCCAATATACTATACTACTGTCTAAGAATCAATGTAGCTAAATTAAAAACACTCATCACTGGGAGACTGACCACCAGCTGGCAAATTTTTATGTCCTCAAAATTTCACAAAGGTCATCTACTAAGATATGAGAGTTTCATATTAATCAGTGACAAAGTACCCATATCGATGAAATATAAATATTTGTACTTTAAAAATAATAGTGCTATATCATTCATATAGTTGGAGACTTGCTTTTTAGTTTACAGGCTTTCTATTTCTCCAGCTCTTCCTGCTTCTTAAAGTCCCATACCCCTCTCCACTTTAAATTTGTGCTTCTCTTTTGCTGTGGCCTTAGAAATCAACAAGCCAAGCTTATAATGAATTTTTTGTAAAGTTAGGTCATAATGCTCTGAGTCAGGACTTAAAGGATATATTTCTGTGTCTTTGTAACACTCATCTATTGATTAAAGACCTTCTTCAATCATTTTTTATTTCTGGACTTTATTCCAGAGAATCGAGGTTACCAGAAGATTGGCCTCTGGTTCTATGAGGTCTAATTATTATATATATATATATATATATACATGCAAGCCCTGAACATGTTGAAGAAACTGGCGTGAATTCATTTTTTTTAAAAATCTTGCATTTTTAGAGTAGGAATTCTTGAATTGAACTGTGTATATAATGTGCTAATTGGGATGAGAGCAAATTGGTCTCCTTGAGGATTAGGGTCACCAGATTAAAAAGAATTTTTCTGTGGAATGTAATTTCTCTGAAAACAACAGATACATTTAGAGTATATTGGCTGCTTGTTGACAAGTTTGAATCATTTCTTTCTAAAGTAATTCGGAAAAAAAAGAATGCATGTGGTTAGACAAAGCAAACAAATTTCAAACAAGAATTCTAAATTTAAACTCAATTAAATATTGATCAATAATTGTATTTATATCATCAAAAGTGAGTTCAAAGATTTTTCATTGGCTTTTGCCTTTTTTTTCAATTTTCCTTAGAAGATTATATACATGTAAATCTTCTAAAAAAATTAGTTTTCTATCATTCTTTTAGTAATTCTATAGTTCTAAGAAGTCAACTGAACTCATCTCTAGTTCCAGTCCTGACACTGTGAGTTCTTGGACAAGTGATGGCGTCTCTGAAGTCTCAGTTACCTCATCTTAAAAACAGAAATAATTATACTTGTAGTCCATCATGGTGTTCTTGTGAGGATAAAATAAGAGGTTACCTGTAAGATGTTTTTAAATCATAAAATGTTATGTGAATGAATATTAGTCTCATTCTCTTTTCATTTCTCTTAATTCATTGATTCAAGCAGTGCAACAAATATTTGTCAAGTGTTTATTACATGAAAATTCATGTGTTCTATACTCTACACTACTCAAAACTTTTCCCTAAAGCTTAGATATCCAGAATCCTCTTTTTTAAATAGGCATATTCATTTTCCTCTAATCTTCTCTGCTAATGAGCATATGTCTTTCTACGTGAATGAACATTATCACTGTGGCATTGATAAGAAAGGATGAGATGGTGAAAATTAGCTAGACTGGTGTACATTTTGATGAAGTGATAGACCTTTTAAACCTTTCAAAACACCAGAACTGAATAGCTTGCTACAGCTTTTAACTCTACTTTGAATGACTTGATTGAGATATCTGGGTCTTTTTTTTTTTAAGGATAAAAATGGAAAGCACTTAATTTCCTTAAATCAAACTACAGCTTTTTGCCAATAACATCATAAGTACTAGGAATTAAATTACCTTGTTGAATATAGTAAATTCAAATTCACTAACATTCTTATTAATTATACTAATTTCTCTTCCTGTAAGATATTTTAAGAAATTATTGCTGACATTTTTTTATTTTTGTTTGATTTTTGCTGTACTGCAGAATTTAAATTAGTATTGGACAACCAGGTCCTTATTCCAAATACCATTATGAAGAGGAATTTCCCATTTGCAATGCCCTACTGCCAGACATACCTTGCTCATCCATCTCTCTAACCTGTGACTGGCATATGCCAGGACACTGTGGCTGTTGTGTCCTCTCTTCTCTGTCTGCAATTTTGTTTATGCATCATCATACTCTAATCCTGCTCTGCTCAAATGAATTTTCTCTATGTCCTAGAAATCTTAGCTTCTTTTTCTCTTAAAGTCAGTGAATGTAAATCCAAAGTAATACAGTGACCTAGAGAAAGATCATGGATATTAGTGACTGAAGGGGTATTAGGGAATTAAGGTGAAATATCTTTTTTTGCCCATGAAATAAGAACAAACTTGATTCAAATTTTAATAGAGGAAACTATGAATGCTTCACATTCTGACATAGATACCAAATAATTCTTGTTGAATTGACCAATTATTATATTCTCAGAAACGTATCATGTAGGAGTTCTTAACTTCTCATTTATTTCATGGACCCTTTTGGAGTCTGACAAAACTGATGGGTTTCCTCTAAAAATAACATTCTAAAATATCTAAAATGTAATACATAGAATTATCAAGTAAATTAATTATATAAATACTTCCAAATAAAATGCATGATATAGTTATGCTGCAGAAATTTTAACTTTGGTTCTGGAGAGTCTCAGGGGAAATCTTGTCTACCAACAGGATATACTGAGTCAAGGTCATATAACAACAGAAACTGACTTAAAAAGAAATATTAAGCCTATTAATAAATCCATTTGGGGAATTACTTCCTGGAAAATGGTGCCCCCAAAAAAGGGGTTGTTTGTTTCAAGTAGGACTTGAATCCTGATGCTCAGGCTCCTTATAGGAGAGTTAACAAGCAACATTCTGCAGCAATTTTGACCAAATAGGGAATATCTTTCAAAGGAGATGGAGAAGAAGAGAAGGGCAAAACCAAATGGGCAGCAGAGAGGGCTTCTGGGTACCATTTTCCTTACAGCTGGCAAAATATGCTTTTGATTGGAAAACAATCTCAGGAAACAGAGAAAAGATGTATCTTTTGACCTCTTGAATGGTTTGTGGAGTTTAGGTTAAGCAGTCTTATAAATGGAAAGAACATCAAGATGATCCAGTCATTTTGGTTATGCCCATAGGACTATGTAAAACCACTGTCAGGAATCATAGGCAACGGATATGTTGTGTACAAGTGAGTACTTGTGTACAAGCATTACTCAGGCAAAGGTCCCTCTACTTTGGAACTTTTCTCCTAATATTCCACTATCATTTCTTACAAAATAACTTGTTTCAATCATATAACTATAATCCTGAAGTACTAACCATGATCCACAGGGTATATTGGCCAATATCAAGATGATACTAATTCTACTTCTTTTTTATTACAGATTAAAGGAATTGTAATAATTTCCCTCCTGATCCCATTCCTGGTTGGATTCTTAAGAGCGAGTCTATGCTAGTCGAATCAATCACTATGAAAAATGTGAGATCCACATTGTTATAATAAACTCATTATATTGGCTACAGAAGAAGAAAATACATCTCAGAGGAGTTTCTGGAAGTATACTACAACAGAACTTATCACATGCACATTTTATCTTGCCGTTGTTCAGTCTTTTTAGTTGCGTGCAATTCCTTGTGACCTCATTTGGAGTTTTCTTGGCAATGATTCTAGAGTGATTTGTCATTTCCTTTAACAGCTTATTTTATGGATGATGAAAGTGAGCAAATGGGCTTAAGTGGCTTTCCAGGGTCATGCAAACTAGTAAGTTTCTAAGGATAGATTTGAACCTAGGTCTTCCCTATTCCAAATCTGGCATTATTCTATCTACCATACTAACTAACTGTCCCTGCATTTTATCTAGGATTTTACTATTCATGAAGTCACTTGATAAAAAAACATTTTATTATATTCAAATCTCCATATTTGAAAAGTAATTCATTTTCCACTGGAACAAGCTCAAAGTCAGATACAAAAAAGAAGTTATATGTGATGTATAACAATATTGATGGTGCATGCATTTTAAAACATAAAAGGCTCAAGTGGGTAATTTAGTTGCATTCAACAAATATTTATTTAAATTATACTATATGCAGGGTAATGAAATAAGAGACTCATATCAAAACATTTTCCATCTAATAAGAGAGATAAGAAACACATTAAAAAAGAGTGAGTAAATGCAAAAGAAATGTCCATACAAAAAGTCCTGAGAAACTCAAGGAGGAATATATTATATCTATGAGGAGAGGAAAAACAGGGAGGAAGATTATGGAAAGCTTTACATTTTGAAAGAAGTCAACTAATTCTGATAGAATACCATTCCAGTTATAGGAAAGATGGTGAGCAATATTCACAGAAATAAAAGAGAGAAGGTTGAGAAGGGACACAATGACACTGATTAGCCAGACTCCTAAGTGATGGAAGGACAATTCAATGCATGTGGTTGGACAGGCAGGTTAGTGTCAGATTTTGAGAAAATGAGTATTAGACTAAAGAGGTCTGCCTTTTCCCCCCCATGTTTGTATTTTGATTGGAAAAAGGAATCCCTGGTAGTTTCTTAAGCAGGGGAGGGCTGTAAAGAAATGTTTATTCAAGTGTTTTATGAAAATCTAAAGAACTTCAAGTGACTTTCTGGAAATTGTTAAGTTTAGTAAACCATAAAAGGAAAGAAATAGTCTTTCCCTTGAATTTGTATAAGGAAAAATTTTTGAAAGAAGCAAAACTATTAATCATAAACTTATAAATTAAGATATGTGCATCTGCTACATGAAGAAGGAGAAAGTCCAATATCACCCTCCATACATCCTGTAGAATTATGACTTGTGAACAAAATTAGTATAATTGAGGAATGTGCATACTTGAAAATTTTTGAGGAATGAATAATTTTTGCATATGGCAGAAATAAATTAACAAAGCAGATAGCTAGAGATACAATAGTTCTTTCCATAAATTTATTTTTTTCTGTTCTTTGAACTGTGAGCTACTCATTTATAGTGTAGTAGTTTCTTTTATATAGAGATGGAAAAAAATGAGATAGCTTGATTTCCTTGATAAATTCCAAAAATCGAGGGCATATAGTTATAATGGTAAAGCAAGAAGGCTAATTTACAAAAATAAAATGGCCCCAAGTGAAAATTTCATTTTCATTACATATCTTAAAAGTGCACATTTGTCACATTATTCATAAAGAATGTTCATACTACAATTCACATAATTTGAATGTGAGGGTAACAAATTAAGACCCTCACCTTAGTCATGTTGCATAGAAGAATTAAAATGAATGGGAGAATGTTGGGGATGGAAGCTCAATTCCAGGTGGACAGTCTCGGGCGGGTAAAGGTGGGAACTTCTAAATCTCAGAGTTCTCACGAGGCCCCCCCCCCAGGAAACGACTGGGAATCGAGGTGAACCAAGCTATCTCGTGTATTTCCGCCTCTTCCCGTGAGAAACGTGATGGGAGAGAGCTCTCCCTGCCCTCGAGATTGTCCCGGATCTGGGCACACTATTGTTATCTAACAGCACGGTATTCAGATGCAAACTATGCTGCTGGAGGGTTTAAGTAGGATCAGGAAAGCCTGAAAGTTCTCTTGGGTGGAGGGGCACGGAGCGGTGAGAACAACAAGGCTCCGCTTTTCCTCTCTCCTCTCTCCCCTCCCCCTCTCTCCCCGCTTATACTTCTATTTACAATCTCTTATTGTAAGATCTTTGCCTCCTTGGGAGATTCTTCGCTCCCTCCTAAGGAAGAATTCCCCTGCACTTGTAACTAGACCCTGAAATAAAGCTCAACCCTTGTTCGACTCTGGAACGTCCTTTCTCTCATACAACCATCTGGTTTGGCCAACCGAAGACCTCGGGATAGAGGTAAGAAGACTCGGGTAGCCCTCAGGCCTCTAGGCCTGGCAGGAGAAATCATAAAACAAATCAAAACATAATGCAAAAGAAAATGATTTGCTACATTCTGCAATTGAATGTCATAGTTCTTTCTCTGGATATGGAAGGCGTTTTGCTTTAAATGACCATTGGGAATTTTTTAAGAACTTGCATTGCAATGAAGTTCTAAGTCTACCAGAAAAAAATCTTCATACACTGTGGTTGCTGCTGTGTACAAAGTTCTCCTTGTTATGCTCCTTTTGCTCAGCATCAGATCTTGTTACTCTTTCAAGGCCTCTCTGAAGTCTTCATGTTTATCATATCTTATAGCACAATAGTATTCCATTACATTCATATACCACAATTTATTCAACCATTCCTCAATTGATATGCATTCCCTTGATTTCCAGTTTTTGGCCACCACAAAGAGTGCTGCTAAATAATTTTGTACATGTGGGACCCTTTTTCACTTTTACAATCTCTTGAGGATGCAATTCTAGAAGCGGTATTGCTGGGTCAAAGGGTATTCACATTTTTGTAGCCATTTGGTCATAGTTCCAAATTGCTCTCCAGAATGGCTATATCAGCTCACATCTCCACCAACATTGAATTAGTATTCCAACTTCCCCACATCTTCTCCAATATTTATTATCTTCCTGTTTTGTCATGTTAGCCAATCTGATAGGTATGATGTGGTATCTCAGAGTTGTTTTTATTTGCATCTCTCTAATCAATAGCGATTTAGAGAATTTTTTTCATAATACTATAGATAGCTTTAATTTCTTCCTCTGAAAACTGCCTGTACATATCCTTTGATCATTTATCAATTGGGGAATGACTTGTATTCTTGAATATTTAACTCATTTCTCTATATATTTTAGAAATGAGGCCTTTATCACAGACACTAGTGGCAACAATTCTTTCTCAGTTTTCTGCTTCCCTCCTAATCTTGGTTGCATTGGGTTTGGTTGTGCAAAAACTTTTCAGTTTAATGTAATCAAAATTATCCATTTTTCATTTCATAATGCTTTCTATCTCTTGTTTAGTCAAAAATTCTTCCCTTCTCCATAAATCTGATAAACACACTCTTCATTGCTCCACTAAATTGTTTATAAAATCAGTCCTTATACCTAAATCATGTACCCATTTGAACTTTATTCTTGTGTGTGGTATCAGGCATTGGTCTATGCCTAGTTTCTACCACACTGTTATCCAGTTTTCCCAGCAAATTTTTTCAAACAGATGGTTCTATCACAGAAGGTGGGGTCCTTGGGTTTATTAAACAGTAGATTGCTGTATTCACTGATTACTATGTCTTGCATACCTAATCTATTCCACTGGTCTACCCTTTTGTTTCTTAGCCACTACCAAGTGTTTTTGATAATTCGTGCTTTATAATACAATTTGAGATCTGATAGAGCTAGGCCACATTCCCTAGCATTTCTTTTCATTAGTTTTGATATTCTGGATCTTTTGTTGTTTCAGATGAATTTTCACATTTTTTTTCTACACCTAGAAAATAATTATCTGATAGTTTGATTGGTATGGCACTGAATAAGTAAATTAATTTTGGTGCAATTTTCATTGTTGTCTAACCAAGCTCTAAGCATTCCACATTGCATGCTTCAGCTGCCTTCATGGCCATTGAAATGAATTGTTCTCATCTGCTCATTCCACCAGAAGAAGTCTTCACATGCTTAGTGTAGACACACCACTAACTCACCAATGAGTTTGAGAAGCCTTGGTTACCCTCAACATGGTTTGACCCATCAGCTGAAATGGTTTACCAGGGTGTAGCCACTGGGCATGCTGCAGTTTCTTGGAGCCACAGTTGACAGGTGGAGCAGGTGGACACCAAAGGTGGAAAGAGTCTGGACATGGGCTCAGCAGCCATCACACCAAAGGTATTGGTCCTCCCTGAACATGCCACTGGACTATAATGATTCTGCAGGAGAGAGTGAAGTTGACAACTTTGTGCAACTCTGCCTCACTTAAATCCAATTTACTCACAAATGAAAAGACGTTACCCACATCATTTCACTATTTTGCATCAAAGTCTTGTGGTGACAGGCAAGTGATGATACAGCAGGTGCAGATACACTGGGAGCTATAGTCAGAACCCAGCACACAGGCAGCCCAGGCTATAGGGCCATTTCTCACTGAAAGATCAGTGGGACTCCTCAGACCCCTGGATGTCTGAGTAACCTTTTAAGGATTGCACTGCTCACCTCCTGGTATGAGGAAGGGCCTAGAAAAGGTGTGCTAGATATTGTCTTTTTACTGAACCCTAGCCTGGTTACCACCACAGGTGGGAAATCCCATTATGTCATCAAAACACAAAAAAATGTACAAAATATAGAAAAATATCTGCAAAGGTGATTCCACTCACTATTGGCACATGGAATGTGTGCACTCTAATAGATAACACAAAATCCAGTAGAACTGAATACAGGAGACTTCAACAGGTATCACATCCAAATAGCTGTCCTTCAGTGAAACAAGGTTGGCAAATGTAGGGCAGCTTACTGAAGCTGGAGCTGGATGCATCTTTTTCTGGAGTGGGTGCAGTGGAAGAGAGTGCCATGAAGATGGTGTGGGTTTTGCAATCAAAACTATTCTAAACAGCAAACTGGTATGCCTGCCAAAAGTAGTGAATGACAGGCTCAGGACAATGTGATTACCACTCGCAGGGAAGTGCTACACCACCATCATCAGTGCCTCTGCTCCCACCATGACAAACCCTGATGAAGTCAAAGAAAAATTTTATGAAGACCTAGAGACCCTTATTGTCAAAGTGCCAAAAGAGGACAAGTTTATAATTCTGGGTGACTTTAATGCTAGGGTAGGCTCAGACTATCAGACTTGGCAGGGAGTCCTAGGGAGAAATGGAATTGGAAACAGCAAGAGCAATGGTCACTTGCTGCTGAAGACTTGTGCATCGCATGACCTTCTCATCACCAACAGTGTATTACATTTACCTAAATGCAATAAAACTTGATGGATGCGCCCTCACAGCAAACATTGGTATCAAATAGACTATGTGACTGTAAGAAGAAGAGATAGACAAGATGTGAGAGTGGCAAAGGCAATGTGTGGTGCAGAGTGCTGGACTGATCATAGACTTAAAGGCAAAATGACTACCAGAAAAATTAATGTCAACAAATTAGAGCTTGTCTCTGAGTGTGAAGAGTTTGTTGTTAACTTGGAGGGAAAGTTGAGCCCGCACACAGTTGGCAATGGTGTAGAAAAACAGTAGTGAGAGGTTTTCAGAGATCTGGTGGATAGCACTACATTTGCTCATCTGGGTCAGAACACTCACAAACACCAAGTCTGGTTTGATGAAAATGATGGGAAAATTCAGAAGCTGCTAAATGAAAAATGAAAACTCCACAGGATATACCAACAGGATAGTTTATCCATCTCTAAGAAGGCAGTATTTAATTCTATCAAAAGCAAAGTACAAGCAAAACTTACAGAGATGCAGGATTCCTGGCTCAGTAAGAAGGCAGATGAAATTCAGTCTTATGCTGATAGTAACAATCCAAAGAACTTTTATGATTCTCTGAAAGTTATTGATGGGCCAAAATCCTATGGTGCATCACAACTCCTCAGGGCTGATGGAACCACATTGATTAGTGATAAGGACATGATCCTAGAAAGATGGGCTAAATAGTTCCATAGTGTTCTCAACAGACTATCACCAATCAATGCTGAGGCCACTGACTGTTTACCTCAAGTCAGTCTATCCTTAGCTGAACTTCCAACTGAAGAAGAGGTCTTGAGAGCCATTAGAATCCTTTCATGTGGCAAATCACCTGGTGCTGGTTCTATTGCAGTTGAGATTTACAAGGTATGGGGATCATTGCTCATACAAAAGTTGACTAAAATGTTCCTGGTTATATGGCAAGAGGAAGTTATCCTTCAGGCGTTCAAGGATGCCTCCATTTTCCACCTCTATAAAGGTAAAGGGAATAGATTGTCCTGTGATAATCACAGGGGAGTCTCTCTTAATCACTGCTGACAAAATTATTGCTAGAGTCCTCCTTCAGGTGAAGGCTGATCCTTCACCTGGAAGATAGTCATATATCTGAGAGTCAGTGTGGTTTCAGAAAAGGCCGAAGAACAGTTGATATGCTGTTTGTTGCCTGACAACTCCAGGAGAAATGACCAGAACAGAACAGAGGTCTGTACACAATGTTTGCAGATCTGAACAAGGTCTTTGACACTGTTAGTCATGAAGGCTTACGGAAAATTATGTCAAAATTTGATTGCCCAGAGAAGTTCATCAATATTGTACATCAATTTCATGATGCCACGTTTGCCTGGATTCTGGAAAATCAACAATACTCTCATACCTTCCCAATCACCAATGGAGTGAAACAGGGTTGTGTGCTTGCTCCCATGCTTTTTAGCATGATGTCTTCAACCATGTTGACAAATGCTTTCAGTGAGGAAGAACATGGCATCAAGGTCAACTACCATACTGATGGTAAGTTCTTCAATTTGAAAAGGCTATAATTCAAGACCAAAGTGGAGAGAGTGGTGGTGCACAATTTTCTGTTTGCTACCTCTGAAGCTGAGATTCAGCAAAGTATGGATCAATTAAATAGCCTATACTTATTTTGGCTTAATAGTTAACACCATAAAAACACAGGTGTTCCTTCAGCCACTATCACACCATCCATACCTGGAGCCATCAGTTGCAACAAATGGAGAAGTTTTGAATGCTGCAGATAAGTTCAATTACCTCAACAGTGTACTTTCCAGGGACATACACATTGACCATGAGGATGATGCATGCATTGCCAGAGATGGCTCATTGTTTGGGAGGCTCCAAAGAAAAGTTTGGGAGACAAGAGGTATTAGACTGACTACCAAACTGAAGGTCTACAGAGCCATTGTGCTGACCTCATTCTTATATGCTTGTGAAAAATGGACAGTTTACCAGCACCATGCCAGGAAACTAAATCTCTCCCATTTAAACTGTTTTGGGAAGATTCTGAGCATCACATGGCAGTGCCAACTATTCAAACTACCCTTCAGAGAGTGTGACTCAGATGGGCTGGCCATGTTGTTCAAATGCAAAATACATGGTTGCCAAAAAGAGTATTTTATGGAGAACTCATGTGGGACAGGTGATAACATGGTATCCAGAAGAAGCAATACAAGGATATTCTCAAGGTCTCTCTCAAGAACTTTGAATTTGACCATGCAACATGGGAGACACTGGCACAGGGCTGCTCAACATGGCATGTCCACATCAGAAAGTGTACTGTGCTCTTTGAGCAAAGCAAAATTGAGACAGCACAATGTAAACACAGGATGTGCAAATTTGGGATATCAACCCCAAATATTTACATGGACTATCTCTGCCCAACCAGTGGTAGAGCAGTCTGAACTTATATCAGTCTGGTCAGCCACAGTCAGACACACCGAAATTTCACTTTATCATTGTGATGTCATTTTGGTCCTCTTTGAAGATGGACAGTAACTACAGCAAAATAGTATTCCATTACAGTCATATGCCACAGCTTGTTTAACCATTCCCCAATTGATGGGCACCCCCTTGATTTCCAGTTTTTGGCCACCACAAAGAGAGCTGCTGCAAATATTTTTATACGTGTGGGACCCTTTCTCATTTCTGTGATCTCTTTGGGAAACAGTCCTAGAAGCGGTGCTGCTGGGTCAAACGGTATGCACATTTTTGTAGCTCTTTGAGCATAGTTCCAAATTGCTTGACAGAATGGTTGAGTCAGCTCACAGCAACACCAACAATGAATTAGTGTTCCAACTCTCCCACAAACTCTCCAACATTTATCATCTTCCTGTCTTGTCATGGTAGCCAATCTGATAGGTGTGATGTGGTACCTCAGAGTTGTTTTAGATTTGCATCTCTCTCATCAATAGTGATTTACAGCATTTTTCCATATGAATATACATAGCTTTAATTTTTTCCTCTGAGAACTACCTGTTCATATGCTTTGACCATGTATCAACTGGGGAATCACTTGTATTCCTGTGCATTTGACTCAGTTCTCTATATTATTTAGAAATGAGACCTTTATTACAGACACTAGTTGCAAAAATTCTTTCCCAGTTTTCTGCTTCCCTCCTAATCTTGGTTGTTTTGGATTTGTTTTTGTAAAAACTTTTCAATTTAATGTAATCAAAATTATCCATTTTGCACTTCATAATGTTCTCTATCTTTTGTTTGGTCAAAAATTTTCCATTCTCCATAAATCTAACAAAGGCACTATTTCTTTCTCCCCTAATTTGTTTATAGTGTCAATCCTTATACCAAGATCATGCATCCATTTGGACTTTATTCCTTTGTATGGTGTCAGGCATTAGTCTATGCCTAGTTTCCACCACACTGTTATCCACTTTTCCTAGCAAATTTTTTCAAACAGAAAGTTCTTATCCCAGAAGCTGGGGTCCTTGAGTTTCTCAAACATTAGATTGCTATATTCATTGCCTACTGTGTCTTGAGTACCTAACCTATTCCACTGGTCTACCCCTCTGTTTCTTAGCCAGTACCAAGTTATTTTGATGACTGCTGCTTTATAATATCATTTGACATTATTCCTGCCCTTTAAAAAAAATTCACTTAAGTAATTAATTGAAATTTATCTTCCCTCCCCTTCAAGTTCTTTTTCGAGGTTTTAATTTTTTTCTTCATTTGTTTTCTAGAAATGATTTCCTTAAATATGTATTCTTTTATCCAATATTTTTAATACTTATTTATTTCTTCTTTTATCTGTGCTTTACTCTCACAATTAGAAATTTTAAAGTATTTTTTCTTGACTTCTGTCTTCTAAACTATTATACAGCTTAATCTCTCCTTTTACCCTTTTTGTTGTCAATATTTTGCCTCCCTTTTAGGAACATCAGTTCCTCCAGAAGTTAGAGGGAAGAGAAATATTGTTTATGGTAGAAGTTTCCCTTTTCCCTCATATATTGCCTAGTTCTTTATCTGAATGTCATCCTCACTTTTGATTATTATATTTCCTATTTCTCATGAAGTCTGTTTTTTGGGTCCATACTTTCCTACCCTCATGGATGCTGGTTTTCTCCAGGAGTTCTAATTTCCCTTCTGTTTAGCCAAGATGTAGTCCATAAAGACAAAAACCTCTCTTGGTCGTCTATGTGAACATCAGATCCCTGTAGATTATGCCCATTGAAAAGAAACCAAGTGCTATTACAGGATATTTTTCTTCCTGGTTGAAGTCTTTCCAAAGAAGTGAAAGAGGAAATAATTAATTGGGGATACAAATATATTGAAAATGAAGGACAATCAGGAAGAAAAGCAACATGTAAAAGTGTTAAAAGAATACAAGATCTCTATACCAACAAAATATATTGATTTTAAGTCAAAATGCCTAGATACAAGTAAGGAATATAGGTCTCCCAGAATAACATACAAATTATTTTTAAAAGCTACACACTATAATGTAAGACATAATGCCAGAAAACTGACCAGCAATTCTAAACATAGAGAACAAAATGCTAATTTAAAGAATTTATAAATTGTGTTTAATGGTGTGTCTCTTTATATTTAAGTCATGTGTCAATATGAGACTTACTGTGATTTATGGCAAAAATGTTACTTTAAGCCTAGTTTCTAACAGACTGCTTTTCTGTTCTACCAGAAGTTCTTATAGAATAGAAACTCCTTAGTGCACTAATCAATTTTCACAAACATCATAACATAAGGGTATTCAGTACTAATAAGAAACCACAGAAAGGAGTAGATCTGAGAAGCAAAACATCTGGACGTGAAATTTAAAAATTACACATTTCAGCATGTTTTTCAAAGAAAATCTCTTTTATAAATGAATTGATATTCCTCCTTTTTTTCTCTTCTTTAAATATTTCTCATTGCCATTTCACTCATTCTTCCATAGCCCAGCTTCTTCCTCAGAGGTAGTAGTAGATATTTTCCTTTCATTATCATTTACATGATGAAAGTACATCAGACATTCCCCTGCATCTTCTCCCATCTCTCCTTTCATATGTAATCACATCATCATCATCATCACTAACTTTTATGTGGTTCTTATCATGTGTCAGATACTATGCTAAGGACCTTACAATTATTATTCCATTTGATACTAACAGCTCTGAGAGATAGGTGCTATTATTATGTCATTTTTACAGATGAAGAAACTGAGGCAAATAGTTTAAGTGATCCAAGATTACATAGCCAGTAAGAATATCAGATGAGATTTGCACTTAGGTCTTCCTGATTACAGGTGGGCATTCTATCCATCACACTACCCAGCTCCCTATCGTGATACAGCTTAACCAAAAAAAAAAGAGATTACTGTATAGATGGGGTATTATGAGCTTCCATTCATGGTCTTTAAGACGTATTTTTCCACCCCCACTTCTATTAAACTCTGTTTTCTTATTTATTTCTTCATTTACTTTTAGAAAGGTTTTTCTTAATGACCATTCTCTGTTATTTTGTTGTTGTCATCCTCATTGTTGTTGTTATTGCTGTTTTAATTGCATATTGTTTATCTTTTTATTATCTTCTCTATTCCATGTTTAGTTAAAAAAATTCTCCCTAGCCATTAGTCTGAAAAGTAACTGATTCTATTCTCTTCCAATTGTGTTTAATGGTGTGTCTCTTCATATTTAAGTCGTGTGTTAATATGAGACTTACTATGATTTATGTCAAAAATGTTATTTTTACTCCAATTTCTAACAGACTGCTTTGTAGTTCTACCAGAATTTCTTATAAAACAGAAACTCCTTAGCTCAATAATCAGTTTTCACAAATTTATCAAACACTTTTACTTTTTTTGCTTCTGTTTCCTGTTTTGTGAAGAAAACAATGTGTTTAAGAACTTTATGTCAATGTAGCAATGTCCAGGAGCAAATATTGAAACATATTCAAGATCACCTTGAGACATCACACCTATCTATCCTAATGAGGTTTGTGGATCAATGAACTGTAAAAAAAAAGCCATCATATCTTTGAGAGAGACAATAAAGAGGCTGAGGTGACAGAGGCCACAGGGAGCTGAGACACTAAAACTGTGGAAGGTCTGCTTCAGTGGTATTTTTCAGGCTTATCTTCAAGTGAAGGAGGATAAGAAACAAAGACAGAGGAACTTTTCCCTAATATGCTCCTTTTTTTTTTTTTTTTTAGTATATCTAGATCTATAACTGTTTCAGGATTTTGTATCTCAGCTTCTTATTAGATAACATTATTCATGATAGTGCTTTACCCAGTGTTTTCTGGGGGGGATGGGGAAGTATGATGTTCAAATTAAAATAATGAAATGCTCCTGGAAAATGAGTCAGACTATTGTTTACATTGCAATTTCTTCCATCCTTATTACATAACTAAAAGGACTCAGATTTCATCCTGATTCAAGAAAAATGCATAACTGATATAACAGAATCACAAATTACTTGACCTTTAAAAAGGTCTTGAAAGTCCATCTGACTAGAGCAAACAGGCTTTTCATGCAAAGGAATTTCAGTTATTCAAGATAATTTGAAAGGATTTGAAATCTGATCTATGGAATAAAATTTTATTTTTACAGATAGTATAGTTTTTGCTTAATATATTGATGTCAGAAATTGGGAATATTTAAATGAAATAACTTTTCATATGTCAATGAACACAGAATAAGCATTTACTAAGAGAAAATGCTAGTCACATTCTAGGGTAAAGGGATTTGAAGATATCTTAAGATAAAATATTTTTAATCCTTAATAGAATGTAAATTAAAATACTCAACACATGATTACATGTGAATGCATTGATCTATTTCATACAGTACTTCAAGTAAGTAACTTCTTTTTGTTATTAAATGCTCTTCAAGTTCTAATCCATTGAAAAATGGCTCTGGCAAATGTTAACAGAAAATTTCCTACTGTATCTGACCAATTATTTGAGCTATTGCAAACTTCTTTAATATTTTCATCTAAGCATATTCAGAAATGGATGTAAAAATAAAGTGTAATTATAAAAATTGTGAAAGAATAGAATAGAAATGTAATGATACAGAATGAGGATTTTGGCACAAAAGTGAAGGTTCTTTGAGAAAATATTAAAAACATATTTAAAATCTTACTCTTAATAAGGAGATTGTAAACATTAAAGAAGACCTAGGGAATTTCACTTATTCTACCAAACCCTAATTTCATAGACAGGTTTGGTCTCCAGAAGATAGCTATTATATCTCCCCTCAGGTTCATGGAATTATCCCTGAAAGTTCAAGGGTAGATTTTCTAGTTTAGTAGTTCACAGATCCTCATTGGTGCATTTCCTTCCACTGGACACCATTTTATATGGCTTCTATACCCAGATTTAGTTAGCTTTTATTTGGAAAAGGAGTATTATAATGTGATATAGTAAGACTAGTGGGAGTCATGATAGATCATTGTGTTGTTGAAAATTCATATGTCTTTCAGAATTATTCATTTTGATGGTATTGATATTATGGTATAATTTGTTCTGATTCTTCTCTCTTCACTCTCCATCAGTTTATACAAGTGTTCCCAGGTTTCTCTTAACACCTATCTTCTCTCTTTGTTACAGCATTATAATATTCCATTAAGCCCATATGCCATAAATTCTTCAGTCATTCCAAATTGCTAGTTTGGAATTGTAGTTTCCATTTTTTGCCAGTATAAAAAAAATCATTACATATTTTGGACATATAAGACATTTTCCTATTTCTCTGATTTCTTTGGTGTATAGGCTGAGAGTAGTATCATTTGATAAAAGAGCATGCACAGCAAATGTTGAGGATAATTTCTTTCTAGAATGGCAGTCCCAATTCAAAGCTACACCAAGAATGCATCAATAGGGATGTTTTCCCACAGCACATTCAAAATTTGCCCATTTGTGTACTCTGACAATCTGATGGATACAGTGTGGAAGCTCAGTGTTGTTTTAATTTATATTTTCCTATTTTGTAATGATTTGGAACATTTTCCACATGATTGTTGACAACTTGTATTTCTTCCCTTGGAAACTACTTATTCATGTTATTTGACTATCACTTAGGGAATGGCTCTTATTCATATAAATTTAACCCATTCCTTATTTACTTTGGAAACATAATTTTTATCTGAGAAACTAGTTGCAAAGACATTTTCTCCAATAAATTATTTTCATTCTACTGTTAGTTTCATTGGATGCAATTGTGTAAAACCTCTAAATATTGTCATTTTTGTCTCCTTTAATCCTCTTTGTTTCTTGTTTGGTGATAAACTCTTTCCTTATGGATCCAAAAGGTAAATTCTTTTTTATTCCTCTGATTTACTTATGCCTTTGATTTTCTTTTTGACTTATTGCTATTGCTACAATTTCTAGCAGTATATCTGGTAAAAACATGGGCATCCTCAATTCAGCCCTGATTTTCCTAGAAAGGATACTGCTATATACCTATTATATATAAGACTGAATTTTGTTAAATATATGCTATATATCACATTTTAAAATGCTCATCTGTTTATATATATGTTAGCTGTTTTTTAAATAGAAGTAGGTGTTGCATGTTGGGAAAAATTTCTTCTTCATCTAGTGATATGGTGATATGATTTTGTTGTTTCTCTTGTGCTAAGCTATTGACTCTTCATAAATCTCTCAACAGCCCTAATTTCTTTTCTATGCCTTTCTTCTGATCATCTTGATTTTTTATGTTATTTTTAAGAACTTTAGATAAATTCTCCATCATTTTGTATAGGAATTCGACTTAATCTTGAGGCCAAGCTGTGATTATCTTTGAAGTTTTTCTTATAGCCATTATAGAAATATTTTTATATTCTAGATTTGCATCTTGAATATCCATATCATGATATAACTTTTTTATCCTTTTTCTTCATTCATTCATTATTTCAGTCTTAATTCAAATCTGTGTTAAGGCTAGGTGCTTTCTGGAGGGACTGTTATGGCCTTGTATGGTCCTGGAATGTCTTATCTGTTGTTATGCTGTTGAGGTCGGAGTTGGGGCAGAGCCCTATTTATTTCTGGGATCTGGTTCTAAAATCCCGTTGGATTCTATATCCCTTTTCTTGAGTAAAGCGACTTAACTGGGCCTTTTGACTTGAGAGTTCAATCTTAGATCAGTTTTTGCATTTCAGAGATACCATAAAGCCCCTTTATATCTTTATAAGGGGGCTGAGTCTCATTTTCATGTCCCAAGGATCAGGAATAAATTGACAATGTTGAGTTTCTGTTCAGACTCAGGTAGCTGAATCAGTGGTACATTCTGCAGTAAATAACAGCTATTGCCCCTATATTGAATCATGTAGTGGTGGAGGGCACTGGGTTGTATTGTTTCCACCAGTTCCACCACCTTAGCTGGTCTTTCTTGTACTTTTTAGTCTAATCAAATGACCTTAATTTATTGGTTGTTTGATGCTGTACGGATGTTTTCAATTGGTTAATGTAGGTAATTTAAGTGGTCTGGGGATTCAGTGGAGAAGGTTAGGTGCCTTTTTCATATTCAGTTCATACTTCCAATTAATTGATTTAATGGAGAAATCTGGATTATTCTTCCAATCCCACATAAAGTAATTCATTGTTTATAAACATTAGCATATTCTTAAGTGATTATTATCACTTGATAATAGTTTAACAAGTGTTTAATGACAGGTAGAAAATTTTCAATAATGGTAATGTTGGTATAGAATGCTATTGATTTTAAGAAATAATTGAAGGGAAATATTATAGACCTACTTTTGGTTATATTAAACATTGTCTCATTTCTCATGTCTCATAAAAAGACAACGTTGTGAAATGCTTTCTTCTTCAAAAAGAAATTAATTTTTTCTGAAAACAAGAATCTCTAAATAGAAACATAATATACATTTCCCATGTCATTTTTCTGAAGTTCCCATTAGCCAAAATGATGTTATAAATATGTAATCCACTTGTTCTGTTATCATTTGTAAGCAGCCTATGTTACATTAATGATAAGTCATGAAGTCCAACCTGAATGTAATTATTTACAATAAAACTAAGGTCATTAACATTAAGAGTTTAGTTATGAGAAATATCCTTTCACATAAGGATTCAGTTAAACAAAACCGCTTTCATAATATAACTTCTAGTTAATCTATTTTGTCTCATGATTTAATTTGTGAGGAATATATTGTCATATTATACTAGCTAATAGTTTTCTACAAAGACTCTCCCACTTAAATTAGCAGAAAGTAAAATGACTTATTCCAAATGTAAAGTTGAGACAGTTCACTGAGGGACATTTAAAATTTCTATAGATTCTTAACTATTTCTCTAAGATTATAGCACTTACCCCCTGTGTTGAAAAGCTTCTGCCTTAAAGAGACCAGAAATCATATAGAGTTAAATGGGAAAGAAACTGCTTAAATTGTTTCTTAACTTCCTATATGAGGGCATCTCAATGAAAATAACATCTACAGGATGATGAAAAGTTCATAGATTTAGAGCTGGAAGGCATCTTAAAGGTCATCTAGTCCAACTGCTACATAGATAAGGAAGCTGAGGCCCAGAATGTCTAAAGAACAGGGTCATCCAGTTTGTAAATGGTTGGTCTGGGATTTGAACCTAAATCTTCCTGACTTCAAATCCAGGGTTCTATTTACTGTATCATTATGATATTGCCAACCAAATCATTTATATTATATGGAAGTACCATATGTAATATTGAATCTTAAAAATGAACTAAGAAATTTAAGAAGATTTGTATATATGATTGTCATAACCACACATATATACACACTAAATATGTATATATGTGTGCACAATAATTAATAAATAATAGCTAACATTTGCATTACACTTACTATATGCCAGGTAATATGCAAAGGGTTTTACAATTACTATCTCATTTGATCTTTACTGAAACCCTGGGAGGTAGGTTCTATTAATATTCCAATTTACAGATAAACTGGGGCAAACATAGGTAGTGAATTTGAGGTCAAATTTGAACTCAAGTCTACTTAATTTTAGCTTTGGCATGCCACCCATTGTGCTATTTCACTGAATACAAATAAAAAATAACCACATTTTATGCACACATAGGTATAACTATATATATGTATTATATAAAATATATATGTATATACATATGTATATGTGTGTATCTAGAAAGATACATATGTACATATTTGCAATACATATATACACACAAATATGTAAATATATACTACATACAGAGACATAGACGTGTACACACATATATCACATCTTTATATGTGTGGGAAAGAGAAAATGCAAGTTCTACTGTGCATCACAATGCATAAAAAATATTTGACTCATAGGAAAATTCATTCTGTAGTAGAATCAGGTGCTTTGTAGTAAACTTTAAATTTAATTAAATGTTATATTGTATCTCAATAAGATATCAAATGTTAAGCCTAAATCTTCCAATACCTTTGGAAATATATTTTTTTATTTTACATTCTAAATAATACACTGGAAGGTTAAAAACAGAATCTTCCTTCAAAAGGTGTTTGTCATACCTCCTGGAGGAAGTGAAGAAACTGTTCAAATAAGATTTAGTATGTTGTAATAAAATGGCTCTAAACTTCTGCTTCAAAGACTTAAGTTTTATTTAAATGTTATTATTTTTAAATGCTCCGCCTGGGATAAGATTGACATTTTCACTATATTGTCAATATTGCCTAAATTGTCAATAATAAGTTTACACTTGGGAGATGGTTGATTTCCCACCTTTTATAAAGTTTAGAATTAATGAATGAAAAGTTTTCGTTAAGTATTGCCAAACACTGTACAAATGCCAAGGAGACAAATGATAATATATAATAATGTATAAGAGTGAGATACAGGAATGGTCTTTTTGTTTGGAAGACATAAAGATGAACAAACACATAGGGGACTGTATTGGCATGTCCTTCCCAAAAGTAATGGAAATAGAAATTTGACTATAATCTCAAAAAAGAGGTTGAAATTAGGTAAGGAGAAGAAAAAAGAGAGGACTAAGAACATAGAGATACACTATGTGGTTGTAATTTTTCATTTTCTGTTTCACCTACATGGTAAGAAAAGATGGAATAATTAGTCATGGTTGGAGAATGAACCATCATTTCAAAAGTGAATACTTGTCAAATAGGTAAGTGATAGGTTATAATGGAGAGAAGATTGTACTAGGAGTTGGGAGACCTCTATCCTTTTCCTCCTTCTGCCATTAACAAGCTTTAATATGTCACTTGACCTTAATGGACCTTGATTCAGTCATTTTTTACAAGGGTCTTCTTTGAAAGCTCTTTTTCCTGCACATCTTTAAAATTTAATGATTTTATAGATTGATGAAAAGAAGATGAAATAAAACAAATTACTTTAAAGATTTTGACTCAAACAAAAGACATCTCAAGGGACATAGTAGTTACATTCAAGTAGTTTAAAGCAATGTCATATGGAAGCAGAATTAAACTTTTTCTTTTTGACTCCCAAGGACAAAACCATGAGTATTAACAAATAAAATTTGTAAAGAGAGAAATTTAACTTATGTCATGAAAAATTTGCTAACTATTACACTTATGCAAAATTCTAACTGGATCCCTCTGGTAGTAGTGTATATTCAAGCATAAATCAGGGGACCAGTTACTGTTTATGTTGTGATGGAAATTCATTTTTGAAATTGAGTTGGTCTGCATTGTTAAGGAAGACCTTCAAACTCTAAATGCTATGATTCAGAAGGAGTTAAAAGAAGCATTCTATTTAAACTTTGGGGGAAAAGTAGGAATACTTTAATCAATGATTATTGAAGGTTAATGGCAATAAATTCAGTATCAAATTGCACCTATGTGCTTACTTTTTGAAAATATTCTCTAAATTAATATATGATTTGCACTGGGGTGTGATCACCTCTGTCTCACTGAGGTAAAGGAATTATTTTCTTCAGTTAGCTTTTGTGCCTCCTTTTCCATGTGGACAATTCTACTTAATCAATAAATTTTTGTACATATGTTTTCTTTTTTTGTGTGCTTCTTTTACCAAGTGGTTGACTCTTTTTCTCCTGGAATATCTTACATAATTCTCATTCCTTTTTCTAAGTTTTCTTCTATGTCTCTGATTTGATTTTAAAATATCCTTTGAGCTCTTCTAGGAGTTTTGATTGGCCTGATGCCAATTCATATTTCCCTTTGAGGCTTTGCATGTAGGCATTTTGACATTGTTTCTCCCTTCTGAGTTTGTGTTTTGATCTTCCCTGTCTCCATAGTATCTTTCTATAGTCAGGATTTTTTGTTTTTGTTTTTTTGCTCATTTTCCAGCTTATTTAATGACTTTCAAAGTTAAACTCTTCTCCTGGGATATGGAGAGTACTGTCCTACTCTTCTTGCACTGAGGGTCAGGGATCTGGCCATTGTACTACTGTGCTGGAGTCTCTGAGTCTGGATACTTGCCTGCAGCTTGCAGCTATGTTGGGGCTACAGGGCCTTGGTTGCTGACCTGTGCAGGAGTTCAGGAATTGCTACTGACTTACCCAGACACTGCTTACACTGGGATATGATCACGTTTTACCTCAGTGAGATACATCTTTTTCTGTAGTCCTTCTAAATTGCCTTGGGCTAGAAAATTGTTTCACTCCATTCTTTTATGGGTCCTGCTACCACTCCAGAATTCATTTTGAGTCATTTTTAAAAGTTGCTTTGAAGGGATTTGGGGAGAACTCAGGCAAGTTCTTGCCTTTTTTGTGCCATCTTGGCTCTACCCCAATCATCTCATCCTTTTCTATAAGGTAAAAAAAAAAGCCATATATATGTATGTATTTTGCCATATGTATGTATGTATATGTATGTGTGTGTATATAAACATATACACACATATACACATGCATATGTGTGTATAGATATATGTTGAAATTATATCTATAGCTGTTAAAACTTAAAAGCACACTCGATTTGAAAAGGTCAGACTCCTAGTAGAGAGTGTTGAACTGGAAAAAAAGAGATCTTAGTTGTAATGCCATCTCTGTACTGGTATCAGTATCTGTGTCTCTTTGGATATCAGTTTCCTTTTCAGTTACATTTGGGAATTAGAGTACTTTATATCTAAAGTCCTTTCCAACTGTCACATTTGTATTTTATCTCATTTATGTTTTATGTTCAGTTAATTACTTATTTTTATAAAATGGGCTTCTATGAAAGGGATCCATTTTCAAATGTCTTATTTATACATTTATGAATTTCTCCACAATAGTTTCTTCTGCATGGTATTTACCCATGACTACTAGTAATAATTAAGTTCTTTTGGGCATTGACATTTCTGACAATTAATGTCACAGGGGAACAGGCAAAATTCAAGACAGAGGGTTTGTCTGTGATGTCCTCCCACACTTCTTTCACTGCAACCCTTTCACACTTCCTGACAGTGATTTTGTATGTCTGTTCAGAGTTATTCACTATGAGACGCTAACATTATTTTCTCAAGCTTCAAAATTACCCACCACCTTTCTTTTCCTGTTTCCTCTGTGCTTTCATTTTCAGATATGTTAGGGGAAAAAAGGAAAAAGATTATTAAATATACATTTTTCCACTTTGCTTTTATTTTCTCCCTTTCCCTCACATCCCACATCTCTTCCCTTTCTTTTGCATATCTTCTCTTCATTTTATCTCTTCTTTTTCCAAACTCCTTCAACTGTTTTCTGGTAAACAAACATAAGAGTAGTGAGATTTAATAATCACCTAGTAATTAGACATTAATGATTAAGACATGGGGTATTTTCAGGGGGATTAATAACTAAGAGGAGTTGACAGCCCTTGGCTACTTTTCAGGGTCAGTAATCCCAAAGACATTTCTTGTAGCAAGGATGTAGCTGGTTTAAGTAAGTTAAACTGAAAATAACGTCATGCAGCATCTTGAGTTTGCTTTTCCAAATGGTGGATATAGGGTGACTTAGGGAATGACATGCCCAAAGAGGAGAGTAAATATCAACAATATAATGAAACAAGATGCCTACTTTCCTTGGAATCATGTCATTCCCAGCCAAAACAAACAATAAAACACTCCCCCAAAATAGCCACAATACAAAGCAAAATTAAATAAAGAAAGTTAACTTGTAGTACAGAGAGTCATAAATATGACTTGTTTTTATCCTAGTGGTAAAAAAAAAAAAGAAGCTGGGAAACCTTTTCAGGTAAAGAAGACAATCTTTATTGAACAAACAAAGGTGGTAGTCTGTACACTGAGAACACGAGTCACAGAATTCACATCTATAGTTCTCATACATATGGCTCAATTTTGTCCTGCACATCTGTCTTGTACATTATGGTGCAACAGCTAAGCCTTTTTTTGAAAGTCAGCCCTTAATATCATCATTTTAATATAAAGATATACATGTGATTATTATGGTCACATATTTAAGTTACAGATTTTATAATATTAATGCCATAATTTTAAGGCTAACTGACACTGGTATTCACTTAGGACTATAGCATGGTTTAAGTTACATGGATTTTGAGCTGGAACTTTATTATTGCTATGAATCACTTGGTTACTTCTTATCCTATTAAAATGATAGTAGCTGATAAATGATTAGCAAAGTAATGAAAAGCAAGCCACTCAAGGTATTGACTTTATTTTTCCCATTTTACAGTTAAATTTCCATTTTTAATGATTATCTATTTTTCTCTCCTCATAGTAATTTTTAAAGGTAGTTTTCCTTCCCTCTTTTAGAACTGTTGGTATAATGACCATAACTCATATTTAGTGCTTTAAGATATTTGTATACTGGTCTATTCTGCTGTTGCTACATATTTAGGTTTCTATTTTCTACAAAAAATATTTTGTATTATGTGAATACAAAAACCTGATTTTATTGAAGATTCAGGGGAAGGCCAAGACTTTAGAAATGGATTAAACAGTGAGCCCCCCTGTTGTATGTAAAATATTATTTGATTTGTTATTATTTTACCATTTGTCTTGGGTGAAATTTTGTTTTTGACCAACTGATTCCTCCTCTCCCAGACTAACTGATGAAAATATATAAGGAAAGGCAGTAGAGAGAGAAAGATATTTTTAGTCCTAATATACCTTTACAAAATATGAAGACATTTTCCTAATGGAATTAAAAGAGTGCCTTTCCATTGATTGACTGGAGATTAACCAAACCCATAGTAGATTCTAAAAGAGCAAAACAAAACAAAACAAAATAAAAAACCCAAAGCAAAACTAGTTTGTCAGCCCTGAATGACTTGTTGAGTCAGTAAATAGGGAAGTAAGTTTCTGTATTATTATCCTCTGTATCTCTCAGATGGTAAAAGGGAGAAAGGGATTTCTCCCTTCTCATCACCATCAGTCATGGGTTCTTTCAGGAAGGTTGCCATCTGGGAGAAGAAAGAAAAAGTATCAGAACAAGAAGATACTTTAAACAGTATGACATCTAGAAACAAAGAAAAGAGCTAACTATTGATTAAAGAGAAACTTAACCCTGAACACTGAGTTGAGCTGAAACAGGGAGGAAGCCCAGGGAGCCCAAACAAATGACAAAATGAAAGGAATGCAGTACCCCAGAGAAACATATAGGGAATAATTTGAGTACATTGCTAGAAGAGAATGCTTGTCAGGGCACTGGAAACAAAATTGCCTAAATTACATGTTATCTACATGTCTGTATCACAACTAGTATACACTCTTCATGCTGATATTGTGTATATTTGTCATTGAGTATACTCCAGATTTATGGGTGGAAGAATATGTAGCTGCTGCTCTCACTATGAATCTTAGAAAGTGCCTTTGTTTTGAATTAATTTGATATATTATTTTCTCCAGTTACATGCAAAAATCCCCTATTTTTAACATTTGTGTATTTTATAATTTTTTGAATTCAAATCATTTACCTCCCCTTCTCTTTTATCCCCTCATTGAGAAGGCAAGCAATTTAACATATATCATACATGTGTAGTGATGCAAAACATAGTTCCTTATTAGTCATGTTATGAAAGAAAATATAGATTAAAAAAAGTAAGAAAAATAAAGTAAAGAAAAATTTTCCTTCAATCTGTATTTATACAGCATTTCTTTCTAGATGGATAGTATTGTCATCATAAGTCCTTCAAAGTTGTCTTGAATCATTCTATTGTTGATTATAATTGTCACTCATAGTTGATCATTATTCAATATTGGTATTACTGTAAAAAATTTTCTCCTGGTTCTGATCATTTCATTTTGCATCAGTTCATGTAATTCTTCTTAGAATTTTTTTAATGAGAGCATTCTGCTCATCATTTCCAATATTATAATAAATTCTAACACAATCATAAACAACAACTTGTTTAGCCATTCCCCAGTTGATGGGCATCACCTCAATTTCCATTTTTTTTTTGCCATGACATGAAGAGCTGCTATAAATATTTTCACACATATAAGTCCTTTTACTTTTCTTTTTTAATTTGATCTTGGGGCTACAGACTTAGTAGTGGTATTGCTTGATAAAAAGATATAGATGGTTTTATAGCTCTTTAGGAATAGTTCCAAATTGCTCTATAGATGGTTGACTCAGTATACCACTTCACCAACAGTATATTATTGCCAGGCCTAGAGGCCTGAGGGCTACCCGAGTCTTACCTTACCTATCACAGGTCTTCGGCTGGCCAAACCGGATAAACGTATGAGAGAAGAGACTTTCCGGAGTCAAACAAGGGTTAGGCTTTATTCAGGGTCCTGGTTACATGTGCAGGGGGAACTCTTCCTTAGGAGAGAGAGAGAAATCTCCCAAGGAGGCAAAGATCTTACAGTAAGAGAATGAAAGCAGAAGTGGAAGTGGGGAGAGAGGGGGGAGGGAAGAGCAAAGAGAGGAAAAGGGGCCTTCTGTCCTGTAAGGGCCCCTCAGCGCTAAGAGCGCCTTCAGGCTTCCCTGACCCTACTTAAGCTCTCTGGCCGCGTAGTTTGCACCTGAATACCGTGCCTGTTAGATAACAATAGGTGTGCCCAGATCTGGGCCAGTCTCGAGGGCGGGGATGCTCTCTCCCATCACGTTTCTCACGGGAAGAGGCGGAAATACACGAGATCTCACTCCTCAATTCCCTGCTGTTTCCTGGGGGGCCTCATGAGAACTCTAAGGTTTAGAAGCTCTCACCTTTACCCGCCCGAGACTGTCCACATGGAACTGAGCTTACACCCCCAACATATTATTGCCTCAATTTTTCCACTTTGTCCATTTAAAAAGGCAGACTAACTACTAAAGTTAATGGCAAACAAAAGGAAATAAAACAAAAGACACAAATGGAACAATTACAGCGGGCACATTTTCCAGCTCAGGGGATGAAAGAAAAGAATCTCAGCCATCACTTGTTTTCTCCAGTTAGCACAACACAGGTTGGTTTTACCTTAATTTTTTTTTCTTATTCTTCATTAAAAGTAAAGGCTTGCTGGAGTGAGGACATTAGGGAAGAAATATCCAGAAATTACTGCTAGCTAAAAGCAAAAGACAAAAACAAACAAATAAAAAATTCCCTTTAGTATATCTATCACCAATCATTAAAAACATTCATAAACCTGCAACCTTTACTTTCTTATTAACCAAGTAACTAATAAGAATTACAAATCTCGAAATTAAAAAAAAAAATGACTCTGAATTCTATGAAATTGATGAAAATTCTCCAAGAAACTCTGGCTTGTTCTGCCTGTCTGATTGTGTCAGATTCCTACAGCTCACAAAGACCTGATATGTCCATTTTATGCTAATAAACCTTGCCTTGATCACAACTGTGACTATTATTTCTATATTTTCTACAACTTTAGGTGTTGTGCAACTGAATTATGGTGAACAGACCATACTGAAACTTTTGAACATATGAGATACAGCTGCCTAAAAACCTAGGCAATGTGGGTGAACATTTGTTAAATCTGCTTAATTTCCATCATTTGTTATTTTCACCATGCCTGTGAAAGAGTAATGGAGATATCAGGGAAATAGAAGGGCTATGCCTTGAGCAAACATAATATAGGAACCCCACAAAGGGTTCCATAATAGATTAACAGCTGGTAGAAAGTTTTTTTAAAAAATTATATTTGTCTTGAATCTTGTCCTATAGCCTTGTGGAATGCCATTTGCTTGAATCAAGAAACCTGATACATCAATAATTTCTCAGCTTATCACCAATCTGTGCTTGGGGGGGGGGGTGAGGGTAGTAATTGGACTTTTGTTCATATATGGCTATATACATGTATATATACATGTATATATATATATATGTTATATATATATAGGCATATATATGTATCGGTATAGATATATCTATCTATATGTATTACACATATACACACATATATCTTGTAAAAGGATTAGCTTAACTATGCAATATAAACTTGACTTGTGGTCAGAAACATGGACACAGAAAAAATGTGAACAATTTTCATGCATCATGTATTAAGCACCTAGTGTATGCAAAAATAGGTTAAACTATTTAAAGGAAAAATGTAAGTATACAGTGGCAGGTATAGTGGAAAGAACGCAATACTTGGGATAAAGTCCTATATGATTCAACAAATTTTTATACAGCAATCACTGCACTAAGCACTGGGATATAGTTGGAAAAGAGAAGAGATCTCTTCAAGAAAATTAGAGATATGAAAAAATTATTTCATGCAAAAATGGGTATGATAAAAGACACAAATGGTCCCTGCTTAACAGAACCAAGAGAGATTAAGAAGAGGTGACAAGAATACACAAAATAACTATACAAGAAATATCTTAACATCACCAATACCCATGATGGTTTGGTTACTGATCTAAAGTCTGACATCCTGGAGAATGAAATCAAAGGGGCCTTAGGAAGTATTGCTAACAATAAATCTGGTGGAGGTGAGAGAATCCAGTTGAGCTATTTAAAATCCTAAAAGATGCTGCTGCTAAAGTGCTGCATTCCATATGCCAACAAATTTAGAAAACTCAACAGTGACTACCGGATTAGAAAAGATCAGTTTGTGTTCCAATACTAAAGAAGGGCACTACCAATGAATATTCAAATGAATGAACAATTCTATTCATTTCACACACCAGTAAGGTTAAACTTAATATTTTGTAAGTTAAACTTCAACAATATGTGAACTGAGAGTTACCAGAGCAGTAGAGTGGTTTTTGAAGAAGCAGAAGAACTAGAGATGAAACTACCAAAATTTAGTGGATTATGAAGAAATCAAGGGAGTTCCAAGAAAAAAAACACACCTACTTCTGCATAATTTACTACACTAAAGCCTTTGATTTTGTGGATCACAATATAATGTGGCAAGTTCTGAAAAGAATAAGAGTACCAGTTCACCTTATACATCTTTTGGGGAACATACATGAAGGTCAAGACTCAACAGCTAGAACCAAAAAGGGAACAACTGATTGGTCTAAGATTGGAAAAGGAATATGGCAAAGCTGTATATTTTCCCCTCATTTATTTAACATATAGAGAGTATATCATGTGAAATATCAGACTGGAATAATCAAAAACCACAATTAAGTTTGCCAGGAGAAATATCAGCAATCTTAGATATGTAGATGATGCAACTCTGATTGCATAAAGTGAAGAGAAATTAAGAAAGCCTCTTTATGAGGGTGGAAGAGAAAAGTGTAAAAACTGGCTTGATGTTTAACATAAAACAAAATTAAATTACATTAAAAAAAAATCTTAGGTCTTAGCAATTGGTCCCATTACTTCCTGGCAAATAGAAGGAGAAGAAATGGAAGCTGTGTCAGATTTTATATTCTCATACTCAAAGATCACTGTATACAGCAACTACAGCCACAAAATTAAAAAATTCTTGCTCCTTGAAAGGAAAGTTATGTGAAATCTTGGTAGTATGCTAAAAAAAGTAGAACTATCACTTTGTAAACAAAGGTTCTTGTAATTAAAAGATGTTTGTTTGTTTGTTTGTTTTTTTCCCAGTATCATTGTATGGCTAAGGTATTTGAACTATAAGGAAATCTGGGTGGTGCAGAATGGAGGATTTTGAATTGTAGTGCTGGAGATTTTTGAGAGTTCCATTGGACACCAAATAGATCAAGTCAATCAAAAGAAACAAATTTGGTATTCACTGGAAGGTCAAATGGCAAAGCTGAAGCTTAAATATTTTTCCATATAATGAAAAGACAGCACTCATTGAGAAAAAATCCCTCATCTTAGGAAAGATTTAAGGCAAAAGAAGAAAAGAATGGTGGAGGATGATAGTATCATGGAAATAATGAAAATGAACTTGGACAGTCTTTGACAGATATTCGAGTATATAATGAACTAATGTGCTATGATCCAAGGGATCATTATGTGTTGGATATGACTGAATGACTGAACAATAGTAATACTTCACTAAGCACTATGCTACAGTCAGGATTACGCAGGATTTATCAGCTTCTATATTAAAGGATCAGAGAGGTTGTGATGTCATATTTTAGAAAGCAAAGAATAAATCTCCCAGCAAAATTGAAAAAATATGGATATTCAATGAAATCAAAGATTTTCAAATTTTCCTGATGAAAAGATCAGCGGTGAACACAAAATTTGATAGTCAAATACAAGACTCAAGAGAACTATAGAAAAATAAACAGGAAAGAAAAAAAAAATACGTTATTCAGTAAAGTTAAACTATTCATATACCTACACAAGGAAATAATGCTTGTAAGTTTTGAGAATTGCATATCTACTAAGGAAATTAGAAATGTACATAGAGGTGTGAGTGTAGGTTAACTTTGATGTGATGATATAAAAATTACTAAGGGATGATATAAAAGATTGTAATGAGATAAGAGGGAGGAAGAATAGGGTAAATTAAATCACATGAAGAGGCACAAAATTCTTAGTATAGTGGAGGGAGAAGAGTGAGTGAGTGAGCATTAAACCTTACTCTCATCAGATCTGGCTCAAAGAGGAAATAACATAGATATTCAGTTGGGCATAGAAATTTATCTTGCATTATAGGACAACAGGAAGAGAAAAGATAAAAGAAAAGGAGGGGAGCTTACTAAAGGGCTGGGAGGTTGATGGAGGCAATGGTCAGAAGCAAAACACTGGTAAGGAGAGACAGGATAAAAGGAGAAAGAAAAGTATAAATAGGGGGGAGAATAGGATGGAGAGAGATATACTGTTAGTAATCTTAATTGTAGTTATGAATTGGATGAACTCCCCCATAATATGGAAGTGTACAGCAGAGTGGATCAAAAACAAGAATCCTACAATATGTTATTCACAGGAAACACATCTGAAGAAGAGGGATATACATAGAGTGAAATGAAAAGGTAAAAAAGTTGAAGTGGAATATATTATGCTTTAGCTGAAGTTGAAAAGAAAAGTAGGGGTATCAATTCTGCTATCAGATAAAGCAGAAGGAAAATTAGACCTAAATAAAAGAGATAAGGAGGGAAACTACATCTTCTTAAAAGGCACCATCGACAATGATATATCAACACAAAGCCTATATACATTAAGTGGTATAGTATCCAAAATATGAGAGAATTAAGTGAGTTACAGAAAGAAATAAAGAGCAAAACTATACTAGTGGTATACCTCAAATTCCTACTCTCAGAACTAGATAACTGAACCACAAAATAAGCAAGAAAGTGTTGGGACTGGAAGCTCAATTCCGTGTGGACGGTCTCGGGCGGGTAAAAGTGGGACTTCTAAATCTTAGAGTCTTACGAGGCCCTCCATGAACAGTGGGGGTTCGAGAAGGTCAGACTGAGCTAGCTCGGCTAGCTCGGGTATTTCCGCCTCTCCCCTGGAGATACGTAATGGGTGGAGTCTCCCTGTCCTCGAGGTCGTCCTGGATTGGAACACACCTAGTTACCTAACAGCACAGTATTGAGATGCAAACTGTGTGGCTGAAGATTAAGTAGGATTGAGGAAGCCAGAAAGTTCTCTCTTAGCACGTGTGGAGCCAAAGAGAAAAGTAGGGCTCCGCTTCTTTTCTTTCCTCTCTCCCCTCCCCCTCTCTCCCCGCTTGTACTTCTACTTCCAATCCCTTAAGCTTAGCCTCCTTAGGAAATCTCCCCCTCTTCCTCCTAAGGAAGACCCCCCTGCATTTGTAACCTGGACCCTGTAATAAAGCTCAACCCCTGTTCGACTCTGGAACGTCCTTTCTCTCATACGTTTATCCGGTTTGGCCAACCGAAGACCTGGGACAGGTAAGAAAGACTCGAGTAGACCAATACAGGCCTCTAGGGTTGGCAGTTGGCGCCCCAACAGGGATTGGGAGCGTAGATAATCCTGGGTGCTTTTGGGGTACACCCGGAAGGGGCTGTGAAAGAAGCGAGTCCCGAATCCTAGATTCGGAAGGAGAGAAAGGGGAGAGAAGCTTCCCAAACCCCTGGGAAAAGGGCGGAGATGGGGAATCTATTGCCAGTAATAAAGCCAGAGGAACAGGAGGTCTGGGCTGAGAAACTTCACAGGGAAGGCAGGGAGGCGGGGGTCACAATAGAGTTAAATGACCTCCGAGAATTTTGTAAGGAAGGGCCGGAGAGGCCAGGGCGGGATTGGAATAAGAGTGGAAGAGGAGAGAGGGGAGGGGAGGACCTTGGCAAGCAGAACCCTGGCGAGCAAAAAGTTAAGGAGTGTAGAGAAAAAATAGGTTCAGAGCTCCATCTAGCGGATGGGAAAGGCGAGGCAGGGGAGAATGTACCGTGTCTTCCCTCTGCGCCTCCTTATAGCACGCTCCATACTGGAGCGGATAGGACCTGCCTTAGCCGTCGCTCAGTACCCCGGCACTGGAAGCTCAAAGAAAGCCAAAGACCAGTGTGGGGAATAGGAGGGTGCCAAAATACCTTAGAGACAATGCACCCAGTAAAGTGGGAGGCAGAGAATCGCCAAGGGACCGTATGGCCGTTGGTGATTCCAGGACTTAGTTTTAACATCTGGGGCAGGGACATTATGAGCCTCCTCGGGATGAAGCTATCAAATTTTTAGTAAGGGCCATTGCTGTTGTACTGGAGTCCCCACCCTTGAATTGGAAGTCAGACACCCCGATTTGGGTGGAGCAATAGCCCCTGACTCCAGAAAAACTCCAGGCACTACAAATATTGGTTAAGGAGCAATCAGCACCCTGGAATGCTCCTGTGTTTGTTAAAAAGAAAAAATCTGGGAAAGTCAGGTTCCTTACAGATGTTAATGAAGCATTTGTAAGCACCTGGCAGCAGCTATACCTAAGTAAAGAGCCAGTATGCATTCTTATCAATTTTACCTTAAAGGCGATCCTCGCTAAACAAAGAAGGGGAGATAGAGATTGCCTAATACAATCAGAGCTAAGATTAAGAGGCCTAATACAATCAGAGCTAAGATCAAGAGGCCTAATACAATCAGAGCTTGATACAGCTGTCTCAAAAAACTCACATACTACTCCAGCTATGAGACATTTTAAGATACTAATAGGGGGTCGAGGGTATGTTTGTGTCTCCACAGGAAAAGGTGATGCGTGGATTCCCATTAGAAGGATCCGTAGGTGGGAACCGAGGTCGGAGACGACGGAGACACAGGAGGCGGAGACCCCAGAGAGCCCAGAGACCCCAGAGAAGGATCATACACCACCTGAGCCTGCTGCTGACAGCTTTAACCTTGCTGCCCAGAGAGGAAGCAGCCCTCATCACAACCGCAGACACTGCTGCTGACAGCTTCAATCTAGGCATCCTTTTTTCTCCAGCTGAATGAGGACTTTGATATCACAAACCCAGGACACTTGGGTGGGGAGGAGGTGACCAATTTTCCACCTGTATAGATCCATTTGCAAGATTAAGGGAGTGGTGACGTGTAAGGCGCCTACACCAGCTGCTCCTCTTAAAATATGCTTTGGGATTAGTTGATTGCACTTCCCCTGTTGTAACTCAGCCATTTAGTTTCATCTTTGTTTTATTTGATGCCTCCCTTTGTCAGTTGTGCTAGCTGCAGATTTCTGTGTGAATGAAGTCTTGTTGTAGGGTACTCATATGCTAAAGGCCTTCCTTAATCCACTCAGCCTCCAGCCACTGTTTGCTCTAGAGCCAGGTGTGCTCCGCGCATAACAAAGAAGGGGATATGTTGGGACTGGAAGCTCAATTCCGTGTGGACGGTCTCGGGCGGGTAAAAGTGGGACTTCTAAATCTTAGAGTCTTACGAGGCCCTCCATGAACAGTGGGGGTTCGAGAAGGTCAGACTGAGCTAGCTCGGCTAGCTCGGGTATTTCCGCCTCTCCCCTAGAGATACATGATGGGTGGAGTCTCCCTGCCCTCGAGGTCGTCCCGGATTGGAACACACCTAGTTACCTAACAGCACGGTATTGAGATGCAAACTGTGTGGCTGAAGATTAAGTAGGATTGAGGAAGCCAGAAAGCTCTCTCTTAGCACGTGTGGAGCCAAAGAGAAAAGTAGGGCTCCGCTTCTTTTCTTTCCTCTCTCCCCTCCCCCTCTCTCCCCGCTTGTACTTCTACTTCCAATCCCTTAAGCTTAGCCTCCTTAGGAAATCTCCCCCTCTTCCTCCTAAGGAAGACCCCCCTGCATTTGTAACCTGGACCCTGTAATAAAGCTCAACCCCTGTTCGACTCTGGAACGTCCTTTCTCTCATACGTTTATCCGGTTTGGCCAACCGAAGACCTGGGACAGGTAAGAAAGACTCGGGTAGACCAATACAGGCCTCTAGGCTTGGCAAGAAAGAAGTTAAAGAGGTGAATTGACTTTTAGAAAAGTCAGACATGATAGACTTCTAGAGAAAATTGAATGGAGAAAGAAAGGACTATATCTTTTTCTCAGCAGTACATGGCACTCACACAAAATGTGGCTACTTATTAGAGCATAAAAATTTCATGTAATCCAATGCAGAAAGGCAGAAATATTAAATGCATCATTTTCACATCACTATGCATTAAAAATTACATGTAATAAAGGGACTTGGAAAGACAGACTAAAACTTAATTGGAAACTAACTACTCTAATACCAAAGAATGAGTGGGTCATAAAACAGATCATAGAAACAAACTATAATTTCATGAAAGAGAACAACAATAATGAGACAACACCCCAAAGTTTATGGGATTCAGCCAAAGAAGTTCTTAGGGAAATTTTTATATCTCTAAATGGTTACATGAATAGAATAGAGAAAGAAGAGATCAATTAGTTGAGCATGCAACTAAAAATTCCCATTATTACCACTATTATCTAGTATTGTATTATAAATGTTAGCTTCAGAATTAACAGAAGAAAAACACATTGATGCCATTAGAATAGGCAATGAGGAGACAAAACTATCACTCTTTGCAGGTGATATGACAGTACATTTAGAGAATTCTAAAAAATAAGCTAAAATGTTTTGAAATAATCAACAACTTTAGTAAAGTTGCATGATATGAAATAAACCCACAGAAATCACTGGCACCTCTATAGATTACTAGCAAAGACCAGCAGTGAGAGATAGAAAGAGAAATCCCATTTAAAATAATTGCAGACAATATAAAATATTTGGAAATCTACCTGTCAAGAGGAACCCCACAACTCTATGAACACAACTACAAAATACTTTCCACACAAATGAAGTCATATCTAATTAATTGAAAAATATCAATTGCTCACTGATAGGCAGCTACTGTAATAAAAATGACAATTCTACCTAAATTAATTTACTTATTCAGTGTGATGCCAATCAAAGTAGCAAAAAAAATTAATGTGTAGAGCTGGAAAAATAATAAAATTGATCTGGAAAACATAAAGTCAAGAATATCAAGGGAATTATTAAAAAATACAAAGGAATGTGTCATAAGCTGCATCAGATGAAAACTATATTACAAAGCAATAATTATGAAAAGTTTTAAATACTGTTTAGCACTGGCTTAGAAATAGTGTTGTGGATCAGTCAAATAGGTTAGGTACACAAGGCATACTCTTTGATAAACCCAAAGACTCCAGCTTTTGCAATAAGAACTCACTATTTGACAGAAACTGTTGGGAAAATTGGAATATAGTATGGTAAAAACTATGCATAGACCAATATCTCACACTATATACCAAGATAATGTCAAAATGGGTACTGAGTTAGATATAAAGGCTGATACCAAAAGCAAATTAAGAGAGCAAGGAATAGTTTGCCTATTGAATCCATAAAGAATTGCAGAATTTATGACCAACCAAGAGATAGAGAACATTATAAAATACAAAATGGATAATTTAGAGTACAATAAATTTAAAAAAAAATCTAACACAAACATAGCCAGTGCAATCAATATTAGGAGAAAAGTAGAAAGCTGGAAAATAATTTTACAGTCAGTATTTTTGATAAAATCTCATTTCTAAAATACATAGACAACTGAGTCAAATTACAAGAATGTTAGTCATTCCCAAATTGATAAATGGCAAACAGATATGAACAAGCAGTTTTTAGATGAAGAAATTAAAGCTATACATGGTAATATAAAAAATGCTCTAAATCCCTGTGGATTAGATGCAAATTCATGAGGTACCACTTCGCACCTATCAGATTGGCTAATGTGACAGAAAAGGAAAAAAATAAACATTGGAGAAGATGTGTGGAAATTGGAACATTAATGGTGGAGTTGTGAGCTGATCCAACCATTCTGGAGAGCAATTTGAAACTCTGAATGAAGGGGTATAAAACCGTGCCTACCCTTTTACCTAGCAATACTGCTACTAGGTCTTTATCCCAAGGAGATCATAAAAAGGGGGAAAGGAACAGCATATATGAAAATATTCATAGCAACTCTTTTTGTGGTGTCCAAGAATTGGAAACTAAGTGGATGTCCATCAACTGGGTAATGACTGAACAAGTTGTGGTATATGAATGTAGCAGAATACTATTGTGTTTTGAGAAATGAAGACCAGGTGGATTGCAGAAAAAAAACAAACAAACAAATCCTGGAAAGACTTACACAAACTGATGAATAGTGAAAGGAGCACAACCAAGAGAAAATTATTGCAGTAAGAGTAACATTGTGAGATGATCAACTATGATACACTTATCTCTTCTCAGAGATACAATTTTCCAAGACAATTACAAAAAACTCATGATAGAAATTGTAATCTATATTCTGAGAACAACTGCAATGTTTGAATGCAGATTGACCCATGTTATTTTCACTTCTTTTGGCTTTTTATTTCTCCTTGTTTTCTTTTTTATTCTGATTCTTTTTTCTCACAACATGACTAATGTCAAAATATGTTTGACATGATTATATGCATATAACCTATATCAGACTGCTTGCTCTTTTGGGGAGGAGAGAGGGAAGAGAGGGATGGAGAAAAATTTGGAACTAAAAATTTTATAAAAATTTTGAAAGCTATCTCTAAATGTAATTTGAAAAAAAAAACAAAAATACTCTTAATAGCTTAAAAAGAAAGGAAAATAGCATCTTTCTCTTCAAATTATGTTGTATTTACAATTTTCATTTGTGTACACATTGCATTCTATAAGCAGACTCTAAGCTCTTTGAACCCCTAGGACCTACCTACTACTGGCTAGTTCCTTACTAAATATTTGTGCAGTTCAGTTATTGATTTGAATTAATTTGAAATGAAATTTTAAGGTACGTATCCACCGCCTTTTGTGGACTAGAAGAGACAAAGAAAGTTAGTGAAAGACTGTTACTATTATCATAGACCGGTTAATGTCTTCCTGACTTTAGTTCCTCAACTCATTTAATGGAATTGCATCCTTAGTTCCAGCTCTAAACTCACATAGTGACATTTTCTTTTTTAAAATCAGGTCGAGGAATAGCCAATGGGGTGAATGGAAATTATTTACTCTGAGCATGCTGACATTATTCCTGTTGCATCATTTACATAATGATTGGACTAGGAGGTTCTGAAACTCCATTCTCCCCTCTGCTTTCTATGACTATAAATAGCAATATTTATCTTGGTAGTAATTAGCCCCAAATTCAAACGCTACCCTTCTATGCCTGGAGTCTCATTTCATCACTGTATTTTAGCTGACTGTTTTTTACTATAGACTCTAAGCTTTACTTAGGGCTCTGAAGACTGAAGATGAAAATTAGGCCTCTCCCCACTCCTTGCCTTAAGAAATTCAGGCTTCATTATGTGACTGCAATTTTCAAGACAGGAAGAAATGGTTTGGCTGAATTGTAGCATTCAGTGTTTGGACAAGCATGTCTGAATGTTTCTGGGCATTTTGTGGAAAGCTGCCACAATCAGTTATGAGACAGGGCAAAGGAAGGCATTTAACTAAGTCAGATGAGCACAGCAGAAACACACACACACACACCTGCATATGTCTTTTTCTTAATCACTTCAAAGATATTATTCTTGATATTCATGATGTGTGTCTAAGTTAAGAATTGATTCAAAAAAATTTGCTAATAAGGTAACTGCTATGGACACATTTGATTAACATACTTTACTATATGTAAGTTTAGGATACTTTTTGCTTCTTTATATGTATCTTTTACTTTGTTGAGGGCTGAAATATAATACATATGAGTATAATGGATTATGAAATTATTCTTTTAGAATGAAACTACAAAAGATTTTCTCATGAATATATGATATTGTGTAGTGGCGTAATTTGTAAGGACATAAAAGAAAAAGAGCCTGGTCTAGTGGATGACCAGATATGATCTCAAGAAGACTTTCCTCAGACATATACTGACCATTTGACTCTGAAAAGGTTATTTAAACTCTCCATTGCCCAGGTAATTATCTGGAAGTATATACTGGGGTATGGAGCCAAGGTGGGGGAGTATGGGCAGCAACCACAAAGAACTCTCCAATTAATCTACTCTGAATGATTTTAAAATAACTCCTCACGTCAAGTATTGGAGGAGGAGAGCCAAGAAAAGTTCAGAGTAGAACATTTTTCCAGCCTAAGAGGATTAAGGAGGTCATCAGGAGAGTCTTTGACCCTGGGTTTGTGGGTCAACATGGAGCATAGCAGTACCACAAGCAATAGGCCTTGGAGAGGGTTATAACATTCATAGTAACAGCAGCTTTGGGAGTTCTCAGTCCAGAGATGGTAAGGAGTAAGAAAAGTGGCCAAAAAGAGAATACTGATGACTTTTTGTTGGCTCTGGGAGATACTAGGTGCTGAATAGTAACTCTGTTGTCAATAAGCATTTCTATGTTGCAATTCAAAAGTGGAAGGGAGTGCTTATGGTTTATTGGCAGAGAACAGGGTACCTGGTCGCAGTTCCAAAGCAAAAAGGAGCACTGATGTTTGCAGTTGTAGGGGAATGGAACTTTCATGGGTACAAGGCAGAGCACAGAACAAGAGAGCAGTGACAGGGGAGGAGCCAAGGTGGTGGAGTAGAAAGATATACATATGCTAGCTAACCCACAGCCCATAAAATGCCTGTAAAGAAGAACTCCCAAAAAATTCTGGAGAAGCAGAAGCCACAAAACAATGGAAAGGAGGAGATTTCTGTTCCAGAGAGACCTGAAAAACCAACACAAAAGGTCCATCGAGCACCGGACCCAGAGCAGAGCCCAGCCCTGCCTTGGCCAAGTGGCACTGAGAGGAGCTGATTTGAGCAGGCTTCAGGGACAGAATCTCCAGCAGCCACGCAGGTTCCTCTACCCACAGACACCAAAGGTCAGTGAGAGGGTCTTCTCAGCTCGACAAGAGGGGAGTGGGGTATCCCCATAACTCAGACCCCTTCGGAAGGCAGCAGTAGACGTAGCAGCAGACAAGGGCTCCCCAAGCAGGCAGAAGCCCAGACCCATTGTTGAAGGTCTCCACATAAACCCCCTGAAGGAACTGAGCCCCGTGTGGCGGCCCTGCCCCCACCTGAGCACCTAAACTTAATCTCACACTGAATAGCAGCCCCTGCCAAAGCCCTAAGGCTGGGAAGCAGCATTTGAATCTCAGCCCCCAAGCACTGCCTGGGCAGAACTGGAGGCCAGGTGGGTGGGGAGAGGAAGCTCAGAAGTCAAGTACCAGCTGGGAAAATGCCCAGAAAAGGGGAAAAAAAATAAGACCAGAGAAGGTTACTTTCTTGGTGAACAGATATCTCCTCCTATCCTTTCAGATGAGGAAGAACAATGCTTACCATCAGGGAAAGACACAGAAATCAAGGCTTCTGTATCCCAAACATCCAAAATAAATATTCAGTGGGCTCAGGCCATGGATGAACTCAAAAAGGATTTTGAAAATCAAGTTAGAGAGGTGGAGGAAAAACTGGGAAGAGAAATGAGAGAGATGCAAGAAAAGCATGAAAAGCAGGTCAACACCTTGCTAAAGGAGACCCAAAAAATTGGTGAAGAAAATAACACCTTAAAAAATAGGCTAATTCAATTGGCAAAAGAGGTTCAAAAAGCCAATGAGGAGAAGAATGCTTTAAAAAGCAGAATTAGCTAAATGGAAAAGGAGGCTCAAAAGCTCACTGAAGAAAATAGTTCTTTCAAAATTAGAATGGAACAGATGGAGGCCAATAACTTTATGAGAAACCAAGAAAATACAAAACAAAACCAAAAGAATAAAAAAATGGAAGATAATGTAAACTATCTCATTGGAAAAACAACTGACCTGGAAAACGATCCAGAAGAGACAAATTAAAAATTATGGGACTACCTGAAAGCCATGATCAAAAAAAGAGCCTAGACATCATCTTTCATGAAATTATCAAGGAAAACTGCCCTGAGATTCTAGAACCGGAGGCCAAAATAAATATTCAAGGAATCCACTGATCACCTCCTGAAAGAGATCCAAAAAGAGAAACTCCTAGGAACATTTTGGGCAAATTCCAGAGTTCCCTGGTCAAGGAGAAAATATTGCAAGCAGCTAGAAAGAAACAATTCAAGTATTGTGGAAATACAATCAGGATAACACAAGATCTACCAGCTTCTACATTAAAGGATCGAAGGGTGTGGAATATGATATTTCAGAAGTCAAAGGAACTAGGACTAAAACCAAGAATCACCTACCCAGAAAAACTGAGTATAATACTTCAGGGGAAAAAATGGTCTTTCAATGATACAGAGCATTCTTGATGAAAAGACCAGAGCTGAAAAGAAAATTTGACTTTCAAACACAAGAATGAAGAGAAGCATGAAAAGGTAAACAGCAAAGAGAAGTCATAAGGGATTTACTAAAGTTGAACTGTTTACATTCCTACATGGAAAAGATAATATTTGTAACTCTTGAAACTTTTCAGTATCTGGGTAGTTGGTGGGATCACATGCACACACACACACGCACACACACACAGAGACAGAGAGCACAGAGTGACTCGAATAGGATGAAATCATATCTTTAAAAAATGAAATTAAGGGGTAAGAGAGAAATATATTGGGAGGAGAAAGGGAGAAATGGAATGGGGCAAATTATCTCTCATAAAAGAGGCAAGCAAAAGACTCATTAGTGGAGGGAAAAAGAAGGGAGGTGAGAGAAAAACATGAAGTTTACTCTCATCACATTCCATTAAAGGAAGGAATAAAATGCACACTCATTTTGGTATGAAAACCTATCTTAAAATACAGGAAAGTGGGGGATAAGGGGATAAGCAGGGTGGGGGGGATGATGGAAGGGAGGGCAATGAGAGGAGGAAGCAATCTGAAGTCAACAATCTTGGGGAGGGACAGGATCAAAAGAGAGTAGAAGCAATGGGGGGCAGGATAGGATGGAAGGAAATGTAGCTACTCTTACATAATGCGACTATTATATAAGTCATTTGCAAAACTGCACAGATATGGCCTATATTGAATTGCTTGCCTTCCCAAAGGGAATGGGTGGGGAGGGAGGGATGAAGAGAAGTTGGAAGAGAGCAGTGACCACATGTCTTCCTGTATTATGCTAACTTGGAAGCACCAAAAACTTGCAGACACCCCAAACTAGCTCTAAAACAGAAGTACAAAAAAGCTAGAAGCTTTACAGTACCTCCCTACTCCTAGGTGAGCAGTGGCCAACTTTAACATAAAATTGAAAGTCAAGAAATAAGATGGATAACTGAGCAAAGAACAAAATATTAACCTGACAACAAAAAGCTACTCTAATGGCAGGGAAGAACAAGACAAACTCAGGAGAAAACATTGTTGTGGAAAAAGCTCCAAGTAAAACCTCAAAGACAAATTCTAATTGCAACCAAGACCAGTGGAATTTCTGGAAGAGTGGTAGAGGAAAAAGTGAGAAAAGAAATGAGAGTGATGTAATATTATACATTGTAGAGAAGTTGCGAATCTACATTGGGATAAACATTCCCATCACTGAATGTTCACTATTCCAATTAAATCACTGCACAAACTAAAAATGCAAAGTAAATTAAAAAAAGAATCCTGAACTAGAGGGCATGTAGCATATGTCAAATTTGAAGAACATGAGAATCATTTTCACACATGAAACAGCAAAAATACTCCTTTTCTTTGTCTCAGGGACTTCATAATACTCAAAATGATAGCCTTACCTGAATGTAGAAGAAAGGAAATTGATTGTGGTTTTTAAATTTATGTATGTACTGTCTAAGACCTCAAAAGTAAATTTTTCCAAATGAAGTAGTTTCCTCAACTGGTCAAGTTGGGTAATCTATCAGTCAATCAACCAAGACATAAAATTAAACTAAATTTTTGGCTTGAGTCAAGCAGTCATTTTAAGGGTAAATAATCTGAGAGTCTGCTGATCAATTGTATCACATTTCTCACTGCTCAAATAATTAGTGGAAAAATGCCCTGGATTTGTCACTTAAAATGTAGCTACCTTGGGAATAAAATAACTATTCTGCAGAAAAAAAGGTTTGAAGAGGATATGAATGAGCAGAAGAGCTCTTCTACTAGCTTATATGTCGCCCTAAGTTGTCAAGAAGAAATCGTCAAATAAAGACATGCAAATTATATAAATAGCTGATGTTTGCATACCATATTATGACTTATAGAACTTTCCCTCAATTAACTAGTTATTTGGGGCCAGTATGTGATCCCCATTTAGCAGATGAGAAAGTCAAGGCTTGGATAAATGAATCTGCCTACACAACATTACATGACTAATAAACCGGGTAGAATTTTATCCTCGGTTTCATGACTGAAAGTCCCTTTCACTTTTCAATAAGGCTTAATTCAATTAAATGCACTAAATATTGAGAATTAAATGAATAAGGCAGGGTATGAATTTTCTTGAAATATATCACATATTAAGGGAAAAACATGTAAAATTATCATTAATTTTTTTTAAAAAATATAACATATTACACCAAAATATCATGAGAATAATATGTTATTATCAGGTAGGATTTATAGCAGGAATACAGAGTTGCTCCAGCCAGGGCAGTCCAGCAGGTCTGGGGGGCAGTTACGGGGCTCACAGAGCAAGGATGAAAAGACAGGCAGAACACAGCAGTCTGAACAAGCTGAGTTTATTCTAGACATACTGAGCAAATAAATTAGGGGGTCAGGGTGCTTAAATAGTAAAAAACCATAGGGGTAGCAATTGAGGCATGAAACAGAAGAGATTGTGATAAGTAGAAAGGGAGGCCTCAAGGCATCTTTATCGGAATGTTATTCTATATAGCAAGGGCCCTGATTCATGGAACTTCAACACCAGAATTCAAGGACGTGCACCTGAGAACAATATATCACTTAACTTCTCAAGTCAGCTACTCTCCTTTGGAGGAGGGGAACTCTTGATAAGGGCCGCTTTCAAATCCCTCAAGGTTCTCTACACAGAGTTGGTCCAATATTAGGAAAACCATGAGCACCATTGATACCATCAACAACAAAACTAACAGAAACCATATGGTTATCTCAAAAGATGCAGAGAAAGCTATTGACAAAACACAATACCCATTTCTTTTGAAAACACTGGAGAGCATAGGAATAAATGGAACTTTCTTTAAAATGTATAGAGAATGGAGTCATATATACAAGAATATAAGTCATTTCTCAATCAATAAATGGTCAAAGGATTAAACAAGCAGTTTTCAGAGAAAGAAATTAAAGATATCTATAGCCATATATTAAAAAATGCTCTAAAACACTACTGATTAGAGAGATGCAAATCAAAACAACTCCAAGGTACCACATCACACCAATCATATTTGCTGATATTACAAAATAGGGAAATGATAATTGTTGGAGAACATGTGGGAGATTTGGAACATTAATTCTTTGATAGTGGAGCTGTGAGCTGATCAAACCATTATGGAGAGCAAATTGGAACTTTGCCCAAAGGGCTATAAAAATGCATATTCCTGGACCCAGCAATGCCACTTCTAGGGCTGCATCACAAAGAGGTCATAAAAATGGAAAAAAGACCCACATGTAAAATATATTTATAACTCTTTTTGTGGTAGCCAAGACCTGGAAATCAAAGAGATGCCCACCAATTGGGTAATGTCTGAACAAGTTGTGGTATATGAGTGTAATGGAATACTATTGCGCTATAAGAAATGACAAACAGGTGAACTTCAGAAAAACCTGGAAAGGCTTATATGAACTGATGCTGAGTGAAATGAGTAGAAGCAGGAGAGCATTATACACAATAAGAGCCACAGCATGTGAGAATTTTTTCTGATATACTTAGCCCTTTATGGCAATGCAAGGATCTAAAACATTTTTAAGGGACTCATGATGTAAAATGCCATCCATATCCAGGGAAAGAACTATTGAGTCAGAACTCAGAATGAAGTAGACTATTTTCTTGTTATGTTTTGTTCTGTTTTTTTTCTCATGATTTCCCTCATTCGTCTTACTTCTGTGAAACTTGACTAATGTGAAAATGTGCTTAATAAGAATGTATTTGTGGAACTCATATAAGGTTGCATGCCATCTTGGGGAGAGAGGGAGAGAAAATTTAAAACTTATGGAAATGATTGTTGAAAACTGGAAACAAATTAATTTTAAAAAAAATGAAACATACAAGAGAAGGACAAAATGCTATGAGAGTTCTGAGGAAGCAAGGATTATTTCCCAAATTTCATCCAGCAAAGAAGACATGGTAAAGAAGGTAGTATTTGAGGTGGGTCTTAAATGATGAATAGGATATCAACAGATAGAAATAGTGGAGAAAACATTTCATACAACACAGAAAAAAAGATGTTTGTAGAATGGTGAATATTCCATTTCAGCTACAGCATAGAGGACATAATGGAGAATACTATGAGATAAGGTCTACCTAAGTAGATTGGGACCATGCTGTGGGTCACTGAATGCCAGGCAAAAAAGTTTGAAAATTAGTTCATAAATCATAGACGGACATGCAAGAGCATCTGTATATGAATAAGATTAACCTAGTAGTAGTATGAAGGATGAATTAGATGGGGAAGTAATCCACATGTAAGGAAAAGAAAATTTTAGGTAAGGTGGTGGTTGAAGTGTAAATGTCATGGAAAGGTTAGATAAGGAAGAGACTCGGAGGAAAGAATTGCCAGCACTTGGTGATATTTAGAAATATGGAGTAGAAGACAGTATCAAATCAAAGATGACACTATGGTTTTGTTGCTTCTTTATAAAATAAGTGAATGCTGTTATTGAGAGAAACTATGACATGAGAAACAAATATTCAAACTGAAAACAAAATCTTCTTCCTTCAGTAACTTTGATGCTATATCTTTGCCCTAGAATTTCCCTAGATACACAGAAGTAAGAGGTAGGTAAAGCATTCAGTGGTTGGGGAAATTAAGAGATTATTGAGATGACCCCTCTCGGCCCAAGTCAATTTACCATTTTCAAGAATTCTCAAAAGAGGTCAGTCCTTCAGAGCATTGCTTTTTCTAAACCAAACTGCCTCTATCTACTCCTACCAATTTCTTATTCTCATGGTTTGTATAAGAATGCTGTTCCCCAAGTCCCTTGTGAATATCATTCAGGAAACTACTCATTCTTTCTTGATGTCAAACTCTGTTAACAACACACAAGATAATCAAAGTGTGCTGAAAGAAGAGAAATTTCTGTTTTGCAACTCTAAATAGATTCTAATAAATGATGCAAAGTGAAAGAAATAACCCTGAAAACTGTGCTTCAGTTAACTCTTTTTTAATGTACTGCTGAAGTAAAACAGTGCAGAACAAGAAATATTTACATTTATTTTGGGGGAAGCAAAACTAATTCTACATGAAAGTATAAAAATGCTTATCTCAAAGGTCTATTTTTTGAAAAGCACTTCTTCAGAACAGTCAGTCAGAGACATAACTGGATATATGAATAGACAGAATTCTTCAGCACTCATTTTCATGGGAGATAACGTACTCGATAGCACATCCTGTCCCTTGGAATGTGGTCACCAAGATAGGTCTGTTCTTCTGCACTGTCTGTGCAAAAGTCTGCCTATAAGTTGCCCTGAGCATGGAAACATTTCCTCACTTAGCCAACCAGTGCTTTTTGGGTACTCCGATCAAGCATTACCTTAACTTCAAACAAACAAATTGAGAATAACTGACCGGAATAATGAATAATGGGCCTAATAGATATGTTTTCCCTTTTTCATCTTGAAATCAGAATTATTTAAATAGAATCATCCTCTTAAATGATTAGGTATCTTGGAGTATTGAAGACACTACAATTATAGTAGAAAGTTATGAATCTAAATCCTGATTCTGTCCTTTGACTAGCTGTGTCACCTTAAGCAAGCTACTGCAACTCTCTGGGCTTCAGTTTCTTTATCAGTAAAATAAAGGAGCTAAGCAGATTTTTCTAATTTAGCATTTGTGGCTATAAGGATTGCACTGCCTAACTCAAAGAATGGGTTTGTGCGTGTGTGTGTGTGTGTGTGTGTGTGTGTGTGTTTATAATCTTATTATCTACTGAATATTATTATTCTTATTATCTACCAAATAAAACCATCAATATAAAATCTTGTTCTCTACCAAGGGATATATGTAAGCAAGCTTACTTTAGAGTGTGCAGGTACCTATGGGGAGGGAGGTGAGAGGACAGCTAGGTGTATTTGTGCTTGTTTCGTTGAATGAATTGTGCTGCTTGAGATATGACTACCACCTGGTGGTTTGCCAGGGTATACCACGGGAGTAATTGCACTCAAGAGATTCTAGCTGACTACTAGGTGAATCTTCTATTCATCTCAGCATCCTCCAAAGGCTACTTGATATTCCATCAAGCTGGCACCCAGGTTTCACTAGTAAATGTAGAGGAACCACATCCCCAGGATAGGTTCATTTTACATATTTTCTTCTATGATGTCTATAGTTGATGGGCCAGCAGATTGAAAGTAAGTCCATTGATCTGTACCTACACAGGTTAGCCTTGTGTTCCTCACACTTAGACTATCCATATAATCAGCTTTCTGCAATTTCTCTGGATATTGTAGTTGAGTCCTGGGAGTCAAAGAGAAAGTGTAAATGCCCAAAGAGCATATGCTGCTTAAATTAAATCCCAGAAGAAGAGTCAGAAAAATGTGAGAGCTGCAAAGCACTATCTGTATAATTTATTAAATATTCTTTCAGTTTTTGTGACTTATTGTGACCCTGATAAGTACCTGTTATTGCAGATCCCAGTATTTTCTACTCCCTAAACCCATCTCCCTGTGTTATCTAATGATCAGGAAAATTGTAAAGGAAAACTGAAGATCCAGACAGGATTAAGTGGTGCTAGAATTATGAGTAGAGAGTAAAACTTAGAAGATGTAAATAATGGGAGGATAGAATTGCTAATGATTAGCAACTGTTTTGGAGAATGGAGCAAAGGAGAATAATAAGTAAAAAATGGAACTGTGGTTCATTTTAGTAATATTGGAATTCATATAATGGTAGTGTATATGTTGTTCTGGTTCTAATTATTTTAGTTCATACAAATCTTCCTATATTTCTTTTTAAATTTATTACTTTTTTTAAAAGAAATCAATATTTATCTATTTATCTCTGCCCCTACTCCCGTTCTTAACAAAAACAGTAGCAAGTGAAACTGACACATTGTTGACACACTATTCCACACCCAAAAAACTTCATCAGCCTGATGAGAGAAAATACATGTTTCATCAGTCTTCTCACTAATATTATTTAGGTTAACCTGATTTTTTTTAGCATTTTTCTTTCCATAAATCTGTCTCTTGATTCTGCTTTCTTCACTCTACATAAGTTTATAAAATCTTCCCCAGCTTCTCTGAGTAACTAAAATATCTTGTTTGTTTCACAAAAAGTGCCATTAGTAAAATGGGGCTCTCCCTCATCTCAAATCTTCTTTGACCTAGAGATAAATCTCTATAGATATCTATAAATCCTTACAAAGATCTCTAGATAGATCTATGTCGATGAAATTTATCTACTGGGGAAGTAGGGAAAGTAGAGAAAACCATCAGACCATATAGATATTAACTAAATGACATCCTTTATGAACATGAAGTGGAGGTGATGAATAGATTTAAGGGATTAGATCTGATTAGATATAGTGGCTGAAGAACTAGGGACAGAAGTTCACATTATTATACAAGAGGCAGCAACAACACAAAAAATTCCAAAGGAAAATGGTTGTCTGATGAGGCTTTACAAATAGCTGAGGAAAGAAGTAAAGCAAAAAGTAAAGGAGGAAAGGAAAGATAAACTGAATTGAATGCAGAATGACACAGAATAGTAAGAACGGATAACAAGATTTTCTTAAATTAGCAATGTAAAGAAATACAGAAAAAAACAACAGAATGAGAAAAAAAACCAGGACATATCTTCAAGAAAATTGTAGATATCAAAGAAATATTTCATGCAAAAATGAGTATAATAAGAGACCAAAATGACAGACTTAAAAGAAAAAGAAGGTAGTAAAAAGAGTTGACAAGAATACACAAAAGATTATACCAGAAAGGTCTTAACATTATAAATAGCAGTTATGGTGCAGTTACTGATTAGAGCCAGACATCCTGGAAAATGAAGTCAAGTGGACCTTGGGAGGCATTGCTAACAATAAGCCTAGTGGAGATAATATAACTCCAGATGAGATACTTAAAAGTTTAAAAGATGATGATGTTAAAGTGTTGCACTCAACATGCCAGCAAATTTTGAAAACGCAGCAGTAGCCAACGGGATTAGAAAAGATAACTTTTTTTATTATGACCCAATTACGACTCTATATAACCCAATCCCAAAGAAGGGCAATGCCAAGGAATGTTCAAATTACTTAAAAATTACACTCCTTTCACTTGCCAGCATGGTTTTGTTTGATATTCTGCAAACTAAGATTCAGCAATAAGTAAACTAAGATTTTACAAGAAGAATAGGCTGGTTTTTGAAGAGGAAGAAGAACTGGAGACCAAAGTGTCAATATTTGTTGGATTATGGAGAAAGCAATATAGTTCCAGGGGAAAAAAATGTACTTCTGCTTCGCTGACTACAAAGGGGTGAGAAACTTGCAGGCTAAAGGCCACATGTGGAGGTCCTCCTAGAGGTCCTCAAGTGCAGCCCTTTGCTTGAATCCAAACTTCACAGAATAAATTCCCTTAATAAAAGAATTTGTTTTGTAAAACTTGTACTCAGTCAAAATACCATACCCAAGGCCTAGAAGGCCACATGTGGACTCAAGGTCATAGGTCCCCTACACCTGGACTGTACTAAAACATTTGACTGTCTGGATCACAACAAAATGTGGCAAATCTTCAAAGAAAGGAGACTACCAGATGATCTTACTGTTCTTCTGAAGAACCTGTATGTGAGACAAGAAGCAATAGTTAAAACTGGAAGTAAAATAGCTAGTTGGTTTAAGATTAGTAAAGGAGTACAAGGATGTATATTGTCACTGTATTTATTTAACATATGCAGAACACATCATGTGAAATGTGAAATGCCAGACTTGATAGACAAAAAGCCAGAATTAAAGTTGTCAGAAGAAATATTAATAATCTCAGATGTGCAGAAAATAAGCACTCTGGTGGCAGAAAGTGGAGAAGAATTAAGAAGTCCCTGGATGAGGGTTAAAGAGGAAAGCGCAAAAGCTAGTTGAAAGCTTAACATTAAAAAAAATAACACAACCTAAGATCTTGGCAATTGATCCTATCATTTCCTGACAAATAGAGGGAGAAGTATTAGAAACATTGTCAAATATTTTAAAATCCTTCTTGAGTTCTTCCAAGACGACTTTTTGAGCTTGAGACCAGTTCATATATGTCTTGGAGGTTTCACATGTGGGTATATAGACAATGTTGTCCTGTTCTGAATTTGTGTTTTAATCTTCCCAGTCCCCATAGTAAGAATCTATGGTCTTTATTTTTCTATGTTGTTTTTTGCTCGTGATCTTTGCCTTTTTCCTGGCTTTTAAAACTGATCTGGTCTTCTAGTGTATGGTGACCACTGTCCTCAGCTTCTTGTGCTGGGAGCTAGGAGTTACTGACTTTGTGTGCTGGGGCCTCAGGTTCTGGCAGTTGGAGGCTGTGGAGGCTGTAGTTTGCCTGGTGCTGAACTAGAGCTGGTGATGGTCACTGGTGTGTTTAGTTGCCAGTGGGGGTCTTTCTGTGTTTCTCTGGGTTTGCATTGAAGCTTGTGGAGTAGGGTCTGGGGATAAGGGTGGTCTTACTGCTGGTGGTAGCCTCCTCACCATGGGCTGTGTTAGAGTATGGGTAGGTTCAGTCTTTGGTGGATACCTGTCTGCCAGTGCAAGTGGTGGTTCTTCATGCTGGCTTCTCCTGGTTGCCCTGGCTGTCAAGGCATGTAGGGGGTCCTGGTGTTAGTACTTGCATGCTCTACCATCCTGGAGCTCAGGATTTCCATCTGGTCTCCTGTCCTTACTGTTCCACTTCAGCCACAGCAAGAGGGATCTTTCCCCATTAATCCCCCTAGCCTCACAAGCTAAAAGACTGCTGCACTGTCTTTCTGTTGGCCCCATTGTTCCAGGATTTTTCCAGGGGTAGTATTTTTTGGGGTTTCCAAGGTCAATAAAGGATGATGAGAGCGACTTACTGCTTATTCCACCATCTTGACTCCTGGAAGTAGTCAGCACTGTCAGATTTTATAATCTCATGCTCAACAGTCACTGAAGATGGTGACTGCAAAGATGAAATTAAAAGATTCTTGCTCCTTGGAATGAAAGCCACGTCAAATCTTGGAAACATAATAAAAAAGTAGAGACATCACCTTGCCAACAAAGGTCCAAATGGTTAAAGCTATTTTTCTTTTCCTGTAGCAACTTGTGGCTATTAGAGTTGAACTACAATGAAAGCTGAGTGCCACAGAAACAACACTTTCACTTTGCAGTCCTGGAGAAGGCTTTTGAGAGTCCCTTGGAAAGCAAAATGAATGGCATCAGTTAATACTGAAATAAATTAAATTAGATTATTTACTGGAAGGTCAAACACTGAAGGTGAAGCCTAAATACTTTGGCCACATGATGAGAAGACAGAATTCATTGGAAAAGACCTTCATGTTGGGCAAAATTGAAGGCAAAAGACAAAGAGGATGGCAGAGGATGAGACGGATGCATAGTGTCTTTGAAACAATGGAAATGAACTTAGACACATTTTGAGAGACAGTGGAGGATAGAAGGACCTGGCCTGTTATACTTCAGGGTCTCAGAAAGAGTCAGACATGCCTGAATGACAGAATAACAAAAATCTATCTGTCTCTCTTAGCAGGCTAATTTGAGTGAACTGATGTAGGCACAGTTAAGTTGTTTTTTTTTTCCTTAGGAAAGCATTTCCCAAATATTCCTTTGGTAGTTACTATATTCCTTGTTTATGCTAGGGAATGGACAAGGGACATTTAAAATATAAGACTAAATAATAGGATAAGAGATTAGAATTGGAAGGCACCCTGCTCCGGGCGTCGCCGAGCCATCGCTTACCGTTCCTGTAAGCCTACCAATTTCCCGGTCTTCGGACTGACATCTCCAGCCCCTCCTGTGAGAGAGGGGAATCCCCTCCTGTGGGGAAGGGGAATGACCAAACAGTGCACCCGAGGAGGCTTATTGCTTACATCCGTCCTCCGACCTTCCCTTGATCCCCCCTATATACCCTGCCAGGGCTCGTGCCATGTTCCACCCTGGAGGCAGAGCCAGCTCTGTAAGGGGCGTTCCCAGCACCCGCAGGTGGCTTCCCACCCCTGGGCGTCTCCAGGCTCACCAGGGGGCCACTGTCCAGAGCTCGGCCCTCTGCAACACCCTTGTTATCTTTACACAGAAAGGAAACTGAGACTGAGAGGTAAAATAATTTTCCCACTATCACAGATAATACAAAGTAGAGCCTAGATTTGAATGAAGGTCTTCAAACTACAAGTCCAATAATTTCCCCTCAACATTCAGACTGAGTAAAATTCACCTTTATGTAGCATTTTAGAGATTACAAAATGGGTAAGGGACATTTTGGGTCAAAAACAGAGGAAATGAAGCCTTTTATTTGATTGAAAAAGTGCTATATGTAAATATATGGGTGTGCTTGTATGTATGCAATATCTGTACATACACGTATATGATTGTGTCTATATATATATACATATATATATATGTTATTGACATGTATCAATGCCTTCATATAGTGTACAATCTTATATATCCTCTTTTAGGGTGCAAAATATCACTGGTATAGACCTTCTCCTTCCCCTCACAGTCTATGTCGACTCCATAGAAGTCATTCAGGAAACACTGGTTATAAGGCTTAACATAGTTCCTATGAAAAGCCCTAATGGTAGCAGCAGACCCTGTGAAAGCTTCTTAATGTAGCTTGTGTCAGTGCATTTAAATAACTTGTTTCAATCCTATGCCTTACCCAAAAAGACACTGCCAATTTGGCTCAGTGAATGATAAGGACAGAACAACTAAACACATTTTCTTTCTTTTTTTTGAAAAAAATATATTATGCTCATCATCTGTGTATACTGTTCTTCAGAGGATTAGTGTCTGAATCCTTGCCTGAATTTCAAATCATCTTTTATATGGATATTCTTGTTTCAACTGCAATTCTCTTGATTCATTTTGATTTGCAAATCACTTGGAGCAGTCCACATGACCTGCATTATTTTATGAATGAGTGACAGGATTTTGCTAATCTGAGCTGTATTTCAACATGCATCTGTGAAGTAGAAAAGTGCTAGGACCCACTGAACCATATATGCCTCTAATTATCTCCATTTTGAAGAGCTCTTACTTTTCAGTGTAATAAAGTATGCTTATCTGTATATTTCAAAGAAATATTACCATGGCCCTTTTTACATTTTAATATGAAACATAGAGATGTGTGACTGGAAAAAAAGTTGGGCCAGTTTTGCGATGAAAGGCAAAGACAGACAGACAGGCAGACAGACAGACAGACAGACACACACACACACACAGGATGAGAGAGAGAGAGAGAGAGAGAGAGAAACGACTATGGATAACCCATATCCTTGATTGTTATCCACATAATATTGAGTGAATATAAGGAAGATTCTAAACTCGTTGGGTGGAAACCTGTAACTCTGGATGATTTAGGAAAGTACTTGAACAAGAGGGACACAGAAAAGAAGGCATGGATGAGTTGCAATTTGTGTTCTAGAGGGAATTTCATAAAAAATGTCATCACAGATCCATTGAATTATTGAAGAGTGACAGTGTTTAGGTCATAAAGTCCACACAGGTAGCTTTTGCGGAGTATAGGCTTCTGTGTGCTACATGATTTAACAACCATCCCAACTTCCACACCTTTAACTGCTACTGCTTCATTTTAATTTTGTTGCATATTCAGTAGTTCAATAAAAATTTATTAAGCACTTACTATGTACCAGGCATTATGCAAAATGCTAGGGATAGGAAAAAATGGCAAAAGACAGTCTGTACTGTCAAGGAGCTCACACTTCAGTGCTAGGAGACATTATGCAGACAAGCATGTCAATCTGTATTCATAGGCAATCAAGAGATGCATTCTCATATTTCCTCATAAATTAACAGAAATGCAAAAATTTTCAATCAATTAATCAATTTACTTTGAACCTCAAGCCCAGTTTACAAATGAACTAGAGACACCTCTTTTCCTAAAAGTTTTATTCTTCTCTTGCTTTCTCTCAAACCCATCAATTTCAAGGGCTTAGAGAAGCATCACTGATACTGACTATAAACATATTAACAATGTAAAGAAAATTGATGCATTTTAAAAAGATGTATTTTAAAATTGCAACAATTAACTATGAGGAGAGTTATTATTAGTGTCAGTCATCTCTAACTATAGACCTCAAGAGCTAACTTGTCAATGCTGAAATAACTCTGTTCTCTCAGGAGAGCAATTAGTTTCTTTTCAAGATATTATCTTTACTTAAGAGTTAAATAGTCCTCTCAAAATTTGTGTTGAGATATTTTCTTTGACAGTCAATTCAGTCTTTCAGGAAAGGAGTTTAATTCTTTCTTTATGAAGCCATTACAATGAACTACAAAATTATGTTTATACTATAACTGCACAAAGGTTTATATACACTTCTCCGTAGATACTGTGACAATAACCAAAATGTCTCAGAAATAAGCCATTCAATTAACAATATGAGCACAATACCCCTCTATTTTTTCTCCATTAACATTCATATCATGAACTGCCCAATATCACAATTACCACTACTAAAGGAGTGGTCAATTTGTCGCCTACATTGTTACTGACAATCTCACTAACCTTTCTGGTTATTATTGTTGTTCCACTTTTCCATCTTGACTAGAATTTAAATGGCCCATTCTTTTGTCAGAATTCTTATTGCCTGTTCTACTTTGAGTTTTGTAAATATAATCTTTATTAGATATTTAAGTCAATGTATAGAAGTCCCCAAGCAAATGAAAAAGGTAAGTATGGATTAGCACTTCTTTTTAAAATCATTCTTTTTCCTTAAGTGAAAATACATTGTTGAGCCAAGAAAATTATTTCATAAGAATATATGACCAAATTAACTAAGTACAACAGCATTAGGTGCAGTTGTGTTTACAAAGGGTAAAATGTCAAATCAAGGTGTAGTGTTTATAAAATTTCTTTTAAGTAGAAGATGCTATAGATACAAAGACAAAATGTGGAGAAAAGAACTCTTGCCTTCAGTATGAAAACACAAGTATATATGTGATCATTTGGGTGTAAACATGGAAAGAGTATTAAAAATTATAATAATTTGATCTAGAAACATTTCTCATGGGACAGAATCCAAGCTAAATCAGAAGGAAAATTAGTGATGTTAAATGGTAATGAAGAAAAACAAATATATTTTTTATATATCCTTGTACAAAAGCATGGAAATGGGGGTTGGACTATGAACCTGTAAGTCTTCTATGGAGTGTGCAGGTAAAACTTTAAAAATATTTTTACTGAATTTTTAGCATTTTCTATATTTACTCATATTCACATCCTTTCCAAATAATCATCTTAAATAAAAATAAATTTTTTAAAAAAAGTTTAATAAAACTAATGAATACATTTTAAAAGGATCACATTATGAGCAATATTCCATATCCATGGGCCTAAAGAGTAATAGAGCCGTTGTCTTTTCATATATCATCTTTGGGGACAGTTTATTCTCTATAATTTTTCAATATTCAGTTTTATAGAAGCTGTTTTTCCTATTTACATCAAATCATTGTGTATGTTGTTTTCTGGCTTTCTTACCATTTGTGCATCAGATAATGTAAGTCTGTACTTCTCTCTATTCATGATGTTCATTATTTCTTAACATACATTAATGTCTTTTTATTTATTTTCTTTATATAATCCAAATTGCTTTCTAGATTGATTATATCAAATCAGAGCTCCTCCAATAATGCATCAGTTGGCCTATCTTTCCTCAACCCTTCCAACTTTGTCTGTTTTCATCTGTTATCATCTCTGTCAATTTGTTCATTTGTAAGGTGAAACCTCCAGGTTATTTTGATTTTTCTTTTTCTTATCTGTACTGATTTCAAGCATTCTTCATACAGTTGTTAATGATTTTAAGTTCTCCTTTTAAGAGCTATCTGTTTTTAATGTAATGTTTGACTCTAGTATATTGGGGAATGATTATTGGTCTTATTGTTATTCTTGTTCCTGCATATTTTGAAGAGGACCAATAACATCATGAAGTGATTGATGTCTTGACTCATGGTTGAATTGGATTTAAGTAAGGTAGAGTTGTACAAAGTCATTAGCCTCACTCTTCCAGAATTATCAAAATCTAGTGGTAAGGAAAAAAGTGGACAATTGGTGATGGCCCAGGATGCTGTGATTACCTTGCCATTTTTGATGTCTGACCAAACTCTGAGTGCTCAGTTGCCTTCATGGGCATTGGAATAAATTGGTTTCGTTCACCCAGGCCACTAGAAAGTCTTTGCTTACTTGAGGTAGACATTCCCTTAACTCTCTAATGTGTTTGAATCCTGTCAGTTACCTTAACTTGATTTATTCCATCTAATGAAATAGCTTCACCAGGGTATGACTGTTGCATATACTAAGCTTCTTGGTGTCACAGATGAGAGTTGGATAGTAGGTGGATATCAAAGATGGATGAGCAGCCATGATAGAGTGCAGCAAGCCTTCCACCAGGACTGGTAGTCTACCTTGGATACCCCATACCCTATATACTATACACATCATACATTTTTGTTGGTTTCTTGCATTCACTGGACATCAGACTAATAGAAGGTATTCATTTTGAATTTATTGTGAAATATGGCATAAAATTTTGACCTAGACCTAATTTCTGCCAAGATACATTCCTGTTTTCCTAGAAATTCTTGTCAAAAAAGTTGTTTTTTCCTAGTTAATTTTAATTTGAAATTGATTGAACATTGGGTTACTGAGTTCCTTTTTTTCAGATTCTTCTTTGTCTCATCTCTTTTGCTAATTTACTATTTTACTTTAACCAATTACAAATTGCTTTGATATAGCATGAGATATATACTTTTACTGTTGCCTTTTTATTATTTCTCAAGATATTCTATATAGCTTTAGCCTTTCAAAGTTAGGCATTTTTCCTGTGGAGACAAGAAAAACAGAAATTAAGTTATCACCATAAATGCCAAATATTAATAGCAGAACTTTTGTGGTACCAAAGAATTGTAGAAAAAGTAGGTACATTGATTGATGTATAACTAAATTAATTGTGGTACATAAATATAAAAATGTATTCCTGTACCAAAAAAACCCCTCTAGATATGAAGAACTCAGAAAGTCATATTAATGGTTTTACAATCAAGTAAGAAGGATCTGTTAAACTATATTCACAAGGATTAGACTTACTTAAATCTATAGCATAAGAATAACAATAGTGAGGGCTTTTAAAATGTAACTTTAAAAGTAGTCATCTTAGATCTCTGGTGGTTACAGAATGGTAATAGAAAGGTGTTTGCAAACAAGGCATTTTTACAAACATTTCCCATATGTTGGAGATAAGATCTTAACAAAATGTAGAAAGTCAGAAATACAAAGCATATCAATAATGACAACAGAAAAAAATGTATAGGACTTAGTTAAAAGAATTCTGAGGCAGAAAATATATATTGCCAGAGATTTTCACCAACAAAGGAAAAAAAACCACAAATCAATAAATTGGGAATAAAGCAACAATTCAATCATCCTCAAATAAATAACAAAGAAATCATGAAAATTAAAGAAGAAATTAAAAAAAAATCAAGCAAAAAGTTCACTAAATTAGTAAATACAGATAGCAGCTATTTTTTAAACCAGTAAGATAAATACTTCATCTAATTAAAAGAAAAAACCTAAATAATTATATCAAAAATGAAAAAGGGAAATTCACAACAATCTAAGAAGAAATTATCAGAAACTGACAAAACTCATAATGTACATGAAATAAACACTTTCAAAAGTAAAAAAACAGAAAAGGTTTGACAAGAGAAGAAATGTATTTATCAAATAACCTTGTCACAAAAAAATGAACAAATCAAAAATGAACTCTTACAGAAGAAAACAGATTGCATTATAAGTGAATTCTGTTAAATATTCAAAGAACAAATATTTTTGGAGGGGCATGAATTATCTATTTGCATAATCAGGAGGGAGGAAGAGGCCTTTTAAAGGATCAGATTAATTTCTAAAAACCAAAGGATATTTGTGCTATAGTACATCATACACTGAATCAAATTGTTAAATCAACCAAAAGATATTATAAAGACCAAACCTGGCCTTGGAAAAGGATGAGGAAATCCACCTGTCACATATTTTCACAAAGGTGGAGGAATATGGATGTGCAATATTTTTATGGTATTAGACTCCATTCATGTATTTCTTGGTTTTGCTAAATGACTTTTTTCCTTTCTTTTAAAAAAGTCTCTTACCCTTTGATGAAGGAAGAGGTAAGTGATATATTTTGAAAGTAATGTAATTTAAAAACAAAAAAAAAATTAATTTAAAGAGAAATGTGAAAGGGTTGTGTTCATTACTATAAAGCAACTCAGATAATCATGGTCTTCATTCTCAAAGTCTGGAAACTGACATAAATGAATCAAACAGCAAACATTTTTCAAAATGTTCACTCAATTCCAGACTTTAGGATATGTATCTCAGTTTTTGAATTATTTATTGTAAAATACTATATACTGGAAGGTATTTTTTTATTATCCTTCCAAAATTATCCCCAAACTATGGATATTTATCACTTTCTATTGTAAGTACATTGTAAAGTTGCCCTTTGAAAGTACCAACAAACCTACTTTAAATAGTAAATACTCTTATTTCTGTCACCTACTTATTGCTTAGGGAACTATGCAGTTTCACCTAAGCATAAGTTGAAGTGTAAGTTACCCTACTTATAAATATTACTATATGTTAAGGATTCTTGTAGGCAAAACAATTTATCTCAAATTATTTGCTACATAGGAATAGCTAAGATTCTTTGGAGATATCCAGATATTACACAAGAAATTCTGAAATCTGTATACTGAGTGCAATATTATTTTTATCATTTGCCTTTGAAAGAATTAATGGTTGGGCATATTTCTTTGTTATATCAATAGAAAACTTTCACAATTTTAGTAATACCTGGAATTGCTACTTAGAATGGAAAAGGTATGGTGAAATTTTCTAAAATATTCCTTCTTCCAATGAAAAAAGACCTTAGGACTATAAATCCCTTAATAATCATCTATAAAGTGACAATGTAGCTACTGCTGGTATAGTTCTTTTATTACTTATATATTCCTTCAAGCCACAAGGGAAAGAAGATTGCAAAATCAGTAGTCAGTAGGCTAAGACAGTAAATTTCTGGTTTATAACCAGTCAGTTCCTCACTTTTATTAGATTGCCTTCTTGACAATATCACTGGGAACTTAAAAAATAACTACACCACTTTTGTAGTTTTTGGCACCAAGATGATGTTTCATAGACCTTGATATTTTCCAACTAAAGGTAGATATATTTGTTTAGTTTGGGAAATCCTGCCGTTCATTATGGTGTTCATAGTTCTTGGTGCATCTTCCAAATGCTTGGGGGCATACTTTACATTATTAATGCCTTAACTATGTTAATTACAATAATAAGTTTTTGTTGGAAACTATATCTGTTTTTTATGAGTTGAAACAATTCTACTTACCCTTTAATCAGACTTGCATATTGAATTAGTTTTTTCAACATTAGGGATAGGCTTGTGTTGATCCATATACTCTCCTTCATCCTTATGACTTAGTGATCATATTTTTCAAGGTGGTTCTCCTGGACTAAGAATGCAATTAATGTTTATGCTATTAATAGGAACTAACTGGTCTGTCAATTTGTAACTGGTCTGTCAATTTGTTCACATTAGCCGCATCAGTATCGTACTCTAAGGGACTGGGCTAACCATATAATTCTCCATCAGAAATGTAGCATGTGCTCTACTACTCATATACCCCTCTCCAATTCCTCAGCAGATATTACTCTATGAACATGGATAAAAAGAAGAGATGATAAGTGTAAATTATTCCCAGTGGCCAGTGCTGACAGAGTGAATTCAGGAAACAAAATTTTTGCATTGAAGCAATCATGAACCTAATTTCTCTCACGAGAAATGAAGTCTACTCTAAAAGATTACTCTGAACATCCACCTTCTACTAAGTATATCATTATGCACTCTTACTTTTAATAATCTAATACCAACACCTCTGATGTGAGGGCTTTCTGTGCCCTTTTCGGGGCTGCTCATCCACCTTCAGTGTCCCTCTTTCATCCAACTCTCACCTGTAGTTTCAAGAAGCTGTAGCATGTGTAGCACCTATACCCCAGTAACATTATCTCAGCAGACAGTCTTACCAAGGATGAGGGCAACCAATAGTCCTCAAACCTGATGGTGAGTTAGTGAAAAATCTACATCACATATATGACGACTTCCTTGGGTGGAATGGGTGGATGAAAAAAACAATGTTTCAATAGTCGTGAAGGTGGCTGAATCAGGCAGTTTGGGGCACTTAGAACTTAGTCAGACATCAAAAACGTCAAGGTCTGCTGATTCAGACTGCACCAGTAAAGAAGTTGACTCATCTTAAAAACAATCACAGGTCCAGTCCTTATCCACAATATTCATTCATTGTATTTCTTCTGGGAGCAAATACAAGTTATATTATGTTATATTATAACCAATGTTATACTATAACCAATTTTCATATGTCAATATATATGTTATACATTTTCCTCCTGTGCAGCATTTCTACCTATTAATATTTTAAAAGGCAATTTTTTCATTCGTATGGCAAATAGTATATTAATTTCTCTTGTTTTTACATCTACTTATGGCAAACTATTTTATCTTATTTAAATATATTATTGCAAATGGAAATACTAATCTCTAGGTTGAACATGAATATTTATGAAGCTCCAGAAATCTATACATAAAAGAAGTATATTTCTTGACCCCTTTGAATGCTCTTTTATTGGATAAATTTTAAAATGGATGAATTTTTAAAAAAAATATTAATTTCAGACTCACAAGGAAACTTTATAAGCCTTGGGGAAGTCACTGTGCCTTACATCATATTGAAGTATGAACTTCATTATTTTTTTTTATTTTTTTATTATTTTTTTTATTTTTTTTCTTTATTCTTTTTTTTTTTTAACTTTTAACATTTATTTTCACTAAATTTGGGGTTGCAAATTTTCTCCCCTTTTATCCCCTCCCCCCCCAAACCCAAGCATTCTAATTGCCCCTGTGACCAATCTGCTCTCTCCTCTATCCTCTCTCCCTGTCCATGTCTCCGTCTTCTCTTTTGTCCTGGAGGGCCAGATAGCTTTCTTGACCCCTTAACCTGTATTTCTTGTTACCCAGTGGTAAGAACATTACATTTGGTCCTAACACTTTGAGTTCCAACTTCTTTAGCTCCCTCCCTCTCCACCCCTTCCCCTTGGAAGACAAGCAATTCAATATAGGCCAAATCTGTTTAGTTTTGCAAATGATTTCCATACTAGTTGTGTTGTATAGGACTAACTATATTTCCCTCCATCCTATCCTGTCCTCCATTACTTCTATTTTCTTATGGTCCTTTCCCTCCCCATGAGTGTCGACCTCGGATTGCATTCTCCTCCCCATGCCCTCCCCTCCATCCTCCCTCCCACCCTGCTTGTACCCCTGTCCCCCACTCTCCTGTATTATGAGATAGGTTTTCCTATCAAAATGAGTGTGCATTATATTCTTTCCTTTAGTGGAATGTGATGAGAGTAGACCTCATGTTTTTCTCTTGCCTCCCCTCTTTATCCCACCACTAATAAGTCTTTTGCTTGCCTCTTTTATGAGAGATAATTTGCCCCATAAACTTCTCCCTTTCTCCTCCCAATATTTCTCTCTCACTGCTTGATTTCATTTTTTTTTTAAGATATGATCCCATCCTCTTCAATTCACTCTGTGCACTCTGTCTCTCTTTATGTGTGCGTGTGTGCATGTGTGTGTGTGTGTGTACTCCCACCCAGTACCCAGATACTTAAATGTTTCAAGAGTTACAAATAGTGTCTTTCCATGTAGGAATGTAAACAGTTCAACTTTAGTAAGTCCCTTATGACTTCTCTTTGCTGTTCAACTTTTCATGGTTCTCTTCATTCTTGTGTTAGAAAGTCAAATTTTCTTTCTAGCTCTGGTCTTTTCATCAGGAAAATTTGAAAATCCTCTATTTCATTGAAAGACCATTTTTTCTCCTGAAGTATTATACTCAGTTTTGCTGGGTAGGTGATTCTTGGTTTTAGTCCTAGTTCCTTTGACTTCTGGAATATCCTATTCCATTCCCTTCGATCCCTTAATGTAGAGGGTGCTAGATCTTGTGTTATCCTGATTGTATTTCCACAATACTTGAATTGTTTCTTTCTAGCTGCTTGCAATATTTTCTCTTTCACCTGGGATTTCTTTAATTTGGCCACAATGCTCCTAGGAGTTTCTCTTTTTCGATCTCTTTCAGGCGGTGTTCTGTGGATTCCTTGAATATTTATTTTGCCCTCTGGTTCTAGAATCTCAGGGCAGTTTTCCTTGATAATTTCATGGAAGATGATGTCTAGGCTCTTCTTTTGATCATGGTTTTCAGGTAGTCCCAGAATTTTTACATTGTCTCTCCTGATTCTATTTTCCAGGTCAGTTGTTTTTCCAATAAGATATTTCACATTATCTTCCATTTTTCGAATCTGCACGCTATGCTCTGTGATATCTGTCTTTCTCATAAAGTCCTTAGCATCCATCTGGACCATTCCAGTTTTGAAAGATCTATTTTCTTCAGTGAGCTTTTGAATCTCCTTTTCCATTTGGTTAATTCTGCTTTTGACAGCATTCTTCTCCTCATTGGCCCCTTGCACCTCCCTTGCCAACTGAGTTAGGCTAGTTCTCAGGGTGCCAATTTCTTCAAGATTTTTTTGGTTCTCCTTTAGCACTGAGCTGATCTGCTTTTCATGCTTCTCCCTCATCCCTCTCATTTCTCTTCCCAGTCTTTCCTCCACCTCTCTAACTTGATTTTCAAAATTCCTCTTGAGCTCTTCCATGGCCTGAGCCCATTGGGTGGGCTGGGACACAGAATCCTCGATTTCTGTGTCTTTGCCTGATGGCAAGCATTGTTCCTCCCCTTCAGAAAGGAAGGGAGGAAGTGTCTTTTCCCCGAGAAAGTACCCTTCAATAGTTTTATCTCTTTTCCCTTTTCTGGGCATTCTCCCCAGCCAGTGACCTGACCTCTGAATGTTCTCCTCACATCCTCCTCGCCTCCTGGTCCTCCCAGCCAGCGTTTGGGAACTGAGATTCAAATGCTGCTTCCCACCTTAGGATTTTTGGCGGGGGCAGTGCTGCTATTCAGTGTGAGAATTAAGTTCAGGTGGTCAGGGGCAGGGCCGCCTCTCAGGCTCAGTTCTCTCAGGGGGTTTATGCACAGACCTTCCACAAAGGACCAAGGCTCCCTCCCATTTGGGGAGCCACTGTCTGCAGCTGCCTCTCAGCTTCTATCTCCTGGGGGGGCCAGAGCCATGGGGGCACCCCACTCCCCTCTCGACCTGCCAAACACACTCTCTCACCTACCCCAGTAAGTCACCTGTTGGTGGGGGGGCTTGTGCCGCCGCTGGAGATCCCGTCTCTGGAGCCTTCTCGGATCTGCGCCTCTCGGAGCTGCGGCCGCCGCCGCTGCCACAGGTCCGGGCTGGGCTCCGCGTCTGCAGCGCGACGGACCTTTTGCGAGAGGTTTGCAGGTCCCTCTGTGGGTGGAGGGACCCACGTGGCTGCTGGAGATCCCGTCCCCATAGCCTGCTCGGATCTTTTCCTCACGGTGTCGCTGCCGCGGCAGGGCTGGCCTCTGCTCCCCGTCCCAGCGCCCAGTCCACGGCGTGAAGGACCCCCCGCTAGAGGTTTGGAGGTCTCTCTGGAACAGAAATCTCCCTCGCTCCAACATTCCGTGGTCTCTGGGTGCTGAATTCGCCCTAGGTTGGTCCCCTCTAGCCGTTCTGTGCTTTGTGGGTTCGGAGCTGTGTGTATGTGTGTCTTTCTACTTCGCCATCTTGGCTCCACCCCTTCATTATATTTTAACTTAGTAAAATACGTGGAAATGTAGCATCAAAGTTCATAACTTGCTTATTCATATATTTTCCTTTAAGAAAATATGCTGGTAAATTTGTAGCAATATAACTCTTAAAATATAGTGATAAAGTAATAATTTAAAAAGGAAATGCTTGTTTGGTTATTCTAGCTATAATTCATATTCATATAGTAGAATTTTGGGGAAGCAAAATTACACAGTTCTTTAAAGATCCCAAACTCTCTAAAATAAAGGCAACTCTCTTACTCTTGGTTTCAGAAAAGGTTCTGATCTGCCTTGGTAAAGGAATTTTTTTTTTCCATCTAGGAGTTCCTTATGTCAATGAAATTACAATCCAATCCCTAACCCTGGCCTAATCATTCTTTCATCCTAGACTTTGCTTACAAATACACAAAGATGGTAATTTAAATATCATGCGTGAGAAGCAGCAACCAAATCATGCTAGCTGGTTTTATAGAATATGTGCAAAATTATGTAATATATAATAAGTCTGGAAATTTGGAGCCAGTCTGTTAAGTTTAGATGTCAAAGATATGAGTTTATATTTGATTCTAGAACATATAGACAGCCAAGGGGTCTTCTTGAGGAAAGAAAAATCATGGTAACAGAAGAGCTTTAAGAAAACAAATTTAGAAGGTTTTGGTATATAGATTGCTAAAGTAAGAGACTAGAGACAAGGTGTGTAGTTGGGTAATTTTATAATAATCTAGCCAGAGGTGATAATGATTTGACCAAGGTAGGTGGTGGTATAATTAGAAAGATATAGATCCATACACCTGAAATACATATGCCTGAAAATCCTTTGATTTTCTTATTGCCCAATGCATGCTTTAAAATGTTAAAGTAAAAAACCTTTTGTTGTCTTTCGCATTATTGATCTCCATAGTCACTTGCAATAAATGACATTTATGATTATAAAAACATTGACATTCATGATTATAATCTCAGAACATGCTATCACTTAAATTTCAGCTGGGTAACTGATCTTGCTTCCCTCATCCATACTGTTTCTTTTGGATTTATATTGATAGCTGAATTTTCCTAAGCATCTATATCTATCATTTTTAAAAGTTTTCTCTTTTCCTTTTCATCATGATAGTTTACATCACCCAAAGTTTGTTCTTGAGAATAATTCATTCATCTTGGCTTGACATCTCCTTTAGACTTATAGGTCATAGGAGACAATGTATCCTTTTTCTTAACTCTTTGAAATTCACTATCTAAAACATAAGTGATATGTATCAGGCTATGGATCATATTTTCCCTCATATTTTATGAATGCTAAGATATAGTAATCACCTCTTCCCAGTATTTTCATGATTCTTATTTTCTATTTCCTTTTGGCAGCTCAGAATTCAATCTAAAATAGTAGTCGCATTTATCACTCTCTTCACATTTTGAATAATACATTAGCATTAAGATAAGTCAAGAATGTACCAGTAATTTAAAAAAAAAAAAGACCCAACACATATAGAAATATTTGAGGAGTGCTTCTTGTGAGAAGTGCTCTTCCTCATGCTTTTAGACCAGTTTTATGCTGTTTTCTGAATTCATCATTGATTACCCTCTTATTAGATGTTTTTAATTTCACACTTTTATTACATCATTTTCTTTTGAACTCTCACCAAATTCTTCCTACTCTGACTGATACATTTTCTCAGGTGATCAATCAATCCAAATAATTTATAAGAAGGCTTACCATATTCTAGGTACTGTGCCAAATGCTAAGGCTATAGAGAAGGAATAGAAACAGTCCTTGCCCTTCAAAACTTACATACTAATGGCAGAGAAAAAACATACAATTATCACATACATGAAAGAGTATAGGGGTTTTCAGAGTAAATGAAAGGTAGCCTAATAGCAGAAGGCATTATTAACAGTTGAGTCAAGAGAACCAGGAATGGAATTGTGTAGAAAGTGATATTTGAACTGAGTCTCTATGGAAGCTAGGATTTTCATGTGACAGAAGTGAGGAGGAATAACCTTTAGGCATGGTGCAGAAATAGTGTAAAGGCACAGGAAGGAGAAATCATATGTATCAAGAATATCATATGTGAAGAACAGCAAATAGACTAGTCTGAATGGACCATACAGCGTGCACAGAAGAATAGGAAATGGAGAGTATGTCACTATTGCTGGATCATAGAATGTATTAAAAGATTAAAACAAAGGATATCTCTAGGTTGTGAAGATATTTACATTTCAGAGAAGTTTATATTTATCCTAAAGGTTGTAAATGGCACTGTACTGTAATCATAATAATCAATTTTTATTAATTAGGAAAATGACGTGGGTAGACCTCTATTTCTTATCAGCCAAATATGCAGTGGTATTTTTATTATTGTTTTTCTTCTTAGAAATTCCATAATTTTCCACCCCATAAGCTTCATGTAAGTTACTAAGATACTCTTCAGTAATATTGCTATTTCTATGTCATATCTTATTCTGTTGAATCTGTCCCAGAACCTCCAAAGGTTTTGTTGTTGTTGTTATATTGAAAGTGTTCTCCCTCTTGGATTTTTGAAATAACCTTCTAATTAACCTCTGCCTCAAATTTCTTCCCATTTTAACACATTCACTGCACAGTATTTGAGGTGATTTTTCTTAAGTACAGGTCCTACCACATTACCTTATTCTAAATTATAGTGGTTCCCTATTAACATTAGGACTAAATGTAAGCTCTTTTAGTCACTTAGAGCTTTTCACAACCTGATTTTGCTTAGACTTTGCTTTGCTCTACATATTGTAGGATCTAGCCATACTAGCCTAATAACTTTTCTTCACACTTGATGCTGCACCTCCTGGACTGAATGTTCCCCTTGGCTCGGGTGTTCTGACACCTCATCTCCACCTCTTGGAACCCCTATCTTCCGTATTCAGTTCAAATGCCACTTTCTTCATGAACTCTCTTTTAGTCACCCCAACTTTTAGTCCCTTCCATTACAAAGTTACATTATCTTTGCTTTATTCCTTACGTATACCTTTATATCTTATATAATATCTATCTATCTATCTATCTATCTATCTATCTATCTATCTATCTATCTATCTATCTATCATAAATCTACCTATCTGTATACATATATAGCAATCATTCCTCAACCGAATATATGCCCACATATATATATATGTATGTGTAAAACACAATATGTATGTGTATATGTATGTATGTATGTATGTATATGTAATGTAATGTATGTGTGTATACGTATATGTGCATGTATGTCTATATATAATCTGTGTGTACATATGTGCTGTGGTACATAGATAATAGAATATTATTGTATAATAAGAATTAATGAATAAGCAAAATAATTAAATTTTGTGAATACCTGTGTGTGCATGTACATATTGTACCTTGAGGGAAGAAACCATTTCATTCACTTTTTGTCTTTCTATCCCTAGTAACTGTCACAGTTTGTGAAGCATAGCAGATGCTTAAAAATTCTTTTGCTTAGATGAAAATATTTTTATCTGATATCCTTTACTAGAAAATCATTTATATTATTTTGTTTTTTACATCATCTTCAATTCCAAATACATTCCTCTTCTCTATCCTCAAATAGTCAATCTTTGTAAAAGAAGGTAAGGGGGAGGCAACTCAGAAAAAAAAAAAAAGCTAATCAGTATGTCAACTCTACCATAATCAATGTCCTTATTCTCCCACCTCTGCAAAGAAGGGTGGGGAGGTAAAATTTTGCCTTTATTTTTTGTTGTTGATTTAGATCATTATGATTACTTAGTGTTTTATTTTTTTTTAATTTTTTTTTTAATGTTTAACAATCACTGCCATACAATTGCGATTTTATCCCTCCCCACCCACCCCCCACTACCTCCCTCCCTCCCCACGACTGTATACAATTCTGTATAGATTCTACATATAATTTCCTATTGAGTATATTTTCACTATAGTCATGCTATGTAGTCAGACTAAGATAAATGAAAGAATCCGTATAACAAATCAGAACATGATACACAAACAGATACACATACACAAACATGATCTGCTACATTATGTGAGTGACTTCCATATTTCTCTCTCTGAGTGTGGAAGGCATTTTGCCTTGAGGTCCACCATTGGGATTTTTTTTTTTTTTCAGAAGTTCTTGTGTTATTACAAAAATCTAAGTCTACCAGAAAAAACTCTCACACACTGTGGTTGTTGCTGTGCATAAAGTTCTCCTGGTTCTGCTCCTTTCACTCAGCATCAGGTCATATAAGTCCTTCCAGGCCTCTCTGAAGTCTTCTTGTTCATCATTTCTTATGGCACAATAGTACTCCATTACATTCATATACCATAATTTATTCAGCCATTCCCCAATTGATAGACATCCCCCTGACTTCCAGTTTTTGGCAACTACATAGAGTGCTGCTATAAATATTTTTGTACATGTGGGACCCTTTCCCATTTTTATGATCTCTTGGGGATATAGTCCTGGTAGCGATATTGCTGGGTCAAAGGGTATGCACATTTTTGTAGCCCTTTGGGCATAGTTCCAAATTGCTCTTCAGAATGGTTGGATGCGCTCACAGCTCCACCAACAATGAATTAGTGTTCCAACTCTCCCACATCCTCTCCAGCATTTATCATTTTCTTGTTCTGTCATGTTTGCCAATCTTATAGGTGTGATGTGGTACCTCAGAGTTGTTTTGATTTGCATCTCTCTAACCAATAGTGATTTAGAGCATTTTTTCATATGATTATAGATCGCTTTAATTTCTTCCTCTGAAAATTGCCTGTTCATATCCTTTGACCATTTATCAATTGGGGAATGACTTGTATGATTATACATTTGGGTCAGTTCTCTATATATTCTAGAAATGAGGCCTTTATCCCCGAGCTTAGCTGTAAAAATTTTTTCCCAATTTACTACATCCCTCCGGATTTTGGTTGCATTGGGTTTGGTTGTGCAAAAACTTCTCAGTTTAATGTAATCAAAGTTATCCATTTTGCATTTCATAATGCATTCTATCTCTCCTTTAGTAAAGAATTCTTCCCTTCTCCATAGATCTGATAAATACACTATTCCTTGCTTCTCCAGTTTATTCATGGTATCAATCTTTATACCTAAATCATGTACCCATTTGGACTTTATTCTTGTGTGTGGTGTCAGGTATGGGTCTATGCCTAATTTCTGCCACACTGTTATCCAGTTTTCCCAGCAATTTTTATCAAACAATGAGTTCTTATCCCAGAAGCTGGGGTCCTTGGGTTTATCAAACAGAAGGTTGCTATATTCCTTGCCTACTGCATCTTGAGTGCCAAGTCTATTCCACTTGTCTACCTCTCTGTTTCTTAGCCAATACCAAGTGGTTTTGATAATTGCTGCTTTATAGTACAGTTTAAGGTCTGGTAGCGCTAGGCCACCTTCCCAGGCATTTCTTTTCATTAGTCCCTTTGATATTCTGGACCTTTTGTTTTTCCAAATGAATTTTGATATTATTTTGTCCAGCTCTAGAAAGTAATTGTCTGATAGTTTAATTGGTATGGCACTAAATAAGTATATTAATTTGGGTAGAATTGTCATTTTTATTATATTAGCATGGCCTACCCATGAGCAACTAATGTTTTTCCACTTACTTAAATCTGACTTTATTTTTGCAAAAAGTGTCTTGTAATTGTGTTCATATAGTCCCTGGGTTTGTTTTGGCAGGTAGACTCCTAAGTATTTTATACTGTCTACCCTAACTTTAAATGGGATTTCTCTTTCTATCTCTTGCTGTTGGACTTTGTTGCTAATATATAGGAATGCAGAAGATTTGTGTGGGTTTATTTTGTACCCTGCAACTTTGCCAAAGTTGTTTATTAATTCTAGTAATTTTTTACTTGAATCTCTGGGATTCTCTAGGTAAATCATCATATCATCTGCAAAGAGTGATAACTTAGTTTCTTCTTTGGCTATTCTAATTCCTTGAATATCTTTATCTTGTCTAATTGCTACAGCTAACATTTCTAGTACCATATTGAATAATAGTGGTGATAATGGACAACCTTGTTTCACTCCTGATCTTATTGGGAATGCATCTAGCTTATCCCCATTGCATATAATGCTTGCTGAAGGTTTTAGATAGATACTGCTTATTATTTTATGGAAAGTTCCCTTTATTCCTACGTTCTCCAATGTTTTTAGTAGGAATGGATGTTGTATTTTGTCAAAAGCTTTTTCTGCCTCTATTGAGATAATCATGTGGTTTTTGTTAGCTTTATTGTTGATGTGATCGATAATGCTAATAGTTTTCCTAATATTGAACCAGCCCTGTAGTCCTGGTATGAATCCTACCTGATCATAATGTATTAATCTCGTGATAAGATGCTGTATTCATTTTGCTAAAATCTTATTTAAAATTTTTGCATCTATATTCATTAGAGAAATTGGTCTATAATTTTCTTTCTCTGTTTTGTCTCTTCCTGGTTTGGATATCAAAACCATATTTGTATCATAGAAAGAATTTGGGAGGACTCCTTCTTCCCCAATTTTCAAGAATAGTCTATGTAGTATTGGAATTAACTGTTCTTTAAATGTTTGATAGAATTCCCTTGTGAATCCATCTGGCCCTGGAGATTTTTTCCTAGGGAGTTCATTGATGGCTTGTTCAATTTCTTTTTCTGAGATGGGGTTGTTTAAGTATTCAACTTCCTCTTCTGTTAATCTGGGCAATTTGTATTTTTTAAAATATTCATCCATCTCATTTAGATTATCGAATTTGTGGGCATAAAGTTGGGCAAAGTAGTTTCTAATTATTGTTTTAATTTCCTCCTCATTGGAGGTGAGTTCACCCCTTTCATTTTTAATGTTAGTAATTTGGTTTTCTTCTTTCTTTTTTTTGATCAGATTAACCAAAGGTTTATCAACTTTATTAGTTTTTTCATAAAAAAAACTATTGGTTTTATTTATTAATTCAATAGTTTTCTTTATTTCAATTTTATTAATCTCTCCTTTGGTTTTCAGTATTTCTAATTTGGTATTTACTTGGGGATTTTCAATTTGTTCTTTTTCTAGCTTTTTCAACTGCAAGCCTAAGTCATTGATCTCCTCTTTCTCTATTTCATTTATGTAAGCATTCAGAGATAATAAACTTCCCCTAATAACTGCTTTTTCAGTGTCCCATAAGTTTTGGTGTGTTGTCTCACTATTGTCATTCTCTTGAATGAAGTTGTTGATTGTTTCTATGATTTCTTCTTTAACCCAATCCTTCTTTAGAATTAGATTATTTAGTTTCCAATTGATTTTTGGTTTCTCTTTCCATGGCCTTTTATTACATGTAATTTTTAATGCATTATGATCTGAAAAGGATGCATTGATTATCTCTACCTTTCTGCACTGGATTGTGAGATTTTTATGTCCTAGTACATGGTCAATTTTTGTAAATATTCCATGTACCGCTGAGAAAAAGGTATATTCCTTTCTATTCTCATTTAATTTTCTCCAAAGATCTATCATATCTACCTTATCCAGAGTTTTATTTACCTCCTTAACCTCTTTCTTGTTTATTTTGAGGTTGGATTTATCTAGTTCAGAGAGGGGGAGGTTGAGGTCCCCCACTAGTATAGTTTTGCTATCAATTTCTTCCTTCAACTCCCCCAACCTCTCCTCTAAGAATCTGGATGCTATACCACTTGGAGCATACATGTTTAGTAATGATATTGCTTCATTGTCTCTGGTGCCTTTTAGTAGGATATAGTTTCCATCCTTATCCCTTTTGATTAGATCTATTTCTGCTTTTGCTTTGTCTGAGATTAGGATTGCTACTCCTGCCTTTCTTACATGAGCTGAGGCACAATATATTCTGCTCCATCCTTTGACCTTTATCCTATGTGTATCCCCCCGTTTCAAATGTGTTTCTTGTAAGCAGCATATTGTTGGATTATGGCTTTTAATCCATTCTGCTATCCGTCTCCGTTTTATGGGAGAGTTCATTCCATTCACATTCACAGTTATGATTACAATCTGTGTATTTCCCTCCACCCTCTTTCCCACCATTTGTGCTTTTAACTCTCCCGTCTCCCTTCCCCTCCTCAATAGTATTCACTTTTCTCCCCCTCCTCCTGCAGCCTTCCCCTCCTTCTTTTAGCCCCCCTCCCTTTTAGTCCCCTTTACTCTTATTGCTTCTTTCCTCCCTTTTAGCCACCCTCCCCTTTCTTCCCCCTTCCCCTCCTACTTCCTATAGAGCTAGTTAGGATTATCTGCTTAAGATTATTGTTCCCTCCTTTGAACAAATCAGATGAGAGTACCTCTCAAACAATGCTCATCTCCCTCCCCTCCTTCCCTCTACTATAGTTTTGTACTTCTTCCTGTGATATAATTTGCCATTTTCTGCTTCCCCCTTTCCACACCTCCTATTACATTCCCTTCTCATACTTAAATCATATTTTTGACATGACATCATTTACTTTATGCCCGTTCCCTCTACATATATCCCTTTTATCATAATAGCTGCACAGTTCTCAAGATTAACAGGTAACATCTTCCCTTGTAGGGAGGTAAACAGATTGCCCTAATTGAGTTGCAAGTTTTTGTTTTTGTTTTTTCCCCTCTGTTTACCTTTTTACGATTCTCTGGAGACCTGCATTTGAAGATCAAATTGTCTATTGAGTTCTGGTGTTTTGGTCAGGAAGCTCTGGAAATCCCTTATTTCGTTGAATGACTTTCTCCTTGCCTGAAATATTATGCTGAACTTTGCTGGGTAGTTGATCCTTGGTTGGAGTCCCAACTCCTTTGCCTTACGGAATATTGGGTTCCAATTCTTTCGATCTTTTAATGTAGAAGCTGCAAGGTCCTGTGTGATCCTGACTGTGTGACCTTGATATTTAAATTGTTTCTTTCTGGCTGTTTGTAGTATTTTCTCCTTCACTTGATAGCTCTGGAATTTGGCAACTATATTTCTTGGGGTTTTGAGTTTGGGATCCCTTTCGCGAGGGGAACGGTGGATTCTTTCGATGACTATTTTGCCCTCTGAGTCTAGTGCTTCTGGGCAGTTTTCCTTGATGATTTCCTGGAAGATATTGTTCAGACTCTTTTCTTCATCATGGGTTTCTGGCAGGCCAATAATTCTTAGATTTTCTCTCCTGGATCTATTTTCCAGGTCAGTTGTTTTTCCAATTAAATATTTTAGATTTTCTTCTATCTTTTCATTCTTTAGATTTTGTTTGACTGATTCTTGTTGCCTCATTGAGTCATTAGTTTCTACTTGCCCAATTCTAATCTTGATCGTATTGTTTTCTTCAGTTAGCTTTCGCATCTCCTTTTCCATCTGGCCAATTTTTCCCTTTAAGGAGCTATTTTCTCCATTTAATTTTTGTACTTCTTTTTCCATTCGACCAATTTTCCCAGTTAGGTTTTGGTTTTCCTTTTCCATCTGATCAATTTTCCCTATTAGGTTTTGAGTTTCCTTTTTCGTTTGATTAACTCTTCCTTTTAGGGAATTATTCTCTCCAGTTAATTTTTGAACTTCCTTTTCCATTTCTTCAATTTTCTTTTTCAGATTGATGTTCTCATCAGTGAATTCTTTTTTTATAGTTTTAAAATCATTGGCCAGTTTTTCTTTTATATCCTTCTTCAGACGTTCCAGGTAATCTAGTTGTGCTTGCGAGAAATTCATAGTCCCATCTGAGGTTTCAGATGGAAGTACAGTCTCAGCTCTGACCTCTTTGGTGTTTGTGTTTTGGTCCTTATCCCCATAGAAAGATTCTATGGTTTTTTCACTTTTCGTCTGCTTTTTCCGATTCATGATGTTGGCTGAGTGTTGTAGCTTTTGGTTCTTTCAGTCAGAAGATACAGATCTTTTAAGTTGAGTTGATGTTTGTCTAGGCTAAAAGCAGGCTTTTTTGTTGTTTTTGTTGTTGTTGTTGTTGTTGTTGTTGTTTCCCAGATCAACCCTGGGGTTAGCTTGATAGGTCTGTGGGAGGTGTGGTCTGGTCTCAGGATATCTCCTCAGCTGGCCTGAGGCAAAGGCAAGGTCTGGGGATGGTGATCCCAGCTTCCCTATTGTCTTCCCTTTCCCCTGGAGGGCTGGGGCACGCCTAGAGGCGCGTGTTCCCGCCCCTCCTGGGGCTCGTCTCCCGGGCTGAGGCTTGCTTGGGTCTCAGTGCGAATTTTCTCTGCCCTGGGTCGTCTGTCCCTCCAGAGAGCCTCCACCACGGTGGGAAGAATCCCCCTTTGCCACTTTTCCAGCCTCTGGTGTTATGGGACCACCCGCCCCCTTCTGCTGTTCCCACTGATCCAGGATTAATCTGGGGAAGAATTTTATGGTTCCCTCACGGTCATCGGGGGGGAGGGGAGAGCACTTACTGATCACTCCGGCATCCCAGCTCCTGGATGTTCAAGTAGTGACCCACTGAAGTCCCGTCTTTAGGCTGAAGATTTCAAAGGCTGTTGCGCTGATATCGTTGGCTCGGCCTGGCTTATCTCCTGCTCCGCTGGTCTCGCCCGCCACTCTCGGGCCCCTCGGGTCGCCTCCGCCCTGCCACACCGACCGCGCTGCGCTGTGCGCCGGGGTCTTACCCCCGTGGAACAGATCCCTCCCGTGGACCTTCCAGTCCAGCCTGGGCTCCGAATCTGTCAAAGTCCGTTTCCCACTGGATTCTACACCTCCAAAGTCTGGTCAGACTCTCCCCCCAGAGATATCCAAAGGAATTTTTCCAGGAGCTTAGGTGAGTCGTTGCTTTCACTCCACCGTCTTGTCTCTGCCTCCTACTTAGTGTTTTAAAATTACGTTTGTACTAGCCATATAAATTCTTAAGGTCATTGGATATATTTTTTCTGGTTCTGATTACTTTGTATCAGTTCATTTACACTCCCCATGATTTTCTATATTTTGCATATTCATTGATATGCAGTAATGTTCCATTATGTTTATGGGCTGCGATGTTTTTAGACATTTCTCAATAGATGGGTATCTACTTTCCTATTTCCAATTTTTCGCTACTCCAAAAAAAAAAAAAAACTGCCATAAATATCTCCATGCATATGCAGCCTTTCTGGTTTTGATATCCTTGGAATATGCCTTCACAGCCACATCTCTACTTAAAGTGTAATGGAAACTCACTTATTTCACATACTTTCAAATTGTTGTCCAGAATTGTTGGATCAATTTACAGCTCAACCTATTGTTATCTGGCAGATTTCTCCTGATAGCCTTTGTTAGATAAATTCCTTATCTGCAGTTCTTCCTAATGACAATTCAATTATTTAAAGCTAAAATCTAGAAAGCTATTTTCTGTTATCAGACCATATTCTATTCATTTCTCCAATCTCACTTTTCTGAAGTCCTTGCTTTCAGGAAATGACAACGATATAAACATCTTTTCTGCCCCCAAAACGTCAGATTTTTTTTTTTTTTTTACCTCTAATGGTATAATTTCTAGTCATATTTTCTAGATTCTTCTTGATGGTATCATTTACTCTTATGTCAATCACATAGGGTGCATAGTGATTTTTCAGTCTGACTGCTGCTTGGCAGACTTCATCTATTTTTAAAAATAAAAGATATAGCAAGGATGTCATGATGACTCCTCAGTAGCCCATTTGATACTTAGGCCAATTACCAAGAACTTCTTCTTCTCCTTTCTTCCTTATTACCTACCACTCAGACATTTTCTGCCATGTTTTCCTCCTTCACCCCTGTTTCATATGAAGAATTGACTTAGTCCTTACCAAAGCTAACCCCCCCACTTATTCACGTGAGATCATTGCAATTCATCTCCTCCAATAGATTGCCCTCTCTGACATCCCCACTATTTCACTTATGTCCAACCTTTCCTTCTCTATTGGCTAATTTCCTACTGCCTGCAAGGCTACCCATGTTTCCCTATATTGGAAAAAATAAAACATTCAATTGATCCTTCCATCCCTGCTAACTATCATTGTATATCTCTACTGCCTTTTGTAGCTAAATCCTTCAGTAAGTACATTTACAATAGATGCCTGCACTTTCTCTCTTCTCACACTCTTACAATCAACCTTCTTACCTTATCAATTCAAGAAAACCACTCTCTGCAAAGTTACTAATGATCTCTTAATTGTTAAATCCAGTGAACTTTTCTCAGTCCTCGTTCTCCTTGCCCTCTCCACAGTCTTTGAGATTGTTGATCTCTCTTTCCTCCTTGCTAATTCCTTCTCTCTAGGTTTTCAGGACAGCACTCTTTCTTGGTTTTCTTTCTGCTTATTGACCACTCCTCTTTCTCCTTTGCTGGATCCTCACTCCTCCAAATTACAACCTAAAACTATAGGTATCTATTCAGAAACTCTCCTGAACCCTTTTCTCTTCTGCCTCTGTATTACTTCACTTCTCTCATCAGCTTCTATGGATTTAATTACCATGCCTATGTTGATGACTTTCAAATGCACTTTCTTGCCCTGATCTCTCTGCTGACTTCCAATTTTACATCTCCAACTTCCATTCAGTCATCTCAAACTGGATATCCAGCAGACATCTGAAACTCAATATATCAAAAATAAAATTCATTATCTTTCTCCCTATTCCCCACTTCTACATTCTCTATTACTGTCAAAGGCAACACTGGGGTGTAGGATATGTTTAGGGAGGACATGTACCTTGGTATGATGGTTGCAAAGCTTGTTTTGTGGCTCTTTCCACCTTCAGTGTTTGCCTATTCCACCCAACTCTCACCTGTGGCTCCAAAAAGCTGTAGCATGGGCAGTGGCCACACCTCAGCAAACCATTTCGACAGAAGGACCAAATCAGGATGAGGGTAACCATGAAGTCTCAAACACATTGGTGAATTAGAGGGTTGTCTATCACAAGTACGTGAAGATTCCCTCTGGTGGAATGAGTGGATGAGAACAATTTGTTTCAATGGCCATGAAGGTAGCTGAAGCATACGATGTGGAGCTCTTAGAGCTTGGTTAGACACTGAAGATGCCAAAGTCATCTACTGCAGCCTGAGTCATTGCCAGCCATCTTGACTCTGTCCTGCCACTGGACTATGATGGCTCTGGAGGAGAGAGTGAGGCTGAAGATTTCGTGCAACTCTGCCTCACTTAAATCCAATTTATGCATGAATCAAACACATCATCAATACAATTTAACTATTATGCCTCAAAATCCTGTGGCAACAAGCAAGTGATGAAGTAGCAGGTACGGATACACTGGAGGTGTAGTCATAACTCTGCACACAGATGGCCCTAGGCATAGGGTTTTTTCTCATGGGAAGCAGCAGTGGGAGTCAGCAGCCCCTGGGTGTCTAAGCAGCCTTTTAAGGATCACACTGTTGACTGCCTGGTGTGAGGAAGGGACTAAAAAAGGTGCCTTAAACATTGTCTGCTTGCCCAACACTGGCCTTATTGCTGGGGCAGGTGGGAAATGCCACTATGTGGTCAAAACACAAAATAATGTACAACATCTACAAAGATTATTCCATTCATCCTCAGCAGATGGAATGTGCACACACCTACAGACAACACAAAACCCAGTAGACCTGAAAGACAAACTGCTTTTGGTGCAAGAGAACTCAACAGGTATCACATTCAAATAGCAGCCCTGAATAAAACAAGGGTGAATGAAGGACAGCTTACTGAAATTGGAACTTGATACACATTTTTTCCTGGAGTGGGCACAGTGAGGACAAGCTTATAATTCTAGGTGATTTTAATGCTAGAGTAGGCTCAGACTACCAGACATGGCAGAGAGTCTTAGGGAGGAATGGAGTTGGAAACAGCAACAACAATGGTCATTTGCTAGTGAAGACTTCTGCATCTCATGAACTTCTTACCACAACACTGTTCCATTTACCTAAACACACTAAAACTTCATGGATGCACCCTTGCAGCAAACATTGACATCTAATAGATTATGTAATTGTAAGAAGAAGACACAAGACGTGAGACTGACAAAAATGTGGTGCAGAGTGCTGAACTGATCCTAGACTTATCTTTTCCAAGCTAAATATTTACATTCATCAAAAGTGCTGCCCCCAAGGCAAAATGACCACAAGAAGAATCAATGTCAACAAATTAGAGTGCTTCTCCAAGCATGAACAGTTTGCTGCTAAGTTGGAGGTAAAGTTCAGCCAACACATAGTTGGCACTGGTAGAGCAGAAAAGGAGTGGGCACCTTTCAGAGATTTAGTGTACAGCTCTGCATTGGCTCATCTGGGTCAGAAAACTCACAAACACCAAGACTTGTTTAATGAAAGTGATGGAGAAATTCAGAAATTGCTAAATGAAAAACCAGAACTCCACAGGATATACCAACAGGATGGTTCAACCACCTCTAAGAAGGCAGCATTTAATTCCATCAAAAGCAAAGTAAGATTAAAGCTTAGAGAGTTGCAGGATTCCTGGTTCAGTAAGAAGGCAGATGAAATTCAGTTTTATGCTGATAGTAACAATCTAAAGCACTTTTATGATTCCCTAAAAGGTATTTATGGACCAAAAATCTATGGTACATCACAACTCCTCAGTGCTGATGGAGCCACATTGATTAGTGATAAGGACATGATCCTAGAGAGATAAGCTGAACACTTCCATAATGTTTTCAACAGACCATCATCAATCAATGCTGAGGCCATTGACCATTTACCACATGTTGAAGTCATTCCCTCCTTAGCTGAACTTCCAACTGAAAAGGAAGTTTGAGGGTCATTAGACTTCTTTCATTGGCAAAACATCTGGTGCTGATTCTATTCCAGCTGAGATTTACAAGGTAAGGGGACCATTGCTCATACAAAAGCTGACTGAAATTTTCCAGGTTATATGGCAAGAGGAGGTTATCCCCCAGAAGTTCAGGGATGCCTCCAATGTCCATCTCTATAAGGGTAAAGGGAATAGATTGTCCTGTGACAGTCATGGGGGATCTCTCTCTTAGTCATTGCTGGCAAAATTCTTGCTAGCATCCTCCTTAATAGGCTCATTCTTCACCTGGAAGATGGGCATATGACTGAGAGCCAGTGTGGGTTCAGAAAGGACCAAGGAACAGTTGATGTGGTGTTTGCTGCCCAACAACACCAGTAGAAATGCCAAGAGCAGAGCAGAAGTCTGTACACAATATTTGTAGATCTGACCAAGGCATTTTACACTATTAGTCATGAAGGCTTAAGGAAAATTGTATTAAAATTTGGCTACCCAGAGAAGTTCATCAGTATTGTACATGAATTTAATGATGACATGCTTGCCTGGGTTTTGGATAATGGACAGTGCTCTAGTGCCTTCCCAGTCACCAGTGGAGTAAAACAGGAATGTGTACTTGCTCCCATGCTTTTTACCATGATATTTTCAGCCTTGTTGTCAAATGCTTTCAATGAACATGAATAAGGCGTCAAGATCAGCTACTGTACTGATGGTAAGTTCCTCAATTTGAAAAGGCTGCAAGACAGGATCAAAGTGGAGGGAGAGTTGTTGTGTGACTTTCTGTTTGCAGATGATTGTGCACCCAATGTAGCCTCTGAACCTGAGATGCAATAAAGTATAGTTCAATTTTCTGCTGCCTGTGATAACTTTGGCTTACTAACTAACACCAAGAAAACACAGGTGCTCCATCAGCCACCACCACACCATCCATATGTGGAACCAGTGGTTACAATGAATGGATAAGTGTTGAATGCTGTGGATAAGTTCACTTATCTTGGTACTCCACATGTATGTACACATTGACAATGAGGTTGTTGCACACACTGTCAGATTAGTATTTGGTAGACTCTGAAGAAAATTTTTGTAGAGATGAGGTATTAGACTGACTACCAAATTGAAGGTCTGCTATTGCTGCCTGTGAAAACATGGACAGTCTACCAGTGATATGTCAGGAAACTGAATTGCTTTCATTTGAACTGTCTTGGAAAGATTCTGAGGATCACCTGGCAGGATAAGGTACCAGACGCTGAAGTCCTCGTTCGAGATGAACTGCCAAGCATTCAAACTATTCAGAGAGAGCAACTCAGATGCGCTGGCCATGTTGTTTGAATGCAAAATGTATGCTTGCCAAAAAGACTATTTTATAGAGAACTTACATGGGGCAGGCAAACACATGGAGATCAGAAGAAGAGATAGAAGGATACTTTCAACGTCTCTCTCAAGAACTTTGGATTTGACTGTGCAACATGGGAGACACTAGCACAGGATCACTCAGCATGGCATGTCCACATCAGAAAGGGTGCTGTGCTCTATGAGCAAAGCAGAACTGAGATAGCACCAACTAAGCTCAGGATGCTCAGATTTGGGGTATCCTCCCCAAATGTTCCCACGGACTATCTGTGCTCAATCTGTGGTAGAGAATTCTGAGCTCATCTTGGTCTGATCAGCCACAGTGGGACACACTGAAACTTCACTTTATCATTGTGATGTCATTTTGGTCCTCATGGAAAATGAAAGACAACAACAACAACAACAACAACAAAAGGTAACATCATCCTTCCAGTCCCTCAGACTCACAACTTAAAGAGTCATCCTGGATTCCTCACTATTTCTCATCCTCTACATCCAAGCTGTTTCCAAAGCTTGACAATTTTACCTTGCAACAGCTATTGAACATGCCTTCTTCTCTCCTTTGATACTGCTACTCACCTAATGTAGACTCTAATAACTTCACACCTTAATTATTAAAGTAATTTTGTGGGTTTGCCTGCCTCAAGTCAAGTCTCTCCCAACTCCTGTCCGTTTTCCATTCAAACATTAAAGTAATTATCCTACAACGTATGTCTGATCAAATCACATACACCACCACCCTCCACCTCATTCAATATACTCCAGGGGCTTTGGATTCCTCTCCAATGAAATACAATATGCTATGTTTGGCATTCAAAAACTTTCATTACCTAGTGTTCTCCTACCTTTCCAATATTCTTACACCTTACTATTTTATTCAATGACATTAGGCTCTTGGTTATTTTATGAACAAGACACACCATCTCTCAGCTCTGGGCATTCTTTCTGACTATCCCCCATACCTGGAATGGTCTCTCTCTAATACTTTGACTTCCCTAGCTTCCTTTAAGTCTCAACTAAAATTACACCACCTGCAGGAAACCTTCCCTAATCACTCTTCAGCGTTTTATTTCCTATGTGTCTTGTATATAGCTTGCTTTCTATATATTTGTTTATATATTGTCTCCCTCGTTAGATTTTAAACTCCTTGAGAGCAGTGACTGTTGTTTGGCTCTTTTTTTGTATCCTCAGCTCTTAGCCCAGTGCCTGATACATGGTAGACAATAAATAGTTTTGATTGGTGTATGTAGCAGTAAGCACCCCAATATGCATGGGGGGCCTCCTATCACAGGTTCTTAGATGTGTATTCATAAAAGGAAAACAACTTTCAAGGGGTTAACAATCACTTTGAGCAAACACAAGTATAATTCCTTTAACCAAGTACATATATCATTCATTTAGTTTAGAGAATCAGCACCCTGAATTTCAAAGAAAATATAGAGAAATCAAAAGATCAACAGATAAGGCTTCCTTTGCCTGAATTCAACAGAAAATTGGACCCCAACTGTGTTGCCATAGCTCCCAGAGAGGGAAGCATGACATATAGGTTCTCAAAGCTGAGGGTCTCCTTAATGGTTTCCCAGAATCCTCATCTGGTCAAACAAATACTTCCATGTCAGTAAAGTCTAAAGTAATCAGTAGCCATGGCTTCCTCTGCTTGAACATAATTCAATAGACAGATACAGCTGTTTGACCATCACTGCCAGATTGATCGATAAAGGCAAGACTCAATCAGACACAAAAACAGCAAAAGATTCTAATTTTACTTGTTACTACAATGGATTGAAAAAGTCTCATGGAATTTTCCTTAAGCATTGGCATTCCATTTTGTTAAGGAAACCATTTCAAAAACTAAGTGAAGTAAACAAAGTGATGGCAGGCAATGGCAATTGCATTCCTCATAGAAGCCAGTTTTGATGACTTTATCTTTATTTTTTTCCTTTATGTGTAGAAAAGCCTAAATCACTTGAAGAAGATCTCTTGCTGTTGTAAATCTTATGACTGAAGATATGTAAACCTCCAGATACAAAGTTCCCTAATTAGAATTTATCTTACTCTTTTGAAATGAAATAAATAGCACTGAGCTTTGTCATTAGGAATCTAATCAAAGGGCACACACACAAATACACAGACACATAGACACACACACACACACTTCATACATCTGCAAACTATTCACACAGAAATGTTTGATCTTTGAACTATATCTTCACAAATACCTTGCTGAGGCTTTTTTTGGGGGGCATTTTTTTAAATCTTGTAGCAAAAATTTGGAATTGAAGAGTTCAGTTCTTGGAGTTTCAGACTGCATGACTAATGATTTTTTCTTCATCAGCTTCTTGCTTGATGTGCTCCAACATTAGCCTGCAGCTTTGTATAACTTGGTGTTCACCATTCAAGTGCATATTCTCTGAAGCCATTGATTTTTTTCTTATACTTTTCAATTCTACCCACATTTTCTTTTTAAAGATAAGAAGTGGATATGTATCTCTTGCAAAGTGGAGATTTTGCACCCCTGTCATTTTTCCTGGGACGTTTTAGACTTAAAAGGTGATGTATAGATTCCTTGTTGCCTGCCAGACATAGTTAAACCATAAGTTATTCTCTCTGGAAAAACTGGCTTAGGGATGATATTCCTGAAAAAATACTTTATTTAGCTAAGTACCAGATGGGTCAATTGACAGAATTTTTTAGCTGCTTGAAAAGGCTTAGGTTTTTCTCCTTTATATTTCATCACTTTTCAAAATTATTTTCTGTCAGCATTTCTTAGTATTCTTAAGATTCTTGAGATCACAAAAAAAAAACCCTGTAGTTTTAGCTATTAGGGCTAGATTATTAAATGATGGAGATTATTCTGAGACATTTTTAAATTTCAGTTCTTCTGGTATTTCAATGATTTCTAGACATCTTTTCCTCTTAAACTTTATTCCGGTAAATGCCATTGTGTTTCAAGTTGAATAATAATCAGTTTTTAGCCTAGTTCTTTATCTTTTCCAAAATTAAAAGTGATCATCAGAGGCATTATTATATAGAGGACACATGATAGCCACAGAGTCAGCAAGAGTTATGTTGAAATATTGCATTAGACATATACAAGCTATGTGGGAAAGGAAAAGTCATTTTAATGGCTCTGGCTACTCTCTAAGTCTGTGAGTTACAGACAAGTTTGATTATTCCCAACAGTGAAGTCAATTTTTTTTAAATTTTTAATTATTTATTTAGTATTTTATTTTTCTGTAATTACGCATAAAAATAGTATTTAATCTTCGTATTCTTTTTTAAATTTTGAGTTCTAAATTCTTTCCCTCTCTCTCTTCCCAGTCTCTCATGGAGAAGGAAAGGAATTTGATACAGGTTATAAATGTGTAGTCATGCAAAAGATATTCCATATTAGTCATGTTGTAAAAGAAAACAGACAAAAAACTTAAAGAAAAATAAAATTAAAAAAAAAGTATGTCTTGATCCATATTCAGACGCCATCAATTCTTTCTCTGGGAAATGGCTACCAGATTTTCATCAAAGTCTTTCAGAGTTGTCTTCAATAATTGTATTGCTAAGAAAACAGGGGATAAATATTCTCAGGATTTAGCTGCAGGGGGAACCAAGTTGGCTGAGTGAGAGCAACTACTCACCTAAACTCTTAGACAAACTCTTTCAGATACATCCAAAAAGAGAATCTGACAGAATTATGGAGATGCAGGATCCAATAGGAGACAAACTGTGGCAGATTCACAGCCCAGGACAGACTGGAAGATCAATGGGAATAATCTGATTCATGAGGGTGGAGGAGCTCACAGCACACAATGAAATGGGTCCCAGTCATGGGGCTAATGGTGAAAGCCCCAGAGTGATCTGAGGAAGCAGCAGCACTGTGACAGAATAGCAGGGCAAAGTGGGAGTCCAGCAGAGCTGAATCAAGTGAGAGCTGCAGAAGGAGCCCCAGGTATCTGCAGCAGCTGCTCCTGAGAATTTTGTCTCATAGAATAAATGCCTGCAAGTAACCTACTTGAACTTCCAGGAACCAAACTGGCAGAGTGGTAAATGCTCTCTCCCCTTCCTTGTTGACCTTGAAAGAACCATAAAATATTTCCCCAGAAAAATCTTGCATCAGTGGGATCAGGAGAAGGAGAAAACAGTCTCAGAGCACCTAAGGGTAGGAAAATTGCTAAGGAGTATTCCTCTGACTGTGGCAGAGGACTTGAGCTCCAGGGGGGTGGAGCCTAGCAACCAACACCAGAACACAGGTGCCTGAGCACTCCAGGGGAAACAGGAAGACACTAGGGCAGCCCCAATCATTTTGCTCTATCTCAGCTGAGAAGATCTCTTGTGACCAAATCACCCCTCCCCCACACTTAACAAGCTTGTTTCAGGGCTAATCTGGGGGAAAAAAAAAAGAATCCAGATTACCTCTGCTTTCTCACACAAGCCAGCTCAGCACCAGGTTCTTTAGTTTCTAGCTGAAAGAACCAGCAGCCATAACACATAAAGCTTCACTGTCATGAGTAAGAAGCAAAGGAGGAAGGAAACCATAGAATCTTTCTATGGGGACAAGGACTAAAACACAAATACCAAAGAGGTCAATACTAAGACTGTACTCCCATCTGAAACTTCAGAAGGGACCATAAACTACTCACATGCACAAAGAGCACTCTTGGAATAGCTGAAGAAAGAAATAGAAGAAAACATGGCCAAGGTTTTTAAAAGTATGCAAAAGTAATTCACTGATGATAACAGCTCTTTAAAAAGGAAAACTGAATGGATGAAAAAGGAAGCACAAAACCTAACTGGGAAAATTGGAAAAATGGAAAAAGAAGGACAAAAAACTAACTGGAGAAAATAATTCTCTAAAAGGAATAATTGGACAGATGGAAAAGGAGATACAAAAGTTAACTAGAGAAAACAATTTCATAAAAATTAGAATTAGCAAGTAGAAGCTCATGACTCCATGAAACATCAAGAATCAGTTGAACAAAATGTAGATAATGAAAACATAGAAGAAATACATTCAGGAGAGAAAATCTAAGAACTATTGGCCTGCAAGAAAGCCATGACGAAAAAAAAGAGCCTGGACAATATCTTCCAAGAAATCATCAAGGAAAACTGCCCAGAAGTGCTAGATCCAGAGGGCAAAATAGTCATCAAAAGAATCCACCATTCATCTCCTGAAAGTGATCCCAAACTAAAAACCCCAAGAAATATTGTTGATGAAATCCAGATCTATAAAGTGAAGGAGAAAATGCTACAGTCAGCCAGAAAGAAACGGTTCAAATATCAAAGAACTACAGTCAGGATCACACAGTACCTTGCAGCTTCTACATTAAAAGACTGAAGGAATTGGAATATGATATTCCATAAGGCAAAGGATCTGCGACTACAGCCAAAGATCAATTATTCAGCAAAGTTCAGCATAACATTTCACGCAAGGAGATGGCCATTCAATGAAATAAGGGATTTCTAGACTTTCCTGATGAAATGGCCAGAACTTAATAGAAAATTCAGTCTTCAAATGCAGGTCTCAAGACAGGCATAAAAAGGTAAACAGGGGAAAAGAAAAACTTGTTATTCAATTTGAGCAAACTGTTTACCACCCTATAAGGGAAGATGATACTTGTCAATCTTCAGAAGTATATATCTCTTATGAAATATGAAAGGGATACACATAGATAGAGGGAGTGGATATAAAGGAAATAATGTGATGATAAAAATGTGATTTAAGGATATGAAGGGATTGTATCAGGAGGTATGAAAAGGAGGAAGCAGAAAAAGGCAAATTACATCACAGGAAGAAGTACAAAATGATATTACAGTAGAGGGAAACAGGGGAGGGCAATGAGCATTGTTTGAGAGGTACTCTGATCTGATTTGGTTCAAAGAAGGAACAACAAACTTAATTAAGTATATACATCTAACTAGCTCTATAGGCAGTAGGAGGGGAAGGGGGAAAAGGGGATGGAAGGTTAAAAGGCAAGAAAGAAGGAAAAAGGGTAAAGGAGAGTAATAGGGAGAGGGACTGAAAGAAGGAAGGAAAGACTGCAGGATGTGGTGGTCAAAAATTAAAACTCTATTGTGGAGGGGAAGGGAGAAGGAAGATTTAAAAGCACAAATGGAGGGAAAGAAGATGGAGGGAAAAACACAGATAGCAATCATAACTGTGAATGTGAATGGGATGAATTCTCCCTTAAAATGGAGATAGATAGCAGAATGGATTAAAAGCCATAATCCAAGAAAATGTTGGTTACAAGAAACACGTTTGAAACAGAGGGATACACATAGGGTAAAGGTAAAAGGCTGGAGCAGAATATATTGTGCTTCTGCTGATATAAGAAAAGCAGGGGTAGCAATCATAATTTCAGACAAAGCAAAAACAGAAATAGATCTAACCAAAAGAGATAAGGAAGGAAACTATATCCTGCTAAAATGCACCTTAGAAAATGAAGCAATATCATTATTAAACATATATGCTCCAAGTGGTTTAGCATCCAAATTCTTAGAGGAGAAGTTAAGGGAGTTACAGGAAGAAATAGACAGCAAAACTATACTAATGGGGAACCTCAACCTCCCCCTGTCTGAACTTGATAAATCTAATCTTAAACTGAACAAGAAAGAAGTTAAAGAATAAAACTCTAGATAAGGCAGGTATGATAGACCTCTGGAGAAAATTGAGTGGGGATAGAAAGGAATATACTTTTTTCTCAGCAATACATGGTACATATGCAAAAATTGATCATGTACAAGAGCATAAAAATCTCACAAATCAATGGAGAAAGGGAGAGACAGTCAATGCATCCTTCTCAGATCACAATGCAATAAAAATTGTGTGTAATAAAAGGCAATGGAAAGAGATTAAAAATTAATTGGAAACTAAATAATCTAATTCTGAAGAAGAAATGGGGTAAACAAAAAATCACAGAAGCAATCAACAACATCATTCAAGAGAATGACAATAATGAGACAGCTTACCAAATCTTGTGGGATACTGCAAAAGCAGTTCTGAGGGAAAACTTTACGTCTTTAAATTCCTACATAAATGAAAAAGAGAAAGAGATCAAAAAATTGGGCATGCAACTGAAAAAACTAGAAAAAGAACAAGCTGAAAATCCCCAAGTAAATGCCAAATTAAAAATACTGAAAACCAAAGGAGAGATAAATAAAATTGAAATTAAGAAAACCATTGAACCAATAAATAAAACTAAGAGTTGATTTTATGAAAAAAAAAACAAAAAAATTGATATACCTTTGGTCAAGTTGATTAAAAAAAGAAAGAAGAAAACCAAATTATCAGTGCCAAAAATGAAAGGGTGAACTCACCTCCAATGAAGAGGAAATTGAAACAATAATTAGAAATTACTTTGCCCAATTTTATGCCTATAAATTCAGCAATCTAAATGAGATGGATGATTATTTTAAAAAATATAAATTTTCAAGATTAACAGAAAAGGAAATTGAATACTTAAATAACCTCATCTGAGACAAAAAAATTGAACAAGCCATTAAAGAACTCTCTACGAAAAAATATTCCAGGACTGGATGGATTTGCGTGTGAATTCTAACAAATATTTGAAGAACAGTTAATTCCAATACTATATGGACTATTTGGGAAAATTAGGGAAGAAAGAGTCCTCCCAAATTCTTTTTATGATACAAATATGCTTTTGATACCTAAACCAGGAAGATCCAAAGTGGAGAAAGAAAATTATAGAGCAATTTCTCTAATGAATATAGATGCAAAAATTTTAAATAAGATTTTAGCAAAAAGAATACGGCAAATTACCACGAGAATAATATATTATGATCAGGTAGGATTCATACTAGGAATGTAGTGTTGTTTCAATATTAGGAAAACTATTAGCATTGTTGATCATATCCACCACAAACCTTACAGAAACCAGGTGATTATCTCAATAGATGCAGAAAAAGTTTGCGACAAAATGCAACACTCATTCCTATTAAGAACACTGGAAAGCATAGGAAAAAATGGAATTTTCCATAAATTAATAAGCAGTACTTACCTAAAACCTTCAGCAAGCATTATATACAATGAAGATAAGCCAGATGCATTTCCAATAAGATCAGGGTTGAAACAAGGATGTCCATTATCATCAGTATTATTCAATTTGGCACTAAAATCTTAGTTGTAGGAATAAGAGAAGAAAATGAAATTGAAGGAAATAGAATAGGCAAAGAAGAAAGTAAGTTATCACTTTTTGCAGATGATATGGTGATATGCTTAGAGAATCCCAGAGATTCAAGTAAAAAGCTATTTGAAATAATACACAACTTTGGCAAAGTTGCAGGCTACAAGAAAACCCACACAAATCTTCAGCATTTCTATTTATTGGTAGCAAAGCCCAACAGAAAGAGATAGAAAGAGAAATCTCATTTAAAGCTAGGGTAGACACTATAAAATATACCTGTCAAAACAAATTTAGGGGCCATATAAGCACAACTACAAGATGCTTTTCACACAAATAAAGTCTGGTCTAAGTAAGTGGAAAAACACCACTTGCTCATGGGTAGACCAAGCCAATATATTAAAAATGACAATTCTACCTAAATTAATTTAATTACTTAGTGCCATACTAATCAAACTATCAGATAATTATTTTCTATAGCTGGAAAAATAATATCAAAACTCATCTGGAACAACAAAAATTTCAGAATATCAAGGGAACTAATGAAAAGAAATGTTAGAGAAGGTGGCCTGACTCTGCCAGATCTCAAATTGTATTATAAAGCAGTAATTATCAAAACCACTTAGTACTGTCTAAGAAACAGAAAGGTACGCCAATAGAATAGGTTAGGTGATAAAGACACAGTAGTCAGTGATTATAGCAATCTACTGTTTGATAAACCCAAGGGCCCCAGCTTCTGGTATAAGAACTCACTGTCTGACAAAAAATTGCTGGGAAAACTGGTTAACACTGTGGTAGAAATTCCTGACACCTTAAACAAGAACAAAGTCCAAATGGGTATATGATTTAGTTATAAAGACTGCTACTATAAACAAATTAGTGGAGCAAGGAATAATGTATTTAGCAGATTTATTGAGAAGGGAAGAATTTTTGACTAGATAAGAGATAGAAAGCAATATGAAGTGCAAACTGAAAAGTTTTTGCACAACCAAACCCAATGCAACTAAGATTCAGAGGGAAGCAGAAAAATGGGAAAGAATTTTTGCAACTAGTGCCTGTGATAAAGGCCTCATTTCTAAAATATATAGAGAACTGAGTCAAATGTACAAGAATTCAAGTCATTCCCCAATTGATAAATGGTCAAATGCTATGAACAGGCAGTTTTCAGAGGAAGAAATTAAAGTTGTCTATGCTCATATGAAAAAATGCTCTGAATCACTGTTGATTAGAGACAAACAAATCAAAACAACTCTGAGATACCACATCACACCTATCAGATTGGCTAACATGACCAAACGGTAAGATGATAAATGTTGGAGAAGATGTGGGAGACTTGAATCTCTAACTCGTTGGTGGAACTGTGAGCAGATCCAACCATTCTGGAGAGCTATTTGGAACTATTTCCAAAGGGCTTCAAATATGTGCATACTCTTTGACCCAGCAATACCATTTCTAGGACTATATTCCCAAGAGATCATAAAAATGGGAAAGGGTCCCACATGTGCAAAAATATTTATAGAAGTACTCTTTGTAGAGGCCAAAAGCTGGAAATCAAGGGAATGCCCATCAATTGGGGAATGGCTGAATAAATTATGGTATATGTAATAGGAAATGATGAACACGAAGGCACCAGAGAGGCCTGGGAAGACTTATATGATCTGATCCAGAGTGAAAGGAGCAGAACAAGGAGAACTTTGTATACATCAACAACCACAGTGAGCCAGGTTTTTTTCTGGTAGACTTAGAACTTCATTGCAATGCAAGGACCTAAAAAATTCTCAATGATCTTTTAAGACAAAATGCCTTCTACATCCAGAGAAAGAACTATGGAATTCATTCGCAGAATGTACCATATCATCTTCTCTATTATGTTCTGGTTTTTTATGTGATTTCTCCTATTCATTTTAGTTTTTCTATGCAACTTGACTATGGTGAAAATGCATTTAATAGGAATATATGTGTAGAATCTATATAAAATTGTATGTCATCTCAGTGAGGAGGGAAGAAGAAGGGGGAAGAAAAAAAATATCTAAGTTATATGGTAGTGATTGTGGAAGAGTGAAAATAGAAAAAAATAAAAATAATAATAAATAACTAAATAAATAAAAATTAAAAAAATAATTTAGTTACAAATGTTTTGTTTTTTTTTTTTAAATTTGAAAAGCATTATGTACATGGCAAATTCTACTTATACAACGACCTCCATGGGCTTTCTGGTTTGCCTTTGGCTAGAGTGACACAGGGAATCACCAAATTCTTTTTTGTAGTGATAATCTATAGCCACAAGTTTCATTAATGGAATAGTATCAAATTAGGGCTAAAATTCCTAAGGATTCTTGTTTACTGCTGTTTATATCCTCAAATAGGCCATAAGTGGAATTTGACTTCACTGATATAATTATTTCTATGGGTTATTGAAGTATGAAAACAGTTGTGAATATTAGAGAGCAAACCTCACTTTAAGTCCGGCCTATTACTCTGTCTATCATTACACTAACTCCCAGCTGTCCTAGGTTATTCCCTACAGCTTAAATTACAGACAAGTTAGCCATCCTCAGCAAAGGAGAGAGCTCCAACATTAACAATTCCCTATGCAGAGGAATTTTTAAAAATATTTAACTCTCTTTGGATTCAAATTTGTACAGAAATCAAGAATGCTGGACACTATTCATTTACTGAGGAGAAGTTATACAGGAGATACTTTGCTGAGAACTGTGGGGGAACAAAAATGTTAGGAAAATATTGTCCTTCCCTTTATGGAACTTATAGCTTAGTTAGCTGGAAAAAATAGTTTCCAAAACCATGATAGGGTAATCTTAAAGTTAATCCTTCTTTCCTTTTGTTCTGAAGGCCAGTCCATGGAAGAGCTCATTCTGAATCATTTGTCCAGGCTTCCTCCCCTTCCCTTTCCAGTGAGGTTTTGTTTTATGGCAAAAGTAAATCCCTGAAACACTCTGGTTTGATTCTTGACCTGCTGAGAATATGAATACTTTTACAGAATGTAATAAAGGAACTGGGGAGATCTCTGTTGGAGAAAAGAAACAAATTTCCTTGGATGAGGTTAAAAACTGCTATAAACCTTTTTATATTATCTTGGCAAAGCCTATAACTGAGGCTATTTAATTCTTTTGTGGGTTCAGGGATCATGGGCTTCAAAATTTACTGGTGTTGCTTGGCTGGTTTCATCTATTTTTATGCCCCATGTGACTAGACTCAGTCATCTTATTTGCATTCTGTCATGTTTTTAATAAGTATACTCTCATTGTGATCATATGATGACAGGCATTTGAATCAACATTGGAAAACAAAATCTAAACCTTTGCAAATATTTGGCACTAGAAAACTATAACATCTAAATAATGGAGCAATTATTGGTATTTCTCCATATAATTAGCATTTTAGAAATGCTACCTCTATATTGTGATGACAATTAAACTCAGACTTCTTTTTACCACATCCACTGATGTCAAAGATTCTTACTTGATAGTTAATCAGGAATGTAATGTATTGTGATTTTTCAATATCAGTGCCTTCAATATGTAGTTTCATCAACTCAGATCCATATACTGTGTAAAATTTGATAGAGATCTGAGAGTCTATCCCATTCTTTGGCTTAATTTTAGAGAGGAAAAAACTGAGATGCAAAGAATGACTTGCCTTTGGCGACATGATAGAGTGAGAATTAGAACCCAAGTCTCTTGACTCTATCTACTACTTTTTCAACTATATCACACTATATCAATTATAATGAGGCTCTTAGAAAAGAATTTTAAAGCTAGAAGGGATTTTCACAGATTATCTCACCTACTACCCACATTTTGCAGATTGAAAAGCTTTTGAATAGAAAAGTTAAGTGATTTAATATTCTCGAATCTAGATCTGGAAAGGACATTAAAGAATAGCCAGCTCAATACATTCATTTTTCACTGATGAAGATATAGAGGGTCAGTTGGATTAAGTGATGTGCCCCAAGTTGTACAGATAGAGCTGGAAGACAGGATTCAAACATAGATTCTCTGACTTTAAATCTAGTAATTTATGACTATAACATAAGATCAGAGTAAGTTGGTGCCAGAGTCTCAACTAAAATCCAACTCTTTTGGGTTTTAAGTAACTAATTCAATAGTAGCCCTTAGGGTATTGGATCATCATTGCTGCATACATATTTCTGAATACATGCCACATTTTTTTCTTTATATTCTTAGAAATGATAAATTTTCATTTAGGACACATAATTTATTTTGTAAGATCAGTCTAAAGGGAGACAGGATGGTTTAACAAGAGCACTTGCTGGGATTCAGGAACTAAATGATGAGATCAGACTAATCCAGAAATTGTGTCTAAGGGGTTTAAGACACACTGTGTTTCAAACACCAAGGAGATAAATAGATTATCTATTTCAGTTTGTAGAGGATAAGGATAAAAAAGAATAAGACGATGAGGAAGAAGTTGAAAATTTTAATAGCAATGGGGAAGAAGGAAGGGAATAAATATCTATGTAGTACCTACTATGTTTCAGATATTGTGCTAAGTGCTTTGCAAATATGATCTCATTTGATTTATTAAGGAGAATCAAAATGATAGTGTAATGTTGACGAAAGAGAACTATATTAGGAATTATAATCTAATTGGGGCTTGGTCACTAACTAATTCTGTAACCTTGCAAATATTTAGTCAGTCTAGTCTTAAATGTTCTTATCTTCAAAAAGAGAAAGTTCCACCTCTGGAAGAAAAAAATGATGGAAAAATGTGAGATCTAAAAATAGAAAGACAATAATAATAATAATACACGTCAGGAGTTTAGTTAATTAGTTAATTAATTTGATGAAGATACATTTTTATTTTGGGATCATTTTCTTTTACAGTTTATATGTTATGAAATGAAAGGATAATGACATCAAAAGACTTTTATTTTAAATGAAAGTTGAGACCAATGTCCAAATCATTCTAAGTGTCTTGGTGTTAGCTTTCATATAATAAGGAAACAATATGTTTTGGAGGATATTTTTAATAATATAAAAAGAATATAGTAGAAGTACATAAACAGTTAGGTGATGACATGGATAGAATGCCAGATAGATGAAAAACTGATAGCATATCTGGAGTCTGGAAGATTTATCTTCTTGAGTTCAAACCTAGTCTCACACACTTACTCATTTATTACCTGTGTGACCCTGGGCAAGTCAGTGCCTCAGTTTCTTCATCTATAAAATGATGTGTAGAAGGCAATGGCAAGTCACTCCCATATCTCTGCCAAGAAAACCCCAAATGGGGTAAGAAACAATCTGGCATGACTGAAAATGACTAATCAATAACAAGACAGCATAAGTATATACTTAAATCAAGTTATTTTTCCATTCACCTACAGTACTTCTACTCCAATGCCTTACTCAGTCATGGAAATTATCCTAGATTTCAAAATAGAAAGCCATTGGAACAGAAGCTCTGGCTCACCCTACCTTTGAGAAGGTGCTTTATGAAAATAATTCTATTTGTTTTCCTAGTACCAGTGTAGGGAGAGTGAGAGAAGCTTGTTAAGTGATAGTCCATCAAAAGATGAGTTGTTGTTATTGTCGATTTGTGGGGAAAAGGAGTAAACAGCAACTTTAAAGACACAGGATGACTACAACCTATGTCAGAGGAAGGACCTTTAGCTCTGATGAAATAATGAATTTTTGAATCTGAAAAACTTTCCATTATCTTCTTAGTCACATGAGATCTCAACTTTGGAAAGGAACTCAGAAAATTGTAAGGTTGGATTTGATGACTTCTAAGGATATTTTGAGCCACAAATCTAGTATCCTATGATTCTGGTAAAGCTACATTATGCATAATTAAGAACCCCAAGCTACATTATATATGGAAGGTAAGTTATCCATCCTTGGCAATAAAGATATTTTTAAAAAGTTATTCATAATAAAGATTCATAGTTTCTTATATAATTCTCTTTTTTTTGTTCAATATTATATGCAAGTTGAGAGGCAGAGTCAAGATGGCAGAACAGAAAGAGGCACCGACTCTGTCTCTCCCCCTATAGCCCATAAAATACCTGTAAAAATGACACTAAACAAATTCTAAAGCAGCACAAGCCAAAAACGATAAAGTGAAAAATATTTCTAGTCTAAGACATCATGGAAGGCTGATAGGAAAGGTCTATCGCACCAGGTGCAGAGTGGAGCACAGCCCAACCTTGGCTGCTCAGGCATTGTAGGTACAGAACCAGAGCAGGCCTCAGGGGTGGAATCCCTGACAGCAGATTACTCGACTCACAAATGCCAGTGACAGCATCAAAGGTCAGTGAGAAAGCATTTTCACTTGGGTGAGAAGGGAATGTGGTTTGGCTCTGGCAGCCCCAGGGCAGCCACAGTCTTGTGGCACAGCACCTATTTTAGGAGTCCTCAGCCTAAAGACCCTTGGAGAATCAAACAACTGATTTGGACCTAAGCCTTGAGTGGTAGTCCTGGGATGGGGAGGAGCACTGGCATGATGGAGGTAGAGGCCCTTGTGCAGAGGGAACCCTGCTCACAGATCTTAGGCATAAAAGCTTATAGTTGCTTCCAGACCAAAATGCAGGACAGGAGAGGAAGAAGCTCCTCTCCCTTGATTTTGTTACCTTGGAGGAACTGAGAAATACAAGCTCCTAAAGTATACCCTCCACTTGACAAAGGACTCAAGAGTCAAGAAACAGGCTGGGAAAATGCCCAAAAAAGGGAAAATATTAAAACTATAGGTGGTTAAATACTTGGTGAACAGGTATTTTCTTCCATCCTTTCAGATGAGGAAGAACAATGCATACCATCAGAGGAAGACATAAAAGTCAAGACTTCTGCATCCAAAACTTCCAAAATAAGCATGCAATGGTCTCATGCCATGGAAGACCTCAAAAAGATTTTGAGAATCAAGTAAGAGAGGTGGAGGAAGAAATGGGAAGAAAAATGAGAGCAATGTAAGAAAATCATGAAAAGCGGATCAACACCTTGCTAAAGGAGATTTAAAGAAATGCTGAAGAAAATAAGACATTTAGAAATAGACTAGGGGGTGGAGCCAAGATGGCGAAGTAGAAAGACGCACATACACACAGCTCCGAACCCACAAACCACAGAACGGCTAGAGGGGACCAACCCAGGGCGAATTCTGCACCCAGAGACCACGGAATATTGGAGCGAGGGAGATTTCTGTTCCAGAAAGACCTCCAAACCTCACGCAGGGGGTCATTCGTGCCGAGTACTGGGCTCCGGGATGGGGAGCAGAGGGCAGCCCTGCCGCGGCAGCGACACCGTGAGGAAAAGATCCGAGCGGGCTACGGGGACAGGATCTCCAGCGGCCACACGGGTCCCTCCACCCACAGAGGGACCTGCAAACCTCTCGCAAAAGGTCCGTCGCGCTGCAGACGTGGAGCCCAGCCCGGACCTGCGGCAGCGGCGGCGGCCGCGGCTCCGAGAGGTACAGATCCGAGAAGGCTCCAGAGATGGGATCTCCAGCGGCAGCACAAGCCCCCCCCACCAACAGGTGACTGATGGGGGTAGGTGAGAGAGTGACTTTGGCTGGTCGAGAGGGGAGTGGGGTGCCCCCATGGCTTGGACCTCCCCAGGAGATAGAAGCTGAGAGGCGGCTGCAGACAGGGGCTCCCCAAACGGGCGGGAGCCTGGATCCTTTGTGGAAGGTCTGTGCATAAACCCCCAAAGGGAACTGAGCCAGAGAGGCGGCCCTGCCCCTGACCACCTGAACTTAATTCCCACACTGAATAGCAGCCCTGCCCCCACCAAAAATCCTAAGGTGGGAAGCAGCATTTGAATCTCAGTTCCCAAAAGCTGGCTGGGAGGACCAGGAGGCGAGGTGGGTGTGAGGAGAATATTCAAAGGTCAAGGCACTGGCTGGGGAGAATGCCAAGAAAAGGGAAAAGAAATAAAACTATTGAAGGGTACTTTCTCAGAGAAAAGACACTTCCTCCCTTCCTTTCTGATGGGGAGGAACAATGCTTGCCATCAGGCAAAGACACAGAAATCGAGGATTCTGTGTCCCAGCCCACCCAATGGGCTCGGGCCATGGAAGAGCTCAAGAGGAATTTTGAAAATCAAGTTAGAGAGGTGGAGGAAAGACTGGGAAGAGAAATGAGAGGGATGAGGGAGAAGCATGAAAAGCAGATCAGCTCAGTGCTAAAGGAGAACCAAAAAAATCTTGAAGAAATTGGCACCTTGAGAACTAACCTAACTCAGTTGGCAAGGGAGGTGCAAGGGGCCAATGAGGAGAAGAATGCTTTCAAAAGCAGAATTAACCAAATGGAAAAGGAGATTCAAAAGCTCACTGAAGAAAATAGATCTTTCAAAACTGGAATGGTACAGATGGACGCTAAGGACTTTATGAGAAAGACAGATATCACAGAGCATAGCGTGCAGATTCGAAAAATGGAAGATAATGTGAAATATCTTATTGGAAAAACAACTGACCTGGAAAATAGAATCAGGAGAGACAATGTAAAAATTCTGGGACTACCTGAAAACCATGATCAAAAGAAGAGCCTAGACATTATCTTCCATGAAATTATCAAGGAAAACTGCCCTGAGATTCTAGAACTAGAGGGAAAAATTAATATTGAAAGAATCCACTGATCATCTCCTGAAAGAGATACAGAAAGAAAAACTCCTAGGAATATTGTAGCCAAATTCAAGACTTCCCAGGTCAAGGAGAAAATATTGCAAGCAATCAAAAAGAAACAATTGAGGTATTGTGGACACTCAATCAGAATAACACAAGATCTAGTAGCTTCTACATTAAGGGATCAAAGGGCTTAGAATGTGATATTCCAGAAGTCAAAGAACTAGGATTAAAACCAAGAATCCCCTACCCAGCAAAACTGAGTATAATATTTCAGAGGAAAAAATGGTCATTTAATGAAATAGAGGACTTTCAAGCATTCTTGATGCAAAGACCAGAGCTGAATAGAAAATTTGACTTTCAAACACAAGAATAAAGAGAAGCATGAAAAGGTAAACAGAAAAGAGAAATTATAAGGGACTTACTAAAGTTGACCTGCTTACATTCTTACATGGAAAGATGATATCTGTAACTCTTGAGATTTTTCTCAGTATTTGAGTAGTCTATAGATATAGACAGAGCACACAGGGTGAGTTGAATAGGAAGGGATGATATGTATAAAAATAAAATTAAGGGGTGAGAGATGAATATATTGAAAGGAGAAAGGTAGAAATGGAATGGGGCAAATTGTCTCTCATAAAAGAGGTAAGAAAATGCTTTTTCAAAACAGGGGGAAAAGGGGAGGTTAGAGAGAAATAGTGAAGCTTATTCTCATCACATTTGCCTCAAGGAGGGAATAACATGCATACTCAATTTGGTATGAAAATCTAACTTACACTAGAGGAAACTGAGGATGAAGAGGATAAGTGGGCTTTGTGGGGGATGATATAAGTGCAAAATGGGAGGAAGGAGTAATTAGAAGTCAAGACTTTTGGGGAGGAACAAGATCAAAAGATAGAACAGAATAAATGTGGGGCAAGAAAGGATGCAGGGAAATATAGTAAATCTGCTACAACATGACTATTATGAAAGTCTTTTGCAAAATTGAATATGTATAGCCTATATTGAATGATTTACCTTCTCAGTGGGGATGGATGGGGAGGGAGGAAGGGAGAGAAGTTGGAACTCAATGTTTATTAAAGAATATTGAGGATTGTTTTTGCATGCAACTGGGAAATAAGGAATACAGGTAATGGGTTATAGAAATCTATCTTGCCCTACAAGAAAAGAGAGAAGATGGGGATAATGGAAGGAAGGGGTGTGATAGAAGGGAGGTCAGGTTGAGGGGAAGGGTAATAAGAATGCATGGTGTCTTGGGGGATGGGAGGGGAGAGATGGGGAGAAAATTGGGAACTCAAAATTTTGTGGAAATGAATGTTAAAAATTAAAATGAACAAATAAATAGAAAAAATTGAAAAAAATTACACACAAATCTACCTTTTTTAAATTTTTTGAGCCTCATTGAATTCTAAATAAAAATATATAAAATACAAAAACAGACGGTGATAATGATTATCAAACACTACTATGCTTTCACCAAAACCGATTATGAAAAACAAGCGTTGCTTTCTTTTTTTATTATATCAGCAGATCAATAATGTTGCAGGTATAATTTATTTTGATTTTTGCAAGGTATTTGATAAAGGTTCTCATGTTAATGTGAAAAAATGGAGAAATGTGGACTACTTGATAATGCAATTAGATGAAACTTGAATTACTCAATTTAGTCATTAGTTGTTAATGTTTCAAGACCTAATTGTCAGATCTCCAGTGAGTTCCCCAAGAATCTGTACTGTTTAAAGATTTTATAAATAATTTCAATTAAAGCATAGATGGTATATTCATTAAATCTGTCTATAGCATAATTTTACAAGGCAAAGAAAACAAATGTGGAAACAGTCAGGACTTAAGAACATTTTGATATGCTTGAGCATTAGGCTGAATCTGATATGATGAAATCTAACAGGGATAAGTATACAATCTTAAATTTGCATTCCAAAAGCAAATGTTACAAGTGCCTGATAGAGTAAACATCAATAGTTAGTAGTCTGCATGAAAAGTGTCTGGGAGTTTTAGTGGACTCCAAGCTCAATATGAGGTAATTACGTGGCAGTAAGAAAAAAGTTAATGAAATTTTGTTCAGTTTGGGAACCACAGTTTAATGAGGTCAGTGATAAACTGGAGAACATGCAGAGAACAATATCTTAAACTGGATGTCCAGAAACATCTTAAACTCAACATTTCCAAAATTAAACTCATTCTCTTTTCTCCTAAATCTTACCTCCAACCTTTGTTATTGCTACAAAAAGCTGGATTATACTCCCAATTCCTCAGACTAGCATTTTAAGTGTTATCCTCAATCGATATCTCTCATCTCCCATTTCTAATCTCTTGTCATGGCTTGTTGATTTCACCTTTGAGACATTTTTCAAATATACTCCTCCCACTACCAGACACATCTTTTCTCCTCTGCTACTGCCGCCACTCTGGGGTAGGTCCTCATTATCTCATAGCTGGCTGATCTATTGCGATAGCTTGCTGGTTGGTTTACCTGCCTCAAAACTCTCTTCACTCCATTCAGTGGCAGCATGGTGATCCAGGAGATGTAGCACTGAGCCTGGAGCCAGGAAGGCATGAGTTCAAATTTAGCCTCAGACACATACTGGTTGTGTGATCCTGGACAAATACCTAAACCTTTATTTGTCTTACATACCTCAATTGTAAAATGAAGAAAATAATAGCACCTATCTTGCATGGTTGTTGTAAGTATCAGATGTGTTGAAATCTGTAAAGTTCATAGTGCAATGCCTAGAATATAGTAAGAATGATACAAATGCTTACTTGTTACCTTCCTTTTTCCCCAAAGTCATATTCCTAAAGCACAGATCTGGCTATGTCACTCCTTACACACACATTCAATGAACTAGAACAACTCCTTATCACCTCCAGGATTCATTTCAAAATTCTGTTTGGTGTTCAAAGCCCTTTGTAATCTAGACACCTCCTACCTTTCTAGTCATCTAAAATGTTACACTCCATCATATAATCTGCATTTCAGTGAGACTGACCTCCTTCCAGTCCCATCAACAAAACACCCCATCTCTAAGCTTCAAGTATTTTCTCCTGTCTTCCATTCTCAGAATGTTTTCCCAACTCATCTCAGTCAGCTTTGCTGGATTTCTTTGAGTCACAACTAAAACCTAATCTTCTATAGAAAACCTATCCTAATCTCTCTTAACTCTAGTGCATTCCCTCTCTTAATAGTTTTTATCTACCTTGTATATAGTTTAAACATATTAGTTTACTTGTCCCATTTATTAGACTGTGAGCTATGTAAGAATATGACTGTATTTTTCTTCTTTTCATATACCTAGGACTTTACACAGTGCTTGGTACATAGTAGATGTTTCAAAATATTGACTGACTAAATGGTGCAAGGTCTTGAATAGATGTCATGTGAGAACAGTTAAAAGAACTAGATACATTTAATCTCAGGAAGAGAATTCAAGGGATGCAAGATAGCTTTCTTCAGGATATTTGCAAGGGTGTTAGTTGGAAGAGGAGCTAGACATATTCTATTTGGATGCAGTAATCAAAACTGTGATTCATGGGTAGAAATTGCAGAGAAAAATTTAGGCTTGATGTCAGAGCTGCTCCAAAGGGGTAGGGGTGGCTTGAGGAGATCCAGGATTTCCTTTCATCAAAAGTATTCAACCATAAGTTGGATGATCAGTTATTCAGTAGGTTTTATCAGGGATTCTTCTCAGGAATAATTGAGCTACATAATAGCTGATGTGCTATCTTCTGTGAAGTCTAATCAACATCTACCTGACAGTTTTCCAAATGTGTGAAAGAAGTTGTAACAGAAGCAGATCAAATAAATTTAATCACTATGGTTAGGGTGTGTATTCTTGACCCAACAAGGGTTAGAAGAAATCAAAAAAGGCAAAACAAGCAATTTTGAATAAACAAAATCAAAATTCTTTTTTACAAATAAATCTAAAGTATCTAAGATGAGAAATGATCAACAGAGAAAGACATCTTTAATTCAAATATGTCTTATGTTTGTTTTTTATTATATGTAAACAATAAACAGAAATATGTAGAGCATTCCCCATTGGAGAAGTGGTCAATGGATATGAAGAGATATTTGGGTGGAAAAGGGTTAAAATCTATTAACAATCATATAAAATATTCTAAATCATTGCTAATAAGATAAATATAAGTCAAAGCAACTATAAGGCATCAATTCAAATCCAACAAACAGACAAAATGACAAATCAGTGGTTGGGGTTGTAGATAATCATATAATGAATTATTAGTGAAACTATGAATTGATCCAACAATTCTGGAAAGCAACTTGCAGTTCAAATGAAATGACTGAAGTGTTCAAATACTTTGATCTTGAGATTCCACTGGTAGGCCTCTAATTTTAAGTGGTCATTGACAAAAAGAACTGCAACATTCATTAAAATATTTGTAACAGCATATTTTTAGGTAGTAAAGAACTGGAAAAATTTGTCCATCAATGTTGAAAAGCTAAACAAATTGTGGTTCATGAATGTATAGGGTATTATTGTGTTGTAAGAAACAACAAGTATGAATGCAAAAAAAAAATGGAAATTTATATTATATAATGTAAAGCTAAGTAAATAGGATCAGGAAAGTACTATTCAAAATGATGAAAACTAAGTAAATGGAAACAACAACTACCCTCCAAACTCTGAATATTGGGAAATTATAAAGAACAAATTTTGTCCTAAAAAAGAAATATGAGAAAATAAACCTTTCCTCTTCTTTGCAAGTATCATCAGGTCCAGGTATAAAACACTATGTATAACATCAGGTTCTGTATGTTTGTAATATGTTGCTTAGTAAAAAGAAAGTGTATTTAGCAACAACTTTCAATATGCTGGTTATTCTTCTCAGGAAAATTTTCTATAGCTTAATATCTACTTTAAAAAGTGATGCCCAGGACTGAAAAAAATGCTCCAAATAGTGGGAAGAGAAATAGGTTTATAGTCAGAAGACTCAGTTTTAAATTTACTTTCTCCCACTTATTACACATGTGACTAGATGTAATAAACCATTTTGATCTTAGTTTTCATAACAGTTAAACATGAGTTTTGGACTAGAAGACATTGAAAAACCATTCCAAACTTGTAGGTAGATGACCTTCCTAATTTTGGATCCCAACCATCTCTTAATGCAACCTAAGATATCTTATAAATCACACCACTATCTCATACTGAAAATTGTAGTCCTCTAAAATCTCCAAATTTCTTTACAGAAGTACCTTTGCCAATCTATACATCCTTCCTGATCACCCATTTTTATATCACTTTAACACAGTTGTAGAGTTGGAATTAGTTACTTCTATAATCCCTTCAATCTACAAATCTATGATGCTATGCTGTTGCTTACCCATACTAAATTTCATTTTGTTACATTTTCCTCAAATTTCTAACCTGTTGGCATGGCATGTATCATGGTTCTTTCATGCCACTGCATTTGCTAGCCTACCAAGTTCTGTGGTTTCTGCAAATTTGATAAGCATATTCTCTATACCTTTATCTAAGTTTATTGATAAAATGTTACATAGCACAGGGATTCTTTAGCCCCATTACTTGACTAGTTTCAAGTCCATTTACATGTACCACTATTTACACTAGTGTTCTGCAAACATTTTTTGGTTGCATAAATCTATCAGTGTTTTTTTTAAATGTGGAATAGAAATAGGAATTTATTTATACATACCAATATGCCAAAATAATACTACATATTAGGTACATTATAAATCAAGAAAAATTAAAAATATGGTAAAACAAAATAATATTTTAAAATAATTTCATGATTGAAAAATTTTTTAAAAAATTTCTCTTAATTAGACATTATGGAAAGTCAACTCTACCTATTTTACAAGTTTTTCATTGCATCTAGATGGGGCCTCTGGATGAGTCTGTAGAATGCAATGAGCTAACATAGACAAAAAGTTATTACCCTTTTACCTCTTTCAAATTAAGAGTGGTTCAATTTTCACTTTTAACAACAACAGAAATTAGTAGTGGCACATTCAAAACTTTTAAGGAAAGTGTTTATATGTTGTTTTCAAGGAAGTTTGCCAGGAAAAGTCATCTCTGGGCATAGAAAACAAAGCACATCATAGAAGGATGCAGTAACTAAGGGAATCACTCTTTGTTATTTCCCTTGCACATTCTCTGAGAGGTAAGGGTCGGGTTGGTGATTTCTCTCTCCACTTCAACCCATTAGCACTGTTGTCTGGCAGCAGAGGAACTCACCATGTAGAAGAAATCTCACTGAACAGAGAGAAAGTCTGAAAGATTTAGCTGCAGAGAGGAGCAAGACCAGGGAGCCCAGAGGAGCACCAAGCATCCTGGAATACTTATTGTACTTACAGGGAATAGCATGAGAGCACCACAATATGACCCTGAGGTCCTGAGGTGCCAGAGATGTGAATCAAATCTGATTGGCCATCCATTCTTTGGAAAAGAGGTACTTTACCCTCCTAAGTAGAACATTCTATATGAAACCAGAAGCTGAAATGAGAGATCTGCTCCACAACCTTGTGACCAGTGGAGCTATACAGCTAATGACATCCCCAGGAACAGCAGGACCCCATCAAGCAGCATCTGAGAACAATTCCCAGAAGAGTCTAGAAACCATGCCCACACATCTGGCAAAGGCAGCATATTCAATAGAGATTGCAGGGAAAAGGCCTGGCAGGAATAGTGTGTTAACATTTTCTTAAGATATACATATATAGAATTCAAGGCAAGAGTTTTCCTTTCATGTGTCTTTACTAGCCTTTCCCTACCCTAAAATGACTCTGGTTGATTTGAGTTTGGGACAAAGGATTAAACTCTTTTTTTGTGAAAGTATATTTTAAAATATAGTCATTTATTTTCAATACAAAAAAGATCATATTAATTCTTTTTTCCCCGCTTTTGCATTTACTGGAGCTCTTTAAACCTACTGCCCACACAACACCTGCCACTTCACTAACTACCAGTTCACAGAATGATTTAGTCATGGTGCCTTGAAAATGTTACACATTGCAACTACTTATTAGAAATTGTAATTTGTCATTGCTTCTTTAAAGGTTTACATTGAGATGCATAAATTAAACTTAAATTTAGCTCATATTGTTTCCCCATTTCTCCTAATAACTATTGTAATGGAAGTGTGTAACCCTTCTGCAGTCTGATTATTAAAATCCCTTAAAATTCTGTAATATGTACAGATAGTACTCCTTTATTAAAAAGCTTTTGGAAAATTACTATCACTAACACAAACACAGTCATTTTGCTTGTCTTCTTGGCACTTTATAAGATTTTCTCATCATGATAAACTGGCTTATGGAGTAAAAAACTAGAAAAATAAAGAAAAATCTAGAAAAAAATTAGGCAGAACAAAATACTTCTCTAATATAATTTTTGGAATAATTGATTTAGGAAACAAGAAAGAAATATTTGCTCATGAATTTTGAAATATGCCTCACATGATACATCTCTTTGGTGACATTTTTAATACAGAATTTAAAATACTCTCAATATAGAATACCATACTTGTTGTTAGAGTAGTTTTACAAAAAATATTTAATGAGGTGGAAAGTTGACTAAAATAAATGCATTTAACATTTTCATTGATTTATAATGTCATCAGTGTAGGTAATCCTTAACATCAGTTGCTATTATCTAACAAAAACATTCCCAAATGACTTGATGTGGGACTAAAAGTGGAAATTCAAGTCAAAAATTCAGTCTCAGAAATTTGAACATAGTTAGAGCCCTTCCAACCATGAACAACTTTTGAATAGTTGCAGTGAAGGGAATAGAGAGACAGTACAGCACCTAAAAAAACTCTTTGAAGAAATAGTGCAAATTAATAGGTTCTTTAATACTTTGATCCACAAACATACAAATGATTGTCTACAAAAGAAAAATCGAATAAAAATTAAAATGATTAGTGATATAAAGAGCCAAAGCTTGCTTGGAGACACTGGGGAAATTCATTAAACTTTGAAAAGGAAAAATTTTAGTCCATGCAATTGTTTTTAGCATATATATCAGAAATGGAGCACCAGTGCTTAGAGTTCTGAAATCATCATTATCATGAAGTGCATGTGTATATCTAGAAAAGTTCACTGGAAATTCCAAAAGATATAGAACTGTTGACTGGACTTCTGGCAATCATAAGCTGTTTTGATCTTCTCTCCTCTCTATTTCATAATGATCTTATCTATTTTAATTCTGAAATGTTTGTATATCTATATACTGAAATTTGGTTTTTCAAGTGCTCTTTCCACATACTTGAATTTTCTATTAGGTATTTCCATTAAGAAAGTACCTGACAAGTATTTATTAAGTGCCCATTATGTGCCAGGCACAGGTCTAGATAGTAGGGGTACAAATATAAAAAAAAAAAAAAAACAGACCATGCCTTCAAAACGCTTATATTTTATGAGGGAAGAAAACATGTTATGCACATATGTATGTGAATGTATATATACACACATACATATATATATACATGTACACAGTGCACACACACATATAGACAATGTATGCATTGTGTGCAATATACACATATATGTTCATGAATGTATATGTGTGCATACAAATTTTGTATATGCAAATACACATTTTATGCATATATGAGCTAATCTCATTCATATAACTTAGACAATTTACTTCATGGTAATGTAGCTAAAATAGCAATAAGGTACTATTAGCATGGGAAAAAACTGCAAAGAAATGTTCAAAGAGCAAGATGTTTCAGCTTGATTTTCCTTACCTTTCCCTTATCTTTCAAACTACTAGCTTGAGAAAGATAATTCTGTGCCTTAGAACTTGGCACTGTTACCTCAGGAAACATAATGAATAGGTAAACACACTGAAGGTCAGCATGCCCTCCTGTGTATTCTCACTGGGTCTGGGGAAATTCATGGTGTTGCCAGCCCTATTATCTCATGTTGAGTCTACCTCTTGTTTTCCCATCTGCTCTAGCCTCACAGTGTTTCATGACCCTGCCTGACTTTCCATAGTTCTCCAGATCTTGCTTTTCTCTGTGATACTTGGCTATAGAGCACTATTAGTGGGAATCCCACTGTATTCCAACTGGTTTGAAGAAATGATAGAAAAGGAGGGAGCAGACCTTTCTGTCACGTCAATGAGCACAGAATGAAGGCTGTGGAAGGAAGTAAGGAAGGAATAAATAAAGGTAGGAAGGTACAAGAAAGGAAGGAAGGAAGGAAGGAAGGAAGGAAGGAAGGAAGGAAGAGAGAGAGAGAGAAAGGAAGGAAGGAAGGAAGAGAGAAAGAAACAAAGAAAGAAAGAGAGAGAAAGAAAGAAAGAAAGAAAGAAAGAAAGAAGAAAGAAAGAAGAAAGAAAGAAAGAAAGAAAGAAAGAAAGAAAGGAAGGAAGGAAGGAAGGAAGGAAGGAAGGAAGGAAGGAAGGAAGGAAGGAAAGGAAGGAAGGAAGAAAGAAAGAAAGAAAAAAGAAAGGAAGGAAGGAAGAAAGGAAGGAAGGAAGGAAGAAAGAAAGAGAGAAAGAAAGAAAGAAGGAAGAAAGAAAGAAAGAAAGAAAGAAAGAAAGAAAGAAAGAAAGAAAGAAAAGAAGGAAGGAAGGAAGAAAGGAAGGAAGGAAGGAAGAAAGAAAGAGAGAAAGAAAGAAAGAAGGAAAGAAAGAAAGAAAGGAAGGAAGGAAGGAAGAAAGAAAGAAAGAAAGAAAGAAAGGGAGAAAGGAAGAAAGGAAGAAAGGAAGAAAGGAAGAAAGGAAGAAAGAAAGGAAGAAAGAAAGGAAGAAAGAAAGAAAGGAAGGAAGAAAGAAAGAAAGAAAAAGAAAGAAAAGAAGGAAGGAAGGAAGGAAGAAAGAAAGAGAGGAAGGGAGAGACTTCATGAAATATACACCACACATACCCTGTCTTCCTCATGCCTGGCTGAAGACACAGGAAAGCTGGTTCTAAAAATATATGTGATGACATTAAAAGAAGAAAAAAGGCCTTTAATAAAATACATTCTCCATTAATGTTTGAAAAAGTTTAAAAGTTAAAAATTTAAGTATTTTCCCTTAATGTAATGGAAAGCTTTTGTTTGAATTAAAGAGCTAAAATTGAATGTAATGGACAAAAATCAGCAGTTTTTTTTTCTTACAGCTAGGATAAAGGAAATTTGTCAGTTTTCACTACTGCTGTTTGACTTAATTCTAGAAAATACCATTATAGAAATAAGACGAAAAAACGAGGTGGAGAAAATAACAATTGGTATCCAGGGTGTTGATATATTATTTTATATTTAAACTTTTTTTTTAATCTAGATTTCACTGGAGTAAGGAATATGCAGTTGGGCAATCCCTCAGCTGCTACCAGGTCACACCTATCAGATTGGTTAACATGACAAAGCAGGAAAATGATAAATGTTGGAGAAGATGTAGGAGAGTTGGTAAACTAATACATTGTTGGTGGCACTGTGAGCTGATCCATCCATTCTGGAGAGCAATTTGGAATTATGCACAAAGGGCTATAAAAAATGTGCATACCTGTTGACCCAGAAATACCACCTCTAGGACTGCAATCCAAAGAGGTCATTAACAAAACAAAAAAAAAAACAAAAAACAAAAAAAAAACCTCTCTTTGTAGTGGCCAACAAGTGGAAATTGAGAGGATGTCTGTCAATTAGGGAATGATTGAACAAGTTGTGGCATGTGAATGTAATGGAATACTATTGTGCTAAAAGAAAAATGACCAGGCAAACTTCAGAAAAACCCATAAAGACTTATATGAACTGATACTGAGTGAAGTGAGCAGAACCATCAGAATGTTATATACAGTAATAGCCACAGTGTGTGAGGACTGATTTTGATAGACTTAGCCCTTCTCAGCAATGCAAAGACCTAAAAGATTTCCAAAGGACTCATGATACAAAATGTCATCCATATTCAGGAAAATAACTGAGTAGGAACACTGAATGAAGCAGACTATTTTCTCTTTTGTTATGTTTTGTTTTTCTCATATTCCTTTCTTTTGTTATTATTCTTCTATACAGCATGACTAATATGAAAATGTGTTTAATAGGAATGTATGTGGAGAGTGCATGTATGATTGCAAGCTATCTTGGGGAAGGAAGGGAGAAGGAGGAGTTATCTTGGAGAAGGAGGGGGAGAAAATCTAAAACTTATGGAAATGAATGTTGAAAACTGAAAACAAATAAGTTAATAAATTTTGGGGAGAAAAGAAAATCCCTCAAATAATGAAAATCAGTAACTTCCAAGTAAATTATAAAGTGATCTGGAACAATGAAAGGTTAATTTACTTGCTCCTGTTTGAAATAATTTATTTATAAGAGGTGTGGTTAGAACTCAGATCTTTCAGAATCTAAGGTTGACACTCTATATATTATGAAACATTTTACTCATTTGCAAGAGATATGGCAATTTATTTTTTTTAAAAACTCTAAGTAATAAAGAAAAATGAAATAATTCCTACAGTGAATACCTTCATAAATGTAATACAATATAAAATAATTCAACAAATTATCTATATCCCTACATATTCCTAATTAATGGAGGACAGAAGAGACTAATAGAATGTGTTAAATAGTTGAGCAAGACAGATACAAACCAGACATATAAAGTACAAAGCATAGAAATAGAAGAGAAACAAACAATTAGATAGTTAAGCAAAGCTAAAACAATAAAAATGACTGTTACTCAAATTTTTCAATAAACAGTTCTCACAAAATATTGATACCCAAAATTTATAAGAAATTGACATAAATATTTTGTAAGAACCATTCTTTAATAAATATTACAGCAAAGAATGCTAGCAAGTAGATATCAAAATAATAGATAGTATTCATAATTCCACAAAGTTGTTCAATTTTCTAATAATCAGAGAAATATAAACTAATTTTGACATACTTCCTGATAATTCATAAAATTGTCCAAGAGAGTAAAACAACAATATCAATGCCAAGGTGGCTATGGAAAAGGTAGTCAAATGCTGATGGAGCTCTGGAAAAATATCTTCATTCTGGACAGTAATAGGGAATTATACAATAAGAGCTAGAAAACTATTCATATCCTTTAAGTGAGTGATCCCAGCACTAGGGAAATGTACTAATGAGGTTTTTGGCAGGAGGGAAAGACTTATTTTTAAAAACCAAACCAAACCAAATAAAACAAAACTATTCCTGGTAGTACCATTTATTATAGCAGAAGAACTACAAACCTACTGTCTACAATGAACGGAGACTGAACAAAATAAGGCATAGGCATACATAAAGGAAATTTTTTTGTACTATAAGCAATTAATTTAATGAAGAATACAGAGAAATAGCAATACAGAAATTACAATGAATTGCTGCAGAATGACAAACAAACAGAACAAAACCATGAGAACCACATACATACTAACTGAATCTACATACTTTTCAAAATTACAACAAAATTCTGAAAAATATAGAAAGAAGAGGTTCAGACTTGGTTACAGAAATAAGCATGATGACTTTGTTACAAGTTTAATACAATTAATGTACTTTAAAAGTAAAAATCTAAAAACCAGAGAAATTCTCTGATATAAATAGGGATTTTTTATTTTTTTGTTTTCTCTTATTCTTTATTTATGGACACTTATACTTGTCAAACAACATGAACAGAGAAGAGGAAGGCAATATGAAATCAGAAAGCATATTAGCAGCTGGATGCCAAGAGGGGTAGGAAAGGTCTTCTGAAGATGGTGGGATTTAAACAGAGTCTCAAAGGAAGCCAGGCAAAACAAGTGGTAAAGCTGAGGACAAAGAACATTCTAGGCATGCTGAGAGAGCAAGGACAAATGCAACAAGACTGTAGGAGTGTCATATTAGAGAAAATACAAGTCCTCCAGCATAGGTGAATCATGGAGTGAATGGAGGAAAATAAAGTTTAAAAGGATTGAAAGTCTTGGAAGAGATAAGGTTAAAAATAGCTTTGAATGCCAAATAGAGGATCCTAGAGATAATAGGCAGTCGCTATAGCTTCTTGAGTAGGAGGATTATGTGGTTAGACCTATATTTAAGAAAGAATGACCTTGGCAGCTGAGAGGAGGATGAACAGAAGGGGAGAAAATATGTCAGTTAAAGAAACAAGTTAGAAGGCTTTTACAATAAACCAAGCTAGAAATGAAGAGGATTAGAATTAAGATGGTGACTATGAGTGGAGTAGAGACAATGAGACCTACATAAGAGATACCTTGAAAAATTGAAATAACAAGATTTATCAGTGAATTAAATATATAGAGTGAGAATGAGCAGTCAGGCATAATATTGAAGTTGTAAGCCTGGGCATCTGAGATGTCCTAAGTAATAATAAGGAGTTTGAAAGAGGAGAAAATGTGAGAGAAGAGAAATAATATATTTTGTTTTAGACGTAATTCATTTGAGATGACAATCACATCCATTTTGAGATATCCAGAAGACAACTGAAAATGTGATGCTAAGGTATGGAGAACCTAATGAGAATTCATAGTTATTATTCACCTCTCTGGGGCTCACTTTCTTATTAGTGAGCTAGGCTATGTAGAATATTATCTACACCTAAGAAAGAAGAATGGTTTTATAGTCTTCAAGTGTGTGATCTTCTGTTAGGATTTTTTCATAAAAACACAACAGCTAATGGTAATTGTTACTTAGAGACAAATAGGCAAGGAAAGATTGGAATGATATAAATTTTCTAACCTCAGGCCATCTTTGAATAGCATAACCATTCCCTGGAAATGCTGTATAGTTCAGTCAAATCCTTCTTTATCATGCACAAAAATCTTCAAGTGGAACTGAGTATATAAATATTTGGGAATCTGGGAGGTATGACTGCTCTCCTAACTCCATCCAGCCCTCGGAGAATCAGATTCACCACCAAACCATCAGTGAGGATAGATCCATGTCACTTAGTGTGAGAAACAAAGAAAACCTAAAATGAGAGAAAGGAGAGATCAAGAGATAGAGGCAACAGAAAAAGGGAATAAAAGAGAGGAAAGAGAAGAAAAGAAAAGGGAGAAAAAAAGCAGAAAAAAAAAGAAAGTTAAAAGGGGAAATAGATCAAGTGGAGAATACAAGAGAAAGTTTTGTTTCTCATTTGTTTCAGTCATGTAAAACTTTTCGAGATCCTATTTGGGTTTTCTTGACAGAGATACTAGATAGGTTTTCCATTTCCTTTTTCAGCTCATTTTACAGTTGAGAAAACTGAGACAAAGAGGGTTAAGTGACTTTCCCAGGGTCACACAGCTAGTAAGTGTTTCATGTCGGATTTAAATCCACAAAGATAAGTCTTTCTGATTCCAAGCCCACTGCTCTATCCACGGTGCCACCTAATTGCCCCCAAGAGAAAGCAAGAGGGGAAAGAAAAATGGGAAGAGAACATAAGGAAATGTAGAAGACATTGGGTTTATTTTCAAATTCTTAATGAAGAAATGATGATACTTACTTTCAAAGAATAACCGTAATCCTATTCAATTCCATGGTATTCAATTTCTAATCCTGAGATCAGGAACTGTGTCTTAAATTTGTTTGTGCCTGATACTTGAGAGAAGGAAGAGATACTACTAATGTGAGAGCTACTGACTTAATGTTTAAATAAAAAGTAGATCAAGTTGGAATTTTGTTACTGAAAAAGGAAAAAAAAATATTTGTGTGACAGGGAAAAGCAGTTCAATTTCTATTCAGAGGACCTAATATAATTGTGAATAAAACTTCTAGCAAGAAGGATGAATATTCAGATAATTCTTGTGGAATAGCTTAAGATTCACAGTTTTGAGTAACTAAGGGACAAGTAAATGCTTTGTGATATTGATGCTGCTGCTAATGTTAAACCTCTTAGAACTTTTGAGGTTATTTTTAACTCAGATTTCCTTCAGTCATTTAGCAATTGTAAAGATTTTCAGTACTTTGTTCTATTGTGGTTTACTTGTATATCCTAAACAGAAGATAATTTTCTTTTTTTTTAAATTTTTTTCCAGTTATATGTAGCATAGTTACATGTAGTATAATTACATGTAGATAGTTTTCAACATTCACTTTTTTTCTCCACTAGGCAATCAGGCTTAAGTGACTTGTTCATGCTCACATAGTTGGAAGTGTCAAGTGTCTGAGTTCAGATTTGAACTCAGGTCCTCTTGACTCCAGAGCTGGTGGTCTATCTACCATGCCACTTTCCTGCCCCTAATCATTCACTTATATAATATTCTGAGTTCCAATTATTTTCTTCCTCCTCCCCAAGATGGCATGCTATCTGATATAGGCTATACATGTACAATCATATTAAGTGTTTGCATATTAGTCATTTCATGAAAGAAGAATCAGAATAAAAGAGGAAAACCACAAGGAAGAAGGAAAAAAGAATGAACAAAGAAAAAAACAAAGGAAAAAAGAAAGAAAAAGAAACAAACAAAGAAAAAAGAAAGAAAGAAAGAAAATAGTGTGATTCCATTTTCATTCAGACTCCATAGCTCTTTCTCCGGATGTGGATCACATAGTCCATCTTGAGTCTTTTGGAATTGCCTAAGAGCATTGTATTCCTGAGAGGAGCTAAGTCTATCAGAGTTAGTCATCACACAGTATTGCTGTCACTGTGAACAATTTTATCCTGGTTCTACTCACTTCACTCAGTAACAGTTCTTGGAAGTCTTTCCAGGTTTTTCTGAAATCTGCCTGCTCATAATTTCTTATAGAACAATAGTATTCCATTACTTTCACATACCACAGTTAATTTAGTCATTCCCCAATTGATAGGTATCTCTTCAATCGATTCTTGGCCACCCCAAAAAGTTGCTATAAATAAATTTGTACATGTGGGTCCTTTTTCCCTTTTTAATGATCTCTTTGGGATATAGATCTAGTAGTGGTATTGCTGGATCAAATGTTTCCATAGTTCAATAGCCCTTTGAGTATAGTTTTAAATTACCCAGCGGAATGGTTGAATCAGTTCACAATTCCAACAATGAATTAGTGTTCCATTTTTTCCACATCTTCTCCAACATTTATAATTTTTCTGTTGTGTAATGTTACCCAATATGATAAGCATGAGGTGATATCTCAGAGTTGTTTTGATTAGCATCTCTCTAATCAATAGTAATTTAGAGCATTTTTTCTTATTTTCCTTCTATTTAGCTTTAATTTCTTCCTCTGAAAACTGCCTGTTCATATCCTTTGACCATTTATGAATACAAGAAGGACTTGAATTCTTGTATATTTGACTAAGTTCTCTACATATGTTGGAAATGAGGTCTATATCACAGACAGTAGTTGTAAAAATTCTTTCCCAGTTTTCTGCTTCCCTCATAATCTTGGTTGCATTGGTTCTGTGTGCAAAAATTTTTCAATTTAATATAATCAAAATTATCCATTTTGCATTTCATAATGTTCTCTACCTCTTGATGTGTCATAAAATTCTCCATTCTTCATAAATCTGACAAATACACTATTCCTTGCTCCCCTAATTTGTTTATAGTATCAATTTTTATACCTAGATCATGTGTCCATTTTGACTTTGTTCTTGTATACCATATCAGGTATTGATCCACGCCCAGTTTCTGCCACACTGTTGTTTTCCCAGCAATTTTTGTCAAACAGTGAGTTCTTATCCCAGAATCTGGGATTCTTGGGTTTATCAAACAGTAGATTGGTATATTCATTAACTACTGTGTCTTGAGTACCTAACCTATTCCACTGCTCTACCCCTCTGTTTCTTAGCCACTACCAAGTGGTTTTGATGATTGCTACTTTATAATACAATTTGAGATCTGGTAACGTTAGTCCACCTTCCCTAGCATTTCTTCTCATTAGTTCCCTTGATATTCTGGACCTTTTGTTTTTCCAGATGAATTTTGATATTGCTTTTTCTAGCTCTACAAAATAATTATCTGATAGTTTGATTGGTATGACAATGAATAAGTAAATTAATTTAGGTAGAATTGTCATTTTTATTATATTAACTTGGCCTACCCATGAGCAACTGATACTTTTCTACTTATTTAGATCTGACTTTATTTAAAGTGGATATTTTTCCTCTTTATTAGATCTGACTTTATTTATGTGAAAAGTGTTTTGCAATTGGGTTCATATAGTCCCTGGGTTTGTTTTGGCAGGTAGACTCGCAAATGGTGTTTCTCTTTCTATCTCTTGCTGTTGTTCTTTGCTAGTAGTATATAGAAATGCAGATGACTTATGTGGGTTTACTTTGTAACCTGCAACTATACCAAAGTTGTTTATTATTTCAACTAGTTTTTTATTTGATTCTCTAGGATTTTCTAAGTATATGATCATATCAACTGCAAAGAATGACAACTTAGTTTCTTCTTTGACTATTCTAATTCCTTCAATTTCTTTTTCTTCTCTTATTGGTACAGCTAGCATTTCTAATAACATATTGAATAACAGTGGTGATAATGGACATCCTTGTTTCACTCCTGATCTTATTGGAAATGCATCTAGGATGACCACATCATATATAATGTTTGATGAAGGTTTTAGGTACATACTGCTTATTATCTTATGGAAAGTTCCATTTATTCCTATGCTTTCCAGTGTTTTCAATAGGAATGGGTGTTGTATTTTGTCAAAAGCTTTTTCTGAATCTATTGAATACTCATGTGCTTTCTGTTAGTTTTGGTGTTGATAAGATCAATAATGCTGATAGTTTTTCTAATACTGAGCCAGCCCTGCACTCCAGGTATAAATCCTACCTGATCATAATGTATTATTCTCATGATATGTTGCTGTATTCTCTTTGCTAATACCTTATTTAAAAATTTTGCATCTATATTCATTAGAGAAATTTGTCTATAATTTTCTTTCTCTGCTTTGGCTCTTCTCTCTTAGTTATAAAAACCATATTTGTATAATGAAAAAAATATGGTAGGGCTCCTTCTCAGGTAATTTTCACAAATATTCTATATAGTATTAGAATTAACTGTTCTTCAAATGTTTGGTAGAATTCACTTTTAAATCCATCTGGCCCCGGAGATTTTTTCCTAGGTAATTCATTGATGGCTTGTTCAATTTTCTTTTCTGGGGTGGGATTATTTAAGTACTCAACATTCTCTTCTTTTAATCTGGACAATTTATATTTTTTAAATAATCATCTATTTCATTTAGATTGTAGAATTTATGGGCATACAGGTGGGCAAAGTAATTTCTAATTATTGTTTTAATTTCCTCCACATTGGAGGTTAGTTCACCCTTTTCATTTTTGATATTAGTAATTTCGTTTTCTTCTTTCTTTTTTTAAATCAAATTGACCAAAGGTTTATCAATTTTGTTGTTTTTTTAATAAAACCATATCTTAGCTTTATTTATTAGTTCAATAGTTTTTTTTTTTAAATTTCAAGTTATTAATCTCTCCTTTGGTTTTCAGTATTGCTAATTGGGTATTTGCTTGGAGATTTTCAATTTGTTATTTTTCTAACTTTTTCAGGTGCATGCCCAATTCGTTGATGTCCTCTTTCTCTATTTTATTCCTAATAACTGCTTTTGCACCATCCCATAAGATTTGGTAAGTTGTCTGATTACTGTCATTTTCTTGAATGAAGTTCCTGACTGTTTCTATAATTTGTTGTTTAACCCACTCATTCTTTAGGATTAGATTGTTTAGTTTCCAATTAGTTTTTGGTTTATATTTCCATGGTCTTTGATTACATACAATTTTTATTGCATTATGATCTGAGAAGGATGTGTTGACTATCTCTGCCTTTCTGCACTGGATTGTTATGGCCTATGGTCAATTTTTGTATATGTGCCATGTATCATTGAGAAAAAAATATATTCCTTTCTATCCCCATTCAGTTTTCTCCAGTGATCTTTCATATCTACCTTATCCAGAGTTGTATTCATCTCCTTAACTTCTTTCTTGTTTATTCTGAGGTTGGATTTATCAAGTGCAGAGAAGGGTAAGCTGAGGTCCCCCATTAGTATAGTTTGTTGTCTATTTCTTTCTGTAACTCCCTTAATTTCTCCTCTAGGGATTTGAATGCTATACCACTTGGAAAATATATGTTTAGTAATGAAATTGCTTCATTGTCTATGATGCCTTTTTAGCAGGATATAGTTTCCTTCCTTATCTATTTTGATTAAATCTATTTCTGCTTTTGCTTTGGCTGGGATTAGGATTGTAACCCCTGATTTTCTTACATCAGGTGAATCACAAAACATTCTCCTGCAACCTCTTACCTGTACCCTGTGTGTATGCCTCCATTTTCAAATATGTTTCTTGTAAACAAAATACTGTTGAATTATGGTTTTTAATCCACTCTGCTATCCATCTCCATTTTAAGGGAGGTTTCATCCCATTCACATTCACTGCTACAATTACTATCTGTGTCTCTCCTTCCATCCCCTTTCCCCTTGTTTATTATTTTAGTTCTCCATTCTCCCTTCCCATCCACAAGAGAATTTTAATTTTTGACCACTGCCTCTCTCTTCTCTCCCTTCTTTCATCTCCCCTCCCTTTTAATTCCCTTTTCCCTTACTACTTCTTTCCTCCCTTTTAGCCTCCTCTCCCTTTTCTTCCCCCCTTCCCCTCCTACTGCCTATAGAGCTGGTTGTATTTCTGCACTTAACTGAGTTTGTTGCACCCTCTTTGAAGCCAATCAGATGAGAGTACCTCTCAAATAATGCCCATCTAACTCCCCTCTTTCCCTCTACTGTAGTATGCTTTTGTGACTCTTCCTGTGTTAGAATTTATTATTTTCTGACTCTGCCTTTTCAAGTCTCCCATTACATTCCCTTTGCAAGATTAAATCACATTTATTATCATACCATCATTTAATTTATACCCACTTCCTCTATCTATGGACATCCCTTTTATATTTCATAATAAATATACAATTCTCAAGATTAGCAATTATCATCTTCTCTTATAGGGATATACACAGTTTGCCCATGTTGAGTAACAAGTTTTGTTTTTTGTTTTTTGTTTTTTGTTTTTTGTTTTTTTTCTATTTACCCTTTTATGTCTCTTCTGAGACCTGTGTTTGATGATCGAATTTTCTATTGAGTTCTGGCATTTTCATTAGGAAAATGTGGAAATCCCTTATTTCATTGAATGTCCATCTCCTTGCCTGAAATATTATTCTCAACTTTGCTCGGTAATTAATCCTTTGTTGGAGTCCCAGATCCTTTGCTTTATGGTATATTGTACTCCAATTCCTTTCACCTTTTAATGCAGAAGCTGCAAGGTCTTGTGTGATCCTTACTGTACCTCATGGATATTTGAATTGTTTCTTTCTGACTGCCTGCAGTATTTTCTCCTTCCTTACATAGTTCTGGAATTTGGCAGTGATATTGCTTGGTGTTTCGAGTTTGGGATCTCTTTCAGGAGGAGAACAGTGGATTCTTCCAATAACTTTTTCCTTCTGGATCTAGGACATCTAGGCAATTTTCATGAATGATTTCTTGGATGATATTCTCCAGGGTCTTTTTTTCATCATGGCTTTCCGGTAAAGCAAAATCCTTAGATTTTCTCTCCTGTATCTATTTTCCAGGTCAGTTCTTTTTCCAATTAGATATTCTACATTTTCTTCTATCTTTTTATTCTTTAGTTTCTGTTTCACTGATTCTTGATGTCTCATAGATTCTTTAGCTTCTACTTGCCCATTCCTAATTTTCATCCAATTGTTTTCTTCACTTAACTTTTGCATCTTCTTTTCCATTTGCCCAATTGTTCCTTTTAAGGAGTTATTTTCCCCAGTTAGATTTTGTACTTCCTTTTCCATTTGTCCAATTGTCCTTTTAAATTCTTATGTGATTTCTTTTTTTCGTATTTTTAAAGTCATTGGACAATTTTTCTTCTGTTTCTGTAATTTGGCTTTTAAAATTCTTCCTGAGCTCTTCCAAGAAAGCTCTTTGTGCCAGTTCATATTCCCTTCTGAAGTTTCATATGGGAGTACAGTCTCAATGTTGACCTCTTTGGCATTTTTGTTTTGGTCCTTGTCCCCATGGAAATATTATATGGTCTTTTCTTTTCTGTTTCCCTTTTTACTCATGATAATCACTTTTTTCCTCACTTTTAAAGTAGATCACTGTATCTAAGGCACAGGACGCTCTGACCCCCAGTTCTTGTGCTCAGAAATTGAGGCTTTGTGAGTTGTGATCTCTAGTTCTTTCCTCTAGAAGCTAAAATGCTGCAGCTTACCTGGTGCTGAGCTAGATGGTGTTGGAAAGCAGAGAACAGGTGAGGTATTTTTGGGTTTCCCAGCAGTTACCCTGAAGGTAGCTTGCTAAGTGTGGGGGGAGGGATGGTCTGGCCACAGGAGATCTCCTCTGATGAGCTAGACCATAGGCAAGCTCAGTGATTGGTGATCCCCTTTGCACTAGTGTCTCCCGATTCCCCTGGAGTGCTGAGGAATGTCTGGGTTCCTGGGGTTGACAGTTGTTGGCTTCACCCTCCTGGGGCTCAAGATCTTCTCCCGATTTGCTGAGGTGGGGCTGTCTGGGACAGCTCTGATCCTGCACTGCTATTGGCCCCACGCTGGTGGGCGCCAAGTTGCTATTGGCCCCACGTTGGGCGCCAAGTTGCTATAGCGACGGCATAGCTTATGGAGAGGAGCAAGTCTTATGCCTGACTAGCAGGCTGCTTGTCCTCCTGTGGAGCTCGCGAGTAAAAGAATGAGGCAGGAGAGTGGGTCAGTAAGCAACTCCGATTTATTCAAGCAAGCACTCTGATTGTATAGTCTTTGCCAGCTAGCCCAGTGAACCATGGTAACACACATAAACAAACCCGAAACTATAGAAATGAACACAAGCTGGAACTATAGTGACAACAACAAACAAGGGGTGGGGCAGTCCCTTCCAGCGCCATCTTGTTCACCCTTCCCTGCTCCAGACTCAGTTTACCTGATGTCCTTCAGTGTGGAGTCCCAGATGGTGTGGCGGTCAGTGCCCCTTACAACTGCCCCTTTTTGTTTTAGACTCGATGACCTTCACGGGTTTGTACATCTCTCAACTTAAGTTGATTTTCAGTAAGCATCTTCACTGTATCCTTTACAGTTCGTAGGGCACATTTGAGACATGCTGGTATGAGACATATAACAATCAGGATAACAATACCTCCTGACAACAATGGACCTAGCCAATCAAACAATGAGGTGGAATGACCAAAAAGTTGCATCATGTCTGAAACAAAATTTTCAGGTATTAACATTTTTGTCCCTTGAGTATTTATATCCAATGTCAATTTTTCCAACAGTTTCATTTCACTAGAAACGTTGGTGAGTGTTAAACCATGCAACTGAGCTCTTATTTCTTCCCAATTAAATTCAGTATCATTATACAATTTGTTCATCATGCAAAAATGACGATATCTGTAATCACATTTTAAAGCCAATTGTGTTTCTATGGCCTCCAGTTCATCCCCAATTGCTATTACATCATTTCTTAACATTAGAATGACCTGATGGAATTCATGATCCATCCTCAATTGTTTCCTAAATTCCACTGATACACTATTTTTACAAACACCAAGCATAGCCCTTCACCAGTCCTGTAAAGTTGAAAAGTCTACTAATGTACAAAGGTCCAATACTGGTCCTCGGCCTGGCTCACTGTTAGAGGTAGTAAGATGCAGATGACTAATTTCATGGCTCAGGCGTTGTAGTTTCTTCTTCTTTCTCTGGCAGAATCCCTGTGATTTCTTCCTGGTGCTGTATGACCCATAGTCTTTTCACTGGTACCCAAATCTCCTTGTCTCCTGTAAACATACAAGCATTACCCTTGCCCCAAGTTAGTATGGTATGTGTTCCATGCCATTGCCCTTCCTGATCTCGCCATATGGCTGTCTGTCCCGTGGCCAGAGGCGTCCATTCCAATCTTTTCTTAAAATCATATGGTGGTCTGCCTGATCTAACCATGTATTTCATGGCAGGTGTAAGACCGTGCTCATCGATTTTTAAATAATTGATAGTGTAAAGTGCCAATTTTAACTGATCATGTGCCATGGACCTGGGTCCCAAAGCTCCCCCTTTTTGTTTTTGGACATATTGTTTTATGGTGTGATTCGCATGTTCTACTATGGCTTGTCCTGTAGGGTTATAGGGGATCCCAGTCACATGAGAGATTCTGAATTCTGAGAGAAATTTTTGGAAGGCCGAAGCAGTGTATGTTGGGCCATTATAAGTCTTTAATAGTCATGGGACACCATGGGCAGCAAAACATTGAAGTATATGACTACACACATCCTTGACTACCTCTCCAGTGTGTAGAGTAGCCATGATGAAACTGGAGAAAGTGTCTATAGACACATGGACATATTTAAGCCTCCCAAATGAAGCTATGTGAGTCACATCCATTTGCCAGATATCATTAGGATGTGATCCCTTAGGTATGGCATTGGTGGCTGGAAAGGAATGCATCCTGTGCATGATTTTACAAACTTTTGGGCCTCTTTTTTAGTAAGTTTATATAAATGTCTTAATGATTTTGCTGATATATGAAACTTCTTGTGAGCCTACTGAGACTGGACGTAGAGCTGACCCTGCCTTACAGGGTCCCAACATTGGAGGGGTTAGGTCTTTAACCAGTATGAGGAACTTGATGATTCAGAGGGTGATAGGTGATATTACAATTCTCGAGAAAGGGACATCTCTCCACCTGGTGGAGGGAGGAAACTTAAAAAAAAACAAAAAAAAAAACTGAAGCACAATTTTTATACCCTAACACAGAGAATCCAACTTAATTGCTTATGTGGCTTTAGAAAAGAAGGGAGATGAGTAACTTTCGGGTACCTTCCAAGTTTCAGCTACAGCCCATAGCACTTTCACAAAGAAATCTGGTAGCTGGTAAGGGGGTGAAAACAAACTGACCATCCACAAGCCCTGGATACCTGAAACTCAGGTATCTAAGGAGAGAGACCTTATGGAACAGTATAGGATGAAGTATCACAGTCTCTCTGAGTAACTTCTGGCATACTCTTTCAGATACTGATTTAATGCAGATGACTATACCCAAACTCAAACTTAAACAAAATTATTTGTGGCTCGAAATGCTTTTTACCTTAAACAGCAAATTTCACTAATCCCAACTTAAAGTCCAATACAGTTATTTGTATTCCCATGGAGTTGAAATAAGCAATGCACATAACAGGACTCACATACATAAGAGATTTCATTTAAGATCCTTCCTTCTCAAATTTAAAACTTGTCCTGAAATAAAAGCCAATTGTTACAACTTTTGAGCAGGTCACATCATTATTTATAAATTATACAAGCCAAACAATTTTCTTAGGACTGATGACCATGTCCACATGAAAGGAGCATTGGAAGTTTTACAAAATAAAAGGAATTGGCATGGATCCCATGCCTGCCAACCCCAAATATATAGGAGGACTGTTCTGAATGGGCAGAACCAGTCTAAATAAATTATTGCCCCATTCATTTCTTTCCACACATAGTAATCCATTAACAATTTTAGGTTTAGCATCAAAACAGTAGCTTTTGAGCTGTAACTTTTTAACAGGCAAAGGTAAAAATACCTGGTTTTCTAAATAACATAACTTTTCCAACATCTTTTAGTTTCAACAAAATTCAAATTACAAATTGTTTTCTCTAACACCATTTCTGGATTACAGAGTAAAATAAAAATCTTGGTGGTTTTAACTTTTACTCAAGAAAAAGTTGTGAAACTGCAAGTGGAAGTGAGGGAGACTCTGGAACAAAGTCCAGCAGCGCCATCTTGTTCACCCTTCCCTGCTCCAGACTCAGTTTACCTGATGTCCATCAGTGTGGCATCTCAGATGGTGTGGCAGTCAGCGCAACTTACACTGCACTCATCCCATTCAGCCACAGCAAGAGGGACCCTCCTTAGTGATATTCCTAGTCTCACGGCTAAGAATCTGTTTACCTCTTTTGCTGCTCACAGTGTTCCAGGTTTTTCCTTGGGAGATATTCTCTGGCCTTGTCAAGGTCAACAAGGGGAGAGAGATAACAGTTACAAATCACTTCACCATCTTGGCTCCTGGAAGTGGAAGTCTCACATATTTTCTAATTAAACACATTTTCACTTTAGTCAGAAGGCAATTTTCAATGCCAAAACATTGATGCAGTTTACAAAAGTCCTATTCTTTTACATTAAAAAAAGAAACACTTGCCAATTTGAAGAAAATGAGTAATAATTTTCAATGTATTTTTTTCTTTCAACTTTTGTGCAAAGTGGTCTTTGTGTTCAAATTTAAGTTTTTTAAGCATGTGTGACCATTAATCAATAAGATTTTCAGATGAGCTTTCTCTCAGGATTGCATTGTTTCACTGAGGTGCCTGTTCATCAGAACTATGTTATATTGTGGGTAGTTTCTAGAAATATGAGAAAAATTATTTGAAAATTCTTTAAAGCCTGAGATTATTTATACAATACTAAATGGCATATGATAATCTTGTCTTAGCTTTGAATTTTAGATGGAAACGGTAACTTACACTTAATTATTGCCTTTCAAACACATCACTATGACATTATCATGATTTTGACAAAAATGATTACTGAGTAACATTTCAGCTAAAAATATGTTGGTGGATTTAATGTTCATGCAAGTGATAGACTAACACCACAGCCTTGAGCAAAGGCAAATTTAGGCAAGTGCCTTAATCTAACTTTATCAATTCATCACCATTCCATTGGGGACATGCATTATTCTAGCCCTAAGATTTATTCAGGTACATTCCAGATGTGAGTTACAACAAAAATTTCCTCTTTTGGAATCAATTACTATAATTTCTGGATAGTCACATAACATTCAGCATTTCAAGATACATTTAATAGAGATCAAAATTGTTCTTAGCTTCTCTCCCTATTTATCTTCCCTTCTTTCTTTTTCTCCCCTTCCCCAATAAATGCTGCTCCATGAATAAAATATAAAATAATGAAAAAAGATACGAATTTATATCTTGGTAGAAAGGGAAATATCATCAAACTGGGAACTGAGAAATCTGTTTTAGTCCTCACCTTACTGCTTATTCACTGTGGAATTTAGTTGTGTCAAAATCTTCTCACTTCTTTAGGACTCAGTTTCATGTACCTTGAGTTCTGAAGATGTAACCAAGTTCAAATGATTTATTTAGTACTTATGTTTATAAATCTATCTATTCCCTTAAAAATATATTTCTACGTTTTCTTTTACATCTCTAATATTTCTCAATACACCCTTCTACTCGCCCCCTCCTGGGTAGGCATCCCTTACAACAAAGAAAAAAAAAAGAGGGAGAAAAACCAGTTCAGGGAAAAGAATCAATATATTAAAAAAGGTTGAAGAGTATGTGCCATATTTCACACTGATAATCTCAATTCTTCAAAGACAAGGGTGTGGGAAGACTTTTTTGTCTTTTTTGTGGCTAAGCTTGGTCTTTATAGTTTCACAGAATTCAGTTTCAATTCTTTTGTTGTCTTTTGAATTTACTTTCTTATAGTCATTATGTATATTGTTTGCCAGATTCTTAATTTACTTTGCCCAATTTCCCATAATTTCCTTACTCTCTTTTCCTAATATTTATGGTTTATTGGGACATGATAATATTCTATTATATTCACAAATCATAATTTGATTAATATTCCCCAATTCATTTATATCTCTTTTGTTTTTACGTCTTTGAAAAGAAAATACAAAAAGTACTATTCAAAATATTTTCTCATATATAGGGGTTTTTTAGTCATTGACCTCCTTTAGGTATATGCCTAGCAGTGTAATATTAAGGTAAAAGACCATAGAGATTTTATTCACTTTCTTTGAGTAATACAAAATTACTTTCCAGAATGTTTAAACCTTTTTAACAGTGCATTAGTTATCCCATGATTCTGCCATCACTCCAACACTGAGTATGTCCATACTGTACTATCTCTACCATTTTTTATTTTTTGATGTGATGGATTTTTTACCTCTCATTATTCATGATTATAGAGCATTTTATAGTTTCTGATTCTTCTTCTGAGAACTTTTTTCTTTTGTATTCTTTAACAATTTGTTTATTGGGGAATAGCTTTAGTTCCAATGTACTTCTGTTAATTACTCATTTGTCTTGGATATCAGACACTTTTCAGATATATTTAATACAAAGGTTTTTTTCATTCCATCACTTTCTTCCTTCTTCTAAGTACATTATTTTTGTTCGTGCAGACACTTTTCTGATTTGTGTTATTAGGTTTATCTGTTTTATAATTTTAATCACCTCTATCCTTATTTGGTTAAGAATTCATACTCTATTGATATATATGAAAATATATGATCTGCTTCTCTTCTCAGTTTTATGATCTTTAATGCTTATGTAATCTTTGTGATTCTTAATATTCAAAATATATATTTATTTTGTTTAATTTGATATGAGGCATGCATTGACCTAACATAATTTCTGCCAGATTTTTTCCAGTTTTCACAGAAATTTCTTGTCAAACATGAAGTTCTTTTCTTGTCAAGGTGTTAAATTACTTCTGATTTTTTTCTTGCCAGGTCTGAATTATTAATCTATTTTCTAATTTGTGGAGTAGGGAAATGATAGCATAGACTGGACTTGTAACTTCATTGGTATAGGGAAGTTCTGAGTAATTCAACTTCCTCTAACAATGCAAGTTTATGTTTTCTCTAGAAGTTAAGTGACTTTCTAGAGGTCACATAGTGAGTATGTTTGGTTTTTTTTTTCTTTATAATGTCCTCTTTCCTTAAATTCTCTGCTTCCTTATACTATGACTGCTTTTGCCAAACTGCACCCCAGTTTACCACCACTATTTGTCTCTTATATTGTTACTCAAAAATTGCTGAGCAGAATTAAAGCAAGCCACCCAATCATGTTGTTGATATGTTGTCCAACTTTAATTGGGCCCTAAATGCAAGGCAGTTCTATTATTCCTCATTAATTCATTCCTTATTTCACTTCCCATGAAACTAATTTCAAATGTTCTCTTCCATTCTCAAGCCTTGCAAAATTCTCCCTCTACATTCTCTCTTCTGAGGAACTCACATTTTTCTTTACTGCAAAGATTAGGGTATTTGACAGGAACTTGCTTTCCTTTTCTCTTCATCTCAAAGTCTATTAACACCATCCTTTGCTTTCAATTCCTTTCCCTGAGTCTCTGAAAACTTTGTAGTCCTTCTTGTCAAGGAACCAATCCTTCTACATGTATGGTTCCTCTAATCTTTATGCATCTTTTGTTCCCTTACTGTTGATCCCCTCCCTTCTTTTCCAGAAGACTGAAAGTTCACTAATACTCACTCTCAGAACCCATCCAGCTGCTTTCCAGGATATGTATTTTTTAGAAACTCATCATTCTGCAAGATGAATTCAACTCTGTAACTGTAATAAGAGTTAAAGATCTTCCCTGCCCATTAATAGACCTCAAGTGGGGTTATTAAGGGAGGCTTGATTAGGGGAGGCTTGTTTTGTATGAGGGCAGACACTGGGTCACAAGGGTTGTGTCCTCCTGCTCTGAGAAATGTATATGTACTCTGAGATGAGGTTTTGCTTTAGGAATCAAATCATTGGAAAAGTGTTTGTGTGATTAGATCTGACAAGACTCTGGGTAGCTGTTAAGGAGACCTCTGGTTTTGAAAATCCAGATGTTGGTGCCTCTCTCTGGTAATGATGTATGTATTGTTTATGGTCACACAGGTGGAAGCCCTGTCTGTTGGCCTTTTCTGTTTGTAATTTCTGCTTGTAGTTTCTATCTCTATTTTCTGTGAATTTCAGGGTATTAAGTTTTCCCCATGAACTAAGTGAATAATATATGTGCTTGATTAAGGTAAGATTGTTTGCCCTTTTAAAGGTTGTTTTCCTTATAAAAGTAGATATAAGAACAGGTGCAGCAGGCCCTCCTGTGTATGTTGGGGTATTTACTGCTGCAAATTTATAACCTCTTAGATCATTTCTCAATCCAGGTACAGATCTTCATCATTCCTCCTTTTTCACTTACCCTGGGTACCCAAATTTACCTTGCTTTTTAACTTCTTTCTATGTCTTGTCTTCCCATATTAGATTATGGCTTCCTTGAGGGCAGAGACTGTTATACTTTTCCTTGTATCCTCAGCACTTAACACAATGCCTGTCAAATAGTAAGTATTTAATAATTGTTTATTGACATTCTCTTGAATCTTCAATCTCTCTGTATATAGTGGTTTTGTCTTCTAGTTTTAATCATGTCAAAATCTCCTTAATACCGAAAAAGCTTTCACCATATACTACGATCCTGTCAAGCTTTAATGCTATATGTTTCCTCCCTTTCTCAGCCAAACTCCTAGAAAAAGTAAATGTCTACATTTATTGCTTTCTTTTCCTCTCCTCTCATGTTTCAACATGTATAGTTTGGTTTTCAACCTCATCTCTCAGTTCACAATATTTTTTCCACACTTATTGATAATCTTTTAATTGACAAAACTAATGTGTTTTTTTCAGTCTACATCATTTTGAATGTATATATATTTAACACTGTTGATTTTTCTTTGTTCCTGTAGACTCCTTTTTCTCTGGATTTTAATGATGGTATCATCCCTTGGTTGTCCTGTTAACTGTCTTACAATTATATAAACTACTTAAAATTATAAAAGAAAGGTAATTAAAATGTTCACACCCTTTGACCCAGTTGTTCCATTATACGTTAGTTAAAAATGTGAGCAAAGAGAGAACAGTCCCATATATATTGAAGTCTTATAGGAGCAATTTTTTGGTAGCAAAAAGTGAAATAGAATGGAAATTCATGAACTGTTTATGACTAAAATAATCTGGTACATATAAATATAAGAAATACTTATTGCGATATAAAAAATAGCAACTATGAGGAAACTGAGGAAAATGAAAAGACTTACATGAAATAATATATAGACAAATAAGAAGAAGGAAGAGTTAAACTTAAATAACAACTGTAATATAAACAAAGAGGACAACAAGGAGGATCAAAATTCATACCAATTGCAATGACCAAACTAGGTCCAGGAGAACAAATGATCAATTATGCTTCCTTCCTTTCACATGCTATAAATATGAAGTAGAGGTGATGAATAGAAAATTAGAGCTAGTAGATAGAGTGCCTGAGAACTATGGACAGAGGTCTGCAATACTGTACAGGGGGCAGCAACAAAAAGCATCCCAAGAAAAAGAAAAGCAAGTAAGTTAAATGTTTGATGAGGCTTTACAAATAGGTGAGGAAAGAAGGAAAGCAAAAGGTGAAGGAGAAAGGGACAGATATGGCCAACTGATTTGTAGAATTCTAGAGAATAGCCAGGAGAGATAAGTTCTCTTATTTGTGTTTATCTCCTTGCTAAAGGTGGCCATGCCATCAGAGAAATGATGACATGACTTGCACTTGATTTTGTTTTGAGTGAGTGAGAGTTGTGCAAGTCACCAGACTGACTTCTCCTCCAGAGCCATCTGAATCCACTGACCAGATATTCATCAGGATGACTGGAGATGACCCAGGATGAGGCAATTGGAGTTAAGTGACTTGCCCAAGGTCACACAATTAGCGATTGTCAAGTGTCTGAGATGAGATATGAACTCAGGTCCTCCTGACTCCTGCACTGGTGCTCTATCCTCTGCATCACCTAGCTGCCCCTAAGTTCTCTTAAATCAGTTATGCAAAGAAATAGAAGAAAATAATGGTAAGAACGGTAAAGACAAGAAATCTCTTCAATCAGATAAGAGATATCAAGGGAACATTTTGTTCAAAATGGGCATGATAAAATACATAAAAAGCTAGGGATGTAACAGAAGCAAAAGAAATTAAGAAGAGGTGGCAAGAATATACAAAATAACTATACAAGAAAGATACTAACATCACCCATATTTCTATTGTGTAGTTATTTAGAGTCAGACATTCTGGAGAATGAAGTCAAGTGAACTTTAAGAAACAGTGGTAAGTGGAGGTGATAGAATTTCAGCTCAACTATTTAAAATCCTAAAAGATGATGCTGTTAAAGTGTTCTACTCAATATACTAGCAAAGTGGAAACAACAGTGGCCACTGGATTGGAAAAGATCAGTTTATGTTCCAATGCTAAAAAAGGGCAATACCAAGGAATGTTCAAATGAATGAACAATTCTGATCATTTCACATACCCGCAAGGTTAAATTTAAGATTCTGTAAGATAGGCTTCTGCAATATGTGAACTGAGAATTGTCAGAAAAGCAGACTATTGTTCAAAGAGTCACAGATCCTAGAGATCAAATTGCAAACATTCTCTGGATTATGGAGAAAGCATACTTTTCTTCTGAGAAACTTGTATGTGGGCCAAGAACCAACAGGTAGAACCAAATATGGGACAATTGTTTGGTTTAAGACTGGAAAAGAGTATGACAAGGCTATATATTGTCAATGGATTTATTTAACATATGCAGAGTACATCATGCATAATCATGCTAGCCTGTATGAATGAAAAGCTGGAATAAAGGTTGTGGAGAGAAATCTCAACAATGTGATATGCAGATGATACCACTCTGATAACAGGAAATAAATAGAAATTAAAAAACCACTTGATGAAGGTGAAAGAGGAGAGTGTAAAAGCTGACTTGAAGCTTAAAATAAAAAACAAACAAATAAGATCTTGTCAATTGCTCTCATCACTTCCTGACAAATAAGGGGAGAAGGAATGAAATCAGTGTCCAATTCTATGTTCAAAGATCACCGCAGATTGTAATTCCAACCACGGAATTAAAAGACACTTCTTCCTTGAAAGGGAAGTATGGTAAATCTGGAAAGCATACTAAAAAACAGAGATATCACCTTACCAAAAAAAGGTCTATATATTCAAAGATATGTTGTTTTTTTTTTTTCCAGTAGCAATATATGGCTGTGAGATATGGACTATAAGGAAAGCTGAATACTGTAGAACCAATACTTTAGAATTATAGCACTGGAGAAGACTTTTGGGATTCCCTTGGATAGCAAGTAGATCAAATAAGTCAATACCTAGAGGAATTAATTCAGGCTATTCACTAGAAAGTCAAATACTGAAGCTGAAATTTAAATACTTTGGTCACATGAGAAGCCAGGACTCATTGGAAAAGAGCCTTAATTTGGGAAAGATTGAATGTACAGTGGCTACAGCCTGGAAAACTGTATTGACTCAGTAAGTTAGAGGGGTGCCAACCCCAAGCTTATAAAGACTTTCCCAGTGGAATGGGCAGATGAGAACAATTTGTTCAAACATCCATAAGGGTAGTTGAATCAGGAACTGTGCAGCACTTAGAACTTGGTCATACAGCAAAGATATCAGGTCATCCATTGTTTCCCAGACCATCATCAATTGTCCTGACTTATGTTTTGCCACTGGACTTCAATGACTCTGGAAGAGAGACTGAGGCTGATGACTTTGTGCAATTCTGCCCCCCTTAAATACAGTTAGGAGTCAAGACATCACCTTGTGATGTCATCAGCCCTTTTCAAAAAGGAAGGGCAAACAACATTTTGTATCCCTTGTCCTTAGCTCAGTCCTTGGCTCAGTAATTGTTTAATTAATGTTTATTTTTTTTTTAATTCATGTATTCCATACAAATAGAAAAAAATATAAGTTTGCAACTGGAGACTGAGGGAAAGTGCCTAACATTCTTTTGAGTCCCTTCCTTTGTGTTTTGGTTTGTCTACCATCCTCTACAAAAAAAAGCATCCCATTCCAGGAATTATTGCCTTCTATTATGATTTCCTGTCCAAAGCTGAAGGGGAAGTCATGGAGCTATTGTACAGCTTGAAGGACTTGAATTTTAAGATAAAATGTAAATGCATTAATAAGATGATATACTTAAATATTTTGGGAATTTTTAAACAAAATGCTTAAATACAAATACATGTCCTGATGGTAAATATGATGATGATGATGATGATGATGATGATGATGATGATGATGATGATGATGATGATAGCGATGTTAGAATTATTTAAGTCCAATGGATAGAGGCTGACCATGTCAAATTAATTGCATACTTCAACTGCATGACAAAAAGGTGAAAGATAACAATATTGCTACCTGCAGAAAAGTTAGGAGAAAGCTTCACCCGCTTTATTATTGGGTGGTGGCAAAAAATAATGAATCAAGACCTATCTATAGAGGGAATAGTTGAATATAAAGCTATTATTGCAAGATCTATCTCATGTTACATTACATTTCCCATTAAGCTACTGTCAAATGTCTTGAAGCTGAGATTGTCTATGATAGATTTTGTTTGTGGTTACCGTAACTCAGAATTTCAATCATAACCTTGCAAGTCCACACAGATTTCTCAGCTGATGGTTATGCTTCAGGATATTCCCATAATATTGTATTGATGGTCTTATTATTTAATATCTAAATTTCTGTAATGCTAAATATTTGGATATGTCTCAATGCTCGATGTTATGGAAAAACACTGAATGCCAACTGAGTTTGTGAAATTCCTTGCATATTCATAAATATATGATTGTTTCATTTTCAGATAGCAAATCGAACCCTATCAATATTCAAGAGACCTTCAGTATGTTCCATAACTTAATGTTATGCCTCTCTCTCCAGATATGATTCTCTGCTTCTAGATTTGGAGCTATAGAAAGGAGTGGGAATAGAAAGCCATGCAGCTTAAGGAGATTTAAAGTTTATTAAAGAACACTTATCAACTAATTTAATTAAAAGTGAATCTTCTCTTCTTCTTTGACCTAATGACTCCTTAATGTACAATTTACATATACCATGCTGTTAAATATACTACAACTGTTAACAAACATAATTTCTAATGCTATGTAGGATTTTATTCCAACTAATTTTTTTTTTTACTGTATAGATACATTTATAGTACCTTCTGTTCCCCTGAGCATTCCCTTTATATGATTAATTCTATCAATCTGCTACATACTATAGTATTGTCACTACTTGAGAGTCAACTCAATATGCTATGCCATATGGAAGATTTTGCTTAGCAGCAGGGTCTTATCTTGTTCTAAATTTAGCATTCTATCATGAACCTCCACTATTCCTTCTTCTACTTTGCATAGCTTTCCTAAACTTCCTGTGTATTCTGCCAGTTCTTCTATCTTTCCCTGAATATGTGTTTATCAATCAAATACGAGCAATTTCATCAATTGCATAATTCATAATGTATATATATATATATATACTTTAATAAATGAAGTGCAATGCTATCTCTGAGAGAATTGTCTAAGACTGTGAATTTTTTATTTAACCAAAAAAACTATTTGAGGGAGGGAGCTGCTAGTGGTTTGTTTGTTTGTTTTTCCATGACTGTATGTGTATTGTCTTACGTTATTACCTACCACAGTAATTTTCAGGAAAAAAAAAATCCATTTAAATCAGCTAATATAACTTTGTGAGTACTTGAGGTTTTTTCTTAATAGTTTTATTTATTTATTTTTAGATTTTCACATCCATTTCCATAAAATTTTCAGTTCCAATTTGTCTCCCCATGTCTCCCCTCCCCCCACCTCATAACACTTTGCATTCTGATTACCCCTTCCCTCAATGTGCCCTCCCTTCTATCACATTCCACTCTTCCTTTATCCCCATCTTCTCTCATTTCTTGTAGGGCAAGATAAATATCTATGCCTTATTACCTGTATTTCTTATTTCCCAGTTATATGCAATAACAATTCTCAACATTCGTTTCTAATACTTTGAATTCCAACTTCTCTCCCTCCCTGCTTCCCTCCCCATCCATCCCCATTGAGAAGGCAAGCAATTCAATAGAGGCTATATATGTGTCTTTTTGCAAAAGACTTCCATATAGTTATCTTGTGTAAGACTAACTATATTTCCCTCCATCCTACCCTGTCCCCCCCTTTTATTTTCTATACTCTCATTTGACCTTGTCCCTTCACAAAGGTTTTACTTGTAGTTATTCCCTTCTCCCATTTGCCCTAGCTTCTATCATCCCCCTCACCCCATTTGTCCCCTTCTCCCCTACTTTCCTGTAGTGTGAAATAGATTTTCATAGCAAATTAAGTGAACATGTTATTCCCTCCTTAAGCCATATGTGAAAAGAGTTAACTTCACTTATCCTCTCTCACCTCCTCCCTTTTCTCTTCCATTGAAAAAGATCACTCTTTTATGAGTGATGGTCTGCCCCATTCTATTTCTCCCTTTCTCTGCCCAATATCTTTCTTTCTCACCCCTTAAATTTATTTTATATTTTTATGGATATCATCTCTTCTGATTCAACTCAACCTGTACTCTGTGTGTATGTGTGTGTGTGTGTGTGTGTGTGTGTGTGTGTGTGTGTGTGTGTAATTCCTCCACCTATGCAAATACTGAGAAAAATCTCAAGAGTTATACATATCATCTTTCCATGTAGGAATGTAAACAGTTCAACTTTAGAAAGTCCTTTATGATTTCTCTTCCCTGTTTACCTTTTCATCCTTCTTTTGATTCTTGTGTTTGAAAGTCAAATTTTCTCTTCAGTTCTGGTCTTTTCATCAAGAATGCTTGAAAGTCCTCTATATCATTGAATGACCATTTTTTCTCTTGAAGTATTATACTCAGTTTTGCTGGGTAGGTGATTCTTGGTTTTAATTCCAGTTCCTTTGACTTCTGGAATATTACGTTCCAAGCTCTTTGATCACTTAATATAGAAGCTGCCAGATCCTGTGTTATTCTGATTGTATTTCCCACAATAATCTAATTGTTTCTTTCTAGGTTCGTGCAATATTTTTTCCTTGACCTGGGAACTCTGAAATTTGTCCACAATATTCCTAGGAGTTTCTCTTTTTGAGTCTCTTTCAGGAGGTGATTGGTGGATTCTTTCAATATTTATTTTTCCTTCTGGTTCTAGACATCAGAGCAGTTATCCTTGATAATTTCATGAAAGATAATGTCTAGGCTCTTTTTTTGGTCATGGCTTTCAAGTAGTCTCATAATTTTTAAATTGTCTCTCCTGGATCTGTTTTCCCAGTCAGTTGTTTTTCCAATGAGGTGTTTCACATTTTCTTCTATTTTTTCAATCTTTTGGTTTTGTTTTGTAACTTCTTGATTTATCATATAGTCATTAGCTTCCCTTAACTACACTCTCATTTTTAAAGAACTATTTTGTTCAGTGGGCTTGTGAATTTCCTTTGCCAATTTGGCTAATTCTCCTCTTTAAAGCCTTCTTCTCCTCATTGGCTTTTTGGACCTCTTTTTCCAATTGAGTTAGCCTATTATTATAGGTGTTATTTTCCTCAGCGTTGTTTTGATTCTCCTTTAGGAAGCTGCTGACTCAGTTTTCAAGCTCTTCTATGGATTGAGCCCATTTCATATTCATTTTGGAGGTACTGAAGGCAGAATCCTTGACTTCCTCTGACAGAATGCATTGTTCTTCCTCATCTGAAGGGATGGAAGGAGATACCTGTTCACCAAAGAAGGTGCTATGCTCCTATTTTTTTCTCTCTTTTTGGACATTTTCCCAGCCAGTTACTTGACTTCTGAATACTGTGTCAAAAGGAGGGTCCTAGTGCTCCTCCTCCCCCCAGGACCTTGATCTATCAGATCAGCTACTCAATTCCCACAGAGTCTTTAAACTTACCTGCTTGAACCATGGACTCAAGCTGCTTCCAATGCCACCACAGTTGTCTGCTTCTGCTGCTGCTGCCATGGCCTGTGCCATCACCTGGCACCAATGGTAGGAGGACCCTGCTCCCCTCTAGCCCAGCTGGGAAAGCCCTCCCACATGACCTTTGAAGCTTTCTTTGCCTCTTCTGGGTTGAGGGATGGGCGACCCTCCCTGCTTGTGATTCTGCCCTGGAAGCCTGTTTGGTCCTGTTCTTCCCTATGCTGGGCAGCAGGGCTGGGCTCTGCTCTGCTCAGCATCCCATTGGATAGACCTTTCCTGTCAGCCTTCCAGGTTACCTTTGTCTGGAAATTTCTTTCACTCTGTTATTCTCTGGCTTCTGCTGCTCTAGAATTTGTTGAGACTCATTTTTTATAGGTATTTTGTGGTCAGTGGGGGAAGGGTTAGAGTATATGCGTCTTTCTACTCTGCCATCTTGACTCTGCCTGCTTGAGTTTTTTAGACAATATTTTGTTTTCCCCCACTTACATGCAAGGACAATTTTTAGCATTCATTTAAAAACATTGAGTTTTTTATTTCTCCCTCACTCACGTTCCCTCTCCCTGAGAGAGTAAATAATTTGATATAGGTTATTCATGTTCAGTCATGCAAAATATATTATCGTATTAGTTGTGTTGTGAAAGAAGACATAGACTCAAAAGTTAAAAAAATATATGAAAAAATACAGGAAGTAAAAAGAAATAATGTGCTTCAATCTGTATTTAGGCTCCATCAGTTATTTCTCTTGAGATAGATAGCATTTTTCTTCCTGAGTCCTTTGGAACTGGCTTGGATCATTTTATTGCTGAGAAGAGCTACATCATGTATAGTTTACCATCACATAGTTTTGTTGTTACTGTATACAAAATTCTCCTAGTTCTCAATTCACTTTGCATTAGTTCATATAAGTCTTTTCAGGTTTTTCTGAGTTCTACCTGTTCATCATTTCTTATGGTATAATAATAGTCCATTACAATCGTATACCACAACTTGTTTAGCCATTCCCCAAGTGATAGGCATCCCCTCAATTTCCAATTCTTTGAGATAGATATCTAGTATTGTTATTGCTGGATCAACGTATGTACACAGCTTTACTGCCCTTTATCCATAGTTCCAAATTATGCTCTAAAATGTTTGGTTTCATTCACAACTCCACCAACAATGCCTTAGACCCCCAATTTTTCCACATTTCCTCCAACATGTATTATTTTTCCTTTTTTTGCCATATTAGCCAATCTGATAGGTGGGGGGTAGTGCCTCAGAGTTCTTTTAATTAGCTTTTCTCTAATCAATAGTGATTTAGAACCTTATTTTATATGACTATACCTAGCTTTGATTTCTTCATCTGGAAAGTAGTTGACCCTTTAAAATAAATCTTGCATCTATATTGATTTTTTTTTTTATTCACAAGCAATCTATAAAACTGAATTACACAAATACAATTAGGGGGCTGCATTATGTATTATCTGTAGTCCTTTTTAGCTCCAAAATGATATATAAGTTTTTCTGATTTCAAATGAAATTGACACTTCTTTTAGGTATGATTAGGCAGATATTCCTAATATACACTTTTCCCCTCATCCATTATCCACACTGTGACAACTTTGAAATGAACAGGAAAAGAGTAGGGGAGTATTGATGTCTTTGGGAGAAGGAACTGGCAACACTCATTGGTGGTTTACATTTCTCTTCTTTTCAATATAACCCAAAACATTCTCTGACTTGGAGAAACTGTCCTTTAGCAGCTGTGATGAGTTATCTCTAGAGACCTTAGAGTGAAAGCAGTAGGAACTAGCTGGGGACCTGAACTGGAAATAATTAGAATAAAACAAAACTGTGAGCATAGAACCCTCAATGTAATTATTGACTGTTAACTCTGCAAACAGCACCTGATCCCTGCCCTTCCCCACAGCTAAATCCTCTTGGGTCTTTGCCCCTCTCCCCCTAGTAATAAGCACCAGATGCTGCTCCAGCTGATATGCCCTCTAATCTTTCCCTTGCCAAAGGCTAAAAACTATGAAATTTCTAAAATTAGAATGTCAGGTTAAGGGTAACATTTAAATAAAACGTTGGCCTCAACCATGAATAATGTTATTGATCTCAAATAACTAATCAGCTACTTTCAGAGATACAATGCCAATGCTAAGTTTGGCTTTAGAAGACAGAGTGGTGCATTTTTTGTACCACTGAATTTCCTATATTCTTGTCTTTCTCATACAAGTTATACTCACCTTATCATCAATCTCACCAATAGATAATAAAGTTAAATTCTTAGTATAATATTTTAAAATAATGCATGATTATTCCTTCCTCTCTACTTTCCTGCTGAGTTTTGTATCAAGTACAAACATAACTAACATACAGAAACCTTTATTGTTGTTCAGTTTTATCAGTCATGTTTAACTTTTCATTATCCCATGTTGGGTTTTCTTGGCAAAGATATAGCAATGGTTTGCTATTTTCTTCTCCAGCTCATTTTCAGATGAGAAAACTGAGGCAAATAGGGATAAGTAACTTACCCAGGGTCACACAACTAGTCAGCATTTGAGGTCAGATTTGAACTCAGGAAGAAGCCTGACACTCCATCCATTGTGCTACCTGGCTTCATGTATAAAAATCTAGAGATGTGCCTAAGGACGTTTCCCCTTACATAATGGTTTGGAGGTTTTGGAGATACCTAGATGTATCGGTTGAAATGTTGAGGCCATTTTAGAATCTAGAAGGTGGAATGTAATAAACACTCTGCCTTGACAGAGGTGATGGAGACATTTCTATTAGAAATGGTACAGTTAACATAGAAACACAGGAAAATAAAACAGAATGAACTTTTAAGGTAATTTCAAAATCACTTGAGAGTTATCAGCACAAGACAGATAATGAGAAAAAAAATCTACTTTTATGAGAACTCATTTAATAAATCTTCATGAGATTTGTAACAAAAACCAGATATCATGATCACAGACTTGAGACTGAATGAATTCTTTAGAATCTATAAAATAGTAGAAAGAGAATTACAATTTATTTAGAGGGTTAGCCTCTGAACTTCATTTAACATCATTTGCTTTAGTTGATACTAGTTGACTAGATTTCACATTTTCAGACTTTTAAGGGATGAGAGAGTTGTATATTTGAAAAGAGAAGAACCATGGTTCATTCCCCTGACCATTAAGCTTTAAGAGTCAGCAATGAAAGTTGTAATTAAGATAATTAAATTCCAGAGACCAGTTTCAAGAAAAGTACATACAGTTTTTCAGGATTTATAACGAGGGTAAAAAGGAAAATTAAAAAGAATTTACCCCGAAGGAGCAATTTGATTTTTTTTTCACCTGGAGGATGTAGTTGGGGAGATACTACTGGAGAATGACACAGGAGGAGGGGAGCAAGAATGTACCCTTCAGAGCATTCTGTGTCATCTAGACCTGTTATCATAGAGGATAAGCCCATTCATAGCAGGAACTTTTTTACTTTTAACTTTGTATCTCAGGTACCTAGCCAAGTGCTTGACTTTGCTTAATAAATGCTTGCTTGCTGATTGAATGATTGATAGGAAACAAATACTTTCATTGGACAAAATTTCCAAGAAAATTCTTCAAAATTCCTTAGATGGTATTTATACACACGATTTATGCTACATGTCCATTCAATTCAATAAAAGGTTGATAAGAACCTAATGTGATCAAGGTTCTGTACTAATGATACTAAAACAAAAGTGAAACAGACTTTGCTTCCAAGAAACCCATAGTGTACTGGGGTATATAACTTGTATATAGATACAAAGCAATCCAAGTGGAAGAGAGTAAAATAATTTGGAATCAGTAAAGGCTTCATGTTGTTGGTGGCACTCGAGCCATATTTTAAAGGAATTTAGAGTTCTAAGAGGCAGATGATATGAACAAATATTGCACCACTTTAGAGGGGAAAAGACAGAATGCAGGCTGAAAGTGACTATTGTCAGTGCAAATATCTTCTCCCTTTCTCCACCTTTTCATGTTCAAATTCATTACAACAACGTATTTTTTTTTTTGCAACAGTATCATTTGCTCCATTATCAATTCTATTTAATGAAGCAATGTATTTGCAGTACAAGGGGGAAAAAAATTTTCATATCTCAGGGAACATGTGGTTATAAAAGGTAAACTTTCTTTACTATTTCATTTCCATTTCAAGGGTTCTAAATTGAATTCTTTGCACTTTACCTTTCCCCTGTTATTGTTTTCCTTGATAATTCAATTCAGGCATCAAGTATGCTGTTGATACATATATCTTTGTTCCCTTATGTCAGTTAATGCTTGGTTGTCTGTTTTGCGTCTAGGAGTGTCACATACATTTTCTTTCATTAAAATCATCTCAATTTAAATTATTTATTTTGAAATTGAACAATTCATTATGAAAAATAACACTATGGGTATTTCATAGGGTTCTGAATTATCCTAGCCTCTGAATCATAGTTCTGATTTTTGACATTGCTTATACCATGTTTCTAAAATAAGGATTCATAACTAAAGATGTTGTATTCTTCACTGAACAATACTGGAAGCAGTGAAGTGAAACAGACTCATATTTACCTAACCCAGAAAGGACTTTGGATAATAAATATTCAATTCACAAAACAGATCTTATATTGTCTAAAAAAAAAACAGTCTCAGGCTTGGATATACACTTCTTAAGTGTCATCCAACCATACAGTATAATTAGAAAAATTGCTTAGATGCATTGTAGCTTGGGTAATTAATCATTCCACAACTTGGAATTATAGTAGGATTTTGTTTTTTCAGAATGGCAGTGCTAAGTATTTTCAGCATAATTACAGCTCTATGGTATTCAATTGGGGGACAGGGAATGACTTTCAAAAAATGACACCTAATATTTAAGATCTATTTTTAGAATCATAATTTTATACTTTAAATAAATTATAAATTATAAGTTCTATCAATAAGGAGAACTCATTTTATACCTTCATACTTTAAAATGGATTTACTTCTGATAGGGAATCATGGAATTATAAATAATACTTGAAAAATAATTTGAGATCTAGATTCACAAAATGTCTTTTAATAGGTCTCTATATGCTCATTTATTCACATAGAAATGCATTACATTGTATTTTATTAATAATATCATATGTAGTATGATATGATATTTATGGACTGTGTTCTTTTTCTATTTGGGTCTCTAGCACACAGCAGAGTGCCTGCATATAAAGCAATGCTTATTTTTTCCACACATTCATTCATAATATTAAATAACTATTCAAACATTTGTTTCTGCAATATAAAGTTTTCCCAGTGCCCCTAACTTACTTTTAATTGCTTGTGAATCATATTTGTACACAACATCTCTCTGCCTCTAAGCATTTTCTTGTTTTCACAGATGATATCCCAGACTATATTATAGACTGGACACTAAAAACTAATCCCTGCTAGTAGTATGCCAACATTTAAGGACCTACAGTAAATTTATTTTGATTATATGGAAAATTAAAAGATGAAATTTGCTCAGTTGAAAGTTGATATACTTTTATATCTCCCAAAAGTAAGATATACGTTAAGTCTCACAAAGTGGGATAGATGATCATTTCAGTGAAAGAAATCTACACTCATGTAACTCTGATTTTCCTTCTGTAGCTATCTCATGTAACTTCATCATAAATTTAAAGAATCCAGATTCAACGAAGTAGAAAATAACATCAATTGATATATTTACTCTTACAATCACAAAAGTATCTCTGAAAACTTATTTCTTCAGTCTCATTTCCTATCAGAATATACATCAAAGACTGTAAATTTTTCTTCTTTAACATTACATTCTCATAGTTCCAAAACCAAGCATATCCTGAAAGAAGTAGAAAAAGGCCAAAAGGCAAATAGCCACTGTCAGGTCATCAGACTCCCTATTCAATTTTTGGTCATTGCTGTCATTGTCTTGAATGTATTCCTGCTCTTTCTTGTCTTGACCCACAAAACAAACTCAACTACTGCCTATTGTGATTGATTTCACCTGTCTCCTTGACAGTCCTTCCTGTATGACAACTCATAGACCATAATGGGAGAAAAATTTCCAATCATGATTGCTGCTTCTTCATGTGTAAGTGGCCTATAATTAAAACAAGTTGCTGGTTCCGTAATGATGCCTTGGTCATTAGTCATGGCCCAGGCAGCTAGGCTTCTTTCTTTTAGGTATGAACACTTGAATCAAAGAAAACATAAATACTCAAATAATTCTGTTACATCATTCATCAAAGAATTTCTTCAAATAAGGCAGATAGTAAATCATCTATTCCTGATGCTTTGCTGTAGCTCTTATCCTTCCAAATGTTCATCAGAAGGAATTTAACCAATACGCCTGAGATTTCTTTCACTTTCTTCCAGTCTCACAAAGATATCAGGTGATTACTCTGGCTGTTTACTGGTCATTCCCTTTTTAGAATCTTATTTATTTATTTTTAGTTTTCAATATTCATTTCCACAAGATTTTGTAATTCAAATTTTCTCCCCATTTCTTCCCTCCCCCCACACTGAAACAGCATCTATTCTGATTATCCCTTCTCCCAGTCTTCCCTCCCATTTATCATCCCCTCTTTTTTCCCCTTCTCCTTCACTTTCTTGAAGGGCAAGACAGATTTCTATATCCCATTGCCTGTATATCTTACTTCCCTTATAAAAACAATTTTTTTAACATTTGTTTTTAAAACTTTGAAATCCAAATTCTGTTCCTTTTTCCCACCCCACCAACCCTCATTGAGATGGCAAGAAATTCTATATAGGTTATGCATCTGTAGCTATGCAAAACACTCCCATAATAGTCATGTTGTGAAATACTAACTATATTTCTCTCCATCCTATCTCATTCCCCAATTATTCTATTTTCTCCTTTGACCCTGCCCTTTTTCAAAAGTGTTTGCTTCTGACCAACCCCTCTCTCAATCCGTGCTCATTTCTGTCATTCTCCCTCTTATCCCTTCCCCCCTACTTTCCTGTAGGGTAAGATGCTCAATTGAGTATGTGTGCTTTTCCTCCCTTAAACTAAATCTGATGAGAATAAAGTTTGTTCATTCCTTCTCACCTCCTTGCTCTTCCCCTCCATTATGAAACTTTGTCTTGCCTCCTTTATGTGAGATAATTAACCTCATTCTATCTCTCCCTTTCTCCTTCTTCCAATATATTCCTCTCTTACTCTTTAATTTTATTTTTTAGATATCATCCCTTCATATTCCACTTATCCTGTGCCATCTATCTATCTATCATCTATCTATCTTTCTTTCTTTCTTTCTTTCTTTCTTTCTTTCTTTCTTTCTTTCTTTCTTTCTTTCTATCTTTCTTTCTTTCTTTCTTTCCTTCTTTCTTTCTTTCTTTCCTTCTTTCTTTCTTTCTTTCTTCCTTTCTTTCTTTCTTTCTTTCTTTCTTTCTTTCTTTCTTTCTTTCTTTCTTTCTTTCTTTCTCTCTCTCTCTCTCTCTCTCTCTCTCTCTCTCTCTCTCTCTCTCTCTTTCTTTCTATCTATCTATCTATTTATCTATCCATTTAATCATCTATCTTCAATAACCTCATGAGAAAAATCTCATGACTTACAAATAGCATCTTTCCATGTAGGAGTGTAAACAGTTCAACTTTAAGAAGTCTCCTATGATTTCTCTTTCCTGTTTACCTTTTGATGCTTCTCTTGATTCTTGTATTTGAAAGTCAAATTTTCTATTCAGCTCTGTCTTTTCATCAAGAATGCTTGAAAGTTCTCTATTTTATTGAATATCCATTTTTTCCCCCTGAAGGATTATACTCAGTTTTACTGGGTAGGTGATTCTTGGTTGTAATCCTAGCTCCTCTGACCTCCAGAATATGATACTCCAACCCCTCCATCCCTTAATGTAGAAGTCACTAGATCTTGTGTTATCCTGATTCTATTTCCACAATACTTGACTTGTTTATTTCTGGCTGATGGTAATATTTTTTCCTTGTCCTGAGAACTCTTGAATTTGGCTACACAATTCCTAGGAATTTTCCTTTTCCAATTTTTTTCCAGAGGTGATCAGTGGATTTTTCCATTTCTATTTTATCCTCTGGTTCTAGAATATCAGGGCAGTTTTCCTTGAAAATTTCTTGAAAGGTGATTCTTCTGGTTGTGTATTTTTATCTTCTTTGCAAGCAAAGTAGGATTCTATTAGTTTGAGTTCTTTTACAGTGTTTACTCATCTTACCAGTTAAATTCTTGACTTTCTGCCTTTTTTTCATTGTAAGACTCTGCTTCCAGTGGGAGTAGGAGTAGGGTTGGGTCTAATGTCCTAGGTTCCAAGGATTTTGTATCAGCTACTCAATCCCCCACTGTCTGTGAGTCCAGAATTCTGGAAGCAGTCTCTGCCACTGCTACTGTTAATTCTCCTGCTGAGAGCCACTGCTGCCACCATCCCTACTGCCCAGGTGTTGGGGTCGACCTGGTCAGACTGGTAGTCCTCTTTCACCCAGGTCCCATAGATTTTTCCCACTGACTTTTTTGGCATTTGTGAATTGAGAAGTGTGGAAACTTCCTCAGTTGCCAGTGATTCAGTCCCCTGAAGTCTGCTTTGCCTATCTGTGTTGATGCAGCCCATATCCAGATTGCACTACACTCCCTGCCCAGTGCAATAGATCCTTCCTGTCGACCCTCCAGGTTGTCTTGGACTGGGGATTTATTTCACTCTGTCATTTTTTGAGTTCTATAGCTCTAGAACTTATTTAGTGTCATATTTTACAGGTATTTGTTGGGCTTTAGGGGAGAGCTCAAGGAAGTCCCTGTTTTAACTCCACCATTTTGGTTCCACTTCCTCCCCCCCTCCCCCATACCCTATTCTTGACATATAATGAGGCCATTTTCTTATTATTTTAGGTTATATAACTTCTTTATGATATGTTTTATGCCTGTTCTTTGGGATTCTGTATGGGTTATATGCTGTGGCCTGCCCATACTGACCATGTGGTTTTCTATTGTCATCAGTGTGATGCTTGTCTTTAGAGACAACAGTGTTCCAAGTCTTGTTACCAAACAACAACACTGGTAAAATTGTTGCGTTAAAAATTTAGCTTTTGCTCTTATGGAAGCTTGAGGACAGTAAACAAAAGCTTTGAAATTTCCCTCAACAATTCAGCTTGATCTCGTCTTTTTTTTTTTTTTCCAATTTTGAGTTTAGATCACTATCAATCTGTGTTGTGTCCCAGATATAGCCACTTTTAGACACTGTCTTAGAGATGTCAATCATATACATGTTGAAATCTGGGGAACAGACTTGCTTCATCCATTTGATATGTACTGTGCATATTACTAAGTCAACTTCTTTGAGTGATTGCATATTTCTTTCACATGACTCTACAATGATACAAGGTTTGATACTATCATAATTTTTTTCCCAATAAATGAGCATCTAGAGAACCACATACCTATCCCAGAGAATTCCTTTTACACATAGTCTTTGAAATGAATGTCTTCTATCATAGTAGCAAATACTTTTAACAAGCATACATCTCCCTAGTCTTAAGGGTTATGTTCATTTCTTCACATAGAAACAATTTATATATTATATTAATAGGACTACCTTCCTTTCCTTTGTATTGCTAGTACTTCATGCAGTTTTGTATATAAGTACTTATTTTTCACTCAATAATTCATAAAAGAAAATAAGTCACAGCATTTGTTTCTACAATGTAAGGTTTTCTCAGTACTTCTAATTTATTTTTGATCACTTGACATTTATCATTGGAGTTTTTGAATAATATTCTTTTAATTGTTTCATCTTCCAGTGAATCCTCACAGATCTTGATTATATAAAGGAAATAACATTTTTAAAAGAGCTTGTCAGGCACATCTCTCTTCTATTTAATCATTTTTGTAGTCAATAAATAATCTAATAGTCTGTACATTTTCAGTCAATTATAAGATGGAAAATATGTGGTATACTGTTCAATATTATTTGCAAAGTCTTTTTCTTCCTACATGCCCTCATCTATAATGCTCTGCAAAACTTTTGTAAAGGTTTTCTATACTTGGGAGAGAAGGCATACAGACTGTAAGTTATTGGTGTCTCCTTGATCAATTTTTTATCATTTTGGATAAGAGATTTTTTATATCCCTTTAGTGTCTTCCATTTCTTTAAATATCTTTCATATAAGTATCTCACTTTCCTCACAATTATCTCATATATGCACAGATCTCTTCCATATTTGATACATAATGAATATTTGTCCTGTTTTTAACTTTAGTGCCATTTCTATTTCTTCTGTAAGCATGTTAGGAGCTATGCTTATGGTACATGTATGTTGATTACAGAATCCCTGACACACAGAAAAAAAGATTCTTGTAATTATCAGAGTGCATGCCATTTGCTATCCATTCCTCATTTTTAAAAATGTCAATAGTTTGGTTAATTTCTTCAAAGTTAAATCTTAATAGTTATATACCACATTTTTATTACTCTTTTTTAATTATGAATTTTATTTTTTGCTCAAACAAGTCTATAGTCTGATTGTGCAACTTCCCCAGGGATATATTCATATCAATAGTAAGTCTAATAATTCTTAAAATGTTTTATGCTGTTTGATATTATTTAGTGTTCAATATGAAAGTGCCCATGATATAGAGGTGAGAAGCTCTTGCATAATCTTCAGGTCTCAAGATTCCCCTTTGTATTTCACCTGAACCATACTTTCCAACAGTTTCTTCTTCATCTTTATCTTTTTTTCACACATATTTGAATTGACATTATCAAGTATCAAGAGTATATGTGAATTTGACTTGGAAGGTCTAATTAAGTTCTTCATAAATTTTCTGTAGTCTTTCTTCTTCACCAATCAGTACTGGTGAATAAACTTATTATTTTCAAAATTATATTTTGTGAATATTTGTCATTAATACTGTGATACACTGTTATGAAATACCAGGAAGCATTACGTCTATCTCTTGAACAGCAGATAAACTCCCCCTTTGCCAATTATTTTCTCTACCTCTCTTCATACCTTCATGAAACATCTTTCCATTTTGCCTTAACTTCAAGAATTCCAAGATTCACATGACTCCACTCCTCTTATAATATGGCAACTGATTCAAAAGTTCATTGGAAAAAGATTTTAGATTCAGAGAACCAATAAGCCAAGTTTGTTGAAAGTCTCAAAAATATGTGATTCTTAACACCTTCTGCTGCCCCCTTAACTGTTACTTTGACACTATTACTGCAGAAGCTGATAAGACACACAACACTGAGGAACATATATTGCTTTTTTGCTCACAGATTAACATGGTCAAGAAATTTCATGGTGGTCTGCCCACTAATTATAAGCCTTTCTCTTATCATCTTGACTAGTCCTCAAATTACATTATTCTGTCCCATGCCCATGTTCAGAATATTTGAATAATGGTAGAAATCTGGGGAGCTTGTGTTCTGTGGTCATAACCTTCAAGAATACAGATTCATGTCTGGCTTTGGAGGGCACAGCCAAGATGGTGGAGTGAGAGCAATGACTCACCTAAGATCTTAGACAAACTCCTTCAGATACCTCTAAGAGAGAATCTGACCAAACTTTGGAGGTGCAGAATCCAATAGGCTACAGACTGTGGCAGATTCACAGCCTGGGACAGACTGGAAGTTCCAACGTAAAGGATCTGTTCTGCCAGGGTGCTCCCACAGTGCATAGCGCAGCACATCCAGTGCACCTGAGCAGGAGAGGCCCTGCGAAGCCCTAGGCAGCAGCAGGCAGAACCAGCAGAGGGGCAGCTCAGGGTGAGAGACCAGCAGAGCTGAGGGAGTGACAGTCACTGAGCCCCAGATATCAGCCATAGCAGCTGCTGAGACCTTCAGCCTGCAGATCAAATGTCTGTAAGTCACCTAGTAAAACTTCTGAGAGCTAAAATGGCAGAGTAACCAGTAAATGCTCTCTCCTCCCACCTTGTTGACCTTGAAAGAACCATAAAATGTTTCCCCAGAAAATCCTGGGTCAATGGGCACAGTGAAGGGGCAAACAGTCCATAATACCTGAGGCTAGGAAAAATAGCTAAAGGGGATTCCTCTTACTGTGGCAGAGGCAAACCAGCAGAAGAGGGGCCCCAGGGTGGTGAAAACTCATGCTAGGATTCAGGTGTGCCTCATCTCTAGGAAAGAAGGTCCAGGGGAGGTAGAAACTCACGTTATGACTCAGGCTAGCCTCAGTGCTCCAGGAGAAAAAGGAAGACAATAGGGTAGCCAATTCCAACATCATATAGACTATTTTTGAAAATTGGGGAAGACGGAGTCCTCCCAAATTCTTTCTATGATGCAAATATGGTTTTGATACCTAAACCAGGAAGAGACAAAACAGACAAAGAAAATCGTAGACCAATTTCTCTAATAAAATATAGATACAAAAATTTTAAATAAGATTTTAGTGAAAAGAATACAGCACCTTATCATGAGAATAATACATCATGATCAGGTAGGATTCATATCAGGAATGCAGGGCTGGTTCAATATTAGAGAAACTACTAGCATTATCAATCATATCAACAACAAAACTAAAAAAAACACATGATTACCTCAAAAGATGCAGAAAATCTTTTGACAAAATACAACATCCATTCCTATTAAAAACTGTGGAGATTATAGGAATAAAGGGAACTTTCCATAAAATAATAAGCAGTATCTACCTAAAACCTTCAGCAAGCATTATATGCAATGGGGATAAGCTAGATGCATTTCCAATAAGGTCAGGGGTGAAACAAGGATGTCCATTATCACCACTATTATTCAATATTGTACCAGAAATGTTAGCAGTAGCAATTAGACAAGAGAAAGAAATTGAAGGAATAAGAACAGGCGAATAAGAAACTAAGTTATCACTCTTTACAGATGATATGATGATATAGTTAGAGAATCCCAGAGATTCAAGTAAAAAACTACTTGAAATAATAAACAACTTGGGACGGAGCCAAGATGGCGGAGTAGAAAGACGCACATACACGTAGCTCTGAAGCCACAAACCACAGAACGGCTACAGGGGAGAAACTCATGGCGAATTCTGCACCCAGAGACCACGGAATATTGGAGCAAGGGAGATTTCTGTTCTGGAGGGACCTGCAAACCTCTCACGGGGGGTCCTTCGCGCTGCAGACTGGGCACCGGGACTGGGAGCTGAGGGCAGCCCTGCAGCGGCCGTGGCACCGAGAGGAAAAGATCCGAGCGGGCTTCAGGGACGGGATCTCCAGTGGCCACGTGGGTCCCTCCACCCACAGATGGACCTGCAAACCTCTCGCAAAAGGTCCATTGCGCTGCAGACGCGGAGCCCAGCCCAGCCCAGACCTGCTGCGGCCATGGCACCAAGAGAAACAGACCTGAGCAGGCTTCAGGGACAGGATCTCCAGTGGCCGCACAAGTCCCTCCACCCACAGGTGATGGGGGTTGGTGAGAGAGTCTCTTTGGCGGGTCAAGAGGGGAGTGGGGTGCCCCCATGATTCGGGCCCCCCTGGGAGGTAGAAGCTGAGAGGCGGCTGCAGACCGGGGCTCTCCAAGCTGGTGGGAGCCTGGATCCATTGTGGAAGGTCTCTGCATAAACCCCCTGAGAGAACTGAGCCTGAGAGGCGGCCCTGCTCCGACCTGACCACCTGAACTTAATTCTCACACTGAATAGCAGCCCTGCCCCCGCCAAAAGCCCTATGGCTGGAAGCAGCATCTGAATCTCAGACCCCAAACACTGGCTGGGAGGACCAGGAGGCAAGGTGGGTGTGGGGAGAATATTCAGAGGTCAAGTCACTGGCTGGAAAAATGCCCAGAAAAGGGAAAAGAAATAAGACTATTGAAGGCTACTTTCTTGGAGAATAGACATTTCCCCCCTTCCTCTCTGATGAGGAAGAACAATGCTTACCATCAGGCAAAGACACAGAAATCAAGGCTTCTGTGTCCCAGCCCACCCAATGGGCTCAGGCCATGGAAGAGCTCAAAAGGAATTTTGAAAATCAAGTTAGAGAGGTGGAGGAAAAACTGGGAAGAGAAATGAGAGAGATGAAAGAAAAGCATGAAAAGCAGATCAGCTCCCTGCTAAAGGAGAACCAAAAAAATGTTGAAGAAATTAACACCTTGAAAACTAGCCTAACTCAATTGGCAAAAGAGGTTCAAAAAGCCAATGAGGAGAAGAATGCTTCCAAAAGCAGAATTAGCCAAATGGAAAAGGAGATTCAAAAGCTCACTGAAGAAAATAGTACTTTCAAAACTAGAATGACACAGATGGAGGCTAAGGACTCTGCGAGAAAGTATGATATCACAGAACAAAGAGAGAAGAATGGAAAAATGGAAGATAATGTGAAATATATCATTGGAAAAACAACTGACCTGGAAAATAGATTCAGGAGAGACAATTTAAAAATTTTGGGACTACCTGAAAGCCATGATCAAAAGAAGAGCCTAGACATCATCTTCCATGAAATTGTCAAGGAAAACTGCCCTGAGATTCTAGAACCAGAGGGCAAAATAAATATTTAAGGAATCCACAGAACACCGCATGAAAGAGATCCAAAAAGAGAAACTCCTAGGAACATTGTGGCCAAATTCCAGAGTTCCCAGGTCAAGGAGAAAATATTGCAAGCAGCTAGAAAGAAACAATTCAAGTATTGTGGAAATACAATCAGGATAACACAAGATCTAACAACCTCTACATTAAGGGATCGAGGGGCATGGAATAGGATATTCCAGAAGTCAAAGGAACTAGGACTAAAACCAAGAATCACCTACCCAGCAAAACTGAGTATAATACTTCAGGGGAAAAATTGGTCTTTCAATGAAATAGAGGACTTTCAAGCATTCTTGATGAAAAGACCAGAGCTGAAAAGAAAATTTGACTTTCAAACACAAGAATTAAGAGAACCATGAAAAGGTGAACAGCAAAGAGAAGTCATAAGGGACTTACTAAAGTTGAACTGTTTACATTCCTACATGGAAAGACAATATTTGTAACTCTTGAAACATTTCAGTATCTGGGTACTGGGTGGGAGTACACACATACACATGCACACACGCACACATACATAGAGACAGAGTGCACAGAGTGAATTGAAGAGGATGGGATCATATCTTAAAAAAAAATGAAATCAAGCAGTGAGAGAGAAATATATTGGGAGGAGAAAGGGAGAAATTGATTGGGGCAAATTATCTCTCATAAAAGAGGCAAGCAAAAGACTCATTAGTGGAGGGATAAAGAGGGGAGGTGAGAGAAAAACATGAAATCTACTCTCATCACATTCCACTAAAGGAAAAAATAAAATGCACACTCATTTTCGTAGGAAAACCTATCTTACAATACAGGAAAGTGGGGGACAAGAGGACAAGCAGGGTGGGGGGATGATAGAAGGGAGGGCATGGGGAGCAGAATGCAATTCAAGGTCGACACTCATGGGGAGGGATAGGATCAAAAGAGAATAGAAGTAATGGGGGACAGGATAGGATGGAGGGAAATATAGTTAGTCCTATACAACACAACTATTATGGAAGTCATTTGCAAAACTACACAGATTTGGCCTATATTGAATTGCTTGCCTTCCAAAGGGAAGGGGTGGAGAGGGAGGGAGGTAAAGAAGTTGGAACTCAAAGTGTTAGGATCAACTGTCGAGTAATGTTCTTGCCACTAGGAAATAAGAAATACAGGTAAAGGGGTAAAGAAAGCTATCTGGCCCTACAGGACAAAAGAGAAGACGGAGACAAGGGCAGAGAGGGATGATAGAAGAAAGAGTAGATTGGTCACAGGGGCAATTAGAATGCTTGGGTTTGAGGGGGGAGGGGATAAAAGGGGAGAAAATTTGTAACCCAAAATTTTGTGAAAATGAATGTTAAAAATTAAATAAAAAAAAAAGAAATAATAAACAACTTTAGCAAAGTTGCAGGTTATATAATAAGCCCGCACAAATCTTCTGCATTCATATATATTTAGCAACCAAGTCCAACAGCAAGAGATAGAAAGAGAAATCACATTTAAAGCTAGGGTAGACACTATAAAACACTTGGGAGTTTACCTGTCAGACCAAACCCAGGGACTATATGAACAAAATTACAAGACACTTTTTGCACAAATAAAGTCAGATCTAAGTAAGTGTAAAAACATCATTTAATCTTGTGTAGGCCGAGCTAATATAATAAAAATGACAATTCTACCTAAATTAATTTACTTGTTTGGTGCCATATCAATTAAACTATCAGATAAGTATTTTCTAGAGCTGGATAAAATACTATCTAAATTCATCTGGAATAACAAAAGGTCAAGAATATCAAAGGGACTAATGAAAAGAAATGCTAGGGAAGGTGGCCTAGCACTGCCAGATCTCAAATTGTGTTATAAAACAGCAATTATTAAAACCATTTGTTACTGGCTAAGAAACAGAAGGGTAGACAAGTGGAATAGACTAGGCACTCAAGACACAGTAGACAAGAAATATAGCACCCTCCTGTTTGATAAACCCAAGGACCCCAGCATCTGGGATAAGAACTCACTGTTTGACAAAAATTGCTAGAAAAACTGGATAACAGTGTGGAAGAAACTAGGCAAAGACGCATGCCTGACACTGTACACAAGAATAAAGTCCAAATAGGTATGTGATTTAGGCATAAATTTTCATTTTCTTTTTCTATGATTTTTCCCATATATTCCTTCATTTACACAGCTATCTCTGTCTTCCTCCCCCTTACTCATCAATTCTCACCAAGGTCATTTGTGATAGACCTCTAATTGGACTCCTTGTCTAAAATATTTTCTCAATCCATCTAGTCATCATAAAGTTGCCATAATTATTTTCTTAACATATAAATCTGTCCATGTTATTATATTACTCAGTAAACTCCAATGGCTCCTTATTATCTTAAAGATCCTACATAAACTTCTCTAGTATTGAATTTCCTTCATACTCTATATTCTTCCTATCTTTCCAGTCTTCTTACACTCTATGACCAACCCATAATGGCCTACTTGTCCTTCTTCACACAAAATGCTACATCTCCTGTCTCCATCATGGAGTACAATACATGAACACAATTCTGAGATTGTGATCCTTCATTACCTCTACATCTTAGAATCTCAGACTCCCTACAAGGTTTGGCTCAACTACTACTTTCTCAAGGAGGCCTTTCCTCATACTTTCATATCTTCTAGCTACCTCCTCTCTATTCATAATAAATTGGAAGGGAAGAGAAATAATGGGGTTTTGGCTACCTTCAACATATTTATTAAGAACATCATATGTATATGAACCTATGTATATAGAAGCTGTGTCCCTAAAATATAAAATTATAGGGCAGGGACTGTTTTTTAATTTTTTTCTTTATAACTTCAGCACTTTAAATAAGCGACTGGCACACAGATAATGCTTAAGAAATGTTTGTCAGTCTATTGAATGAGTGAATGTCTCCTCATCTAAATTACTCTAGGAAAATGTCTCAAATAAAGTATAAATGTGGATCACGTTTAAGTTTCCATCAGTGAAGGTAACAGGGACTCTACCCACAGAACTACTTGATGTGAATTGTGAGAGTCAGATAATCCTCCCACCATAGAAAATATATAAGATACTAAGGCCTTACATTGGCCTGGAAACACATAGAACAAACAGTACATTAGACCCTTCCATAATTTGAAGACATATTTATGATACTACTGGATTAATGTTTTCCATTCCTCATGGGCCAGTAATATCTGAAAAATCCATAGTAATGTCATGAAAGGTTAGGAAGGTCCAGCTCTCTTCTGATTCTCCATGACATGCCATTAGTACTTCAATTTAAGATGACTATTTTCTTCTTGATCCTTTAATTAAGTACATAGTCTTGTAATTAGTTTTGTTTGTACTGAATTTGTTAGTCTATTGCCACACGCTCTCCTTTGTTCCTCTGTTGCTTTCTGCCTCTCTCTCACTCTCTCTTGTATTATGCCTTGTTCCTAGAAATATACATTCATGAAAGAACCAATGGTGACCAAAGAATTGTGGAATGGGAGGAGTTACCTTGTTTCCAAAGTTGTGCAGTCTGGTCCTAGTCCCTATTATTACTTCAATCTTTTTTTGAGACTATGGTTAGCACCTATTTCTGGTTCTGTATGCATTTTAGCACTTTGGGCATTGGTTATTTTTAGGACTTGCATCCCTGTCCAAAGGTGAGATGCTATCCAAGAAAGTGTGACCCTTTCTTAGAAAAGATGAAAATTCCATCTAGACAAAATCATTACAACACTTCTTCAGAGATATACCTTTCCTCTATTGCACAATCTTCCTCAGATTAGTGGGCCAGAGTATGAAAAAAATAAATTCCTCCCAAAAATCTTCCTTTATAGAAAGCTTAAAACTTTATAGATAACTCCATTTTCTATCAATAGCTCTTCTTGGTTTCCAGTTCATAGAGCATCATGTTTCCCCAAGGATAAACTGATCACCTGAAAGCTCATCACCTTGCAGATTGGCTCAGCTTATCATACCCAACACATTCTGAACTCACTTTGATTGGAGGGCTTGAAGGAAAAGCAATAAACTCTTCCCAAACCCTTCCTTTTATAGAGAGCTTAGAACTTTCTAGGTAACTCTTCGTTTATCATAAGTGGCTCTATGTAACCCTATATAACATGATATCCTCTGGTGGTGACCCACCTTTTAACATTCAGCATATTGTTTTTCATTATTAAATTGTAATCTCTGAGGATAGGGTTTTTTTTTTTCCTTTTCTATTTCCCCAGCACTTAGCTAAGTGCCTATCACATAGTATACTGTTTATAAAGGCTTACTAAATTGAACTGAAAATTATTTAATAGAATCCTATCCTTTCCCTTCCTAGGGAGAGGTGTGCCTCCATCACTTGCCAACTGTCAGTCCCTCCTCTCCATTGTATGCCCGTTACACAGGATTGAATAAGAATATTCTCCCACAGTCATCTCTCCCTCTTTTCCAGTGTTGTACTTTATCATGTATTCAAGCTTTCTGGCTCTGCTAACCATAGTTTTTAAATTCTGCACTGAAAACTGATTTCTCTGCTAACTTCATTCTTTTTCATCTTTTGAATTTTTTAAAAATTTTTCTGTTGAACTAAAGGTTCTTACAATTTTCATCAGACTCTCCCAGGAATCCATAGGATTCATTCTTTTACAGTTGAAGAAACAATCAGGCAGAATTACTTTGATAAGTACTATAAACAGACTTTGAGAGGAAATAATATGAGGTTTCTGGTGCTTGCTGAAGTAGGCCTCTAGAGTTGATTGGATGCAGAGATGCTAAAAAGAGAGCTCAATTTTTTCAAGTTCTCTAGTGTAAATTCTTGAAATTTTAAGTCCTGTACACAAAGGTTCTATCTTCTTATCTTATAGTTTTGATTGTGTCTTTGCTCTGTCTGGTGTATAATTCTTTTCAGATTTTGACACTGGAGAAATTTTCAGAAGCAAACTATTCAACATTGTTGTGTCACATCTAGACATCTTTTTTCTTTTAGATAACTGGTTATCAAAGGGAGGAGAAAGATGTAGGACAGAGTTTGTCAGGTTACTATGGTGGAAATCCACATTAGTGGGACGAATCCACAGAAAATAAGAATACTTTTTACATTTTAAATAAAATTTTATTGTACTTAAAGGTATAAAAACCATTCTTAGCACAAGGACCAAAAAAAAAAAAAAAATAAAATTTTGATTTTATGTTGGACTTATTTCTTTGCCTACCACCACAGGATCCTAACTTAAAAAGTAATAGAAGAAAGAGAAAGGTATTAAAAAATACTTTATTTCTTTTTTATGTAGGATGGACTTGACCTCAATATATTTGTAAGCACATGGGAAGGATCCCGTAGGCAGAGATTGAAAAGATGGAAGATGAGAAAGAAAATGATTGTGGTTGCAACCTTAGCCTTGGCCAGGAGAAAGAGCACCTCTTCAGCAGAGACTAAATCATGATATCATATAATATTGAGATGGTATTTTTTCACTCTTTAATCCCTAGTTATTTTCTCACTAATAGTTTCCCCTCCTAGGTAGAGATCATGCTGGGTATATGAAGTATTCAGTGAAGACTTGCACCTCTGATCGCAGAGCCCTTTTCAGGGCTGCTTATCCATTTTTAGTGTCCATCTTCATCCATTTCTCACCCATGACTCCCAGAAGCTTTAGCATTGGCAGCAATCACACCTGGTAAACCATTTTAACAGATAGCCTAAACTTGGTTGAGGGTAACCAATAGGCCTCAAACTCATGAGTGACTTAGGGGGATGTCTATTCCAAGCATCTCAAGACTTTCCCCAGCACAGTGGGTGGATTAGAACAATTAATTCTAATGAAACACTAATTGTAGAGTTTGGCCAGACAGCAAAGACAACAAGATCATCCACTGCATCTCTTTGAAAACAAAACATAAACAACCTAGATCATGCCCTAAAAGTTTTCAGTCTTTCCCCTCTAGAATCTAAAACTTGGTTTCTCTAATTGCTTTCCTTTATTATCCCTTCAACCTAGAATCCTTGGGGGAGGGTGGGGTGGACAGAAGCATTACCACATGACATCAAACTCTGCCCCTTTATATATGGCCCTTAAACTATACATGATTACCTGCTCCATTTTTTTTCAATCTTGCTGCAGCGGTGCTGGCTTTGCTTCCTATTGCCCTACCCCCATCCTAATTGTTTAATGACTTAAAGCCCAACGCTTCTGGCAGGCCTTAGCCATTTCTATTTCTCTCCTCACTCTACAATCCACCTTCCTCCCAGCAACCTGGTCATCCAAACCAGAAAACAGGCCCTGAAGATTTTAACCTATTCATGCCTAGAATTTTCACCCAGGAGCCCAATTGCTCTGATTGGTGAGTGGCTGTCTTGGCCTACTATTTCAAGCTTGCCCTACCCATGCACTTCTCATTAGCTTCTCTCAAGTCATCTTACTGTGGTTGTGCTGAAAGTAACATATCTTTCTGTCCCTCAAACTCCTGTAGTTCTGGAACTTCTTATGTCTTGCTCCTAGAATGTGAGGGTAAACGTTTCCCTATAGACTACTTATCTTTCCAGTAACTTCACTGATTGAAGTGCTTCTTTCTGGTCTCCACTCCCTTACCAGTATAGTTCCTTCCCCCCTTAGAATGTAAATACCTTGAGGGTAGACAATGTCTGCTTTTGTATTTGCATTCTAGAATACTTAGAATAGTACTTGAAAAGCAAGTAGAAAGTGCTTAATAGTTCTTTTATTCACTCATCTACTTGTTATTCATACAAAGCATTTTAAGAAATGAAAAAAAGAGGAAGCAGACTAAAAGATCTTTCTTTTCTCAGCAAAATATGAGATCTGGTACTCTGTTAAGAGGAAGAAGTGGTATCAGAGGCTTGAGGTGAATTAAAAAGTTTTGGGATAGCCATTGTGGAAAATATAATGGAGATAACAATTAACAAAGAAGGATATGTTTGCTGTGCAGTAATAATAGCCCAGTTCATATTAAAAGAACCCAAACATGTAGTAGATCCAATGAGCACAGATGTGTGACTGGCTTTACTATTCTTTATTATTGTTGTTCAGTCATGTCTGACTGTTCTTGAGCCCATGGATCATACCATCTTTTGAATTTTCTTGATAAAGATATGATTTTCCATTTCATTCTCCAGTGGATTAAGATAAAGTTTAAGTGACTTGCCCAGGGTCGTGGAGCTAGTAAGTGTCTGAGGATGGATTTGTACTCAGGTCTTTTTGATTCCTGGTCCTACACTTTCTCCACTAAGTTACCTAGCTGCCTCCTTAGCATTTATTGGTAGACATTAAATTAAAATGAAGATATCTAATTGGAGTAAATTGGGATTTATTAGAACATGATGAGCAAGAGTAGTGAAAAAGGCAGCAAAAAACACTGCACTGTGTGAAACTGAAATGCTGAACTGTAAGGTCCAGACTGTTTCTTCCAGAGTGAAAGAAAAAGATGAGGGCCAAAAAAAAAAAAAAATACAAAACAAATAAGCTATTGCTTTGGTAACAATATAAATAAGTTTTCTAAAGCTAAATACCCCTTGATCTCTTGACTAATATGGAAAATGATAGATTCTAGTGGTTCTCCAGATCAAAATCAAATTTATTAAATAAGCATGAAACACATTTATTCAATTTAATCTAATATAGCATTTTGTAACTCTGGTAGAAAATATTAATTATTTAACTGCAAGTAATGAGATTGAATGTTAAGTTCTGCCAATGGAAGACATCTAAGAATGATGTAAATAGCCAGAGGCAGTGAGGTAATTTTGTGGATGATAAAGTGCATGCCTGTAGCCTAATATTTTAGATCTTTTCCACAGAAAAATGCTGTGTACTTCTCAAGGGACAATCATTACAACCCTGCCTACAGGCTCAGAGATTGGAGCAAAACTATAAAAAATAGAATATCATTTTCCCTTTCTCTTGCATTCCATTGGAATTATTCACTTGAATTCCAAGGCCCTGGAAAAGAATCCTGCAAGTTTATATTTAAGTTACATGACAGAAAATTAGGTGACTACTTGAATGAGAAAATTGTATATCTGTTAATGAGTAAGTTACAACATTATGTAGTAGAGGGACATAGACTGAAAGATAGAAAACCCAGGTCATAATTCCTGCTCTGTCACTTGTTGGCATGACCCATAAACTTTGTTGGGCTCAATTTGCTCATCTGTATGAAGGAGTAGTTAGAATGGATGGTCTCTAGAATCCTTCCATTTTCATTGTCATTTTAGTGCTTCTACTTTATGACCCTAGTCTGTCAGTCAGAATGACAGTAAGAACAAAACATGGCAGTCCGGATGAGTTTTAGAGAAGAGTACAATGGAACTATAAGTTTATTTGTTGTGAATGTTATGCTTTATAAGGTTGTATATTTTTGTCAAATGTCATATATCATGTCAAAAAACAGACTCATATTGAACTTAGATTAAAAATTCTAATTAGATAAGTAATATGTAAATATATACATATAAGTTTGTATATATATATATATATATATATATATATGTGTGTTTATGTGTACATATATATGTGTGTGTGTATGTGTGTGTGTGTGTATAGGGATTTATATTATTACTATTAAATTTTGTGGTAGAAGTATAGTAGATGGAATGCCTGACTGGGCATTTGAAGGACATGAATTTAAATTCTGCTTCAGATACTTACCAGCTCTGTGACTCTGGACAAATTAGTCAACTTCTCTCAGAACCAGTTTCCTTATTTGGAAAAGGAGGGTAGTAATACTACCCTCCTAATTTTCTAATAGGGCCATGGTAAAACTTAAGAGACCTGAGTACATGAAAGATTTTGTAGATATTTGAGAGCTCTCTAAGTTAGAATTTAAAAAAATAAATTTAGTCCATCATTCAACCTTTTTGAAATAAATTTCCATTCTGATTGTCACCCCTTATATTAAGTGTCCTTTCAGTTTTGTGCAGTCGGAAACTTTGATAAACAATTCCATCTATGCAGAATCACAATTCAGAGTTAGGCAGGACTTTACTGCTGAAGTAATCCAACTTATAAAAAAAGAAGGAAGGTAAGACAGAAGAAAAAAATTAACATTTATTAAGCACCTGTTGAGTCAGGCACTGTGTTAATTGCCATTACAAATATGATCTTATTTGATTGCTTAATAAATAAGTAAGAACTCCTCTAACTCACATTAATATAGTGCTTCAAGTGTTACAGAACAGAGTAGTAAGACATCATTCATGGCAGCCCCTCAAACACTTGAAGACAAATATTTTGTGTCCCCTACATATTTTCTTTTCCCTTCTAAATTCTTAATATAAACACGGTTTTCAATAAGCTCATTATCCTGTTTATCTTCTGGATACAACCTCAGTTTGTCAATGTGCTTCTTAAAATGTGGTACCCAGAACTAAACACAGTAGTCCAGATGCAATCTAATGAGACTAGATTAAAACAGAATGATGTCTGGATGCCTCTACGAATGAAGTCTCACATTGTACCAACATTCCTTAGCTTCAGCATCAAACTGATTCATGTTGTGCTTGTACTGCTGGAAAAGACATTCATTGGTGGTACCCGACTAATTTGTTGGAATACAGTTTCTTGGTTTTAGTCATACACTTCTGAGGTCAGAAATTTCTGAAAAGAGCTAGAACTCCTTGTTGTCTTTTCATTCAGATGATAAGAAGCCAAGTTAACAACCTGAACCATTACCCATATGAATCAAAACTTGAAGAGAGTTTTAATACTTAAAAAAAAAATAACTTAACTTGAGTAAGACAAAGCCTTAGGGAAATCTAACCCTGCTTACATTTAAGGTCCCTAGGAAACACTGTTTTTATGACAGGTTGAAATTCATGAAAATTCAGTGTTTCCATACAGTTAGTAATCTAACCATGCTGCCACTCTCCTCTGCTAGTATATCTGAAATTTTGAAAGTCAGCACAGGACTTTTGCTTGTATCTTTATTAAGACTCATGTTGTCATATTTGTCCCAATTTTCTAGCTTGTTGTGATGTTTTTGTGTTTTGTTATTTTTTTTTTTTGCAATGACCTCTAGTTTTGTTTCTTGTGAAATTTGGCAAGCATGGCATATCTATGCCTTAATGCAACTGATACAACTGTTGAATATGTTAGGGCCAAGAACAAATCTCTTTAGCATTTATGTCACTCCTTTCTACAAATTGACATCAATTCTACTAATGCTTTCTTTTGTGGTCTCACTCTTTATCCAAATCCATGTACTACTTAATCATTTTCTTCCCTATTTTCCCTCTACATTGTTAGAATGAAAACTTGACCAAAAGCTTTGCTGATACTCAAATATATTTAGTTTACTTGATCTACTAGCATAATAAACCTGTCAAAAAGGGAAAGAAGGTTTGTCTGGAATTAGCATGTTTTTAACAAACCCATGTGTATGCATAATGAACATTATTTTCTTTTCTAAATACTCAAAAGTTATTTTTTGGTTAAAATCTTCTATGATTTTTTCTATGAATTTTTCTATGAATCATAACAGATTTCATATGCCTATTGCCTGAAGAATCTCTTCTTTATCCTTTTTTGAAAATCACAGCATTTACTCATCCCATCATGTAGCCCTTCTCTAGTTTTCCATGATGTTTCAAAGTGGAGTGAAAAATTGTTCACCAACCACTTCTTCAATTTTGTCTGCTTTTAAAATTATAGGACATAGCTGAGTGGGTGTGAACTCACAAGGGAGCAGCTAATAACTTCTATACTATCTTTTTTACTTACTTTGGATTTGACCTCCTTGTCAATATTTCTTAATCTGTCCTGTTTCAGACTAAAGATAAATTGTCTTCTCTGAGTATATGGAAGCCAAAGGAAAGTGGAACACTGCTGCATTCTAACTGGACTCAATTATCCCATCATCTTAATTATTCTCATAAGAAAACAAATTCCTTCTTTAATCTTCTGACTTCAAGTGAGATTTTAAACTTTCAGTGAGATCTTATTAGAATCCAAATTTACCATTTCTATATATTTTATCTTAGTTCTATCATTGTGTCAATAAATGAAACCAAATGAGTATGGCATCATATATTTTTTTATTAACTTATGCTAGTACATAGTGATCGCTACTTTCTTTTAAAAGTACTCACAAATTATTATTTTAATGATAAATTCCATAATGTTCCCAATAATTAAAGTCAAATTTATAGTTACCAATTTATACTTTGAAGAACCTATTTTTTAAATTTAATTATATTTTCCCATCTCTTTAGTTTCTGTTCTCTCTAGTATTTCAATAGATCACTCATATTTGCTTAGATTTTACATTTATTTATTCTTTCAATACCTGATATATACTTTATTAAGTTCTGGTTACTTGAACTCACAGAATTCTAGGAACTCTCTTGTGATCTCCTTCCATACAAATGGTTTCAATTGCTAGTAATCATTGTCTTCATTGAGGGAGGGAAGTGTCTGTGTGGAGTAACAAGAGTTCAACAGTTCTGACATATTTGTAATTATGCTCATTATCCAATTTCCTACGAAACAATGGTCTTCTCTCTTCTCTGATCTTTCTCTTGCCCTTAATATAGCTTTTAAAATTTCTTTCCTATCTATTCTCTTTTACCTTTAGCATTCATCAACAGCTTAAGATATTTCTAAGGTTTAGAAATACAGATATTATTGTGTTAGATCTATGAAAGTATTTTTCTATTCCTATTCATTTATGTTTATTTACTCTCCAGCTTCAGTATGTATCTTCCAGTGTGCATCTTTTAAAAACCTGAATTAACTAATGAAGTTCTTATGTAGAAATGTCTATTTAAAAATCCCATTTTATTTCTCTGACTGGAATTATTTTTTATTTTTGTTAGAAAGAAACATTCCTCTGGAACTAATTGACTTTGTAGATTCTTGAGTCATCAGATCATACGATCCTTTCCTTGAGCTTTCCAACATGTAGTTCTTTGAAAGTCTAAGGTAGTCACTGAACTCTACCTTTATTAAAAGACTACAATTGTATCAGGCCTGGAGTCAGGAATATCTGAGAAAAAACTGGCCTGAGACAAGTTATTTAATCCTGCTTACCTCAGTTTTCTCATCTGTACAATAAGTTGGCGAATGAAATGACAAACCACTCCAATATCTTTGCCAAGAAAATTCCAAATGGGGTCGCAAAGTGTTGGATGTGACTGAACAAGAGCATTTGATTCATTCATATGTTGTATACTGTGTTGAGCACTGAGGATACAGAGAAAGGCAAAAGTTAGTCCCTGCTTTCAAGGAGCTCACAGTATAATGGGGGAGACAACAAGTAAACCACTCCATACAAATAAGCTATATACAAAAGGAATGGGAAATAATCAACAAATGAAAGGAACTAAAATTAATGGGACTGGGAAAGGCTTCTTGGAAAAGGCTGGGATTTTATTTGGGACTTGATGGAAACCAGGGAAGCCAAGGAAGCCAGGAGAAGGACATGAGAAGGAACGGACTGCTAGGCATGGGATACAGTCTGAAGAAATACCTAGAGTCAGGAAATTGAGTATTTCTTTTCAAGAAACAGCAAGGAAAAGCCAGGCAAGAGTAATGTCCCCAAAACCTTAAGAAAAGTGAATATCAAGGAGAAGAAGGTCATTGATAGTGTCAAAGCCTACAAAGAGGTATAGAAAGATAAGTATCAATAAAAAGTCATTAGATTGACAATTAAAAAATCTTCAGTAATGGGAGAGAGCAGTTGAATGATGTGTCGACGTCCAACTGTGAAGAGTTAAGAAGACAAGGAGAGGAGAAAAAAGTGAATGCAACTGTTTTAGAGGGCTTCCTTAAGGAGTCTAGCCCCAAAGGGGAGGAGAGATATTTGATAATATCTAATGGATGCATTAAGTGAAGATATTTTGAGGATGGAGGAGATATGAGCATGTTTGGAGGCAGTAGGGAAGCAACTCAGATAGATATCTCAATAACAATTTGACTTTCCCTCCTCTCCCCCAAGCCCACTGACAGATTTGTTAACATCTGTTCTTAAGTTTTGTCAACACAATGGGAACTTCAGAACCTTGCAGATCCTGGTGCTTCACTTGTCCACAGCACAGCCATCATTTAACAGTAGGTGACACTTGCAGCCATGTATAATTAAAGGGCTCATTTTAGCAAAATTACACACTGTGAAACAGATCCCAATGGAGGGGGGAAGCAAGGTAGCACATGCTTCACTGTGTACTTAAGACTGTGACAGGGAACAAGCCCAGCTGGGAGCATGCCAATTTGGGCTGCAATTTCTGAGGTCAGATCCAGCAAAGAAAATATATAGAAAAACAAATTACTTTACAATTCTACATTACTCATGTGACAAATGGATCAACAAGATAATTAAAAAAAACTTTTCTCCTCTTCTATTTTACTCAATGAGACTGATGAAAATTTTAAACAAAACACAGGTGATTCACTTGCTTGATGCAGGTGGAGAGTAATATTGTATTTCCACGTTGTTTTGAATATTGGCTTTAAGTATAATAGTTCACAATTCTTCGGCACTTTTCAGCTTACATAAGAATTCTTCCAACAGGTCCAAGTGTTAGGAACGCAGAATTGAGATGATTTTTGACAAATCAAAAGTGAAAATTCAACATCTTTGGTTTTTCAGCAGTATATTATCAGCCTTTTCATTAAGATATCTGGAGCCAAAACCCCATTAAAGTAGCAAACTGCATCTCTTTTGGAAAGCAGACAGACAGTTTGGAATCAATTAAGGGTTATTACATCCCAGAATGATCTAAAAGTCCCCAGAATGATATTGTTCTAATAATCCAATATATGGTTATGAGTTTAATATTTCAAAGACCTGTCTCACTAAACTTCTGCACTTGTTACAGAGGTAACTCTATTTTACCTTAGCATCAGATTTTTAAAAAAAATCTCAGTTATTGATCAACAATCAACAAGCATTTATTCAACACCTACCGTGTGCCCGATTGAGCTAAGGACTGACAGTAAGGCAAAAATGAAACAGTTTTTGTCTTTACAGATCTTACATTGTACCAGATTACATTATGTCCAATAGATTCAAAACAATATTTGAATAACTCATTTTTTCTTATTTGGAGATGAAAAGAGTAACCAATAATAGTATAGTTCTACAGAATTAACTGGAAGAGGGATATTATCAAAGCAGGCACCCTGGCATACACAGGAGGCCTACTATCACAGATTCATTGATCTGCTTTTCTAAAAGAAAAGGTAACTCTTGAGAGATTAACAATCTCCTTTAATCAAGCACATATATATCATTCACCAATAGAGAAAAATACAAGAAAAGAAACAAAGAGCAACAGACAAGCTTCCACCTGTCTGACCCTAGTTATCAGAAAGGGAAGTACCAACATTTGGGTTTTCAAAGCTTCTGGGCTGCTTAGCAGCTTGTCAGAATCTCTTTACATGCACATAAAGCTTCTTCCAAAAGCTAAGCCCCAAAGTAAACCTCACTCTCAGAGAATTTATATACTTTTAGAGCCAGAGGGCGTCACAACTCTTGAAAAGCAGTGCCTCATTAAAAACTTAAAAGTTGTGGGCCTACATTCAAATGTTCCCAGATCAAATTCTCCTTAATGAGCAGGCCCATTAATGTGTGGGGAAGATCTTTAATCACATTATTCAATCAGAGGCACTTGATAATACTAAAAAAGAAAAAAACATTATCAATATAGATATATGTACCAGGCAAGCATGCTCAAATGTTATAAGGAGATCTGGGTTTAAATCCATATTCTGACACTATGAAACTATAGACAAATTATGTAACACTATGTACATTATGTAACATTACGTAAGTCTTAGATATTTTCTTTATAAAATACGGATAAGAATATTTTGCCCATTTCACAATGTAGTTGTGGGAAAAAAATAATTTTTTGTAAATAAACTTTTATATAAATATAAGGTTTTATTTATGAATTGGGTCCTCGGTCTTAGCTCAGGCAAAACCTAAATGAAGAAAAAAATGTTCTAAGATACTGTGCCACATTTCTTTGATCTAAGCACCTCTTCCATCTCCTGGCATTACACCCTGTCATTTTGTGGTGCATTTGGCTGCCAAAGACTCCCTTCTTTGTTGTCTTACACAGATCTTCCCTCTATGGGCAAGGGGCCAGAATTCTAAATTACTTCTTCATACATCAAAACAAAACTGATCCTATTTCCACACTGTACTAACATCACTTGGTAGGTTTTTTTAGCAATAAGTTTGACAACTTGGATATGTATGTTGCATAAACATAAGGGCATGTTATTTTAGTGATAAAAGGATGCTTAGAGATCATTTGATGTTACCCTCTTATTTTATACATATTGAAAGAGAGGTGGAGTGGCCTGCTGAAAACTGCACAGGTAGGAAGTGGTAAAGCTAGTCCTTAAACTCAGGTCTATGAGTTGCTTATGGTCACAATTTTCAATTTATTACAGAAAAAACATTGTGTAGAAGACATGTATTTCTTATAAATCCATTCATCACATAGAAAATAGTAGTCATAGATTTTGAAGAAGAATTATAATGTCAAGGTTATTGTTGTTCAGTCATATCTGACTTTTTGTGACTCCACTTTGAAGTTTTCTTGGTAAAGATACTGGAGTGGTTTGCCATTTTGTCTCCAGCTCATTTTACAGATAAGGAAACTGAGGTAAACAAGGTTAAGTGACTTGTCCAGGGACACATTACTAGTATCTTAGGAAAGTGTCTCAGGAAAAGGAGTCTTTCCTACTTTAAGACCAGTGCTATATTCACTGCACCCCCAAGCTGCAGGTCAAGGTAGCTTTGGACAATTTCATTTTGGAATTTAAATGCAATTTTTATTAAATAGCAAAGGTAAAAATTCAGGAATAGGTAAAAAACTATAATTTATTTAGTATTTTAGAGTTAAAAAAGTGTTTTCATATATAGGGTTCTGAAACTGGCATACTCATTTTAAAAGAGTAAACCTGAAAGATTAAACTACCTACTAATGGTTAACATCGCTAGTAAGTTTCAGACTCAGGAACCAAACTCAGGTCTTCCCTACTCAAGTTCAACATTCAGTCTAGCATGTCATCTCACCTATTGTACCAGAGTGACTGAATACATTCTGTCCTGCTAAGAAATATTAGAATTAAATGCCACCTTCATTAAGTTGCAGCTTTATTGAAATGAATTTTATTTAGTTGGTAGAAATTCCTGTCATTGATAGTTCTGTTATTTAAATTAATTGGGAATTATGAAGATAAATGCATTCTTACATTACTTTGCAATATACTAGTTTTCCAAGATTTCCTCATGACTCATTTCCAGATTTGGGCCCAAAGGATAGAGGATACTGTCATAGGCAAGGCGGATGGAATGGTATGCAAATGGTCTGATGGCTGGACAGAAGCGGATGTATGAACCATACATTTCCTATGTATTTTAAAAGCAAAAGAAGGTTTACAAGCACAAAGCAAAGAAAATCCTCAACTTCTGATCTATGGAAGGAATCTCCTCATAAACATTCCTTTAGGGTGACCTACCAGCAACAGTGACAAAAATCCATAGAGATTTACTAGGCCCCCAAATGACTGTAAACTTTGCTGTTAACTTTGAATTTATTGCTAGAAATTCAAAGATTCTCTTGGATGAATCTGAGACTCTTGCATCCAGTGGAGTAGACCACATGATCATACAGGAAAATGACAAATCGAAATGTCATAAAAGATATCTGAGGAATAATTTCTTCTATTAAAGGTTCTATCTCAAAATGATAGCTGTAACTCTATTGTCAGTGAATATCACATAATTATTTATATTCTATTCCCTGAGAAATAAACACTGCAATGGCTTCCATAAAAATTATTTACAATTAAGTATCTTTTAGAGAAAAAAAAAAACTTTAAATAGATATGTATAGACATTTCCAAAAAAAGTTTCATTAAATATTTGACCTTAGCTTAAAAATGTATTAAAAAAAAAAACTTCTACAATTTCATTACCTCAATGTTAAAAATGTTAATAAAGTATTCATTCAAGAAATATTTATTAAATGATTGCATTGTGCAAAGAATGACCGAAAACACTAGTGGATATACAAAGATAAATGAGATACAGCTTTTGTCACTGAGCAATTTACACAAAAGTAAGATAAATGACAAGTACACACATACATACATACACACAAATGAAATACAAATACAAATAAAATGCCAAAGAAAAATATGGACTATTAGTTCAAAACTAGATCATTAGGAAAAAATAATCAATCTGGATTTTGAACTTTAAATAAAAGAGTAGAAAAATGGTTGGGTAGTGTAGTTTTTTATTTTGGCAGGCTTTTCCCTCCTAATTTTAAGTTACTGCTTAACCTGGAAAGAATGCACTAGAAAATGATTTATAGGAGTGTTCACCCAGTTCTTTATAATCTGCTCCGATGATTATCTCACCTTTTCTTAGCCTCATCAATTTTATAGACACTAATGATGTATTATTCTGAGTTCAGAACTGGAAACTACTTTTAAATCTAATTCTCCAAATAAGGTCTGAACCTAAAAGACTGGAGAGACATACGATCAAAATTTTCGAAAAACAATAATATTGCAGTTGGAAGTACAGCCCTTTGACTTCAAGGGCCACACTTGAAGACTAGAAAGCCATATGTAGCTTTGAGGCTTCCCCACCCCTACAATAACAGAAGCACAGAATTAAGAGCTGGGAAAAATCTTAGAGTTCATATGCTTCACTAGTTGATTTCATCAATATAGACATTTCCTACAGATCACAAGACTGGGAACTGAAAGGAAACTCAATGGACATCTAGCCCAATACAGCAAAGGAATCCCCAGTATGACATATTAACCAAGAGATTGTGTAGCCTCTGCTTAAAGACTTCAAGGGGCTCCTACACTTCTTTGTGTCATAGACCCCTTTGGCACTTCTGATAAGTCCTCTATGGACTTTTTCTCAAAGAAATGTTTCTACATAATTTAAAAAAATGTTAAACTTCAGTTAGAGGTTAGTGAAAATAAAGTTAGTGAAAATAAAGATACACACACACATACACATATACATATACATATACATATACATATACATATACATATACATATACATATACATATACATATATATCTACATCCCATCCAAATTCATGGACTCCCTGAAATCTATTTATGGATACTTTGGGCACATGTGGATAAAGGATCCATTGAGGATTTGAACTTCTTTATAAGTCCCTAAATTGATGCAATGCAATTTGCATTAATCTAATTAATTTGATTCTTTTACTAATCTATTAATTAATCTATTAATCTAATATTCTTCACTTTTTTAAATAAACAATTATTGTTCTGATTATACAACTTTTTGATTATTTCTTTCACACTGCTTCTCATATACAAATCAGTAATATTCTACAACCTATTGTGATTCACAATTTTGAATTTTTGGAGACTGGTATTCCATAAATCATAAACATAAAGCACATGGGTATAGTATCAAAATTAAAAGATGAATTTTTATTTTATGGAAAACATCAGGGATTATTCAATGAACTCTGAAATTCCTGAAATGTAACAGTGCTTTCCTCCTATTCAATGTCTGACTTGGTTTCTTATTCAGTAACATTCTTAATCCAAGTTACTGATGTATCAGCCCTGTGGACTTAATGTTAGTATCTGATAATGCTTTAATGATTAGTCTCTTCCAGATTAGGATTTACCTTTTAAATGGGTTCACCAAATCCATGAATCAAATGGAATGCCTGAAAGTAGTAATCTGAGGCCTCTTGGTGGGTCCATAAGAAAGAAATTTGAGGTCAGCTCTAACTTTCATTGACTTTAAAATCCCAACATAGTTATTATCTGTTTTAACTACATTATAGCTGACCCTTTAGTATATGTGAATTAATTAATATATTTTCTCCATCCTAACGTTCAGAATTTGTAAGTAGAAAGTATATTTTCAAATGAACTTCCCCCTAAGGATCCGAATTACTCCATATTCATTATTCTTCAGTTACTTTCAGCTGATGTGCTTTGTGAGTATCTCTTTCCCCTTCCAATTCACCTTCAGTGAAAAGATGGAAGAAGAGAGAGAGAGTGAGATAAATGTTTCCAACTTGTAGCTGTATCATTGGGCACAGTTTTTGATTAATTATAGAGTTTTATTTCATAAACACCTAGCTGTCTGAATATGGAAACAACACATTTAATTAAGTGCAAAACACCAGAGTATAAAGTATAGTCAACTTTTGGTCTTTTTAAAAATAAGACAAACCACAAGACATTTCTATTCATTCTTTTATTCATATTTTTAATATTAACAGAAATTCCCCTTTGTTTCACTTATTATTTTAAAATTTGTCATATCTGTCACCCCAATATTCTTTATTAACTATATATAAAATATAAGGTTAGGATCTTAAAAGTTTACTTAAAAAAAGCTAAATCATGTGGTAAGAACAAAGATAACATCAAATATAATAAAGCAGAAGATTCTTTAGTTTTAAAATACGTTTAAGTAAAATTTAAAAATATAGAAATTGAGAATTTCAGTAGGTAAATAGTATAATATTTGACTAACAACAGACACTTTCCAATTAATCAGCTCATATTTAAATACTATGGAAAACAAAGTTTTACATTAGTTGAATTTATCTAAGAATAAGTACCATTTTTCATATTTCCACCATATGCCAATTTATTTGTGTTTATATATTCTAAATATATCTATTCCTGAGCCTGAAAGCAGAAACAAATATACACACTTTGATGGGACTGGGAAAGGAGAAGTAAAGTTGTTCAGAGAGAGAAACTAGTACTTCCTAAAAGTTGAATTTTCTTGATTCTTGGAATTACATGGGAATGGACTTGATGCAAGTGATAATGAGAAAAAAAACTTACTTCCTCAAAATGCTCATCATGTATCGCTGTTGCTTCAATGAGAAAACATCTAAACTTTACAACGTCCATATCTTTTCTGCTCCTCTGGGAACTTCTCCATGTTTCTATTGATGATGATACCCTTCCACCCATCTCATCATTCTAGTTGTAAAGAAAATTGGTTTTTGAATTTCACTGAAATAATCTTATAGCTGTTCTAGATAGGCTATACTAATGGTGGAAATTGCTAATTTGTTTCTCTATCTTTCCAACCTAAATAACACATAGGATTGTTGTGAGAATACAATGAGTGGATATAGGCAAAAACTCATTTGGAAATGGTAAAAGTACTAAGGAAATGCAAGGGATTAATGTAAGGTCTTTAAAAAAAGCAGGTAGGCCTTTTAAAATTTGTTTTTCTTGACATCATGCAATTGCCAAAATAAATTTCTAATGAAGCACTTTGACCACGTCACCACCTTTTCTAAGCTCAATGACTGTCTTGCCATTAGCAACCTCCCCTATTTGGGCACTTAAAAGATATTCAGAATAGGCATACAGCCTACATTTTCAATCTTGTTTTATATTGTACTCCTTCCTGAAATTCATATCCTACCAAAACTGCCCTACCTACTCCCCCTCCCCTCTGCCTTAGGATGCTGCTAGCTTCTTTCAAATCTTATCATAGAAGACCTCTTCTGGTTCTCAGTAGCAACTAGCGCCTTCCACTCTCTACCTGTAGTAAATGTGTGGTATTTATTTTATATTTAAATTGTATTGACTTATTTATGTTTACATTGATTTTTCCTAATAAGATATAAGATCACTGTACCTACAGCACCTAGAATAGAGTTTTCTACAAAGTAGGTATTTATCAGTTCTTCATTGAATGAATGGAATGATGAATAAATGGAATCAATCAACTAGCTTTTCATTTGAGGTTTAATTTTAAGGGGAGTCATTCAATAAATATTAAGTTCTACTGTTTTTCAGGCACTGTGCTAAACTCTGAGGATAAAAAAAGGCAAAAAATAATAATCCTTGTCCTCAAGTGAACAAATTTGTAAAAACAAGGTATATATATATATATATATATATATATATATATATATATATATATATATATATATATATATATATATATATATATATATATATATATATATATATATATATATATATATATGTATATATATGTATATATATATGGTAAGTAGGAAATAATTAAGAAAGGGTAGACACTTGAATTAAGCAGAATTGGGAAAAGCTTCTTACAGAAAATAGGATTTTAATAGGGACTTAAAGGAAGCCAGGAAAGCTAGTAGATAGAGATGAAGAGGGAGAGCATTGCAGGTATTAGTAATAGCCAAAGATAAAGAGCTAAGAGACAGAGTGAGTGTTTTATTTGTGAAAAGCTAAGGATACAAGTGACTGGATATAAGTACACACCTCATCACTTAATGGACAAGCAGACAAAAAAGGTTGCAGGGGGGAGGTTATGAGAGGCTTTAAACACAAAATACAAAACAGCATTTTGTGTTTATTCCTGGAAGCAAGAGGGAGCTTCTGGAGTTTGTTGGATAGCAGGGGAGAAATGATTGGATCTTAACTTAAGAAAAATTCCTTTGGTGACTTAATGAAGGATGGATTAGAGGTGGGGGAGACTTGACATAGGCGTACTCACCTGGAGTCTATCACAATAGTTTAGTTGTAAGGAGATGAAGTCCTTCACCAGAATGGTGGCAGTGCCAGAGGAAAGAAGGGGGCATATTCGTGAGATATTGGAAAGTTGAAATTGATAGATTGTGGCCCAGATTGTATTGGATTGGGGGTGAGACATAGTAAGGAATCAAAGATTACAGCCACGTTGTGAGCCTGTGAGAATGGGAGGATGATATTGTTCCATAGAGTAATAGCGAAGGTCAGAGGAAGAAAGCTTTTGGCAGGAGGGAAACATAACAAGTTGAATTTTAGACATATTGAGTTTAATACGTCTACTGAACATTCAGTTTAAAATGTCTGAGAGGCAGTTGAAGATACAAGATTGGATATCTACAGAGTAGATTAGAACAAAATAGGTAGATCTGAGAATCATTAGGATAGAATTCAAAATTAAATTCTTGGGAGCTGAGGTGATCACCAAGTGAAGTAGTATAGAATGAGAAGACCCACCATACAATCTCATAGGACATCTATAGCAAGGCTATGTAATCTGCATGACCATCCAGAAAAGGAGACTGAGAAGGAGGTGTCAGTCTGAGAAACAAAAAAAGTGATATTATGAAAACCTAGGGAAAAGAAAGTAGCCAGGAGCAAAGGGTGATAAGCAGTGTGAAAGGCTGCAAAGAACTTGAGAATAAGGTTTGAGAAAAGATTTTTGGATGGGTAGGGGTGAAGAAAGAGAAGGAGAGGAAAAGTAAGTGAGGCATCTATTAGCACAAATGGCTGAAGATATGCAGGAAGGTACTGTAGAAGGCTTAAGTGAGAGGTTTTTGAGGATATGGGAGATATACATATGTTTATGCAGTAGACAAGGCAGTACATAGTGAGAGACTGAAAATTAATGATCAAGTGGGAATGATAGAAGGGACAATATGATGGAGGATAGGAGATGGAAAAGGATAACTATTACTCTTGGTACTTTTTTAAATCAAAATATGTGGAGACTTTATTCAGAAATAAATTCTGGTTCAAAGTCTCATTTTAAAAATACTAGGCATGCTCAGGGATAAAAAGAACTATCATTCATGAAGTACCCTGAAGCATAAAATCATTATCCAGTCTTTTCAATTGGAGTCCCTTCACTTTCTTGAATTTCTGCTTCTTTATTTCATCGTTTCAGCTTAAAAAATAAATGAACTATGTTCAGGCTTATATTGAGATATTTTGATAAGTTATTAGAAAGTCTGAATACTTATTCAAACTACAGCCAATAACACCAAATTCAATGATAGGAAATGTACTACTTTAAGATAAATTAGGATTTAAAATATATCAAAGGGATACTTTATTCTTCTTAGAACCTTATTAAAATTCATTCCCCCGGGCTACAGTGCCTCTGTGTGCTTCCCTCTCATTTACAGAAAATGAGATGAAAGAATCAGGAACCTGTGTATTTTATTGATGCCTACCCAACTCACAAGGGGCATTGTTTTTGTTTCTAAAGGTTAGTGAGAAGCGCTTTCCCTTATGATTTAATCATTTCTTCTTTTAATTTGGTTTCTATTTCTTTCATTACATTTGCCTCTAAAACTTCCATTAGCCATTGTTCCCATTAGTATTGAACTGAGGTCATAACCTCCTTTATTCCAAGGGAAAATTGAAATTAAGAACTGTAATTAGCAGAAGTGAACTTCTGCATTCCACCTTCATACATCTTTATCTTTCCCCACACACCATTTTTTTCTCTTAATTTGGAGCTAGTGATTATGTCTCATCCATCCAATCTTTACCCAGTAAACAGTGCCTTCTTCTTTCTTCCTTGCTATGTGTTTCTATTTGTTTTGGGATAATTTCCTTACTCCATCTTCTTCTTAAGCATAGTTCTCCATCTTTGAGAATGCTTGTCTCATCCATACTACTCTCATTGTTTTACTCCGACTCCCTGTTTTCCTTTCTTGTCACTTAACTTTAACATTCTCATCTTTTGTTATTATCTAAATGAGAATATCTGTTACTACTTAGAGGCAGCATAGATAGGGAAAAGGACATGGAATCAGGAAGACTAGAGTTCAAATCCTATTTAAGACATCTACTACCTGTGCAATCACAGATAAATCATTTAGTCTCTCTGTGTCTCAGACCCTTCATTTATAAAATGAAATGGGTAGACCTGATGGCCTTTTATAGCTTTGTACCTTATAATTTCAAATCATGGGATTCTATGTTTTCACTTACTTAACTTGTGCAGAAGAATTTCACTTTCTAGATTTTTCAATTTTTTTCATAGTTATTTTTTCAAACAAGACCATTTCCACACACACACACAAAAAAATAAAGATTGTGCATCAAAATGTGAATCTCTGTTAATTACATCTTGATTTTAAAAAGAGATTTAAGAACCACTACTAGGTCTGTATCCCAAACTGATCATAAAAAGGGGAAAAGACTTACATGTGCAAAAATATTTATAGCAACTCTTTCCATGGTGGTAAAATGTTGGAAATTAAGGGGATGCCTATCAGTTGGGAATGACTGAATAAGTTGTGGTATATGAATGTAATAGAATACTATTGTCCAACAAGAAATGATGAATAGGTAGATTTCAGAAAATCCTGGAAAGACTTGTATGAACTGATGCAAAGTGAAATGAGAAGAACCAGCAAAACATTTATGCTGTATCAGCAACATTTTGTGATGATCAACTATGAGCGATTCAGTTCTTCTCAGTAACACAAGTAAGAGAAGTACAAACGACTAACCCAGATAAAGAACTGATGGACTCAATGCCAATTGAAGCTTTTTAAAATTTTATTCTTTTTTTCTTTTGATCTGTTCCTTCTTTCACAATTATGACTAATATGGAAATATTTTTACATGATAGCACATGTATAAACTATATCAAATTGCCTACCATTTTCAAATTAGGGGAGAGAATGGAAGGAGGGAGGAAAAGTTGGAACTCAAAATCTTATAAAAACAAGTGTATAAAATTTTCTTGACATGTAATTGGGGAAAATAAAATACTATTAAACTTAAAACAATAAGTAAAATTAAAAATAGATTTTAAAATATTTCATTGATAGGATTTTTTTTTTGCATCATTGTCACTTCTTTTCTAGTTCACTATCCACCCATGAAAGCCTTTTATGATAACTAATTGTTATAATAAAACAGCAAATTTCTCACATTGGAAATGTATAAAAATATATGTAATGTCTCCTTTTTGACCCATGTTCTATTCCGTCTCTGCCAAAAGGTGGAAGACACTTTTTAAGATCATTCTTCTGAGGTTATTATTTGTTATTGCATTGATACAGAATTCCTTTGTTTTTCAAATTTGTTTTTCTTTACAATAATGTAGTATTTCTAGAGATTGTTCTCCTGGTTCTGTTTATTTCATTCAGAACCAATTCCTACAATTCTTCCCAGGTTTCCCTGAATCTGTCTCTTTTCTCATTTTGTGGGCACAATAATATTCCACCGGAAAGAGATACTGCCATTTATGTTATAAAATTCTAGTTGATGTGGTTCCACATTTTTCCCATTTCTTTGCTACAGTTGAAAAAAGTACTGCTATAAATATTTTTAGACACCTATATTTCCCCCTATGTATTTGGCCCCTTTGTGAATAGCATGCAAGTAGTGATGTCTCTGGGTTGAGCTCATTGTTTATTAACTCTGGGTTATTAAGAGCTTCTTATGTGCATGGTATTGTGCCAGGAACTTGGATTCAAACACAAAAAAATGGAACATCTCACATTCTAACTGGAAATGAGAGTATCAGGACTTTAGCTGGTACCAAAAATGATTCAATGTAATTATTTATCATTGAAAAAGAATAAAAGTTGGGAGTATCAGAAAAAAACACAGGGAGAAGCAAAAATGTACATATAATCTGGGCATGGTTTACCTAGTTGTATGAGCAGTCAATCCACACTCTCTGTATGCTTCTATAAAGGAAAGGGAGTCTTAGTTATACTTTGAATTAAGGTAGGAATTCTGAGAGAAATAAGTGAGTACAGAATCTATTTTAGACCTAGGTACTGCTTTTTTCAAAGACGTGAAATCAATATCACATACTGGGAACCACTAGACATCCACTTTTGCTGGAGTGAAGACTATATGAAGGAGAACACTATAAAAAGATGTCTCACCTTACAAGTACCAAAAAATCTTTAAAAATGTCAGTTGTGGAAAGCAGTCTTGCATTAAACAATGAGTTTAGCAATTCTGATTTTTAATAAATTCAATATAAGTAATTTAATATTTTCCTGTTATAATATGGAATATTTTTATACAACTTGGATTGGTATTTTCTTCTCAATTCAGTCCCACTATCAATTTACACATAGACTTACATCAGTGCAAACTGGTCAGGTCTCACTACTTGGAGCATAATATTTTACTCATTGGCAACATATCATCTAACTCCAGGGATAAGAGGAAGTGTCACCATCTTCTTGCAAAATACTTGTTGCTCAGTTTCACTTGAAGACTCATATTTGCCACCATTACTCAACAATTTCTATTCCTGTGAATCTTGAATTTTCTCAGTTGCACCTGTGAAGCTTCTATGTGTAGAAGTTATTTACCATATAACTATCCTATAGCACTGACTCCTCGATCAGGAGAGGAAAAAAATGGTGACTGGAGTAAGATAGTAGGTGTATTTGTGTTGGAGACAGGTTGTGTTGGAGGTGGGAATGACTACTATAAGAAAGGTGAGATCCAACTTCTTTTCTTACCCTTCCACTGGGAGATCACCTATCCCTTATAGTTAGGTCATATCTATCCAGGGAGAGACTCAACATACTTGGGGTGGCATCACATCCTCTACTTTGTCCTAATAAATTGTCACCTAGTAACTAACACTCTGGTAATAAGATTTAAAATTAGTTAAGCTGGTCCTGGGATGGCAAATATGATCCAGGATATGAAGTCTTTTCACTTTCATATAACTTAATAGACCTTGAAATATACTTCATGACTTTTAAATCCCAGAGTCATGTTCACAAAACAATGAGGCACTAAAATAGAATTTCAGTGATAGATATACATATGTGCTTGTACATATTTACTATAAAATAGTTTTCTTCCTCATTAGTTTCTCCTTCCTTTTTTGACTTCAAGCTATTTGAAGGAAAATATGATTTTTTATTAAAAAATGTAAGTCAAGTGATATATATTCCTATATGGTTTTACTGATTTAAAACAGAATATGGCTAATATTTGGACTGAAATAGTTCAGCCTAGTCCAATACTTAAAAATCCTTACTAAAGCAAGATGAAAAAAGCAGAATATGTTGCACCTACCATTTTATACTATATTCACCCACCTACATAGTTAGAGTAGATGCCAAAACAAAACATATTTAGCATGAGCTTCTATTGGGAGTAGCTGGGATCACTTCATGCTCATTTTCCCATTAGACCTCTGTAAAGTGGAGAAACACTAATGTTTAGTACTTAGTTCAAGACCTCATAAAATGTGGATCTGTGCAGCCAGTGCAAAAATAAATGATGGATTTTAAAGAAAAGTAGGTGTTAGGCTCAAATCCAAACATGATGTAGACATAAAAAAATATATTCTACTTTGCTTGTATTCTTTCTGCTGTCATTTACAGTTTTGGAGAAACATTAAATGTGTCTATACATGAGAAGTAGAATGGAAAACTAAGGTCAATTCGTTTTTGGTCCTAAATAATTCAGTCCCCAAAGCCTGTTTAATGTACAAGTATATGTGGATATGGACAAGACAAAAGAGATTTTACATATATATGTGTACATAGATAGATATGTATATACGTATATATTATATATATACATATGTGTATATATGTGTAGTTATGTAGTTTTAAAGATATAAATCTACATCTCCCATTTATCTGTCTTTCTGACTGTCTTTAAATTGCTGAGAAGATAGTCTCAAAGCTACGCTTTCATTGTGAGTAAGCTAGTAATATAAGGAGCAATTGGGAGAAGCTGAATGGGTAAATTTATATAAGGACAATTTTATAAATTAAATGCAAGTTTTTTGGCTGAATTATTTTTTTGAAAGCTCCTTCCTTTACAAGGTTCTCTCAATCAACACAGCACAGTTAGTTAAGGATTCAGGTTAACATACTGCCCCTGAGTATGTAACATATGCTGAAAATGGCCCTTGGCAGCCTTTTCTGAATATCCATATTTGCTCTATGAATTCATTACAGAGTATTGTCTTTGCCAAAGAAGGAAATAAATAATGTTTCTGTGGTTTGATTTTAGAAACAGGGCTTTAAAGTTGGTCCTATTTTTGACTGAAAGTATATTGCAACCTTAACAGAAACTTATGCAAGGCTAAAATTACCAAGTGAAAGTGTACAATGACTTTGTGAAGAGTTAAAGAAAATGGCAAATGTGTTTGGATAATAGCATGGTGAGGGTTGGCTCTGTGGGGAAATGTCCAGATGGTAAGAGGATGAAAGGATATAATTAAAGAAAGTCATAAATATGTGTTAGATGTGGGGGTTAGATTTGATTTGCATGGCTCTTTTTATTCCCCTCTTATCATGAGGAAGACAAAATGTCTAGGTTATTATGGAGACTAAACCATAATAAGGTTGCTATCATAGTCACAGAAGTATAAGAGAGGGGAAGCATTTTTTAACTTATTCTTTTAATTCTCTTAATCATAGAATATGAAAAGTTAGAGCTGGATAAGACCTTAGAGGTCATCTTGTCCCACAGACCCATTTTATAGAGTCCCAAGATTGCATAGGAAGTCAGAGATGCAGTTGGATTAGAAACTGTGTCTCTAGGCTCCAGGGTCACTTTTTATTATTTAGTTTCCAATTGATTTTTTTTTTGGTTTCTCTTTCCATGGCCTTTTATTACATGTAATTTTTAATGCATTATGATCTGAAACGGATGCATTGATTATCTCTACCTTTCTGCACTGGATTGTGAGATTTTCATGTCCTAGTACATGGTCAATTTTTGTAAATGTTCCATGTACTGCTGAGAAAAAAGTATATTCCTTTCTATTCCCATTTAATTTTCTCCAAAGATCTATCATATCTACCTTATCCAGAGTTTTATTTACCTCCTTAACCTCTTTCTTGTTTATTTTGAGGTTGGATTTATCGAGTTCAGAGAGGGGGAGGTTGAGGTCCCCCACTAGTATAGTTTTGCTATCAATTTCTTCCTTCAACTCCCCCAACCTCTCCTCTAAGAATCTGGATGCTATACCACTTGGAGCATACATGTTTAGTAATGATATTGCTTCATTGTCTATGGTGCCTTTTAGCAGGATATAGTTTCCATCCCTATCCCTTTTGATTAGATCTATTTCTGCTTTTGCTTTGTCTGAGATTAGGATTGCTACTCCTGCCTTTCTTACATGAGCTGAAGCACAATATATTCTGCTCCATCCTTTGACCTTTATCCTATGTGTATCCCCCCGTTTCAAATGTGTTTCTTGTAAGCAGCATATTGTTGGATTATGGCTTTTAATCCATTCTGCTATCCATCTCTGTTTTATGGGAGAGTTTATTCCATTCACATTCACAGTTATGATTACAATCTGTGTATTTCCCTCCAACCTCTTTCCCACCATTTGTGCTTTTAGCTCTCCCGTCTCCCTTCCCCTCCTCAATAGTATTCACTTTTCTCCCCCTCCTCCTGCAGCCTTCCCCTCCTTCTTTTGACCCCCCTCCCTTTTAGTCCCCTTTACTCTTATTGCTTCTTTCCTCCCTTTTAGCCACCCTCCCCTTTCTTCCCCCTTCCCCTCCTACTACCTATAGAGCTAGTTAGGCTTATCTACTTAAGATTATTGTTCCCTCCTTTGAACAAATCAGATGAGAGTACCTCTCAAACAATGCTCATCTCCCTCCCCTCCTTCCCTCTACTATAGTTTTGTACTTCTTCCTGTGATATAATTTGCCATTTTCTGCTTCCCCCTTTCCACACCTCCTATTACATTCCCTTCTCATACTTCAATCATATTTTTGCCATGACATCATTTACTTTATGCCCGTTCCCTCTACATATATCCCTTTTATCATAATAGCTGCACAGTTCTCAAGATTAACAGGTATCATCTTCCCTTATAGGGAGGTAAACAGTTTGCCCTAATTGAGTAGCAAGTTTTTATTTTTGTTTTTTCCCCTCTGTTTACCTTTTTATGGTTCTCTGGAGAGCTGCATTTGAAGATCAAATTGTCTATTGAGTTCTGGTGTTTTGGTCAGGAAGCTCTGGAAATCCCTTATTTCGTTGAATGACTTTCTCCTTGCCTGAAATGTTATGCTGAACTTTGCTGGGTAGTTGATCCTTGGTTGAAGTCCCAACTCCTTTGCTTTACGGAATATTGGGTTCCAATTCTTTCGATCTTTTAATGTAGAAGCTGCAAGGTCCTGTGTGATCCTGACTGTGTGTCCTTGATATTTGAATTGTTTCTTTCTGGCTGCTTGTAGTATTTTCTCCTTCACTTGATAGCTCTGGAATTTGGCAACTATATTTCTTGGGGTTTTGAGTTTGGGATCCCTTTCGGGAGGGGAACGGTGGATTCTTTCGATGACTATTTTGCCCTCTGAGTCTAGTACTTCTGGACAGTTTTCTTTGATGATTTCCTGGAAGATATTGTCCAGACTCTTTTCTTCATCATGGGTTTCTGGCAGGCCAATAATTCTTCGATTTTCTCTCCTGGATCTATTTTCCAGGTCAGTTGTTTTTCCAATTAAATATTTTACATTTTCTTCTATCTTTTCATTCTTTAGATTTTGTTTGACTGATTCTTGTTGCCTCACTGAGTCATTAGTTTCTACTTGCCCAATTCTAATCTTCATCGTAGTGTTTTCTTCAGTTAGCTTTTGCATCTCCTTTTCCATCTGACCAATTTTTCCCTTTAAGGAGCTATTTTCTCCATTTAATTTTTGTACTTCTTTTTCCATTCGACCAATTTTCCCAGTTAGGCTTTGGGTTTCCTTTTCCATCTGATCAATTTTCCCAATTAGGTTTTGGGTTTCCTTTTCCATTTGATTAGCTCTTACTTTTAGGGAATTATTCTCTCCAGTTAATTTTTGAGCTTCCTTTTCCATTTCTTCAATTTTCTTTTTCAGGGTGATGTTCTCATCAGTGAATTCTTTTTTTATAGTTTTAAAATCATTGGCCAGTTTTTCTTTTATATCCTTCTTCAGACGTTCCAGGTAATCTAGTTGTGCTTGCGAGAAATTCATAGTCCCATCTGAGGTTTCAGATGGAAGTACAGTCTCAGCTCTAACCTCTTTGGTGTTTGTGTTTTGGTAGTTATCCCCATAGAAAGATTCTATGGTTTTTTCACTTTTCGTCTGCTTTTTCCGATTCATGATGTTGGCTGAGTGTTGTAGCTTTTGGTTCTTTCAGTCAGAAGGTACAGATCTTTAAGTTGAGCTGATGTGTGTCTAGGCTAAAAGCAGGCTTTTTTTTTTGTTTCCCAAATCAACCCTGGGGTTAGCTTGTTAGGTATGTGGGAGGGGTGGTCTGTCCTCAGGATATCTCCTCAGCTGACTTGAGGCAAAGGCAAGGTCAGGGGATGATGATCCCAACTTCCCTATTGTCTTCCCTTTTCCCCTGGAGGGCTGGGGCACGCCTAGAAGCTAATGCGTGTTCCCGCCCCTCCTTGGGCTCCTCTCCTGGCTCTGAGGCTTGCCTGGGTCTCAGTGCGAATTTTCTCTGCCCTGGGTCGTCTGTCCCTCCAGCCGTCTCCGCTACCGTTGGAAGAATCCCCCTTTGCCACTTTTCCAGCCTCTGGTGTTATGAGACCACCCGCCCCCTTCTGCTGTTCCCGCTGATCCAGGATTAATCTGGGGAAGAATTTTATGGTTCCCTCACGGTCATCAGGGGGGAGGAGAGAGCACTTACTGATCACTCTGCCATCCCAGTTCCTGGAAGTTCAAGTAGTGACCCACCGAAGTCCGTCTTCAGGCTGAAGATTTCAAGGGCTGCTGCGCTGATGTCTGGCACTCAGCGGCTCTCACCGGCTCGGCCTGGCTTATCTCCTGCTCCGCTGGTCTCGCCCGCCACTCTCAGGCTCCTCTGGTCCCCTCCGCCCTGCTGCGCTGACCGCGCCCCGCTGTGCGCCGGGGTCTTACCCCCGCGGAACAGATCCCTCCCGTGTACCCTCCGGTCCAGCCTGGGCTCCGAATCCGTCAAAGTCCGTCACCCACTGGATTCTACACCTCCAAAGTCTGGTCAGACTCTCCCCCCGGAGATATCCAGAGGAGTTTGTCCAGGAGCTTAGGTGAGTTGTTGCTTTCACTCCCGTCACTTTTTATTATGCCATTTTCATTTAAACTATTTTATTATATGATCTAGTTGTTTCAAAGAACACCCAAGGAGCAAATTAAATTTAATTATTGTAGGGAAAATATCTTTTAAATTTAAGTGGCCTACAATCCATTTGGAAGAGCTTCCTAAAGAGAATTTTTGGGAAAAACTGACAAGAATCTGGGTGGCCAGTGTAGGGTTTGGGTATCTGCACCAGTAGAGGTCCTTCTGTACTAAAAAGAATCATGACTCCACAAGAGTGTCAAACTAAATCCTAACAAATTACTTTTTGACAGAGAATACCTGGAAATCGGGTGAATAAAATAGCTGGACTACTTATCTAAGGGAAAGTTCTCTCAGTTGCCACTTTGCCCAGCCAATAGGCAGGGTTTCCACAAGTCTCTTCTATATAGTACCTCTTTAAAGCATAGCAAGTATATGTACCTCCTTCCTAGGGCACGCTAAAAAATATCTCATTGTCCTCTGAGAAAGTCAGGTGCTCATTTCATTCCAGGAATATGAACTATTTGGCACAATTCTCTTAATTTCAGTAGCACAGGATCTTTGTCAGCCAGGCTTTCATTTTAGTTTTGCATGTTTAGAACCTGGAACTTAACAAATGCTGCTTCTTTCTGTTGTTTTAATCATAAGTCTCTGCCACAGACCTGAATTAGGAGTCTTGATCTAGAATTAGTATCTACGTATTTAGCTTTTATACTGTCAAAAAGTGAAATCAAAGCATTGCAAGGCAAATATTGTGATAACATAATCTGAGTAGGACTTAATCACACAATTACACCCACTAGGTAACTGAGAGAAGGAAATCCATTCTTGTGTGCATCTGAACTGGCATTCTAAATTATAGATGTAACTTTGAAGCAGAATGAGCTTCCATCATTTTGCCCCTTTAGGCATATACAATTTAATTTTAATTTTTACTTTTCTCATTATCATGTAAATATCACTGTGCTTGCTTGGAATGGTTTATATCTTCAGTATAATCTTTACTTTTGGATTTGTAATTACACAACTATAGCAAAGAGCTTCACTGACTGTCCTTGTGCAAGATGTTATTTTTCTAATTCACCCTCTCCCATTTTCTAATTCACTCTCTCCCACCCATCAATTTTACACCACATACACACAAACGTGCATACATTGTGAGTACATAAAATCAATCATTGATTTCTGACTGTGGACAAAATCTCTCTGTCTCTGTGTCTTTGTCTCTCTCTGTCTCTCCCTCCCTTCTTCTGGCCTTTCCTCCCTCCTTTTCTCCCTCTCTTTCTTTGCCTCTCTCTCCCATGTATTCCATGTTCTTCAAATTTTCTTGTAATATCTCTCTTTATATCTAGGTCATGTATCCATTTTGACCTTATCATGGTGAATGGTGTAAGATATTGTCCATTCCCAAATTTTTCCACACAGCTCCAATTTTCTCAAGAATTTTTAACAACTAATGAATTCTTACCCCCCAAACTAAAATTTTACTACTGTAAAATAAAGTTATTATAATCATTTGCTACTGTAAATTTCATGTGTACTCTGTTCCACTGATGTATCTCTCTGTTTCTTAGCCAGTACCAGATACTTTTGATAATGACTGCCTTACAATATAGTTTAAGATCTAGTACTGTAAACCTTAATTTGTACATTAAAGCTGTCATGAACTGGCAAGAACCCATGCACGTATGGTAAAAAAGAAACCAGGATGAGTCTCAAGTTAAGCAACAAGTTTAGTCACAAAGAGTTAGTAGAAATAAATTAAATGTTCTCTGATTCTCTCCCTCCTTTTTTCTAAAACTTTGGAGGCACACCATGTCTGTGTCTGCCCTCATCCCTTGACAATATTAGTTATCTTTTCCTGAAAATCAACACTGTTAATAGTGGACTAGACTATTGATGAAGGCTGTGAGATAACACTAACCATCATAGTCTGATGGCTACTTTTAAGCTAGAGGTAGACTGTACAACCTATGCCTTTTTAAAGCTATGCTTGCTTAAAATTTCATTGATTTCATTTTCTTATGTGGGCTCTAGTGGTTTAAAGTAAGACAACTTAACTCCAATAAGATTGACAAGATAGTAGAGGATGACCTAGAGATCAATGAGTAACTCACAGAAGGAGAAGCACATAAATGCTTCTGCTGTGACTTGCAAATCAAGATGTTATTCTCACTTGTGATCATTTCAGTCAGATGCATGAATAAGAATAAATCACTAGGATTAGTTGTCCCAGCCAATATTTTATATCACAGAGTCTACTAAGATGTCAACCTATTTCCTTCCACAAAGCAGAAAATACTGAGGAAGGAGGGATGTTACAAAATTTCACAAACATAACCATCCCTATAATCTCTTTCAAGAAAAGAAAAACAATTGAAAATGCTTATCTTATCATCAAGTAGTATTACTCATGAAAGAACATTTTCCAGAATCAACAAAGTACTATAGTCCTCCTAATTTCTATCCTAACTTGACACTCGCTAGCTGTGTGACCTTGGGCAAGTCACTTAACCCCAACTGCCTCATTCTGGGTCATCTCCAGTCATCCTGATGAATATCTGCTCACTGGATTCAGATGGCTCTGGAGGAGAAGTGAGGCTAGTGACCTACACAGCCCTCCCTCACTCAAAACAAAGTCAAGTGCAAATCATGTCGTTACTTCTTTGATGGCATGGCCTTCTTTGGCAATGAAGGACGAACACAACTAAAGCTTTTGGAAGAATTTTTGTGACCAGTAGTCTTTTAAACTTACAGTGCTCTACCAAGTTATTAACCTTGCCCTGGGCTCTCTTTTAAATAATTTTAAAATGTTATTTTTATATTAAAGTGACCAATATCAGCAATCATGAACATTTCCAAACAGAAAAAAAGCAAAAAACTAGAAATGACTTCCATTTGAAATTGTGATTCACTTGTTTATATCTTAAAAAATGCATACAACTATTAAATTGAATTTTGTAATAGCAACATTGCCATACTTTTCTGTGTCCCCTTCTGATCTTTCCTTCTCTGCTCTTCTGCATATTTATGAAATGCTTCATTGACACTATTTTTCTTCTACTTTTTTTGCATCTCTGTAACTATTCTAATAACTCTTCCTTCTCCAATAATTAAAATAAGAAGCTCTTCTTTGTAATAAATAAAACAAAATTACAATTTTTTCTGAAAATAAATGATTCATCTGTACCTTTACTGCATCTCATCTGTGCAAAGAACTAGAAATTCTGAGTTTTCAATTCATTCTCCTGGAATTGTGACTAATCATCACACTGGTCAATGTTCTTAAGTTTTTCAGTAATTTTCTTTTACGAGATTATACTCTTTGTCTGAATAACTCTCCAGGTCTTTCATATTTTATTCTACACCAGGTCATATTAGTTCTATCAATTTTATTCGAAATCCATCTCTTAATCATTTCTTATAGTTAACTAATATCTCATTAGGTTTATACACAAAATTTATTGAATATCAACTCAGTTTCTAGTTCTTTGCTACAATTGTCACTATAAATAATTACATAGGAGTCCTTTCCTTCTTCTCCTTTAGTTGAAAATTTTGACTGTATAATGCCTTCTACACCTAAATCTCCTGTTCTTTGTCCTATTATCATTCATACTTTGTCAAACACATTCTACAGAACTCTCTACCTCTCTGTGAGGAGGAAGGCAGCTTATTTTATCATCTGGTCTCTGAAATAATGGTTGGTTATTATACTGATAAGAGTTTTTCAAAATTGTTGTTCTTTACCATAATTTTGTCATTCTCTCTCAACAGTACTGCTTTTGATGATTTCATTAGTTCTCATTGGTTCAACTATCCTCTCTTTGCATAAAACTCTCAAATCTCTACATACAGATTCGGCCTCTACCTGTAACTACAGTAACATATCACCAAATACCTATTAGACATTTCTTGGTGAATATCACATAGACATCTTAAAGTCAGTATATCCAAAATAGAAATAAGTTTTTCTCCTAAAATCTATACATAGATTGCAATTATTTTCCTTACTCTGACCATGTATTTTCCTGCCATTTTAAATAAAGTTCAGTAGTTCCTTCTTGCTTCTTGCTATGATAAAATCTTCCCCTGTTTGATATTTAAAGCTTATGATAAGAGCTAGGGTCTATAAAATATGTAAAGAATTTTATATAGATTGGCTCATTTGTTCCCTCATAAAGCCCTTCACTATCTGGTTCCAACATTCCTTTCCATGCTTATGACACAGTTCTCTCCTTTAGCACTCTGCATCACAGCCAAACTGCTCTACTTGCCATTCCCTCTCAACAGTATTTCACAACCTGTATCACAGGCAGTCCCTTGTGCCTAAAATACATTCTGTCCTCACATCAACTTTATGAAATCTTTGACTTCTTAATAGGTTTTGTTCAAGTGCAACCTATGAAACAACCACCCAGATCTCCCAGTTGTTAATGTACACTCCTCCCCGCCCACAGAAATATTTTGTATGTGCTTTCTGTATGTTCTGTGTTAGTTTCTCTGAATTTTTGCTATTTACCCTATTAGACTGCAGCTCCTTTAGTGTTAGGCAATGGAGTTACTTAGTGGATATAATGCCAGGCCTTGAGATAGGAAGATTAATCTTCTTGAGTTCAAATCTGACCTCAGACCCGTGTAACCCTGGACAAGTCACTTAAACTCTGTTTGCCTCAACTTCTTTGCTGTAATATGAGCTGGAGAGGTAAATGGCAAACCACTCCAGTATCTTTGCCAAGAAAACCCTAAATGAGGTTACAAAGAATCTGGCAAAACTAAAATGACTGAACAAAAACCTAAATGATTGGGTCCATTTTTTCTTTTTGAGTAGCATTTAGGACAATACCTATCATATAGTAGATTCTAAATAGGTGAGCTATTTTTTTAATTAACAAAATCTATATATCTCCTACAATGTATAAGATGATTTATCACTCCAAATAATTATATCCAGATGAATAAGGTGATTTATGAACCATAGAATTTCAGAGCTTGAAGGCACTTGGAGATTAACTCATTCCTCAAATTCTCATTTTACAGACAAGGAAATTGAAACTCTGAGGACTAAATTTACTTACTCAGGGGATCATGTAGCTCATTAGTGGCTGAGTTTAGATTAGAATTCAGGTCTTCTCATTCACAAAACTTTTTGATTTCCACAACCTTAGAGGTTGAAGAGGCAGAGCTTCAAAAACAGGTATGATCTGAAAATCTTAACTAGTATTTTAAAGTAAAAGACACTAGTGTGCTAAGAAATATAAAAAATACCCTCTTTAGTGTATTCCCTCGTTACCCCAGGACCATACCATTAGCGGCAGCACTATAACAGAGCAATGGTTCTTAGAATATACTCATGTCAATATGCAGGCATGTGCTTACTTTCCATAACACTTGAAGGTCAATGTTTTCTGTCAACATACTGATAAAAGTTACTTGGTCTGATGTGTCTTTCTCTGTGCCTACAAGAATTAAATGAAAATGCCCTTGACATTTTAAATGATTTCAAGGGATCTTCAGATGTGATAAATAGTTTAATATTCTAACTGCTAGACATTCACACAATGTACTTCAAAATATGAAGCTCAAATGGGACAGTTGTGTAGGTACGATAGGCAAAATTTGGTTAAATTGAAGTCAACAATTTTATTATTCTGTCCTCAGGTATGGCAGTAAAATCTCAAAACATTTGGATTTTATTATGTGAGTCAATGCCTCTTAATAGCTATGTATGATCTTGGACAATTTACTTAATCCTTCTTGGTTTTACTTTCTAGAAGGCTCAATTCAAGCTCCTTCTTCCTCTCCTCGTGCTCAAATTCCCAGTGCCATCAATGCTTCAACTTCCTTGTATTTATTTTGTATATATTTCTAGATACCTTTGTTACGTGGACATTTATGTCCTCTGTTATATATTTTCATTTTTGCATTTCTCTTTTCACCACCTAGCAGGGTGCTGGTCACACAATAAGCACTTAATAAATGCTTGCTGATTGATTGAAATGTGAAAATCAGAAAAAAATGGTTGTGTTGTAGAATTAAATTAAAAAATATTTTAATTTGGATAGAAACATGAAATAATATACATCTTCAGGATTTTTCATGCTCTCTTTAGGCTAGGAAAATTGCTCATGGTCAGTTAAAGATCAGAGAAAAATGGAAACACAGTAGTGGAGACACTAATCTGGTTTAGCCATAGTAACAATACTTATTTATAGGCACCAACCCACATGTTGTCAACCACAGATTCAGTGATACTTGAGATAAGTGAGAAGGGAAAAAACATCCATATCCTGAGCTCTGTCTTTTCTAATCCATCCTACACAGATGTCAACATAATCTGCTCCAAAAGCAATCTTAACTATGTCACTTTGTCTTCATGTTAGGACAAAGCTTCCCTCACCTGCAACTAGGTCCAGGTTCCAAATCATTCCAGCTTCCTTCCAGCCATTGACTAAGACACCAGTTTTAGAATAAAGGGCATTGTGCTGTGTGCCCTGCTGTTACATTTGTCATGTAGAAGGTGATACTTAAATTATGTCTTGAAACAAAAGAGGTTTTCTAGGAGACAGATTGCAAAATGTTCTTATGTCTGATGGAGGCACGACAATTTATTCAGCTTCCAAGCTTCATAACCTAACTTAGGTATTATTTTAACTCCTTACTCTCCCTCATCCCACATTTGCAGTTAGTTGCTAAATCTTGTCATTTCTACCTTCCCAATGTCTCTTGTGTCTGACCAGTTTTTACTATCCATGCAACTATTACCTTAGTTAAGATCTTAATCACATTGTGCTTAGATCAGTGCATCAACTTGCTAACTGATTTCCGTCATGTCTCTCCACATTCTTGTTCTTGCTCCATAGTCCTCACCATCAAAGCGTTTTCCTTAAGTGTATATCTGACCATGGCACAGTTCTACTCAACCCACTCAAGTGGCTCCCTATTACATAGAGAATAAAATATAAGTTCTTTTGTTTAGCTTTTGAAATGTGTAAGGACTTGGCTTCAATCTATATTTCCAGATTCATTACCCATTAATGCCTCTCTCACACTCTCCAGGGCAGCCCAACATTCTCCATTTTTCTTTCATATAACACTCCATCTTTCATCTCAGCGATCATGCTAAGAATTCTCTCTCTACCTCTACCTAGTGAAATCTCTATTCCTGGATAGAATCCTTTCCCTTACGTCCTGAAAAATATGTAAAGGTATTCAAAAAAGTATAAGGGGATTCTCTTTGCCTTTGTAGCAAAATATAAAATTATTACTGGGGTAAAAATAATTCTGGCCTTTCAATATAATAAAAGAAGTAAAAAATACAGCTTGTAAAACACAAAGAAAGAAGCTTCCTTCTCCCTTTTGAATTCCATGACTCAAGGAGTAGATAAAATTTAAGCACTCCCTTCAACAAGATGTTTTTCCTAATGCTCTTGACCCCCCCAACTTCTAGCAAAACTACTATATTCATATTTAGTAGTTAAATATAGCTAGTTTATGAATGCTCTTCAACCTTATTCTTTGAATAGTTTTATGTGTATAGGTTCTTCATATTATACTTTGTGCCCCTTGAAATGAGGAAATGTTTCATCTGTTGTATTTTTACACACTCACTCCCCAGCCTCTAACATAGTTGCTGTCATTTAAATGGTTGCTCCAATATATAATTGTTAATAGATGTGTTATATCCCTCTAAATGAAGGTCAGCTTCTTAAGAGCAGCACTTGTTTTAAATTGGTGTCTGTGTAGATCTAACACCTAGCTAAATGCCTTAGATACAACACTTTTTGAACTGAATTGATTTTTCCAGGCAAGAGTTCAGCCACTCAGATAAAACACTGTCATGCAAGAGAAATCTTAAAGTTTAGGAGCCTACATTAGCACCTATATCTCTTGCAGATGTGCACAGTTTTATTATTAAATCTTTTAGTCCAGTGCTTTTTAAAACTGCCAATTATATCAAGCACAAATCTGTAAACCTAATAATGGTATCACTTGTTGCAATTTGTTTTGGAGGAGTTATCCTAAAATATGTGTCATTAAATTTACTTGTGATAGATTTAGCTAAACAGAATAGTAACAGCAACAACTCATCTTTTTGAAATACTTTTGTTTTCAGAATGCTTTGTATACTTTATCTCACCCCAACCCCCCTTTCATTCCTGCCAGCCATCTTGTGAGGCTGACATTACAAGTATTCTTGGTCTCACTTTATAGAAGAAATATGCTCAGAGAGGTAAGGGAACTTGATCACTGCTAATAAGTGACTTCTACAAATTTCATGACTTCAAATCAGTCTTGTTATTGTTGTTTTTCCCCCACTATAAAAAGAAAATATTTCTCCCTTATTTCAGAGAAGACTACTAATGTTTGAGAAATGGTGGGTGTTTTGGAAATCAATTTATATTAAAAATTAAAGAAGCTAGATTCTGAAAATCATCAGGACAACTGGAAAACATGCTATTTATGTTTATGGAAATGGAATTAAAATTGCAAATGCAAAGTATTTTTTTACTTCTTTTACTAGTAAAATCTGAAATGAAAGATGAATAAGGATTATTTTTTTAATTTTATTTTTCATTTTTAACACAGTTTATAACAGATAAAACAATTCAAACAATTACAACTTTTGGTCAGGTGATATTTCTTTTTAAAACATTTATAATATGAACCACAAAAGAATTTTTTTCATCATAAACCAATTGGGACACAAATAATATTGGCCTTTGCTAACTTCACAAGCTCTTGACCTAATTGTCTCCACTGTATTACTAAGAATTAAAGGACCCTAACTTATTGTTGTTGGTCTAAAGTCCTATGCTTAATAGCTTAATTTTAGACTTAACTTCAGATGTCCCCCTACCATCTGGTATTAAATTTACAAACCTTTTGACTGTAGGAAATTGCCACCAAGAGTTGGGACATTGCAGGGACACAATATCTCCCGAACTTCATGTCAATTCCAGGCAGGATTAAATTGTCCACTTGCATTCAGTCAGGCTTAATGTCTGCCAGGTGTCAGTGGGGAAATTGAGTCAGAAGAATTCTATCTCAGCCCAGGCTGAACAGCTGCTTTCCCACCCTTCCCATGAGATCACCTTTTGCAGTTCATACCAGTATCTCAGCAGCTTACTGGCATCATGGATTGGAGGCTCAGACCACCTTTCTTGCTATCCATACCTGGAATTAGACTCAGACTCAAATCTTGTTCAGTGGAGGAGAAAAGGGAGACGGGGAAAGGGGAAAAAATGAAGCTATTCTCTCCACATGTGGCTAAAGGAAGGAATAACATGCTCACTAAATTTGATATGAAAATTTATATCACACCACAGAAAAGTAAGAGAGGAGGTAACAAGTTGGGTGAGGGGAATGTTAGAAGGGAGAGCAAATGGGAGAAGGGAGTCACTAGAAATAAACATTTCGAGAAGGGACAAGGTCAATTGTGGGGAAAAAAATAAGGGGGGATAGAGCAGGGCAGAATGTAATATAATTAGTATTACACAACATGAGTATTATGGAAGTCTTTTGCAAAACAACACATATTTAGTCTGTATTGAATTGCTTGCCTTCTCAGTGGGGCTGAGGAGGGAGGGTGAAGGGAGAGAAGTTGTAATTCAAAGTATTAGCAATGGATGTTGAGAATTTTTATTCTATATAATCGGGAAATAAGAAATACGGGGAATGGGATGTAGAAATGTATCTTCCCCTACAAGAAAAGAGAGAAGATGGGGATAAGGGAAGGGTGGGATGTGATAGAAGGGAGGGCACATTGAAGGAAGGAGTAATTTGAATGCAAGGTATCTTAAACTATCCCCTCACCCACCATTAACGTTACAGTGGGCCTCAAGACAACAGCGCCATAGCACCAGTAAACAGCTAGGGACTGCACTAGCATAAGAAGTCTCAGATAGTGCCCCTTCCACCACAGGTGCAGAGCTCAAATTTAAAAGAAAGGAAAAAGCCCAACTGAAAATGCTTACTTGAATAAAATAGAGGAAGAACAGATCAAGGAATTAGGCACGCAATTTAAAAAATTAGAAAAAGGGGGGGCGGAGCCAAGATGGCGGAGTAAAAGCAACGACTCACCTAAGCTCCTGGACAAACTCCTCTGGATATCTCTGAAAGGAGAAGCTGACCAGACTTTGGAGGTGTAGAATCCAGTGGGTAACAGACTTTGACAGACTCAGAGCCCAGGTTGGACTGGAAGGTCCACGGGAAGGATCTGTTCCGCGGGGGTGAGCACCCAGCGCACAGCGCAGCGTGGTCAGTGCAGCGGGGCAGAAGGGACCTGAGAAGCCCGAGAGCAGCGGGCGAAACCAGCGGAGCAGGAGACAAGCCAAACCGAGCCGGTGAGAGCCGCTGAGTGCCAGATATCAGTGCAGCAGCCCTTGAAACCTTCAGCCTGAAGACTAAACTTCAGTAAGTCACCTACTTGAACTTCCGGGAGCCAGGATGGTGGAGTGATCAGTAAATGCTCTCTCCTCCCCGCTGATGACCGTGAAAGAACCATAAAATACTTCCCCAGATAAATCCTGGATCAGTGGGAACAGCAGAAGGGGGCAAATAGTCTCATAACAGCAGAGGCTAGAAAACTAGCAAAGGGGGATTCTTCCTACTGTGGCGGAGGCAATCTGGAAGGACAGATGACCCAGGGCAGAGAAAATTCGAACTGAGAGCCAGGCAAGCCTCAGCGCTGGGAGACGAGCTCCAGGAGGGGCAGGAACATGCATTAGCTTCTAGGCGTGCCCCAGCCCTCCAGGGGAAAAGGAAAGACAATAGGGAAGCTGGGATCACGATCCCCTGACCTTGACTTTGCCTCAGGTCAGCTGAGGAGATCTCCTGAGACCAGACCACCCCTCCCACACACCTAACAAGCTAACCCATGGGTTGATCTGGGAAACAGAAAACAAACACCTGCGGTTAGCCTAGACACACATCAACTCAAGTTAAAGATCTGTACCTTCTGACTGAAAGAACCAGAAGCTACAACACTCAGCCAACATCATGAATCGGAAAAAGCAGACGAAAAGTGAAAAAACCATAGAATCTTTCTATGGGGATAAGGACCAAAACACAAACACCAAAGTGGTCAGAGCTGAGACTGTATTTCCATCTGAAACCTCAGAAGGGACTATGAATTTCTCCCAAGCTCAACTAGATTACCTGGAACATCCGAAGGAGGAAATAAAAGAAAAACTGGCCAATGATTTTACAATTATATAAAAAAAGAATTCACTGATGAGAACATCACTCTGAAAAGGAAAATTGAACAAATGGAAAAGGAAGTTCAAAAATTAACTGAAGAGAATAATTCCCTAAAAGGAAGAGTTAATCAAATGGAAAAGGAAACCCAAAACCTAATTGGGAAAATTGATCAGATGGAAAAGGAAACACAAAACCTAACTGGGACAATTGGTCGAATGGAAAAAGAAGTACAAAAATTAAATGGAGAAAATAGCTCCTTCAAGGGAAAAATTGGTCAGATGGAAAAGGAGATGCAAAAGCTAACTGAAGAAAACAATACGATGAAGATTAGAATTGGGCAAGTAGAAACTAATGACTCAGTGAGGCAACAAGAATCAGTCAAACAAAATCTAAAGAATGAAAAGATAGAAGAAAATGTAAAATATTTAATTGGAAAAACAACTGACCTGGAAAATAGATCCAGGAGAGAAAATTTAAGAATTATTGGCCTGCCAGAAACCCATGATGAAGAAAAGAGTCTGGACAATATCTTCCAGGAAATCATAAGGAAAACTGCCCAGAAGTACTAGACTCAGAGGGCAAAATAGTCATCGAAAGAATCCACCTTTCCCTTCCCGAAAGGGATCCCAAACTCAAAACCCCAAGACACATAGTTGCCAAATTCCAGAGCTATCAAGTGAAGGAGAAAATACCACAAGCAGCCAGAAAGAAAAAATTCAATTATCAAGGACACACAGTCAGGATCACACAGGACCTTGCAGCTTCTACATTAAAAGACTGAAAGAATTGGAACGCAATATTCCGTAAGGCAAAGGAGTTGGGACTTCAACCAAGGATCAACTACCCAGCAAAGTTCAGCATAACATTTCAGGCAAGGAGAAAGTCATTCAATGAAATAAGGGATTTCCAGAGCTTCCTGACCAAAACACCAGAACTCAATAGACAATTTGATCTTCAAATGCAGCTCTCCAGAGAATCATAAAAAGGTAAACAGAGGGGAAAAAACAAAAACAAAAACTTGCTACTCAATTAGGGCAAACTGTTTACCTCCCTATAAGGGAAGATGATACCTGTTTATCTTGAGAACTGTGCAGCTATTATGATAAAAGGGATATATGTAGAGGGAACGGGCATAAAGTAAATGATGTCATGTCAAAAATATGATTTAAGTATGAGAAGGGATTGTAATAGAAGGTGTGAAAAGGGGGAAGCAGAAAATGGCAAATTATATCACAGGAAGAAGTACAAAACTATAGTAGAGGGAAGGAGGGGAGGGAGATGAGCATTGTTTGAGAGGTACTCTCATCTGATTTGTTCAAAGGAGGGAACGATAATCTTAAGTAGCTAATCCTAACTAGCTCTATAGGTAGTAGGAGGGGAAGGGGGAAGAAAGGGGAGGGTGGCTAAAAGGGAGGAAAGAAGGAGTAAGAGTAAAGGGGAGTAAAAGGGAAGGGGGCTAAAAGAAGGAAGGGAAGGCTGCAGGAGGAGGGGGAGAAAAGTGAATACTATTGAGGAGGGGAAGGGAGACAGGAGAGCTAAAAGCACAAATGGTGGGAAAGAGGTTGGAGGGAAATATACAGATTGTAATCGTAACTGTGAATGTGAATGGCATGAACTCTCCCATAAAACGGAGACGGATAGCAGAATGGATTAAAAGCCATAATCCAACAATATGCTGCTTACAAGAAACACATTTGAAACGGGGGGATACACATATGATAAAGGTCAAAGGATGGAGCAGAATATATTGTGCTTCAGCTCATGTAAGAAAGGCAAGAGTAACAATCCTAATCTCAGACAAAGCAAAAGCAGAAATAAATCTAATCAAAAGGTATAAGGATGGAAACTATATCCTGCTAAAAGGCACCATAGACAGTGAAGCAATATCACTACTAAACATGTATGCTCCAAGTGGTATAACATCCAGATTCTTAGAGGAGAGGTTGCGGGAGTTGAAGGAAGAAATTGATAGCAAAACTATACTAGTGGGGGACCTCAACCTCCCCCTCTCTGAACTCGATAAATCCAACCTCAAAATAAACAAGAAAGAGGTTAAGGAGGTAAATAAAACTCTGGATAAGGTAGATATGATAGATCTTTGGAGAAAATTAAATGGGAATAGAAAGGAATATACCTTTTTCTCAGTGGTACATGGAACATTTACAAAAATTGACCATGTACTAGGACATGAAAATCTCACAATCCAGTGCAGAAAGGTAGAGATAATCAATGCATCCTTTTCAGATCATAATGCATTAAAAATTATATGTAATAAAAGGCCATGGAAAGAGAAACCAAAAATCAATTGGAAACTAAATAATCTAATCCTAAAGAAGGGTTGGGTTAAAGAAGAAATCAAAGAAACAATCAACAATTTCATTCAAGAGAATGACAATAGTGAGACAACATACCAAAACTTATGGGATATGGCAAAAGCAGTTATTAGGGGATGTTTTATATCTTTGAATGCTTACATAAATAAAATAGAGAAAGAGGAGATCAATGACTTAGGCTTGCAGTTGAAAAAACTAGAAAAAGAACAAATTGAAAATCCCCAGGTAAATACCAAATTAGAAATATTGAAAACCAAAGGAGAGATTAATAAAATTGAAATTATGAAAATGATTGAATTAAGAAATAAAACCAATAGTTGGTTTTATGAAAAAATTAATAAAATTGATAAACCTTTGGTAAATCTGATTAAAAAAAAGAAAGAAGAAAATCAAATTACTAATATTAAAAATGAAAGGGGTGAACTCACCTCCAATGAGGAGGAAATTAAAACAATAATTAGAAACTACTTTGCCCACAAATTCGTTAACCTAAATGAGATGGATGAATATTTTAAAAAATACAAATTGCCCAGATTAACAGAAGAGGAAGTTGAATACTTAAACAACCCTATCTCAGAAAAAGAAATTGAACAAGCCATCAATGAACTCCCTAGGAAAAAATCTCCAGGGCCAGATGGATTCACAAGGGAATTCTATCAAACATTTAAAGAACAGTTAATTCCAATACTACATAGACTATTTTTGAAAATTGGGGAAGAAGGAGTCCTCCCAAATTCTTTCTATGATACAAATATGATTTTGATACCCAAACCAGGAAGAGACAAAACAGAGAAAGAAAATTATAGACCATTTTCCCTAATGAATATAGATGCAAAAATTTTAAATAAGATTTTAGCAAAACGAATGCAGCATCTTATCATGAGATTAATACATTATAATCAGGTAGGATTCATACCAGGACTACAGGGCTGGTTCAATATTAGGAAAACTATTAGCATTATCGATCACATCAACAACAAAGCTAACAAAAACCACATGATTATCTCAATAGATGCAGAAAAAGCTTTTGACAAAATATAACACCCATTCCTACTAAAAACACTGGAGAACGTAGGAATAAAGGGAACTTTCCATAAAATAATAAGCAGTATCTATCTAAAACCTTCAGCAAGCATTATATGCAATGGGGATAAGCTAGATGCATTTCCAATAAGATCAGGGGTGAAACAAGGTTGTCCATTATCACCACTATTATTCAATATGGTACTAGAAATGTTAGCTGTAGCAATTAGAAAAAATAAAGATATTCAAGGAATAAGAATAGCCAAAGAAGAAACTAAGTTATCACTCTTTGCAGATGATATGATGATTTACCTAGAGAATCCCAGAGATTCAAGTAAAAAATTACTTGAATTAATAAACAACTTTGGCAAAGTTGCAGGTTACAAAATAAACCCACACAAATCTTCTGCGTTCCCATATATAAGCAACAAAGTCCAACAGCAAGAGATTGAAAGAGAAATCCCATTTAAAGCTAGGGTAGACAGTATAAAATTCTTAGGAGTCTACCTGCCAAAACAAACCCAGGGATTATATGAACACAATTACAAGACACTTTTTGCACAAATAAAGTCAGATTTAAGTAAGTGGAAAAACATCAGTTGCTCATGGGTAGGCCGTGCTAATATAATAAAAATGACAATTCTACCTAAATTAATATACTTATTTAGTGCCATACCAATTAAACTATCAGACAATTACTTTCTAGAGCTGGATAAAATAATATCAAAATTCATTTGGAAAAACAAAAGGTCCAGAATATCAAAGGGACTAATGAAAAGAAATGCTTGGGAAGGTGGCCTAGCGCTACCAGACCTCATACTGTACTATAAAGCAGCAATTATCAAAACCACTTGGTATTGGCTAAGAAACAGAGAGGTAGACAAATGGAATAGACTTGGCACTCAAGATGCAGTAGGCAAGGAATATAGCAACCTTCTGTTTGATAAACCCAAGGACCCCAGCTTCTGGGATAAGAACTCATTGTTTGACAAAAATTGCTGGGAAAACTGGATAACAGTGTGGCGGAAATTAGGCATAGACCCATACCTGACACCATACACAAGAATAAAGTCCAAATGGGTACATGATTTAGGTATAAAGATTGATACCATGAATAAACTGGAGAAGCAAGGAATAGTGTATTTATCAGATTTATGGAGAAGGGAAGAATTCTTTACTAAAGGAGAGATAGAAAGCATTATGAAATGCAAAATGGATAACTTTGATTACATTAAACTGAGAAGTTTTTGCACAACCAAACCCAATGCAACCAAAATCCGGAGGGATGTAGTAAATTGGGAAAGAATTTTTACAGCTAAGCTCGGGGATAAAGGCCTCATTTCTAGAATATATAGAGAACTGACTCAAATGTATAATCATACAAGTCATTCCCCAATTGATAAATGGTCAAAGGATATGAACAGGCAATTTTCAGAGGAAGAAATTAAAGCTATGTATAATCATATGAAATAATGCTCTAAATCACTATCAAATCAAAACAACTCTGAGGTACCACATCACACCTATAAGATTGACAAACGTGACAGAACAAGAAAATGATAAATGCTGGAGAGGATGTGGGAGAGTTGGAACACTAATTCATTGTTGGTGGAGCTGCGAGCGCATCCAACCATTCTGGAGAGCAATTTGGAACTATGCCCAAAGGGCTACAAAAATGTGCATACCCTTTGACCTAGCAATATCGCTACTAGGACTATATCCCCAAGAGATCATAAAAATGGGAAAGGGTCCCACATGTACAAAAATATTTATAGCAGCACTCTTTGTAGTTGCCAAAAACTGGAAGTCAAGGGGATGTCCATCAATTGAGGAATGGCTGAATAAATTATGGTATACGAATGTAATGGAGTACTATTGTGCCATAAGAAATGATGAACAAGAAGACTTCAGAGAGGCCTGGAAGGACTTATATGACCTGATGCTGAGTGAAAGGAGCAGAACCAGGAGAACTTTGTGCATAGCAACGACCACAGTGTGCAAGAGTTTTTTCTGGTAGACTTGGAATTTTGTAATAACGCAAAAACTTCTTATAAAAAAAAAAATCCCAAAGGTGGTTCTCAAGGCAAAATGCCTTCCACACTCAGAGAAAGAAATATGGAAGTCACACAAAATGTAGCAGATCATGTTTGTGTATGTGTATGTGTTTGTGTATCATGTTCTGATTTGTTATACGATTTCTTTCATTTATGTTAGTCTGACTACATAGCATGACTATAGTGAAAATATACTCAATAGGAAAGTATATGTAGAACCTATACAGAATTGTATGCAATTGTGGGGAGGGAGGGGAGTAGTGGGGGGTAGGTGTGGGGGGGATAAAATCTCAATTGTATGGCAGTGATTGTTAAACATTAAAAAATAGTTAAAAAAAAAGAAAAAAAATTAGAAAAAGAACATGCTAAAAATACCCAATTAAACACCAAATTAGAAATACTGAAAATTTCAAGTCTTGTATTTGAAAGTCAAATTTTCCATTCAGTTCTACTCTTTTCATTAAGAATGCTTCAAATTTCTCTGTTTCACTAAATGTCCATTTTCCACCATCATGGGTTATACTCAGCTTTCCCAAAGGTAATTCTTGGATATAATCCTAGCTTCTTTGCATTTGAAATGTCATATTCCAAACTTTCTGCTTGTATAAAGTAGAAGCTGCTAAATCTTTTGTGATACTGGTTGTGGCTCCACAATTTTTGAATTGTCTCTTCCTAACTGCTTGCAATATTTTCTCGTTAATCTGGGAGGTCTGGAATTTGACTATATTATTCCTGGGAGTTTTTATTTTGAGATCTCTTTTAGGAAGTTTCCAGTTGATTCTTTCAATTTCTATTTTACCCTCTGGATCTAAGATAACAGGGCAGTTTTCCTTCATGATTTCTTACAATAGAATGTTTACACTTTTTTATAATGATTTTTGTTAATATAACAAATCTGAAATTATCTCTTCTGGATTTATTTTCTAGGTCTGTTGCTGTTCTGATGAGATATTTCAAATTTTTTTCTATTTGTTTAAGAAAAAAAAAGTTGAAAATTCTCTCCCTGTCAAAGCTTTACCACTCCTTGAGAAGGCAAATGATATTATATTATTATACATACAACATTATACAAACTATATTTTCAAATTATGGTATAAAAGAATATATACAAAAAATGCTCAAAAGAATATATACAAAATACCAGTGATATGCTATTTCCTTCTCTAGCTCATTTTACATATGAGGGAACTAAGGCAAACAGGTTAAGTGAATTATCCAAGGCTATATAGCTAGAAAGTATCTGAGACCAGATTTGAACTCAAGAACTCCAGTCTGAGCACTCAATCCACTGTGCAACATAAGTGTGTATTGTGTCTATAATCCATCCCCCTGATGCACACTATATTTTGGAGACAATACCAGATTGTTTTCACCGTTAATGCTTTGTAATATACCATTAACTCTACTAATGCTAAGCTATTTTATTTCACTTTTTTTCATTGATTCCTTTAATATTCTTTTTCCTTTATCTCAACCCTGTGAAATCTGGTTTTTCCAGATCTAAGGTATGCATCCAACTAGGCCCAGATTTCTCTCCTTTTTTATCATAAATTTGGGAATGCGGTAGTTTCATGCATCATTCTATGTTAGAAGCCAGTTCTCTCTGCTAGATCTTGTGTTATTCTGATTTTATTTCTACAATACTCTAATTGTTTCTTTTTAGCTACTTGCAATATTTTCTCCTTTACCTGGGAACTCTGGAATTTGGTGGATTCTAGAATATCAGGGCAGTTTTCAATGATAACTTCATGAAGGATGATATCTAGCATTTTGTTTTGTTTTTGATCATGACTTTCAGGTAATCTCATAATTTGTAAATTGTCTCTCCTGGATCTGTTTTCCAGATCAGTTGTTTTTCCAATGAGATATTTCATATTGTTCTTTATTTTTTCATTCCTTTGGTTTTGTTTTGTAATTTCTTGGTTTCTCATAAAACCATTGGCTCCCATCTGCTCCATTCTAATTTTTGAAGAACTATTTTCTTCAGTGAGCTTTTGAACCTCCTTTTCCATTTGGCTAATTCTGCTTTTTAAAGCATTCTTCTCCTCATTGGCTTTTTTGGACCTCTTTTGCCTTTTGAGCTAGTTTATTTTTAAAGGTATTATTTTTTTCAGCATTTTTTTGGGTCTCCTTTAGCAAGTTGTTGACTCAGTTTTCATGATTTTCTTGCATCACTCTCATTTCTCTTCCCAATTCCTCCACCTCCCTTACTTGAGTTTCAAAATCCTTTTTTGAGCTTTTCTAAGGCCTGAAACAAATGCATGTTTATTTTGGACGTTTTGGATGCAGAAGCTTTGAGTTTTAGGTCTTCCTCTGATGGTATGCTTTGCTCTTTCTCATCAGAAAGGATTGAAGAATATACCTGTTCAACTAGAAAATAACCTTCTATAATCTTATTTTTCCCATTTTTGGGGCATTTTTTCAGCCAGCTACTTGAGTTTTGAGTCCTATGTCAACAGGAGGGAGTACTCTCGTGGTGACCTGTAAGATCTCAGTTCCTGCAAGGTGGCACAGTCAAGGAAGAGAAGCTACTCCTCTGCTGGCCTAAACTCTGATGTGTAAGCAACCACAAGCTTTTCTGCCCAAGATCTGTGAGTAGAATTCCTTCTCCAGGGTCTCCACCAGCTTCACCAGCCAGTGTTCCTTCTCTCCCCAGGACTGCCACTCTGATCTGGACTGAGATCCAGATCGGTCACTCAATTACCCCAGGGTCTTTAGGCTGAGGGCTCCAAAAATTGATGCTGCCACCATCTGGGGCCACCTGGGGCCAGGTCTAGGGCAGGACCCTGTTCCCTTCTCATTCAGGTGAAAGAGCTTTCTCACTGACCTTTGGAAGTGTCTTTGAGTGGGAACTGCAGCTGCTGTCCATGATTCTGCAGCCTGAATCCTTCTCCGGTCCTGACCCTGCCGTGCTCTACAGTCAAGGATGGGCTGCGCTTTTTTCCAAGTCTGATGTGATAGACCTTTCCTTTGGCCTTCCAGGCTTTTTTGGGTTGGAAATGTCTTTCATTCTATCATTTTTGTGGCTTCTTGCTGCTCTAAAATTGGTTTAGAGTCATTTTTACAGGTATTTTGTGGGCTCTGGGGGGGAGAGTTTCTATAGATCCGCCCTTCTACTCCACCATCTTGACTCTGTTTCCTCCTCCCCACTCCCGATAGTTGTAGTTGTTATATCAGTTGCATAAACTTGACCATTTTTCCCTTAGTACAAAGGAAAGTTATATTAGGTAAGGTACATTTATTGGGGAAAATATGGTATAAAAAACAAACAGCACCAAGACATACAATTTTGTGTACATAGACTAGTGGAGCAAGAATAAATAATTGACAATGCAAGCCAAAATTAGCATAATCTTATAACAATAATATCAGGAGTGAAAAAGCTCAGAAGGAACTAAGGTTGGCTTATAGAATATGCTGTAGGTCATTTTCTCATAGATGTATTTCCTGATCAATGTCCAAGGGTACCACAATGGACTTTTGGTGTGTTCTTTTCTCTGTGACCTGACTAAAATTTCACCTGCTATGTTTACTATCCCCCATTGCTCTAGTCCAGTGACTTCTGCCTTAATTACATTAAATCACTTAACATAAATTAACCTTTACAAAGGAATATATACTTTGAAAATATAGCAAGATCAAATATACACCCTCATTTGTTTACTTCTAAAAGATACATAGGAGAGGGGAGGAGCCAAGATGGCAGAGTAGAAAGACACACATACGCTAGCTCCAAACTGACAGCCCATAAAATATCTGTAAAGAAGAACTCCCAACAAATTCTGGAGCAGCAGAAGCCACAGAACAACAGAGTGGAGGAGATTTCTGTTTCAGAGAGACCTGCAAACCTGATGTGAAAGGTCTGTCACACACCGGACCCAGAGCAGAGCCCAGCCCTGCCTTTGGCACTGAGAGGAGCAGAGCCAAGCAGGCTTCAGGGACAGAATCTCCAGCTGCCCCACAGGTCCCTCCACCCATGGGTGCTAAACGTCAGTGAGAGGGTCTTCTCAGCTCACCAAGAGTGAAGTGGGGTGTCCCCATAACTCAGGCCCCCTCAGGAGGCATGGTGGGTGTGGAAAGAAAACTCAGAAGTCAAGTCACTGGCTGGGAAAATGCCCAGAAAAGGGAAAAAAAAATAAGACTACAGAAGGCTACTTTCTTGGTGAACAGATAATTCTTCCCCTCCTTTCTGATGAGGAAAAACAATGCTTACCATCAGAGAAAGGCACAAAAGTCAAGGCTTCTGTATCCCACACATCCAAAATAAATATACCATGGGCTCAGGCCATGGAAGAGCTCAAAAAGGATTTTGAAAATCAAATAAGAGAGGTGGAGGAAAAACTGGGAAGAGAAATAAGATACATGAAAGAAAAGCATGAAAAGCAGATCAACACCTTGCTAAAGAAGACCCCCAAAAAATGCTGAAGAAAATAACACCTTGAAAAATAGGCTAATTCAATTGGCAAAGGAGTTTCAAAAAGTCAATGAAGAGAAGAATACTTTAACAAACAGAATTAACCAAATGGAAAAGGAGGTTCAAAAGCTCACTGAAGAAAATAGTTCTTTCAAAATTAGAATTGAACAGATGGAGGCTAATGACTTTATGAGAAAGCAAGAAATCACAAAACAAAACCAAAAGAATGAAAAAATGGAAGATAATGTGAAATATATCATTGGAAAAACAACTGACCTGGAAAATAGATCCAGGAGAGACAATTTAAAAATTATGGGACTACCTGAAAGTCATGATCAAAAAAAGAGCCTAGACATCATCTTTCATGAAATTATCAAGGAAAACTGCCCTGAGATTCTAGAAACAGAGGGCAAAATAAGTATTCAAGGAATCCACTGATCACTGCCTGAAAGAGATCCAAAAAGAGAAACTCCTAGGAACATTGTGGCCAAATTCCAGAGTTCCCTGGTCAGGGAGAAAATATTGCAAGCAGCTAGAAAGAAACAATTCAAGTATTGTGAAAATACAATCAGGATAACACAAGATCTAGCAGCTTCTACATTAAGGGATCGAAGGGCGTGGCATATGATATTCCAGAAGTCAAAGGAACTAGTACTGAAACCAAGAATCACCTATCCAGCAAAACTGAGTGTAATACTTCAGGGGAAAAAATGGTCTTTCAATGAAATTGGGGACTTTAAAGCATTCTTGATGAAACGACCAGAGCTGAAAAGAAAATTTGACTTTCAAACACAAGAATGAAGAGGAGCATGAAAAGGTAAACAGCAAAGAGAAGTCATAAGGGACTTACTAAGGTTGAACTGTTTACATTCCTACATGGAAAGAAAATTTTTGCAACTCTTTAAAATTTTCAATATCTGGGTAGTGGATGGGATTACACACACACACACACACACAGCACAGAGTGAATTGAATAGGATGAGATTATATCTTTAAAAAATGAAATTAAGCAGTGAGAGAGAAATATATTAGGAGGAGAAAGGGAGAAATGGAATGGGGAAAATTATCTCTCATAAAAGAGGCAAGCAAAAGACTTTTTAGTGAAGGGAAAAGAAGGGAGGTGAGAGAAAAACATGAAGTTTACTCTCATCACATTCCACTAAAGGAAGGAATAAAATGCACACTCATTTTGGTATGAAAACCTATCTTACAAAACAGGAAAGTGGGGGAGAAGGGGATAAGCAGGGTGGAGGGGGTGATGGAAGGGAGGGCAATGGGAGGAGGAAGCAATTTGAAATCAACACTCTTGGGGAGGGACAAGATCCAGAGAGAATAAAAACAATGGGGGACAGGATAGGATGGAGGGAAATATACTTCATCTTATACAACACTACTACTATGGAAGTCATTTGCAAAACTACACAGATATGGCCTATATTGAATTGCTTGCCTTCCAAAGGGAATGGGTGGGGAGGGAGGGATGAAGAGAAGTTGTAACTCAAAGTTTTAGGAACAACTGTCGAGTATGGTTCTTGCTACCAGGAAATAAGATATACAGGTAAGGGGGTATGGAAAGTTATCTGGCCCTACAGGACAAAAGAGAAGATGGGGACAAGGGAAGGGAGGGATGATAGAAGAGAGGGCAGATTGGTGATATGGGAAATTAGAATGCTTGGTGTTTTGGGGTGGAGGGAGGTGACAAATGGGGAGAACATATGGAGCCCAAAATTTTGTGAAAATGAATATTAAAAATTAAATAAAGTAATTTAAAAAATTTAAAATAAATAAATAAATAAATAAATGATACATAGGAAGTATAGGAACTATTATATAGATGGACCAGTAATGGTGTTTTTACTTTTTCCCTTTTCTGGCCCAGATACATTTATCCCTCTTTTGTCAACCTAGTGGTTTTCCACTCCTGAGTACTCCCCATATTATTTTTCAGATAGTTTGGATACCCAAACAGTTTAGTCAAATGCAATTAAAGCTCAAGTTCAATTCAAGCTTTAGTTCAAACTCAAATGATCCTCAGCCAAGTTCATACCCAAAGGCAGAACTACTGCTCCATGAGTCCTTGTCTTTAATGTCATTGGACTAGGTCATTGTAAAGGCTGCCCCTTGCTTTTTAAGGCATCAGTGCTAGGAAGACTGCAAAATCTGGCCTGAACTCAGTCTCCTGAATTCTTGTGTCTTGATTTCTTGGGCAAAGAACAAAGAGAGGCCAAGGACTGAAAGTTGTTTATCATGGACACTTGGCTTCAGGGGCAGAAGTCCCCAGGGTCTCTCCCCCTACCACCAGGCACTACAGGAAAATGAATTCGACAATGAACAGAATAGTCAAAAGAACTGAGGCAAGAGAGAAACATGATAGAAGTCAGGTAAAGCCTTTTGTATATCTTCACAACTGAATATTCACCATGTGGTTAACAGTCCAGAGTCAGTTAAAAAAAAATTGTCTTCCACTCCACAGTCTCTCCCAGGTATTTCCCTTAAATACCATCATGACACTGGAAGCAAACTCTTTGGTTTCTTCACATGCAGAAACACCATCTGGGGCACTCAGTCAATGCTTCAGACTACCGTTACACTAGAACTGCAATAAAAATTTTAACTGCATAAAATTTTAAATTGATATGAGAGGAAATAAAAAGATGAAAGAAGGAATAGGAGTACTGGTCTGAGTAGGTGAGAAGGAAAAGGAGAACTTAACAGTTATATTTTATTTCTGTTTTTCATTCCAGATAGAATTATCTTTGAATTTGGAAGAATAAAATATACTTGAATAGAGTCAATGGGCAATTGAAACTGAAAGTGAGAAGGTAATAACAAAATCCTTAGCTGCTCTCTGTCAATCAGTCAACCAATGGAAATTTATTAAAATGCTGACTGTGCATCAGTTAGTCTCCTAGATAAAGAAATCAAAGTTGGACTGTCAGCTCACAACGAGTCAGTGTTGTGACAACTCTGATATGACAGCCAAAAAAGTTGATGCTCTAGATATGAACTCTCTGCTGTACTCTTGCCTTGGACAGAGAGCCATGGGAATATTATTTTCAGTTTTTTAAGCCTCATTTTAGTATAGGGAAGCAAGGAGCAGAGTGGATAGAGTGCTATGCTTGGAGTCAGAAGTTCATCAATTGTTTTTTGTTGTGTTTGACTTGATTCTTTACAATCCTGTTTAAGGTTTTCTTGGAAAAGATATTGGACTGGTTTGCAATTTCCATCTCCAGTTCTTTTTATAGATGAGAAAACTGTGGTAAATAGGATTAAATGATCTAAGCAGGTCACTACTAGCAATCAGGCACAACTAGTAAGTGTATGAGGCCAGTTTTGAGCTCAGGAAGATGAGTCTTGCTGATTGCAGAACTAGCACTGTACCCACTCTGCAATGTAGCTGCCTGGAAATTAGAAGGACTTGAGCTCAAATTCAACCTCAGATATTATTAGCTGTTTGACTCTGGGCAGGCCACTTTACTCTGTTTGTTTCAGTGTCCTCATCTCTAAAATGAGTTGGAGAAGGAAATGGCAAATCACTCCAGTATCTTTGCCAAGAATACTCAAATAGGGGTAATAAATAGTTAGTCATGACTAAAATGATTGAACAACAACATTTTGGCAAAGAAATTTTTTGAGATGGAGATCATCTCCTAGAGAGAAACTGGTTTGATAAGAGGACTAGACACAAACCCATCCAAGAATGGAATCAAGCAGCCATAGGTAGTAGAAGGGAAACTTGAGGTGATAGAAAATGACAATCTTCAAGTATCTGAGCAGCTATCATAGAGGAGTAATTAGGGTTGCTTTTCTCAGCTTCAGGGTTAGGAACCACTTGTGCAAGATACAGAGAAGAACTAAATTTCAAGTTAGCGAGAACTTTGTTCCTCAAATATATTTTATTTTGAAATTTAGCTTAATTTTTCCATTCACTATCGATCATTTATTTCTTCTCCCTTCTTTCTCCTCTGCCATAAAAAGGGAAAAAAGGAAATAAGTATTTATATAGTTACCTCTATGTGCTAGGAACTAACCTAAGCATAATTTACAAGAATTATATCATTTGATTCTCACAGCAACCTTAACTTTCAACTTGAAGAAAATGAGACAAACTGAGGTTAAATGAATTGCCCAGGATCACACAGCTAGTAAGCATCTGAGGCTAGATTTAAACTTGGGTCTTCCTGACTCAAAAGAAAACCCTTGGAACAAATATGTATAGTCAATATAAATTTTTTTTTAGGGAAAAGTTTGTAAACAACTAGAATTGTCCAAAAGTACAATATATTACTTTGAGGAACAGCAGACCCTCCTTCACATGGGGCTTTCAAACAAAGTTTGATCATAGTTTATTAGGGAAATGGGATGGGATCATAGTTTATTAGGAAAAAAAGCAATGTGATAAGTCAATGTGCAAGCAAACAGATTTTCATTAAAGCCTTATTTAATAATTTTATGTATGTCCCATAATTTTAGCATAAACCTTTATTTTTTGGACAGACCAAGTTCATGCTTTGATAAATCTGTCACTTATGAAAAATATGTAACAAGCAGTGAGACACAGTATGTTTTCCCCTGAAGAAACATAATTGCTTGTTTTTGCTTTCAAACACATTTAAAATAATTAAATTTAATTTATTAATTTAAAATAAAATATCACTTTAAAAAGTTCTAATATTACAAAATGGTAAATTCTACCATTTTCTCTAACCTTCTTGATTTTCTGTGGCAAATAAGCTTCATGAACTAAAAAAGATAAAACCGAAACAAAACCACCAAATATTTCTTAAGCAACAGTCAGATAAATAGATAATTATTACTCCATATTTTCCTTTGATGAGCTCACAATCTATAAAGGAGATAAGACATGTGCACACGTAACTGAAATACAGGAGAATTAAAAATGACTTCATTTTAAGGAAAGACCATTTTCAACTCTGCGTTCAGGGATCTTATTAATTTTAGGCAAATTAATATTAAAAGATATTTCTAATCAACCATAGATCCTTCTCGTGATTTAGGGGGAAGGTTACTGGAACTGAATTCAGAGAATTTGATTGAGTTCAACTCCCAGCTTTGGCAAATACCAGCCCTGGCACTTTTTACTTACGTAACTATGTAACATAACCTCTCACCTAACATCTCTTACTTTCAATTTTCTGATCTCTAATATGACGAGACTGAACTACTTGGCCTATCAAGTCCAATCCAGCTCTAAATCTCTGATTTTGCTCTCTTTTTCTGCTTTGCCCATAATCTAAGGCACATATATGTCTATAAATACTGCTATATGCTACAAAATTTTTCTATATTAGATTGTTAAATTAGAAATAAAACAAACCATTTCTCCTAATTTCAGAAATGTGTATAATCCTATCAGTGACTGATATGTAAACCACAAATTAATGTTTCTATTCCAGTCTGAAGTGTGTGGTAGCTCCACATATTACAATGTTTTTTTCTCCACTTCTTCCTCTACTGCCACCACTATCACAACCACCATGACCTCAACCAACGGAATAATTGTACTTAGGTTTCTTTCATTAATATTTAACAACTTTGTATTTCCTACTGTGCTCAATAAACCCTTTTAAATAAATGAACAGTGATAATTTGTTCAGTGACATCCAGCAATCACTATAATAATTTTATGGGATGAAATTGCAATTTGCAATAAAACATTGATGGTAGAATCAATTCTTGGACATTCAATTTAAAAAAAAGAAGTATTTTTTCTTCTGCTTTATATAAAACTGTCACTGTCCTGAAAAATAAATGTAGATCAAAAAATTTGTGAAAAAAGTAAAGTATCCTTTACGTAATATTTCTGAGTGGAACCACTCCCTACCTCCCCTTAATTTTGTGCTTCACCATATTATTGTCATTTTTCAAATTCTAGACACTTAATTGTCTCTTCTCTGGAATCTTCCCTACCCATACAATTGTTTATATATTTTGGTCTTGAAAGCATCATCTTCCACATGAAACCTTTATCAATAACGTATACAAACATCAGGTTTCAAGAGGATACTCTATGTGTCAATGTAAAGATGCAGCTGTTTTAACATTTCTAGTCTTAGAGAGTTGCTTAAGGCACCAAGAAATTAAGTGACTTGACCAAAGTCATATAGTCAGCATACATCGGAAGTAAAATTTGAACTTGAAATTTTTCCTGATCTTTATCCAGAACTCAAGCTTTTAAAACCTTGATCATTTTAGGAGAAATGAAGTGGAAGTATTTTGTCTCACTATTAGGAAATATTCTCAAAATAATAATCATCAGTTATACAAAAAGGATTGATAATAAAGAATACTGCTTGCATGCTGACAGGTAATAGGCTAAATATTCATGAGACATACAATTTTGCAAATGACTCATATAAAATTTTTGATTTTCTTAACAATGCATATTTATTAAAGGGATTTTTCTTTTTTTCTGGGTGGGAAATATGAGGAGAAAAATTTACTTGATGATTATGAAAAATAAACCTATAATCCTTTTTATTAACATTTTTTTCTATTTTAACATTTTTACTTAAGGTTTTGATTTTCAAATTCTATTCTTCCTTCCCTTCTTCCCTCTCCCTTCCCCCAAAATGGTAGGCAATTAGATATAGGTGAAGAATTATGTAAAACTTTTCACTATTAGTCATTAGGTAAAGGTAGATGCAAATTTAAAAAAAGTGAAAAATACCATACTTCCATCTGTATTCAATCAATATCAGTGCTTTCTCCGAGTCAGTATAATTCATCATTACTTACTTATTTGGGATAGTTTTGGATCATTGTATAGCTTGTTTAGCCATTACCCAATTTATGGGCATCACTTTGTCTTCCCATTTTTAGCCACAACAAAAAGAGTTATGAAAAATATTGTTTGTACAAATAGATCTTTTCCCCTTTTTTACATGTCTTTGGGATATAAACCAAGCAGGGGTATTTCTGGTTCAAAGTTTTATATTTCTTTGGGCTTAGTTCCAATTTGTTCTTCAAAATGCTTGAATCAGTTCACAATTCCACCAACAGTGCATTGGTGTCCCAGTTTTCAGACATCCTCCCCTAACATTCAACATTCTCTTTTTTTGTCATGTTAGCCACCCTGAGAGATGTGAGGTGGCACTTCAGAATTGCTTAATTTGCATTTCTCTGATCAATAGTGATTTAGAGCATTTTTCACATGATTATAAAAAAATTTTATTTCTTAGTCTGAAAACTACTGTCCTTTGATTATTTATCAATTAGAAAATAACTTGTATTTTTTATAAATTTGAATCAGTTCTCTATATATTTAAGAAATGAGACCTTTGTCAGAGATACTTTTTTTGCAATTTCCCCCATCTTTCTTCTTTCTTTATAATTTTAGTTGCATTGATTTATTTGTACAAAACATTTTTGATGGTATATAATCAAAATTGTCTGTCTTACATTTTGTAATGCTCTCTACATTTCCTTTGGTGCTAAATTTTTCCCTTATCTATAAATCTGAAATATAAGCTATTACATGCTTTCTTCATTTGCTCATGGTGTCACCCTTTATGTGTAAATCATATACCCATTTTATCATTATCTTGGTATATGGTATGAGATGTTGGACTATATCTAGTTTCTGTCATACTGTTTTCCAGTGTTCCCAGTAGATTTTTTTTTCTTTCCAGTAATGAGTTTTTGTCCCCAAAACTTAGATCTTTGAGTTTATTGTATATTAGATTACTTTGATCATGTGCTATAATGTGATTTGTGTCTAATCTATTCCATTGATCCACTGCTCTATTTCTTAGCTAGTACTACAATGTTTTAATATTTACCACTTTATAATGCAACTTGAGATCTGGTATGAAGAGACCACTGTTTTTCCACATTGTTTTTTCACTGCTTCCCTTGTTATACCTGAACTTTTGTTCTTCCAGATGAATTTTGTTATTTTTTCTAGTTTTATAAAATATTTTTTGGCAGTTTGATTCATATGGCAATGAATAAATAGATTAATTTGTCATTTTTATTGTATTGGCTCAGCCTGCACATGAGCAGTTAATATTTTTCCAATTGTTTAGATCCGAAATAATTTTGTAAAAAGTATTTAATAGCTATGTTCATATAGTTCCTGGGTTTGTCTTGTCAGGAAGACTACTAGATATTTTATAGTCTCTGCAGTTATGTTACATGAAATATTTCATTTGTATCTCTTGCTGCTAGAATTTGTTGGTAATATGTAGAAATTGTGATGACTTCTGTGTATTTATTTTGTATCCTGAAACTTTGCTAATGTTAATAATTTCAAGTATTATTTGAGTCTCTAGAATTCTCTAAGTATATCATCATATCATCTGCAAAGAATGATAGTTTTGCTTCCTCATTGCCTATTCTACATTCCTTAATTTGTTTTTCTTTTCTTATTCCTACAGGTAACATTTCTCATGTAATGTTGAGTAATAGATATTGGTCACCTTTACTTCAACCCAATTGGATTGCAAGTCTTCTACCTTATCCCCATTACAGAAAATGCTTGCTGACAGTTTTAAATAAATATTACTCATGATTTTAAGGTAAGCTCCATTTATTCCCATGCACTCTAGTGTTTTAAATAGGAATGGGTACTGTGTTTTGTCAAAGGCTTTTATCTGCAACTACTGGGATAATCATATGGTTTCTATTGGTTTTATTAATTGACATTGTCATTTATGTTGATAGTTTTCTTAATATAGAACCAGCCCGGCATTTTTGGCATAAATCCGACCTGTTCACAGTGTATGATCCCAGTGATATATTTCTACATTCTTATTGCTTATATCTTATTTAAAATTTTTACATCTGCATTCTTTCAGCAAATTTAGTCTAGAATTCTCTTTATTTTGGCTCTTCCTAGTTTAGGTATCAGCACCATATTTGTGTCATAAAAAGAATTTGATAAGACTTCTATTCCTATTTTTCCTAATTGTTAACATGGTCTTGGACTTAATTTTTCTTTAAATATTTGGTAGAATTTACTTGTAAATCCATCTGGCCCTGTGGAAATTTTTTTCTTAGGAAGTTCATTGATATCTTGTTCAATTTCTTTTTCTAAGTTTGGTTTATTTAGGTAATTTATTTCCCCTTCTGTTAATCTGGGTAGCTTATATATGTTATTTTTGTTGTTGTTGTTGTTGATAATCTTTGCTTACTTTCTTAGGATTAGATTATTTAAATTCCAATTAATTTTTAATCTTTTCCTCTTTTCCATTATTGAATGTATTTTTATTGCACTATGTTCTGAAAAGCATACCTTTACTATTTCTGCTTTACTACATTTTGTTGTGAGATTTTTATATCCTAAAACATTGCCATTTTCCATATAGGTGCTATGCACTGCAGAGAAAGGGGATGTTTATCTCTATTCCCATCCAATTTTCTCCAGAGATCTATCATATCTAACTTTCCCAGAATTTGACTTCTTTCTTGTCTATTTTTTATTAGATTTATGTAGTTCTGAGAATGAAAAGTTGTGATCTTGCACCAGTAGAGTTTTATTATTTATTTCTTCTTGTCATTCATTCAGCTTCTTCAATAATTTAAATGTGGTGTCATTTGGTGCATATATGTTCAGTATTGAAATGATTTTGTTGTCTATGGTACCTTTCAGAAAGATACAGTTTTTTCCCTCTTTTAATTAGATCTATTTTTGCTTTGTCTGTGATCATGATTGGTACCCCTGCTTTCTTTGATTCAGTTGAATCATAATAGATTCTGTTCCAACACATTACTTTTACCATGTGTGTATCTCTCTACTTCAAATGTGTTTTTTGTAAACAACATATTGTAATTTCTAGTTTTTAGCTGATTCTTCCATCTACTTTCATTTCATGGGTTATTTCATCCCATTTACATTTATAGTTATGATAACTAACTGTGTAGTTCCCTCCACACTATTTTCACTTGCTTATCACCTCCACTTACACACCAGTCTTTCCCTCCTCAAGAATGTTTTACTTCTGATTACCTGCCTTCCCCAATATATTCTTCTTTTGGTCAGCCCCCTCCTCTCTCTATTGTCCCTATCACTTTTTACTTTTTTATAGGGTAAGGTAGATTTCTGTATCCAATTAAATATGAATGTTATTCCCTCTTTGAACCAATTTTTTGAAAGTAAGGTTTAAGCATTGCCTGTCACCCTGCTATCTCCCCCTTCATTATAATAGCTTTTTCCTTCATCTTTTATGTGGGATAACTTACCCCCATTCAATCTCCCCCTCCTTCTTGTAGCACATTTTTCTTTCTCACACCATTATTTTGTTGTTTGAGATTTCATTTCATCAATGTCACCTTATGTAAGGCCTGCACAACATATGGCCACTGGGCTGCTTGTGGCCTGCTAAAAGATTTCGGATGATCTACAAAAAATTTAAAGGATGTAAAAGACAGTAAAGATGCAACAAGTGCTTTGTCAGTGCCCCTCTTAAGCTGCCTTCCACTAGTCACTATTTCACCTGTTATGTAACTTGGTATGTGGGTTGCCACTCCTGCTTGTCATGGGACCAATGCAACTAAACATTATCAGTGTGACTCTAGTGACTAGATTATCTGTGGCACAAAGTTTAGTCTATTTTAATTTTGGCCCCTAGCTGCTGCCAAGTTGTGCAGGTATGCCTTATGTCCATACCCTCTGTTTACATATATTCCTTCTCACTACTCTTATAATAATAAAATTGTTGAGTTACAAATAATATCTTTCCATATAGAAATGTTAATAGTGTAAATTTAAATTTCTTTTTATTAATTAATAGAATTAATTACATGATGTATATATAATTATAATAATAAATAATAAGAATTATTATTCTATTGTTTCTTCTCAAATTTATTATGTTTTCTTTTGTTCCCCCCTTTTTTTTTCTTACCATTTTATGATTTCCAGGAGTCATATTTTGAGGTGAATTTTTTTTTCAGCCTTTGTCTTTTAATGAGAAAAGCCTTAAAATTCTCTATTTCATTAAATATTTATTTTGCCACTGAAATATTATATTCAGTTTTGCTGGGTAGATGATTCTTGGTTGTAATCCTAACTCATTTGCCTTCCAGTATATAATATTCTAAGCCCTATGGTTCTTTAATATGGAAGCTGCTAAATGCTGTGTAATTTTGAATCTAGCTCAATGGTTTTTGAACTGTTTCTTTATGGATGCTTGAAATATTTTCCCTTGATTTGTGTTTCCTAGAATTTGTTTATGATGTTACTGGGAGTTTTCATTTTAAGATTTCTTTGAGGCAGTGATTGGTGGATTCTTTCAGTTATAATTTTGTCCTCTGGTTCTATTTCAGGGCTATTATCCTTGATAATTTCCGGAAAGGTGTCATCCATGCTTTTTTTTTTCTCACGGCTTTCAGATAGTTCAACAATTCTTACATAGTGTCTTCTGGATCTATTTTCTAAGTCAGTTGTTTAGTTTTTCCACTGAGAAATCTCATATTTTCTTATATTTAAAAATTTTTTTTTGATTTTGAGTTTTCCTAAAATCATTAGCTTTCACTTTTTCAGTTCTAATTTTTAAGGAATTATTTTCTTTAGTAAGCTTTTCTACTCCCTTTACTTTTTGACCAATTATATTTTTTTAGGAAGTTATTTTCCTCAGTAAATTTTTGTATATCTTTTCCCCAAGCTATTGATTCTTTTTTTCTGTGATTCCATTGCATTATTCTCATTTTTTCCCCTGAATTTTTCTTCTACTAATGTAATTTGCTTTTTAAAATTCTTTTTAGGCTCATCCAAGCATCCTTTTTTGGGTCTGAGATCAAATTACATTTTCCTTTGAGGCTTCACATGTAGCCATTTTAACACTGTAGTCTTCCTCTAAATTTGTGCTTTCATTCTCCCTATCACCATAATCATTTTTTGTAGTCAAGATCTTTTTTTTGCTCATTTTTCTTCCTTTTTTTAATATTTATGTGTATGTTCATGTGTGTGTGTGTGTGTGTGTGTGTGTGTGTGTGTGAGAGAGAGAGAGAGAGAGAGAGAGAGAGAGAGAGAGAGAGAGAGAGAGAGAGAGTTGGAGTTGGTCTTTGTTCTTGCACTTTTCCAAGCTTTCTGTGCTGGGGCTCTGGGTTTTACTGCTAGCTTTCAATCAGTTCTCGAAATTAGCTGCTTGTTTTTTTCTGGAGTATTGTCTTCCCTTATGACTTGTACTAGGTGTAAGGGTGGGTGCTCCTTGTTGGCCTCCCTTGGGTAAGGGGTTTAGCTACTCTACTGATGTGGTAACTAAGTCTTTTTGGTGGTTGATGGTGCAGGAAGGATCTTATTGCTGGTCAGCTTTGAGGGAGGTGGACCTTGCTACTGGATTGGTATGGAAACAGGGCCTTTCTGCTACTAGGTTCTGGATGAATCATATATATGTGTATGCATATATACATACATATATATATATATGCGCACATATACACATACATACATATATGTGTATATATATACACACACACATATCTATGTATATATGTATTTATATGTATATATGTGTGTATGTATTTATTTATGCTGATCTGTAAGAGTGGTATGGCCCTGCTGCTGGGTTGCTATGAGAACAGGGTCTCTCTTAGGGTAGGCATCTTTATGTTAGCTAGAACTGAACAGATCCTCACTACTGGTCAGAAATGGTATCAAAGCCTTGCAGGTCACTTGTGCTGGAGTTGAGATGCTGGTGTGGAACAATGCTGTTATTCAGATGATTCACTTACCTAGGGGGCTGCTGGCTTGCTTGCTGGCTTTGCCTAATCTTGAAACCTTGTTGCAGACCCCCTGATATGAGAACTGTTGCTTTATCTGCTATTGGACTTCACTCCCCTCTCTCCCTACTGCGATAGACCTTTCCTGTTTGACTGGTAAGCTGCTTCTCTGATCCTAGATCAATTATGAGGTGGTTTTCTAGTTGTTTGGAGGGGAATTTGGATGGGCATCAGTGGGTTCCTTCCTCACTTTGGTGCCATTTTGGCACCAGAAGTGAGTCTATTATTAATTTTAACATCATAATTTTTTAAATTTTAAATTCTAAATTATATCCCTCTATATACCTGTGTCCAATTGAGAAGTAAAGCAATATGATATTAATTTTACATATAAAATCATGCAAAACATTTCCACGTGAACAATGATACAAAAAAGGAAAGAAAAATAAAATAGGTGAAAAAAATTCCTTCAATCTGTACTAAGAATTAGCAAATTCTCTCTCAAGTCCTTTGGAATTGTCTTGGGCCATTGTATTGATCAAAGTAGTCAAGTCTTTCACATTGATCATCTTTACAATATTGCTATTATTATGCACAATGATTTTCTGTCTATTCTCTGTTAGAGTTCATATAGGTTTCACCACCTTTTTCTGAAACCATCTCTTCATCATTTTCTATGGAATACCATCACAATCATATGTTTGTGAACATTTGATCAGTCATGCTCTAATTGATGAGCATTACCTCACTTTCCAGTTCTTTGCCACAACAAAAGGAGGTTATAGATTTTTTTTCTTTGTGTAGATCTTTTCTCTTTTCTGTTGATCTCTTTGGCAGTCAGATCTAGTAGTGATATTTTTGGGGTCAAAGGGAATGCATAGTTTTACAAAATTTGAGGCATAATTCCAAATTGTTCTCCAAAATGGTTGAACCAGTTCACAACTCCACTAACAATGCATTAATGTATATATTTGTTCATATCTTCTCTACCATTTGTAATTTTCTTTTTCTCTCATGTTGTCAAATCTTATAGTAATGATTTAGTACATCAGAATTATTTCAATTTGGATTTCTCTAATCAGTTGTTATTTAAATTTAGTAGTGATTTCATATGGCAATTGCTAGTCTTTATTTTTTTCTTCTGAATTCTGCCTGTCCACATTCTTTGAGTATGTATCATTGTGTTATGGGTCTTATTTGTATATATTTGGTTTAGTCACCAATATATTTGAGAAATGAGGCCTTCATCTGAGAAATTCACTCTAAAATTTTTCTTAGTTTCCTGACATCCTTCTAATTTTGGCTACATTGGTTTTCTTTGTGCAAAAACTTTTTTTTTTAATTTAATGTAATGAAAATTAATATTTTACTTCCTGTAATCTCTCTGTCTTATTTGGTCATAAAATTTTCCTTTATTCATAAATTTGAGAGGTAATTTTCCCCCATGCATTGTAATTTGCTTATGATATCACTGTTTATGACTAAGCGATGAACCCATTTTGACCTTATTTTGGTATATGGTATAAGATGTTAATTTTAAGCTTAGTTTCTGACAAATAGCTTTCCAATTTTCTCAGAAAATTTGTCAAATACTGATTTATTACCCCCTTTGCAAATAAAAAAGCTTGGATCTTTGGTCAAACATTAGATTACTATGGTCATTTACTATTGCATATTATGTATATAATATATTCCATTGACCCACCACTCTATTTCTTACCTATTACCAGACTGCTTTGATGGATATCACTGTGTAATATAGTTTGAAATCTGATGCTATGAGGCCACTTTATTCATATTTTTCCTCCATCAATCCCCCAGGTATTCTTAAATTTTTCTTTTTCCAGATGAATTTTGTTATTTTTTTTCCTAGCTCCATAACTTAATAATATTAACGTTGTTTAGAGGAAAACGTTGGGAGAACCCTGTTGTAGTGCTCCTTCTACTCTACCATCTTGTTCCCAACATCTGAATAGTTGATTTCTGGCACAAAGGTATGATAGAGAAGGTCAAAGAAGTCCAAAATAAGCTTTAGTGTGAAAAATGAAATCTAGAATTCTTGAAAGACAATAAATGTTATAGTAAAGCTGCCTGAATAGCTTCTTCTCTTATAAGTACTTAATAGATTTACATTTAGTAGGCACTTAATGCATACTAATTCACTAAAAAGATTATTTTGTATCATAAAAAGATGAACAAAAATCTTTCCATTTTCAAATTTATTGTATGTGTGTGAAATATGCACAGGTAAGCTAGTGTTATATGTGTCATGACTAATGGCCCATAATGACCAAAAGTCCAACATTAACTTGAGTAACTCTTGTTTAATATCAAAGAAAATGAGTACGACAATATTCAGTTTTTTGTTTCTAACTTTCCTTATGATTGAATAAAATCAGTTGTTCCAAACCCACGGTAGGAAAGATTATCTTGTGTTTTTTTTATATTTAAGTGCTGAATCTTATGGACTATTATATGTTATCCTACTCATAACATGTATCTATAAAATATGCTACAATTGAAAAACCTATCAAAGAATTGATGGTAAGATGACTTCTGAAATACGGTTTTTCATGACATTTTAGAAACCATATATTTTATAGAAAAATATCCTGGTCTTTCTAGTTTAACTTTTAATCTTTTTTTTTTAATTATAGTGACAATATCAATAGTGGAATGACAATTTGAATTCTAAAAAAGAAAGTGTAAATTTTTTTTCTGAAACTTTTTTTCTGACCCTATTTCATTCAGGTTTTAAACTATATATTCAACTATTAGTAATTACTTGAATCTAAATGACTCTCTTAATTACTATATTTAAAATGCAAAGCTATATACTAGATTTCAAAAGCTGCTAAATATACTTAAGAAATATTTTGTTGTGACTCTTGTCATATTCTAACCCCAAGACCACAATTATATTTCACCATCACTTTTTTAAAAAAAGGTACATTAAAAATGTGTCATCTTTCTGATGTCCCCTTTCAGTTCTAACGTATCATAATTCTATATCTCTATTCACATTGCTTTAGACTACACTATCAATCTTTTGGAAACTTTAAATCTTTTAGTGTTCTATCCTGTTGTTCTGGAACCTAAACTCTAAAGTGATGTTGAAGCAATGCAAAATAAGAACTTACATCTTTTAAATTTGAATATCTAAAGATTTCTTATAGAACACCATTTGAACAGAATCTACACTGAGAAATATGGACATGACAATTAGTCAAAACTTTCTGAAAAGCAATTTGGAATTGTGCTGTCTAAAATGTACATTCTTTTTGACCTATACATATATACCACAAAGGTGTAAAAGACAGAAAAGTCCCATATATGCCAGCAAGGGTATCTTTTGTTTGTTTGTCTGTTTTAGTAGTGGTATTAAGAATTAGAATCAGACCAGAAATTTTTTTCATTTTGGAAGAATAAAGGAAATATGATAATGTAAAAGAATTGATACAAAGTGAATTAAGCAGAATTAGGAAAGCAATATTACAACAAACACAGATATATAAATAGAAATTACTAAAAATGATAACTAGTACATATACATATTGTACTTTAAGGTTGAAAAAACACTCTACATAAGTTATCTCATTTGAACATCAATAACAAATCAAAACTAAAAACTGTGCAATGATATTGTCCAAAATTGGTCTGAAAGAAAAAAAATAGGAATATATTTAGTTCTTACAGAAGTGTGGGGCAATCATTGTGGCACATTCTTCTCTATATCAGAAAGTTATGTTTTTGGAAATGAAGGTAAGAGACTGATTGAATGAAGAAAAAGCAGTTGGAAGCTAATGAATTTATGAGAAACCAAAAATTACAAAACAAAATTAAAGGAATGAAAAAATAGCAGACAATGTGAAATATCTCATTGGAAAAAACAACTGATGGGGAAAGTTGATCCAGGTGTGGTAAAAGGGAGGGCAGATTGGACCTCCTTTTCCATTTGGCTAATTCTGCTTTTTAAAGCATTCTTCTCTTCATTGGCTTTTTGAACCTCTTTTGCCAATTGAGTTAGCCTATTTTTCAGGGTGTTATTTTCTTCAGCATTTTTTGGGGTCTCCTTTAGCAAGGTGTTGACCTGCTTTTTATGCTTTTCTTGCATCTCTCTCATTTCTCTTCCCAGTCTTTCCTCCACCTCTCTAACTTGATTTTCAAAATCTTTTTTGAGCTCTTCCATGGCCTGAGACCACTGAATATTTATTCTGGATGTTTGGGATATAGAACCCTTGACTTCTGTGTCTTTCCCTGATGGTAAGTATTGTTCTTCCTCATCAGAAAGGAAGGGAGGAGATATCTGTTCACCAAGAAAGTAGCCTTTTATGGTCTTATTTTTTTCCCTTTTCTGGGCATTTTCCCAGCCAGTGACTTGACTTCTGAGTTTCCTCTCCACACCCACCTCCCCTCCAGATCCACCCAGCCAGTGCTTGGGGTTTGAGGTTCAAATGCTGCTTCCCAACCTCAGGGTTTTTGGCTGGGGTGGGCTGCTATTCAGTGTGAGATTAAGTTCAGGTGCTCAGGTTGGGGCAGGGCTGCCACACAGTTCCCTCAGGGGGTTTATGCAGAGACCTTCAACAATGAATCTGAGCTCCTGCCTGCTTAGGGAGCCCCTGCCTGCTGCTGCCCCCTCTGCTGCTTCCTGAGGGGGCCTGAGTTATGGGGACACCCCACTCCCCTCTTGGGGAGCTGAGAAGACCCTCTCACTGACCCATGGGTGGAGGGACCTGTGGGGTAACTGGAGATTCTGTCCCTGAATCCTGCTCAGCTCTGCTCCTCTCTGTGCTGGGCATCCAAGGCAGGGCTGGGCTCCTCTCTTGTTCAGGTGCATGATGGACCTTTCAATGGACCTTTCATATCAGGTTTTCAGGTCTCTCTGGAACAGAAATCTCCTCCACTCTGTTGTTCTGTGGTTTCTGCTGCTCCAAAACTTGTTGGGAGTTCTTCTTCACAGCTATTTTATAGGCTGTGGGTTTGGAGCTAGTATATGTGTATCTTTCTACTCTGCCTTCTTGGCTTCTTGGGAGGGCAGATTGGAGGAAGGAGTAATCAGAATGCATGGTGTCTTGGGGTGGTGGGAGAGGAGAGATGGGGAGAAAATTTAGTACTGAAAATCTTGTGGAAATGAATGTTGAAAACTAAAAATAAATAAATTGATTTTTTTAAAAAAAAGATTAAATTTTCCCGGGCCTAGTCTCTGCTATGGGCTGAAAGATGTGCGATGGTTACTGAAAAGTTGCCTGGGAATTATATATGTGTGTGTGTGTGTGTGTGTGTGTGTGTGTGTGTGTGTGTGTGTGTGTGTATAAATGCACTGGCCATGGGACATTTTTTAGTTCAAATTTTGAAATATTTAGTTAACATTTTCTATGAAAAACCAAAGTTTCCTCTCAGAATTATGACATGACAACAAAAGGTCAAGCTCCAAATCCTCTTAAAAGCTAGTGATAGAGGAGCCTGTCTCCTGGCTACAGCTTCTTTGACGTAAGCAGTATAACTTCTATTTTAAGATTCTCATTAAATGAAACTCCAGAAGGCTTCAGTAGTGATAGAAATCTGATGATTGGTGTCTTCCCCTCCTCCCCTTCTCTCTTTTTCCCCCTCCACAATTCATCTTGGCTTCTCATGGAATAATTTTACCAAAGCAATTTTATTTTCAAATTGGAAAGTATAATATAAACATTTGCCCTTTAGATCTTTATATCTCAGTCTATTAGTCTACAAGTAAACTTGGTTGAGGAGTTTATAATCATACTTTTTAAGAGGAACATTGTCAATCTGATGAGAGCATCGGAGCTGAACCAGTCTCATTTGCAAATGCATGAGTCAATTTTGTGCGTACTCATCCTACACCTGTCTGAAGTATTCACTTGGATTAGTACATAATGGCTTTTCACTATATTCTGATTCAAAACGTTTTTTATTTTTTTAATGAGATATCCTATATTCCAAGGGAAGCTTTGTCATTCTGTGAACAAACACCATCAGTCTCCATATACTGTGAAATCCCAACTTAAATCCTTATTAATTAAGGTATAGTCTTGGCTGATTTATTTTCTTTTCTGACAAAATGCATTGTAACCCCGTCTTCCTTTCTTTGTTTAGCATTAAAATTAAGCTTTGTATGCAGTTTAAGATAGGTGAGAGGTTCCTTCCCCTACGAATTCTACCCAGTTAAAAAAAAGTTCTTTTATCTTATTGGTAGGAACACAAATTTTGATCTCCTTTTCTCCTGATCTTTCATCTACATTCTGAAATGCCTGAAAGTAAAAGTTTACTCAAGGTCCCTATTGTTATTTTAGTGGTAGGTGTTATTCTGAATGTCAGAGAACACTTTTTTAGGGGATCAAATACCATGATGTATATTCTAGTAATACTTATTCTCTGGATTTACACATTAATGACATGTTTTCTCATCTAATTCCAGTTTTCTCATCTTATCTCTAATATATATTCTTTGTTGGAGAACTGAATTTCATATATATATATATATATACATATATACTGATATTCTTTTTAAACATAGTAACTTTGTTATGGAATTAAATTTCATTTTCATCTTGAAGAGTAAAATAATTATATCTCTGGATGCTAACATATTGACATCAGCTTTGAGAGAAAGTTGTGTCCCCTTAAATGAGCCATCTATCAATTCAAAATTTTATTTAATAGTAGAATCAGTTTCCAATCTATGACAATTTCTTAGGCTCTTGATATGTGTTAGAGCACTGTAGTAGGTGATAAGGATACGTAGACAGAAACAAAATCATCTTTTCCCTGAAGGAACTTATTACTTACCGATTTCTTCTATAAACTGATATGAATGAATTTACTTTTCAGTCACACATTGTAATCTCTTTGAGGACAAGAATTATATTTCCCTTTTTAATTTCCTTTATTTAATTTTAAACATATTTTCCCTATTCATTTTTACTTCTGCTTGGCTGAATATATTTTTGGTTGCTTAATAAATATCCATTTGTATTTGTGTATTTTCTCTTTCCCATAGATGCTCTGACTCATTTGGGGTAGTTTTTTTGTTATTGTTTTTGTTAGTTTTTTTTTTCTTTTGAGACTCCAGAGATCACTAAGTTAAGCTTGTATTTTATGAGGAAGAATTTTTTTTAAAAAAAGAAGTGGAATAAATATCATTGTCTCCTGATTTTACTCCCAGTTAGATAGGAAAACTCTTAAACAATGGTCTGGAAGGGACATCCCCTTCCTTTACTGGGAAAGGCCACTTCCTTTTCGAGGTTTTCTGAGGTCTCCCAGGCCATCATATCTTAATAAAAAGGATATTGAAGCTCAGGTCCAATCTCAGGTTCACATTACAAATAAATCTAAATCAGTTTTTTTTTTTAAGTTTTATTTATTTTATTTTTAATTTATAGAATAAAGCAGGTATTTCCATAGCATAGTATAATAAAACAGAAGATTGCACATGAAACCGTTAATCTATCATGTACAACTTGCTGATCCTTTTAAATATATCATAAAATTACATCAATTTCTTTCTTTACTAGTTTTAACAAAATATAAGAAATGATTAGGAAGAGATCTCTACGGTATCCCTTGTGAAGGAGGGGCCTAAGAAGGGTTTTTTTAAATCTGTGTTTCAGTCACCTGAGATTTCAAAACAAAACCAAAAGCCCATACATTCTCCTCCTTGTCTTCTTACCTTTCACCTCTCTTCATCTTTTTGGTATTAGTTAGAAGCTTTGGTTTCAGCAAGGAGATTGCACATGTCTATGCCACCAGCTGAAGAAGTTCTCATGCTCTTCTAAGCGACCTCACCACCTGCATCTCCTCTTGTCCTTTCACCTTTCCCTAGATAAATCCTCTCCACTTGCAGGGTGACTATTATGACTATTAGCTTCTTCTCCTCAAATACTGGGAAGAAATATAACTCCCAGGAAGTTTGCAGCCCACTCAAGCTTTATCAGAGGGCTGGTATGCTTTTTGGAATGTAGGTCTTTTGACTTAGATTTCTAGAACTTTGAAACTCATATTATTTTCTTTTTGAGATTATTCTGTAGATTAAAAACCCCAACCTTTGAACAAGGGGTGAGCTCCTCTATCTTTCCCTCATGTTTTGTTCTTTCCAATTCCAACATATAATCAGAATATCTCTTGATTTAAAATGTTGTATCTCATGTGAAAAATGATTTTTTCTATCTTGGAGACTCACAGCTCCATCCCACCAGCTTTTTGTTTCAAAGTTTTTTACAAAGACATTGCTGATAATGATATTTCATTGAATCTTCTTATCCTGGTCAAACCTGACTGAAGTCTGAATTGATTATATCCTGCTAAGGCTTGGTTGGTGACAGATTCTTCTGCCTAGATAGTCTAAGACTGGAAGTTATCTAGTATGGTGGGGGTAGTGTGATAGAACAGGTATTTCCTCTGTCGAGAGGTAGAATGAAGGATGATGGCAAGGTGATATGGGCCCTGTTGAAAAGGTATTATGCCAGGGATTAAGTGACCTAAATCACTTACTCAAGACCCTCATTTTAATATAACCTACTTCCCACTGTATAGACCAGTCACCATTGATTGGCACTCCTAGGGAACACATACTTCTTGAAGGGCATATAACTCTGTACCCACAAATCCCCAATTGAACCAGGTCTGGACTGGCCCCTTTAGGGGATGGAGCCAGGTTCTAGACTGCAACTGCCATGCAATGCATGTCAACATTTTTGAGGGAAATAAAACATGGACACACAACCTAAGCCATTTGTCTCTTTCTTAGAACAAACTGGTTTTGGGGTCAACACTCGATAGTAAGCTTTGATAGTTGAAACTTCGGTTGAGGTCATGGAAACCTGATCATTAGCATGTTACTACTCATCAAATTTCACTTCTTATCTTATCCTGCTTCCCTGGCTTTTTTTTTCCTTTGATTTGGGAGTGAGGCTCATAGACATTTCTTAATCCACAAGACTGTAGTCAGAACTAAAACATTTGCCAACACCCAGTTCATAAATAGTTTTATTATTGATGAAAAATAAATATCTTTGAACCTTCTGTATCATATTTCATAGATTAAATGGAGATGTTTAACTGATCCTTTAATAGAATGTTTATGTGGATAATAGATGTTAACTAGCTTCTTGATTCCAGGAACTCTGAATCACTAAAAAAAATAAATCTGTGTACCCTATGACTGAGAATTTATTAGGCACTTAGAAATTACATTTCATGGAATAGAATCATAAATTGCTGAATATCTAACAAGGGAGTATGTATACGTGTAAGCACAAAACACTCTACACAAAAAAATCAGGTTATTTGAAAAAATTCTAGATTTGGAGTCAAAGGACCTGAATTCAAATATTATTTCTGATTCAAATCATTTTATTCTTTGGTCTTTACATTACTTGTTTGTAAAATGGAAGGGCTCACTTAGACGATTTTAAAAATCCTTTTTATCTCTAATTGTTTATAATCTTATTGCTACAGAGCTTAAAGTTTGTGGAGGTCTATTGGATTCAGGAGCTGATTATTATTTATCATTTATTGTTTTGCTGATTAAATTTAACTTTATACGCCTAAACAATATTGAACCTATTTATATGACTAGAAATTGTTTGAACCCAGAAAAAATGTTGTCCTGACCTCAGTAGCTCTCCAGAAATAGTGGAGATGGTTACAAGGAATTTTGGCTTCTCCTAACCTTGGTCTTGTTTTAGATTGATCCAAGCTTATTCTTTGAGTTTTCTTTGTGTTTTGACTTTGCTAAAATTTTATTGAATGTTTACATTTACTTATATCCATCCTTTGTGCTTTCTGCTTTGCTTACAAGTGGATTTCTTGGTAAAATTACTTAACTGCATACGTGTGGTTTGTATGTAGGTCCCCTTATCTAAATCCTATATAATGTGGGTCTTACATAGCTTCGATGAGAGGGACATGAGGGACATGTACCTCCTTTTCTGCTTGCTCTCCTCTACCAAAAAACATAATTTTCTTGCTAAACTATTTCAAACTTGGAGGTTTGTTCTAAAAAAAATAAAATCAATGAACTTGGAGTTGAGAAAATGAATTTGATTTTGTGAGATGGGTGTAAAGGAGAAAGAAATATGTCTTAAGCTTATTTCTGAGGGGGCTGAGCCAACATGGTAGTGTAACAGCATATACTTTATAGAGCACTGCCCCCAAGCCCAAACAAATACCTGTAAAAAAATGGCTTTAAATAAATTTTGGAGCTAGAGAACCCACAGAATGACAGAATGAAGCTAATTTCCAGCCTAAGACAGCTTGGAAGATTATGGAGAAGTGTCTATCCCACCACAGTGTGGGCAGGGTACAGTCCAGCATGGGCCATGCCTGCACAGACAGGATTTGAGCAGGCCTTGGGGAGACTGAGTCTCTCCCACTTGTAGCAGTTTCCAGATTTCAGGACCCCAAAACTGCGAGGACAAATTGGAAGGTCAGTGGAAAAAGCCTGTGGAAATAGCATGGGACAGTGGATTGGTCTGGCCCCAACTCCAGGGCAGCAGAGGGGGTAGGGGGTGGAGGAACCTATAGTAGCCACAGCAACAGTAAGGTCAGACAGAGCTACTGTTTCTGGATCTGTAGGTCCACAGATTGTGGGGAGATTGAGTAGCTAACAGTACACCCCCCCACCCCCACTGGAAGCAGAGATCTACCTTGACAAAGGGTTCAAAAGTCAAGTAAATGACTGAGAAAGTGGGCAAAAACAAAAAAAAAATCATACTACAGAATCTTACTTTGGTGACAGGGAAGACCAAAGCATGCAAACAGAAGACAACCTCCATTCAAATCCTCCAAGAAAAATATGAAATAATCTCAGGCATGGAAGAGCTTAAAAAGGATTTTGAAAATCAAGGAGGAGATGTAGAGGAAAAGTCGAGAAGAGAAATGAGAGTGAGGCAAGAAAATTATGAAAAATGAGTCAACTGCTTACTAAAGGAGACCCAAAAAATGCTAAAGAAAATAACACTGTAAAAAATAGACTAATCCAAATGAAAAAGAGATCCAAAAATCCAATGAAGAGAAGAATGCCCTAAAAAGCAGAAACAGTCAGATGGAAAAGGAGGTCCAAAAGCTCTTGGAGGAAAATAATTGCTTAAAGATTAGAATGGAGCAGATAGAAGCTAATGATTTCAGGAAAAATCAAGAAATTATAAAACAAAACCAAAAGAATGAAAAAATAGCAGACAATGTGAAATATCTCATTGGAAAAACAACTGACCTGGAAAATAGATCCAGAAGAGACAATTTAAAAATTATGGGACTACCTGAAAGCTATGATCAAAAAAAGAGCCTAGACACCATCTTTCAAGAAATTATCAAAGAAAACTGCCCTGATATTCTAAAACCAGAGGGTAAAATAAATATTGAAAGAATTCTCAGATGGCTTCCTGAAAAAAATCCCAGAAGGAAAACTTGTAGGAATTTTGTAGCCAAATTTCAGAGCTCATAGGTCAAGGAGAAAATATTGCAAGTAGCTAGAAAGAAACAATTTGAGGTTTGTGAAAATACAATCAGGATAACACAAGATCTAGCAGCTTCTACACTGAGGAATCAAAAGTTTTGGAATGCTATTCAAAGGAACTAGGATTAAAACCAAGAGTATAAAATTTCAGGGAAAAAGTGGTCAGCCAGTGAAATAGAGGACTTTCAGGCATTCTTGATGAAAAGACCAGAGCTGAATAGAAAATTTGATTTTCAAACACAAGAATCAAGAGAACCATGAAAAAGTGAACAGGGAAGAGAAATCATAAGAGACTTACTAAGGTTGACCTGTTTACATTCTTACACAGAAAGATAATATTTATAATTCTTGAGATTTTTCTCAATATTAGGGTAGTTGTAAGGATTATATACATATAGACAGAGGGCACAGGGTGAGCTGAATAGGAAGGGATGATATCTAAAAGAAATTAAGGGGTGAGAGATGAATATATTTGGAGGAGAAAGGGAAAAGTGGAATAAGGCAAATTATCTCTCACGTGAAAGAATCAAGAAAAAGCTTTTGCAATGCAAGGGAAGAGAGGGGAGATGACAGGGGAAAAAGTTATCACATTTGTCTTAAGCAGGGAATAAAATGCATATTCAATTTGCTATGAAACTCTGTCTTCCACTACAAGAAAATAGGGGAGAAGGGCATAAGTGGGAGGGTGGGGGATAATATAAGGGAGGAAAAATGGGAGGAAGTCATAATTAGAAGTAAATACTTTTGAGGAGAGATGGGGTCAGAAGAAAGAATAAAATAAATCAGGGACAGGATAGGATGTGGGAAATATAGTTAGTCTTCCACAACATGACTTTTATGGAAGTCTTTCGCATAACATCACATGTATCACATGTATCAAATTACTTGCCTTCTCAGTGGGGATGGGTAGGGAGGGAGGAAGGGAGAGAAGTTGGGACTCAAAATTTAAAAAACAAATGTTAAAAATTGTTTTCACATGCAACTGAGAAATAAGATATATAGGCAATGGGGTATAGAAATCTATCTTGCCCTCCAAGAAAATAGAGGGAATGGGGATATGAGAAGGGGGGGGGGTGTTATAAAAGATTGGGAGAAGAGATTATCAGAATGCAAGCTATCTTGTAGTGGGTAGAGGGGAGAGACGTGGAGAAAATTTGGAACTCAAAGTCTTATGGAAATGAATGTTGAAAACTAAAAATTAATACATTAGAATTTAAAAAAAAGATTATTTTTAAGGTCTGGAAAAGGCTAAGCAGCAGGCAGCTAGGTGGCATAGTGGATAGTTCATCTTAGACTAAAATAAAAAACACTAAAATCCTGAATTTGAGTCTGGCTTCATAAATTTATTAGAGTTATACCATGGTCAAACTGTTTGCTATCTCTGAATCTCAGTTTTTTAATCTATAAAATGAGAATAAGAGTAGCTCCGATGTTACAGGGTAGTTTTATTGATTAAATGAGATAATATGAACCTCATTGCAAATTATATGTATACACATGCCACCTATATCTGTACCTGTAGGAAACAAGAAGTTTGCCAGTGTGGTTTGGAGGTAAGCTATTAGAAGTATATTGTACGCACTACAAAAATCAATATATGATGTGCTTCAAAATTCATTGTATATAATTTCCATTTCATGCTGGAAATGAGCTGCTAAATGTTTCCTAAGAGGCTAATAACATGGTTAAGATAAATGATCTTCCTTTTGAACTTAGAATTGTTCTAAAAAGAGAGGATGCAGGTCAGGAATGTGTTAACTGGGACAAATTCTAAAACTTAGTAATAATAATGGGGAAAAAATAATGAACCTACCAAATATGTTAGAGGAAGAAGCGGTGGGTTACCTTAGGGCACAGTGGGTTCCCTCTCACGAGGTATTCTCAAGGGGATTACAGATGACCACTTGTCAGTGGTATTAGAGAGAGATTTCTGCTTCAGGCATGGGTTATAGAAGTTTCCTTCCAACTGTGGTAGTTTTTGGTTCTGTGATTTAAATCTGGAATTAAAATATTGAAATAATTCCAACCAAGATAATTATCCAGAGAGAAACAATGTTTCCTGAAATTCTTTCCTTTCTTTTTTCATTTTTAATTTAAAACAATCAAATTATAAAATTAAATATCTGTCTCTTTTTTGAAGAAATATCATGTGTTTGTTATAATATAATGACCATTTCCTAATTGATAAAAAAAAGTTGAAATTAATAAATGGCAAAACCCTGTAGTCTCCTAACATGAGACAAAATACCAATTAGTGTGAATGGAATGAAGTTACATTTTCTAATATAACAAGACAGATGTTATTATTTGACACTATGTAGGTTTTTGAGGTCTGTAAGCCAAATTAATTACCCAAATGAGGGATTGATGCTGTTTTGAAGTTTACAAGAATCTTTCTGAATAACACTGATTAGAAAGATTGAATTACTTAAAACAAAAAACAAAAAAAATCCCTAATCTACCAGCATGTTTAAAGTAAAATAGCCAAGCCCAGGGTGCCAAAGATTTTTGCTGATAATGACAATAACTCATTCTATAAATAGTTCAAAGCCAACTTCTTAGTCATTGCAATGATATCATTGGGATTAGTTTGTTTTGTTTTGTTTTTTTTACATTGAGGAATGAAGTGCTTACAGGTATATTCTCCAACAGGCAAGAGAAAGAAACCAAATGAGAATATATTGTGTCATTTCTCATCTATTGTTGAAAGAGTGAATGTAGAATTAGAATCAAGGAAAGTGGGAATTTTTGGCTGTTGGCAGTATACATGGGAATTAGCACCCTTTGAAGTACTAACTTAAAAAGACCTCAAAATTTTTTTCTACTTATATACTGAACTTGTATACTTCTTGTATACTTCTTGAATATGAATGATTTTTGTTATGGCTTCCCAACTAGATGAAAAGCTCATTGAGGGGAAGTACTTTGCTTTTGTATCACCCTAAACCAATGCTTGACTCACATGCTCAATAAAATACTTGTTTTTTCCCCTCATTTTTCTATTGTATCAGCAAGGACCCTGACATACACAAAAGGGCATGCTATACAGCTTCTTAGATCTGCTTTTCTAAAAGGAAAGCAACTTTTGAGGTGTCAACAGTCATTTAAATTAAGGACATATATCATTCCCGTAGTTCAGGGGGGAAAATAAGCACACTGAACTTCAGATAAAATACACAGAAACTGTAATCACCACACAGGGCTTCCAACTGTCTGACTGTAAGCAATACATAAAACACAGATCAACAGACAGATCCAACTGTCTGACTAAAACTGGGGACTCCTTAGCACCTGCCCAGAGTCTCATTTGGCCAAACAAACACTTCCAAAGTGAAACCTCACCTCAGAATATTTACACACTTTTAAGAGCCAGAGGGCATCACAACCCTTGAGAACCAGCACCTCATTAAAAATTAAGAAAAGATTTGGCCCTCCCCTAACCAACTTCCGTTAATAGGCATGCTTATCTTATTAATGGGTGTGGAAGATCTTTAACTCTCATTAGCATTACATCTATGTAAGGGTGATTGTTAGCAAAAGGCATATCAGTGATCTCTTTATCTGAGGGTATGAGGATTTTTCTGACCATGTTTGTGTAAATCCATACTGGTTGTCTAAGGAGGGTTGTGGAAAAACAAAATTATACAAAGAGATTGTCCCTACAGTTGAGTGGTTCAAAAGATGCCCATCTTTCAAAGGTGTCATACTTAGTGTTCACACACACAGGCTAACAGCCAGGATCCAGCCATTAGTATGTTATCCAGTGCCAGTTTTTCTTTTCCATTTCACTTTTAAATGGCAGGGTAGATTTTAATAGTGGTAGCTCAAAAAAATGATTCTTCACTTTCCTAGAGTGAATTCTTTACAGGAAGATTAGCATCTGGGATCCTCTTTCATGTTTGGGGACATAGTATGGCTTGTTATCTTTCTAGATGTGCAAAGGGCAGATTTCAGTGAAGTGTTTCATATTAATAATGCTAAAGGATTCATAGGAAATAGTATATTCCCTTAAAAATAAACTGGGGATTATAGAACCTAATGGCTGGAAAGTACTTTAGAGATCATCTACTCTCTACTGAGGTCCAGAAAGATAAAGTTGTTTGCCCAAGATCTCACAGCTAGTTAGAAATCTGACAGGTAGTAGGACCCTAGTCTCCTGAATCCCAGTCATGAACTCTCTTTGCTACATCATGCTGCCTCACTTGATCAATCATGATTTAAATACATTCATATTAATTGAAAGATGATGCACATACTCTAAGGAACAAGGGGAAAAAAAGCATTTTGTGTCAATTGTTATCATCTTGTATTGGTATATTTAAAAATGATTTGTGTTAGCAATGTAAATAAAAATCTCCATTAAGTTTTTTCCTCATTGGTAATCATTCTGTGGTATCCAGAATAGGAGAAAACCACCGAGCTTTGACTGCTGACAAAATTTGCCAGTATATGTCTGTGTAAAAACAACAACAACAACAACAACAACTTGCAGTAGACCAGTACTCCTTATTTGCTTTGTTGTTTGACTACTTTTATGAAAATCTTTCAATTCCATTTTGGCATTAAGGCATTGCATTTCTGACCTAAGGAAATATATTTATGTTTTAAAAGAAGCCAACAATATGTTCACTCTTGATCAGGACAAACTGGAGTGATTTCAGACACTGGAGTGGCTGAAAAAAATGAATGAGAGTTTAGTTCATCAGAAATCATAGACCAGTATCTTGCACATAGTTGATGCTCAGCAAAAGTTTGTTGAAAATAGTAGTCTTGAATGACTATTCCAAAACCATCACCAGGGCAAAGCTTTAAAAATCAAACCAATAAATATCTCTCGGGTGTTTTTTATTTTTATTTTGAGTTTTATGACAACTTTTGAAGTGTTTCATCTCAGCAAAGAGGCCTCCACTGTGGTTTCCTTTGGTTTAACCATTAGCTTAAATCTTAGACATTTACCAAACTTCTCCTTTCCATAAGAACTTACCTCACTAACATTTATCCTTTATGGAATTCCTTCATGTTGCCTCTTCTTTGATAGATGACATATAGTTAATTTGATGAAATAATCTATACTAATGTCATAATAGTTGATGAAATAAATGTGTCATCTCTTCCATGAAATATATTTACCTACTAATACAATGTCTTAACCCAAAAGACTGATTCTAATACTGATAATGCATTTTATTACATTTTATATTTTTGCTTTCTGTAATAAAAATTACTTTTATGTTTCTGAAAAAGTATCAACGGAAAGCAAACAGTATCTTGCAGTGGATTGCAGTCAGGTATTTAACCAAAACAATAAGGAAAATAAATGTGCCTTGAGGACATTTAAAAATTATAGTTAGCATTAGTATTAATGAAACATTACATGAAGACACATAGTTCACCTTCTCTACACGGTAAAATAATTGGAGATTATCAAATTTTGTACCATGGAATTTTGACATTTAAAAGTGAAATAAATGTCAGTGGGAGAAAACAGATTATAAACCTGAAAACAAGTTTTTAAATAAACTAATTCAGTTTATTGCAAAGCTTCATGCAGTGTCAATGACTAACTTGGGGAAGAGTTGCTTATGAAAAATATAATATTCAGATAGTACCAAAACCACAGGAATAAATATGAAAGAAGATCTAAGAATCTGAAAATGTAAAAAAAAAAAAAAAAAAAGTCTTTCTAGAGGAGCTCTCAAAATTAAAATGTAAAGGGGACCCAACTTTATGGCAACATATAATAGTCGAAAGTACATTCTAGATGGATGTGGCTATCTTTATATGCTTATATGTCTTTAAGTTCCAAGCGATCTGGAGTCTGGTGCTTCTACACCATTAAAGTACCTTCTTCCTTAAAACTGGTCATCAGATGGAACTTTACATAAAAAGCATTTTCTCCCTATTTTCCTAAGTGATACTGATAATAATGTGCGCAAATTTTTCCTTCAAATTATTTCATACAAATACTGAAAAAGCAGACATTCCAAGAATCTAATAACTTCTAAGTTAAACCTTACTCATATAAGGAAAGTTCTAACTCATTTAACCTTCTCTTGTCTTTAAACAGGGACCCCAAAACTAAAATTGTATTCTCTTTTAGGAATTTTAGAATGTCCCCAAGTTAATTTCAATCTGGATGATGAGAAAATGCTTTTGAGAGTGAATAAGAAATTTAACCAAGTAATCACTCCTGGAGGGGTGGGCGGGTGGGCAAGAGAAATAACCACACTATTCTGTCCATTACAGATTCAACCAAAACAGCTGCTGGTGAAATATGGCATCATATTTCTAATACTTCCATAATTTTCAAAAACTTTAGATTAAACTTGCCTCCAGGTCAAGTTTCATTACTTGATAACATTCTCAACTTGGGTAGCTTATTTTGTGCCTGTCTTTGGAATATGCCTTTTCTCTTGTTACTTCCTGCCTCAACTGTTAATTTTTCTCCAAGACCAGGTCACTTTTGTTTGGTTCAGAACCTTCTATAACTTGGCTTCCATTTTCAGATTTGGCTCCTTTCTCACTTTCCACCTGGGTCTCAGAAATGGGCCCCTCTTCTTTGCTACTCTCTATTATCACCTGGGCATTATTTTTTTTCTCCTGCAGAGTCACTTTCATTTGACTTGAGATTCTCCTTATCTGTGTTTCCAAACTCCAATTTTGCCTGTTTTCATTTCTTACTTGTGCATCCTGGCCAGGGTTTTTTTGAGACCACTCTTTGTTACTCTTGACCACTTTCTGAAGGTTGTATTTTCTGAACAACATGTAATCCTTGACAACACTCAGTCAGCAGACAGCCTTAATGATTTCTACTACAATGGTATATTGGAGATGACTAAAATCGACCTTATTTTCAGTATTGAGACAGCCCACTATGACTGCTAGCTCTTTAATAACTTCTCTGCTCCTGTGACTATTATTTCATGCTTTGTAAATAATCTGGAATGTTGCTTTATTTGGTGTTTCAAACCAAGGTTCCAAGAAGGTTTCTACATATTTTTTCATATCTTCTAAGAAAGCTTTGCATGTGGCAGATATGGTCAACATGTGTAGAACAACCCTTGTTTTCTTCTTCTGGGTTGTGCACATATCCTTTAGAATGTGATACACAAGTTTCTCAGGTTCTATGCCAAGTGTTCTAATGAAGACCATGTTATCTGCTCCACTCTCCAATGACTGGAATCTTCTTAATATCAATTCTATAGAGGCCTGAATCTCACTGACTTCTTTCTTCCAAGCAGCTTCTGTATCATCTTCTCTTCCTTCTCACTTCGAGATGGTTGCTTATCTTTGTCCACAAACTTCTCGGCCCCTACAGGTCTTTCTGTACTCATTGACAAGTCTGTAGGCCTCATCCACTCACTTGCATTTATTCATGTTACAGGAAATGAGGATGCCCTGAAGCCCAAGTTCCAGATGCCTCGGGCCACCCCTGCAGGCCCTAGCACCCGGCCCCCCTTACTTGGCTGTACTGGGCCTTCCCTTTTTGCTTCACCCTGCCCACATGTCGGGGTGGCTCCTCAGCAGCAGCCATCATTCAGAAAGAGGGGGCATTGGTGAGGGGGCTAGGTGGGGCGGGAAAGGGAGAAGGCACTGGGAGACAGTTCCATAGTGCTCCCTCAGTGGGGCAGGGACGCAGGATATATGAAAATGCATATTAAACTCCATAGCAAGCCAGTAGAGAAAAAAATAATGGTGCAGATAACCTTTTAACACCACTCAAATACTATAACACAAGCAGCTTTTTATGAATCACTACAATTAACACCCTCACCCCCAACTCTTATAACACAGCAGGCTTGCTATAGAATCTCATTAGGTCTTTTCTTTTTTGTTTTTTAAGGCTCATGCCATATGATCCTATTCCAGTTTGGGTTTTGCCTACTTATCTACTTTATTGTGATAACTGAGGAATCATTGCTATTATCCAAAGAGCAATGATGATAATATGATATGTGTAAGTAGACGACAAGTGATGCTTGCATTTGTGAGAAAATGTAGAAGAAAAAATAAATAAAGTCTAAGAAACACATGAGGAAGCAAGTAGGCTAACTTTGTAGGGGAAGGAAAGGATGCTATGGTGGTACTCAACATTGTTAACAAAAAATCTAGTAGAAGACCGCCAGCACAATAAACAGATCATCTGTGGAAGAGACAAATAAAAGGGCATAGGCAAAATTATCAGTCTTAGACTTAGAACTGAAAGGGCCTATAAACTTAAATGTCATCTTTATTTTATAGATGAGGTCTGGAAATGTTAAGTGATTTATGTAAAAATCACGCAGGGAGTAAATGGAACAGCCAAGATTCAAATCCAGGTTATGAAACTATCTCACATTCTCTCTCTCTCTCTCTCTCTCTCTCTCTCTCTCTCTCTCTCTCTCTCTCTCTCTCTCTCTCTCAATAGATAGACAAAATATAGATATATAAATACATTTACGTATATATGAACATTTGCATTTATATGCATATATGTTTGCATATGTTTATGTGAAATATTTTTTAAAAATTGAACTACCTCTATACTAATAGACCGTTATGGTATCACATAGGGATGAGAAAACATGGATGCATTGCTATTCACCATTATAGAGTATTTTCAAAGCATCCAAGGTTTAAATCTAGAAATGATCTTAAAGGTTATCTATTTTTGCAATCTCACTTTCTAGATGAGGAATATGAGACCCAAAATGGCTAAATTATTTGTGTAAGATTACACAGCTATCAGCTGGCAGATTTTGTTAATTACAGGAGACAATAGACTCCAAAAACTGAAATAGTTTTCAAAAGAATTTTATTAGGTTATTTGGCAAAGGACAAGGAAAAAAAGGTATGGCTCCCTCTTTTGGAAGTTATATTATACAGAGTTCAAATAAGGTCATAAGGATATTTGCTTGATTGGCCTCAATTAGACATTATGGCAATTTGAGATGTATAACATCAGGTCAATATAAACATTCAAATTTGGGGAACTTAAAAAAAGTTTTGGATAGACCAAAAATAAGACCTAGGTGAAATCTAAGAATTCCCTGCAGCGATCCAATGTCCCCTGAGCATCTCTGAGATCAGCCTGCCCTCTGCTGGAAGTTTTGGATTACACAGTATTACAGCCACACAAAGCTACCTTTAAATAATATTAACAAATAATAAATAATAATATATTTTCCCCACACAGGATCAAGATATCAATTTAAACCGTCTCCAAAGTCAACACTCTTTCCATTACATCATGCCCATCTTGACAAGGTCACAGATGCACTGAAATAAGAATCTAAATATCACAATTATTTTCTTAACACGTAGATTGCTGAATAATGTTCGCAATGCAAAATACAAAAAAAAAAAAATTTCTAAGAATCTACTTTTGAATTTCATCACTTATCCCTCATTTGGTATCCTCTCAATAACTTGTGCCAACATTGCAATTGTGCCTATTTAGTTCACTGTATTTATCCCTCAGTTTTTTCTCCCCAATTTAATTCAACACTCATCAAGTTTGCATCTTTGTAAGGCTCTTCAATTTTGCATAATGGCAGTGAACTCTTACATTGTATCAAGTAATTTGACACTCATACTAACTCAATGCATTAACTAGTCCAATATATGAATTTATTTGCTCTTTATTTTTATTGAGGTGAAAGGATGTGAACCTAACGTTCTCTAATCCATGACCTAACCTCACTTTTATCTTTGATTCCTTTCTCTAACTCATCCCATATATCCAATCAATTGCCAAGTTCTGCCATTTCTACTTACACAATATGTCTCCCGTTCCACTCTACTCATACTGACAGTCTCAGGTTCTCATTACCTCTCAATTAGATCATTACGGAAAAAAAAAAAAATCCTCTTAACTGGTGCCCTGGCCTTAAATAAGTCTCTTAATATCAAGTCATTCTCCATAATACTGTCAAAATGATTATCCTTAAGAACAGATCTTACTTTCATTTTCCTAAACAATAAACTTTTGTTGTCATTCAGTCTTCTAGTCTCATTTGACTCTTCTTTATGCCATTTGGAGGTTTTTGCTTTGTTTTGGTTTTTGGCAAGGATACTAGATAGATGTGTGATTTCCTTCTCCTGTTCATTTTACAGATGATGAACTGAAGCAAGATTAAGTGATTTGCCCAGGGTCAGAGAGCTAATGAGTGTCTGAGGTCAGAATTGAACTCATGAAGATGAGTCTTCCTGATTCTTAGCCTGGCTCTTTATCCACTGCACAACCAAGCTGCCAAACAATAAACTTGAATGGTTTCCTAACTGCCTTTAAAAACAACTCTTCCTTTTAGTTTTTAATGTCTCACTACATGGCTGAACATTCCATCCTTATTATACATTCCCCTCCCTATCGTTCACTCTATAATACAGACGAGCCATGCTTCTTCCAGTTTCCCACAGGTAAAGCAATTGGTTTCCTGCCTCCTGCACGTTGGTATAATGGTTTATAAGATCATAGTGTAATATCCCTTCTAGCAGACATATTTCTCTATGAACATTATGCCTTAACACAGGTTCATCTTCTATGCCTGGAACACTCTTCCTCCTTATCCTCCACCTCATAGAATCCTCACTTTTCTTTTTAAAATTATTTTTAATTTAATATTTTATTTTGTCTTCAAGTATATGTAAAAATAACTTTAACATTCTTTTTTTTTAATTTTGAGTTCCAAATTCTCTATCTAGCACATAGAGAATTTGCCATAAATTGCATGTGTTTAGTTTAGTCATGCAAAAATATGTTTACATATTAGTCATGTCATGAAAGAAAATGCAGACAGAAAGGAAAATCAAGTAAAGGAAAAGTATGCTTCGATCTATAGTCAGACTCTATCAGTTCTTTCTCTGGAGGTGTATAGCATTTTCATGATAATCCTTCAGAATCTTCTTGAATTATTATACTGCTGAGAATAGATGAAATTCACAGTTAATCAACATACACTATTGCTATTACTGCATGTAATATTCTCCTGGGCTCTGCTCGTTTCTCTTTACATCAGTTCATGTAAGTCTTCCCAGCTTTTTCTGAGAGCATCTTGCTTGTCATGTGTTACAGCAAAATCATATTCTACTACAATGATATACAACACCTTATTCAGCTATTTCTCAGTTGATGGGCATCTACTCAATTTTGAATTCTTTTCCACCACTAAAAGAACTGAAGTAAATATTTTTGTACAGTTAGGTCTTTTTTACTTTTTTTTTTTTTTTTTTTTTTTACCTCCTTGGGACATAGACCTAATAGTGGTCTGTAGCTTGGTCAAAGGGTGCACATTATTTTATAACCCTTTGAACAGAGTTCCAAATTACTCTACAGAAAAGTTGAATCAGTGTACAATTTTACCAACAATGTATTAGTGTCTTAAATTTCCCATATCTCCTCCAAAATTTGACATTTTCCCTTTCTGTAGTGTTTGTCAATCTGATAGGTGTGGGGTAGGACCTCAGAGTTGTTTTAATTTGCATTTCTCTAGTCACTAGTGATTTAGAGCACTTTTTTCTTGACTATAGATAGTTTTGATTACTACATCTGAAAACTGCATGTTCATATCCTTTGACCATTTATCAACTGAGGAATGATCCTTATTTCTCCATATTTGTCTCATTTGAGAATTGGGATCTTTTATCAGAGAAACTAGCTATAAACATTTTTTTTCACAATAATCACTAATTTTGTACTTCCTTATATTCCATTTCTCCTGTTTATACTACTCACACTCCTCTCTCTCTCTCTCTCTCTCTCTCTCTCTCTCTCTCTCTTTCTCTCTCTCTTTCACTCTCTCATTCTCTCTTTCTCCTCCCTCTCCCTCTTTCTCTTTCCTTTTCTCTCTCCCTCTCCTTTTCTCTCTCCCTCTTCCTCTCCTTTCACTCTGTCCATTCTTAAAAGTGTTTTGCTTCTGACTTTTATATCCCGAAATTTGCCCTTCCTGCCATTGCTTCTTCCTTTTCTCTTGCTTCCTTATTCCCTTCCCCTCCTACTTTTCTGCAAAGATAGAATTCTAGACACAACTGGGTGTATCTGTTATTGTATTCCTCTTTCTCACCACTTAACTTTCTTTTGATAATCATTACATCATATTCAACTCACACCTGTGCCCTTTGTCTTTCTGTACTCTTTCTAACTGCCCTAGTAATGAGAAAATTTTTATTTGTTCCAAGTATCATTTTCCCATATAGAAATGTAAACAGTTTAACCTTACTGAATCCCTTATTTCTCTTTCCTATTTATATTTTTAAGCTTCAAGTGAGTCTTGTAACCAAAAGTCAAATTTTCTATTCCACTCTAGTCTTTTTTTCAAGAATGCTGGAAAGTCATCTATTTCATTGATTTTCATTTTTCCCTTGAATTATTATGTTCAGTTTTTCTGTGTAGGTGATTCTTGGTTGTAACCCCAGCTATTTTGCCTTCTAGAATATCCTACTTCAAGAGCTCTGATCCTTTAATGTGGAAAATGATAAATCTTGTGTTAACTAGACTGTGACTCCATGATATTTGAATTGTTTCTCTTTAGCCACTTGCAATATTTTCTCCTTGATTCAAAAGTACTAAAATTTGGCCAAAATATCCCTGGGTTGTTTATTTTGGGATTTTTTTCAGGAGGTGTTTGGTGGATTCTTTCAATGTTTATTTTACCCTATGGTTCTAGAATATCAGGGCAGTTTTCCTTGATAATTTCTTTACAGATGATGTAAAGGCTTTTTTTTTGATAATGGCTTTCAGATAGTCTAATAATTCTTAGGACCTGTTGTCTTGGTCAATTGCTTTTTTAAAAAAAATGTTTATTTATTTATTTTTAGTATTAAATTTTCATTTTCAAAAACATTTTGAGTTCCAAATTTCCTCTCCATCTTTCCCCTCTCCCCACCCCATAATACCTTGCATTCTGATTACTCCTTCCCTAAATATACCCTCTTTTCTATCACATCCCTCCCTTCCCTTATCCTCATCTTCTCTCTTTTCTTGTAGGACAAAAGAGATTTCTATACCCCATTACTTGTATTTCTTATTTCCCAGTTGTATGCAAAAACAGTTCCCAACATTTGTTCCTAATACTTTGAATTTCAACTTCTTTTCCTCCCCCACTCCCCACCCATTCCCACTGAGAAGGCAAGCAATTCAATATAGGCTGTAAATGTGTAGTTTTGCAAAAGACTTCCATAATAGTCATGTTGTATAAAACTAACTATATTTCCCTCCATTCCATCCTGACCCCTATTTATTCTATTCTCTCTTTTGACCTTGTCCTTCCCCAAAAGTGTTTACTTCTAATTACTCCCTCCTCTCATTTGCTCTCCCTTCTATCATCACCCTCATACCACTTGTCCCCTTCTCTCCTACTTTCCTGTAGGGTAAGATAGATTTTCATACCAGATTGAGTTACCATGTTATTCCCTCCTTAAGCCAAATGTGAAGAGAATAAGCTTCACTTTTTTCCTCTCACCTCCTCTCTTTTCTCTTCTATTGAAAAAACTTTTTCTTGCCTCTTTTATGAATGATAATTTGCCCCATTCCATTTCTCCCTTTCTCCTTGCAATATATTTCTCTCTTACCGTGTAATTTTATTTTTTTAAATATCATCCCTTCTTATTCAACTCACCCTGTGATCTCTGTCTATATGTGTGTGGGTATGTGTGTGTCTGTGTGTCTAATCCTTCCAACTACTCAAATACTGAGAAATGTCTTAAGAGTTACAAATATTATCTTTTCATGTATGAATGCACACAGTTCAACTTTAGAAAGTCCTTTACAATTTTTCTTTCCTGTTTACCATTTTCATGCTTCTCCTGCCTGCTTTGGGAGCCCCTGTTTGCTCCCACCTCCGCTTATGCCTCCTGAGGGGGCCTGAGTTATGGGGGCACCCCACTCCCCTCTCGACCCCCCAAAGAGACCCTCTCACCAACCCCCATCACCTGTGGGTGGAGGGACCCGTGCGGCTGCTGAAGACTCCATCCCCGAAGCCTGTTCGGATCTGCTCCTCTCGGTTCCGCGGCCGCGGCAGGGCTGTACTTGGCTCCCAGTCCGCGGTGCAAAGGACCTTTTGCGAGAGGTTTGCAGGTCCCTCTGGAACAGAAATCTCCTTCTCTCCAATGTTCTGTGGCCTCTGGTCCTGCAGAATTCGCAGTGAGTTGCTATTTACAGATGTTCTATGGGTTGTGCGTTCGGAGCTATGTGTATGTGAGTCTTTCTACTCCGCCATCTTGGCTCAGCCCCTTGAATGACCATTTTTGCCCCTGAAGTATTATACTCAGTTTTGCTGGGTAGATGATTCTTGGTTTTAATCCTAGTTCCTTTGACTTCTGGAATATCCTATTCCAAGTCCTTTAATCCCTTAATGTAGAAGCTACCAGATCCTATGTTATCTTGTTTGCATTTCCACAGTATTTGAATTGTTTCTTTCTATTTGCTTGCAATATTTTCTCCTTGACCTGGGAATTCTGGAATTTGGCTACAATATTCCTAGGAGTTTCTCTTTTTGGATCTCTTTCAGGAGGTGTTTGGTGGATTCTCTCAATATTCATTTTGCCCTCTGGTTCTAGAATATCAGGACAGTTTTCCTTGACAATTTCATAAAACATGATGTCTAGGCTCTTTTTTGATCATGGCTTTCAGGTAGTCCTGTAATTTTTAAATTTTCTCTCCTTGATGTATTTTCTAGATCAGTTGTTTGTCCAAAGAGATATTTCACGTTATCTTCTATTTTTTATTCTTTGGTTTTGTTTTGTAATTTCTTGGTTTCTCATAAAGTCATTAGCTTCCTTCTGCTCCATTCCAATTTCTTCAGTGAACTTTTGAACCTCCTTTTCCATTTGACTAATTTTGCCTTTCAAGGCATTCTTCTCCTCATTGGCTTTTTGGACTTCTTTTCATGATTTCATGATTCTTTTCTATTTTTAAAGGTGTTATTGTCTTCAATATTTTTCGGGGTCTTCATTACCAAGCTGTTGACTCAGTTTTCATGATTTGCTTGCATCTTTCTCATTTTTCTTCCCAATTTTTCCTCCACCTCTCTTGCTTGCTTTTCACAATCCTTTTAAACTCTTCCATCACCTGAGACCATTGCATATATATTTTTGAGGTTTTGGATGCAGAAGCCTTGACTTTCTCTGATGGTATACTTAATTTTTTCTTTCTGATGGTTTTCCCCTTTTATTTTGATTCTTTTGCTGTTTTGAGGAATGGGGAGGGAAGCAGAAAACTTTGGAACTAAAAATTTTACAAAAAAATAATGCTGAAAACTGTCTTTAAATTAAATTGGAAAAAATAAGATACTATTAAGGGAAAAATATGTTCAGGGGGATATAAAACTATGCATACACTTTGATCCAACAATACCAGTATTAGGTCTGTATCTCAAAGACATAAAAGAAAAAAAGAAAAGGACCTATATGTACAAAACTAGTTATACCAGTTCTTTTTGTGTTAGCTAAGAACTGGAAATGGGGTGCATGCCCTTCAATTGAGGGACATTTTAACAATTCTTCATCAAAAAGGATGGAAGAAAATACCTGTTCACCAAGAGAGTAACCTTCTATATTCTTATTTCTTCCCCCTTTTTGGGTCATTTCCCCAGCCAGTTACTTGACTTTTGAGTCCTTTGTGAACAGGAGTGTGTACTCTAGGGATCTGCAAGTACTCAGGTCCTCTAGCGTGGCACAACCAAGGGAGAGGGTTTACTCTTCTCCTGGCCTCCACACTGGTCTGGAAGCAACCAAAAATTTTTCTGCCCAGAATCTGCAATTAGAATTCCCTCACCACAGCTGCTTCCAGTTGGACCACATCAGAGCTTCTCATCACCTCAGGGGCTATAGTGTTTTAGGTGCCTAATCTATTCCACTGATCTACCATTCTATTTCTTAGCCAGTGCTGTTTTGATGATAGGTGCTTTATAATATAGTTTTATATCTGGTATGGGTAGGTCACCTTCCTATACATTTTTTCCATTAGTCCACTTGATCTTCTTGACTTTTTGTTCTTCCAGAGGAATTTGTTATTATTTTTTCTAGCTCCCCAAAATAACTTTTTTGGTAGTTTTATTGGCATGGCACTGAATAATTTAGGTCGAATTTGTATTTTTCATATTGGCTCAGCCTACCCATGGACAATTAAGATTTTTCCAACTATTTAGATATGACTTTATGTGAAAATTGTTTTTATTTTTGTGTTCATAGGTCCTGGGTTTGTCTGTGAAGGTAGATTCCAAAGTATTTTATGTTGTCTACAATTATTTTAAAAGGAAAGCTGGACTTAACTGGCAATATGTAGAAATTTTGATGGTTTATTTTTATCAATGCAACCTTCCTAAAGTTATTTCAAACAGTTTTTCACTTGATTGTCTAAATATAGCATCATATGATCTGCAGAGAGTGATTGTTTTGTTTCCTCAATAACTAATCTAATTAGTTCAATTTCTTCTTTTCTTATTGCTCTAGCTAATATTTCTTATACAATATTGAATAAAACAGTGATAATGGGCATCCTGCCTTCACCCCTGATTGCATTGGAAATGCTTCTAGCTTATCTCCATTACATATAATGCTTGCTGATAGTTTTAGTTTTAGGTAGAGGCCAGTTGGTTGGTTGTTGTCCATTTCTGAAGAGGAACAAAATGACATCACCATGATAAAGTAAAGTTCCAGTGCATCTGCCTGTGGCTGATCAGACCAATGCAAGCTCAGAATGCTCTACCACAGTTTAGTTACAGTTAGTTCATGTGAATATTTGGGATGGATACTCCAAATTTGCACATCCTATGTTTACTTTGCGTTGTCTCAATTCTGCTTTGCTCATAGAGCACAGCACTCTTTCTGATGTGGGTGTACCGTGCTGAGTGGTTCTGTGCCAGTGTATCCCATCTTGCACAATCAAATCCAAAGTTCTTGAGAGTGTCCTTATATCACTTTTTCTGACCACCATGTGTCAACCTACCTCAACAAGAGTTCTTCATAAAAAAGTCTTTTTGGCAAGTGTACGTTTTGAATTCAAACAACGTGGCAGCCCATCAGAGTTGCACTCTTTGAAGCATAGTTTGAATACTTGGCAGTTCAACTTGAGCAAGGGCTTCAGTGTCTTCTACCTTATCTTGCCAGGTGATTCTCAGCATCTTCCTAAGACAGTTCAAGACAAGCAATTCAGTTTCTTGGCATGGTGCTGGCTGACTGTCCATGTTTCACAAGCATATAACAATGAGGTCAGCACAACAGCTCTGTAGACCTTCAGTTTGGTAGTCAGTAATACCTCTTCTCTTCCAAACTTTTCTTCGGAGCCTCACAAACACCGAGCTAGATTTGGCAATGCATGCGTCAGCCTCATTGTCAACATGTACGTCCCTGGAAAGTACACTACCAAGGTAAGTGAACTTATCCACAGCATTCAAAACTTCTCCATTTGTTGTAATCAGTGGTTTCACATATGGATGGTGTGGTGGTGGCTGATAGAGCACCTGTGTTTTCTTGCTGTTAATTATTAGCCCAAAATTAGCATAGGCAGCAGAGAACTGATCCACACTTTGCTGCATCTCAACTTCAGAGGATAAATTGAGTGTACAATCATCTGCAAGCAGAAAATCATGCACCAACACTCCCTCCATTTTGGTCTTGAGTTGTAGTCTTTTCAAATTGAAGAATTTACCATCAGTACGGTAGCTGACCTTGATGCTGTGTTCATCCTCATTGGAAGCATTTGACAACATGGCTGAAAACATCATGCTAAAAAGCATGGGAGCAAGCACACAGCCCTGTTTCACTCCACTGAAGCCTGGGAAGGCACGAGAGCATTGTTCACTCTCCAGAATGCAGGCAAAATTGACGTACAATACTAATGAACTTCTCTGGGCAACCAAATTTTGATATAATTTTCCATAAGCCTTCACAACTAACAATGTCAAAGACCTTGGTCAGATCTACAAATGTTGTGCACAGACCTCTGTTCTGCTCCTGGCATTTTTCCTGGAGTTGTCATGCAACAAACACCATATTGACTGTTCCTCAGCCCTTTTTGAAGCCACACTGACTCTCAGATAGATGACCATCTTCCAGGTGAAGGATCAGCCAATTAAGGAGAACTCTAGCAAGAATTTTTCTAGCAATGAGTAAAAGAAAGACCTCCCCCCCCTCCCACACCTGTGATTGTGACAGGACAATCTCTTCCCTCTACCTTTATAGAGATGGACAATGGAAGCATCTTTGAACTCCTGGGGGATAACTTTCTCTTGTCATATAACCTGGAAAATTTCAGTCAGCTTTTGTGCAAGCAATGGTTCCCTTACCTGTAAATCTCAAGTGGAAGAGAATCAGCACCAGGTGTTTTGCCACATGAAAGGAGGCAAATAAATTTCAAGTTCAGACAGGGGGTGGTTGAGGTCCCCCAGTAATACAGTTTTCCTCTCTATTTCTTCCTGTGACTCCCTTAATTTCTCTTGCAAGTATATGGATGCTATACCATTTAGTGCATATATGTTGAGTAATGATATTACTTCATTTTCTATAGTGCCTTTTAGCAGGATATAGTTGCCTTCCTTATCTCTTTTGATTAGATTTACTTTTATCTTTTACTTTGTCTGAAATTAGGATTGCTATCCATACTTTTTTTCCTTTACCTAAAGCATAATATTTTCTGCTCCCACCTTTTACCTTTGCCATATATTTGTCTCCCTTTGTTAAATGTGTTTCTTGTAAACGACATTGTAAGATTATGGTTTTTAATCAATTCTGCCATCTTCTTCTCTTCTAAGAAAGAGTTCATCCCATTCGCACACACACATATTATATATTACATATATGTATTATAATTACTATCTGTGTCTTTCTCTCCATCCCGTTTCCCCCTCCCTGTATATTCCTTTATTCTCCATTCCCCCTTTCCCTTCTAAAAAGACTTTTGCTTTTGATCACCAACTCTCTTAATCTTCCCTCCCTTCTATGAGCTCTCTCCCTTTTTTCCCCTTTTCCCTTGCCACTTCTTCCCTCCTTCCTCACCACTCCTTTCCTTTTCTTTCCCCTTTCCCCTCCTACTGCCTGTAGGGCAAATTAGATTTCTATATTTTATTGAGTATGTTATTCCCTTCTTGAACCAAATCTGATGATGGTAAAGCTAAAATAATGCTTATCTCCCTCCCTTCTTTTCCTTTACTCTAATATATTTTTGTACCTCTTCTTGTGATATAATTTACTCTTTTCTTCCTCCTCCTTTCCTTTTCTCTTATTATGATCCCTTTTTTTCCATAATTAGTTTTTTTAATTGCCATATAAGTTAATTTATGTCCACACCTTTTGTCCATGTATATCCCTTTTAAATGTCATAATAAAAATGCTGTTCTCAAGATTTACAAATATCATCTTCCCATGTAGGGATGTAAACAGTTTTCCCCTTTTTTTCTTCTCCTGTTTACCTTGTTACGCCTCTCTTGAGTCTTGTTTTTGAAAATCAAATTTTCCATTACGCTGTGCTCCTATCATCAGGAAGGTCTGAAAGTCGCTTTTTTATTGAATGTCCATCTCCTTTCCTGAAATATTATGTTCAGTTTTGCTGGGTAGTTGATTCTTGGTTATAATTGAAGCTCCTTTGCCTTATGGAATGCCACATTCCCAGTCCTCCAATCTTTTAATATAGATCTTGCCCAATCTTTACTATAGTTCTGTGTTATTTGAATTGTTTCTTTCTGGCTGCTTGAAGTATTTTCTCCTTGACCTGATAATTCTGGAATTTGGCTATAGCATTCCTTGACATTTTCATTTTGGGATCTCTTTCAGGAGGGGACCAGTGCATTTTTTTTTTTTGATGACTATTTTACCCTCTGGTTCTAAGAGCTTGGGACAGTTTCCTTGATTTCTTGGAAAAGGCTATAAAGGCTCTTTTTATCATCATGGCTTTTAGGTAGTCCAATAATTCTTAAATTATCTCTCCTGGATCTATTTTCCAAGTCCATTTTTTATCAATGAGGTATTTTATGTTTTCTTCTATTTTTTTTTCATTTTGTTTGATTCTGGTTTTTTATAGAGTTTTTAGTTTCTTCTTACCCAGTTCTAATTTTTAATAAATTGTTTTCTTCAGTTCCCTTTTGTACCTCCTTTTTCCTATGGCCAATTCTACTTTTTAAGGAGTTCTTTTCTTCAGTGTACTTTTCTGCCCATTTTGTCAATTGTATTTTTAAAGAAATTGTTCAATTTTTCTTCCACCTCTCTAATTTGACTTTTAAAACCCTTCTTTATCTCTTCCAAGAAGGCATTCTGAGCTTGACACCAGTTCATATTTCCTTTGACATTTCAAATGTGGGTATAGTGGCAGTTCTGACTTGTGAATTTCTGTTTTAATTTTATCTATCCCCATAATAAAAATCAATGGCCTCCAATTTTCTTTGTTCCTTCCAGCTCATGATGTTTGCCTTTTCTTGGCTTTTAAGGTTGATCTCTATTTCTGGGGCACAGGGTACACTGTCTCACACTTCTTGTGTTGGTGGTTAGGGGTTTGGTTATTGACCTTGTGTGCTGGGGGCTCAGGTTCTGGCAGCTGGAGGCTGTAGAGGTTGTAGCTTACCTGGTGCTGAACTGGTGGTGGGGCTGGTGTGTGCCAATATCTGGTAGGATTTTTCTACATTCCCCCCAGGTTACAGCAAAGCTTGCAAGGTAAAGTGTGGGTGAGGGCAGTCTGGCCACTGGATGTGGCCTCTTTACGTTGCACATTGGTGGAACATGGATAGATTCAGTTGCTAGTGAACACCTCTCCTCTATGCAAATGGTGGTTCACCCCACTGGTGTCTACTGTTTTCCCTTTCTGTGCAAAAGCACTTAGGGTCCTGGTGTAGTTGTTTTCCTGTTCCACCACCCTGAGACTCAGGATCTCCCACTGGTCATCTGAGGTGAGTCTTACCACTGGCTTTCCAGGATGCCTCCCATCCTGTACTGCTCCCCTTCAGCCACAGCAAAAGAGACCTTTTGCTTTAATCCCCCTAGCCTCATGAGCCACAAAACTGCTTCACTCTACCTTTCTGCTGGCTCCACCGTTCCAGGATTTTTCCTGGGGTGGGATTTCTGGTTTTTTCAAGGTCAGTAAGGGAGAATGAGAGCAACTTACTGCTTACTCTGTCATTTGGCTCCTGGAAGTCTGGTAACTTTCACAAATATTTATTTTCCTTTCTTATATGTTTTAATTAGATCTATTTTTGCTTTTGTTCTGTTTGAGATCATGACTACTATCCTTGCTTTCTTTAATTCAGGTAAAGCTTAAGAGATTCTGACACAGTCCCTTATGTTTACCCTGTCTGTGTTTCTCTGTTTCAACTTTGTTTCTTATTAATAACATATTGTAAGATTCTGGTTTTTAATACATTCTGTTGTCTTCTTCCATTTTATGTGTGAATTCTTCCCATTTACATGGATTTTTTAAATTAATTAATTAACTTTGAGTTTTCAACATTCACTTCCACAAGATTTTGAGTTCCAAATTTTCTCCTCATCACTCCCTTCCACCCACCCCAAGAGAGCATGCTTTTCTGATTAACTCCTCCCTCAAGGTACACTCCCTTCTATCACACCTCTCCCTTCTCTCATCCCCTTCTCCTGTTTTCTTGTAGGTCAAGATAGATTTTTACTCCATTGTTCTTATGTCTTAGTCCCCATACATGTTTAAAACTTTGAGTCCCAACTTCTCTTCTTTCCTCCCTCCCCACCCGTCCCCACTGAGAAGGCACACAATTTGGTATAGGTTATACATGTGTAGTCATGCAAAACACTTCCACAACAGTCATGAAAAACTAACTACATTTCCTTCCATCCTACCCTACTCCCCCATTTATTCTATTCTCTCTTTTTACCCTGTTCCTCCTCAAAAGTATTTACTTCTAATTTCTGCTTGCTCCCATTTTCCCTCCCTTCTATCATGGTCACATGGGTCTATTAATAAATGGGCAAGATCTTCCCATTTAAATTACCATCACAAGTAGTCCAATAATTGTTAAATTATCTTTTCTGGATCCATTTTCTAGGTCAGTTTTTTTTTTCCTAATGAGGAATTTCACATTTTATTCTAGTTCATTTTTAATTTTTTGATTTTGTTTTATCATACCTTGATGTGTCATGGAATCATTAACTTTCACTTGTTCAATTCTAATTTTTAAGGAATTATTTTCTTCAGTGAACTTTTGTACTTCCTTTTCCCTTTGATCAATTCTATTTTTAAGCAGTGATTTTCTTCACTGAATGTTTGTATATCTTTTTCGATGCCATTCACTCTTTTTTTGTGATTTTCTTACAATGCTCTCATTTCTTTTCTCAATTTTTATTTTACTTTTCTAATTTTTTTAAATTCTTTTTAAATCTTTCATGAGTTCTTTTTGAACCTGAGATCAAATTAGATTTTTCTTTGAGGCCTCACTGGTAGCCATTTTGACACTATTGTCCCCTTCTAAATTTGTGCCTTGACCTTCCCTGTCACCATAGTTACTTTAAGTTGTTGTTGTTGTTGTTTTTTGCTCTATTTGTTCTGTGTATTTAGTGCCTCAATGTTTTTATGTAAGAGTTAGGTTTTGTTCCTTCACTGTCCCAAGGCTTTTTTGATCTGAGACTTAAGGTCTTGCTTCTGGCTTTCATTGGAATTCAGAAGCAAGTTGCTTGCTTGCACTTGAGGGTATGCTTCTCTTCTGGCTTATGCTATGGGGTGGAGCTCCCTGTTGACCTTCCCAGGGTTTGGGGTTTCACTAATAACCTGAATTTTATTTCTGAGTTGCTGTGGAAACTGTCTGTCTGTTAATAGTCCCTAGGGAGGGACCTATTGCTCCCCCAAGTGTGAGCCCCCACTTTGGGGTTGATATGGAAACAGGGCCTCTGGGGAAGGCCTTGGTTTACCGTTTAATGTTGATCAACCCTAAAAAAGAACCTCACAACTATTTAACAAAGGGGTCAAAGCCTGGCTATTGGCTTGTGCTGTGGATGGGGCTGCTGTGGTGGAGTCCTGCTATGCTGCAGAGATTGCTGGCTTGCCTAGCAGGCTGCTGGTTTCTATGAGGGAGGACTTCACTAATGAATTGTCCCAGGCTTAGAGTCTTGCTTCTGACCTCCTCTTATGAAGGTGGATGCTGCAGCTCTTGAACCTCACTCCACTTCCATCCCAAAGAGACAGACTTTTCCTCCTGTGCCAGTAAGCTGCTTCTCTGCTCCTCAATCAGTTTTGTGGCAGTTTTCAAGTTATTTGGAGGGGACTCTGGTAGGACTTCAAATGGTTCCTTCCTCACTCTTCCATCTTGGTTCTGGAAATCCCATTTTAATTTAACTGATAACTGAAATTATGGAAGGAGGGTAATAACCAATGATTCGGGCACACAGAAAATTTATTTGGTGAATGAAGTTAGGATGAAGCAAATGGCAGTCCACCACAGGTGCCAGATGAACATGTGGCTGATAAGTAGAAAGTCAGATAACCATAGAGGAAGAGAGACAACCATTCCCTCCCAGATGTTGACCCCTTGGGTAAAAGTCTTGACTTTTTTCTAAAAAAAGCAGGTAATAGGTGATCATATAATCAGCACCAAAACTGACATCAGAAAAATTCAGTCCATGCATCCTTGAGTAAGAAATGATTCTATAACACAGCTGATAATACTAATTCAGCAAGTGTTAAAAACTAAATGCTTAACAGATTCGACATAGAAAATTCAAGAGAAATACAAGATCATATCAAAGACTAATTACAAGGAACTCAATTAGGACAGATTGTTGTTTTATATGAGGAAATGTAAAACATATGTCTAAGACTGTTATTAGTAATTGGGTAATTCAGGAGAAAGATTGAGGTAGACCTGAGTATGATAGGAATCTAAAAATTAAAAACATCTAGGAAAGGGTATAAAGGGTTATTGTCTTATAAAAATGAGGCAAAAAAGGAAGAACTGACACAGAGGAATTAAATGGGGGAGGAGAGCTGGTATTTCTGGAAGTTTACTTTCATAGGGAATAGGTTTAAGAGGGAACAATACATATATAATTAGAAGGGTACAAAAGATTTCTAAATTCAGGAAGGAAAAAAGGTTAAGGGGATGGAGGGAGAGGACACGGGAGGAATTTTTTGGAGGGAAGGATGTGAGAATAGGATAAGAGGATAGGAAGGATTTAGATTAACAGGAATGGGAGGACAAGATAGGATCCTTGGAGAGGGGTAGGTTAAGTAATAGGAGGGCAAGTTAGAGAGTGGAAATAAAGTTGAAGAGTCAGGAGGGATAGGAAATAAGAGACACAAACATAAAGTAGATATTAAGAGTAGAATTTATTAGGGAAAAATCAGGGTTAATAATTTTGATCTCAGTCAAAGTTAAAGGTTATATAGATTTAATCAAAAAAGAAGAACAGGGGAACTGCAATATGTCAGCTATATTGATCAATATTGTTGTAGACTATTTAAAATAACTACATAGTGTAGAGTTGGAGTGGTGTAGAGTGGTGTAGGAAATAATGAGTTGGTGGACTTAGTAAGATATGGAAAGACTTGGACTTATGAAAGAGGTTATCCACCCTCAGAGAAATAGAGGACAAATAAGTTTAATATGATGTTACATAAATGCGTGTGAATGTATATGTCTAATATAAGTATGATTTTAGATACCTAAGTATATATCTGTGTATGTATACATATGCATATATCTTTGTGTTTATATGCATCTTTGTACGTGCATGTGTATGAGCATATATATTGTATATTTGTGTACATATGCATATATACCCACATGTGTATATATACATATATGTGTGTATATATGTGTATATCTATATCTTATATACCTGTCTATCTATCTGATTGTCTGTCTGTCTATCTGTATATTTCCATGCTTACTTGGAGCTTTCTTGGGGAGGAGGAGGTGAAAAGCACACAACAGAGAACAGAAGAAAATCTAGAAAGCAAAGAAAAGATAGACTGCTCTGAACACAATAAATACTATTTATTAAACAAGGTTTCTTGAAATGAAAATTTATCGTTGTATATTTTGGATCTTCTCTTACATTCTGCTGTGCACATGGCAATGCTTTCTTTTCCCTTTTCTTATTTTATATTCAAGTTTTAATATTTAAGTTTGCAATATGTTTCTTTTCCTTTTCTTAGTGTGTATTCAATTTTAGTATTTGTTTAAATTCTAAAAAATAAATAAATGCCTAAAAAATGAACAAAATAACTCCTTCAGTAATAGTATACATATATGTCACCTGCCAAGGGAAGTTTTCCCACCTTTGCAGTGTTTTTGTTTTTGATGTTCTTAGGAAGATTTTGCATATCATGCTAAATCTTCTATTTGACATCCATCATTGTTCTTAATTCTATCTTCTTTTTCTCCATCTCTTCCTTTTCTTGTCTATCACAAATTCTAAAACATGTGATCACTTGCCCCTGAAGTTCTTAACATATCTGCTTCAACAATAAGTTTTTCCTTGTTAGCTAGAATCAAGCTCAGTGTAACATTCCCTTTATGATCTTCTCCAAATTATGAGAAATTAAGTTATTAATAAGGCAAGTTAAGACCATACCTGCTATTCTGCTTTTGGCAGAGAGAGAATCCTAGCAGATTGTTAGATAATGGTACTTTTAATGACTATTGCTTTATGTCAGAATTGTGACATATTTTTTCCTTTCTTTCTTGTGTACACATGAAAATATCATTTCTCTTTTTCCCGTCAGTGATCTCCATGTTTCTCCACTGAAGTTTATAGATTTCCCCATGCAAATACAATATTCTAAACTACTCAATTCCCTTCTATATTATCTGTTTTTAGGAAGATATGTACTTCCAGAGCCATATTCTAGAAGTTAGTCTCATCTTACCATAATTGAGACATATACTATCAAATGTATCTCTTTGCATTAGGATTCCGATATTTATTTTACTTATTTTTTGTGCATTTTAAAGTAGTCATCTAAGATCTTAGTTTTATTGTCCTGTATATTATGTCTCCGGCAATTTTGTTTGAAAACTGGTCTTTAATAATTGGTAAAAGTTTAAAAATTAACTCAGAAAAGAAAAAAAATTACTAACAATTTATACTTTTAAGTTTAATCTTCATTATGAATATTTCCTGACACTTTCTTAAGTCTACATTATCAATTAAATAAGAAGTTGAGGTATGATTTATACTATTTCACAATTTCTGAGATAGAAATGCTCATACTGAAAATTTAGCTATTGCTTTTTATGATCTGGTTTGAGCTGGGTCCAGCACACCTCTGTATTCCATGAAGAATAATTAGTTTTCCAGTTATTCTAGAACTATAACTATATTTCCAGTTATTCCAGTCTTCCTATGCTGTATTTGCTTCTCTACCAGTTAATCTTTATTAGAAAGAACTATGAATATGCTTGGTAAGCAGGGATTCATAGTTGCTCTGGAACAGAATAAGGAAAGATATATAGAAAAAGGTACTAAATGATGGAGATTATTAAGATGAATAGGAGTTAAAAACTCAAGTTGATAAAAGAGAAATAAAAAAAAACAATCAAGCTATAGAGGAAATACAGGAATAGGAGCATAGGGTGGAGAATGATTTCAGAATGTGGGTGATGAGATTGAAAGATCACAAACTCTCATAGTTAGACAGGATTTCAAAGCCCACAAATCTTAACCATCATTAAACATCCTTCTATATCATCCATAACAAGAGTTCATCCAGTTTCTAATTGAAGATATCTAGTGAAATAGTCACTTCTATTATGCAAGGCTGGTGATCTGCCAATGGTAAAAATTTCTTTATGTCAACCTAGAGCCTCTTCTTTACAACTTGTGCCCAGTCATCCTAGTTCTGCCCTTGGGAGCAAAATAGGCTATACCAGAGGTCTACTAGTAAATGTTAAAGAATCAGGTTTCTTGTGGGAGGAGTGAGAAGATGGAAACTATTCACATGACACAATTGTTAGCTTTTGGAGTTTTTTACATTGTCTCAAATGCTTTCTTAAGTCTAGATAATCAACAAAACAATAAATTAAGCCCTGGCTTGTAACTTTGGCTGATTTCTGAGGTGCAAATGCTCACAATGACAATCTAACTGTGAGCCCTCATAAGTCAATTATGCAATTAAGCAAACCCCTGGATTGTACCCAATTCTTCTTCAAGACTATAGTCCACCAGACATTTGACGACTGAAATCATGGCCATATTGTCTTTTCTTCACTAAGGTAAAGAAATATAGCTTTTTTTTTTCAACTGATCTTTGTATAACAAGTGGTAAAATACACTCTTACGTATGTCTCTACTAAAAATTGGAAGATACTAGGGAATTTTAAGTCATAATCAGGGCAAGGAATAAATTCAAGAGAAACAATATTGTGGTTGAATAACAGTTAGCTATGGTCAGGGAAGAACTTTTCAGAATTAATTGTTCTTGGAGGCTAATTACTGTCATTAATTGTGAGAACTAGAGACAATACAAATTGGTCAAGGACATTGAATATATGGTCTCCAGAAAGCCAGTTGCAATGTACATTTGTTGAAGGGGATCAGATATCTCACCCTCTACCATTAGCACAGAGAATAACATTAGTTTATGATAATAGGGCAGGTTAGTTGTTGGAAGAATATAGGGGGTGCAGGGGGAAATTCTGGTGATGGAGAAAGGGAAGTAAGGATGACAGCAAAAAGGCATTGGAATTGGATACTTAGTAAAAAGCACTATAAAGGTAGTAGTGAAGATTAATCACCTACTTCAGAATTTTGCCTTGACAACCTTGCCTAGTCATCAAACATCAATGTATGCTCTTTGCTGACACAGTAAATTGCACTGAAGTTTGTTAAATGAAAATATTTTCAGTACTGTCCTAACTTTTCTAGAACACAACAGTCCACAACATGTATTAGGCTTGAGAGGCTATTCTAACACTGCATACTGAGCCAGAAAATCCATTTTATTTCTATTACTGGATTGAAAAACCTATATACCATTCATTTGAGGAAAGGTGTGTGTGCGAGGCTCAAACTAGACACAGTTAAGGATCCTGAAAAGATTCTTAATTTTGGCTAGCCACCTCAACTTGTCTCCTGGCAACGCTTAACATTTCATTCTAGCCAGGGGAAGGTCCATAGCCGGGCTGAACTTGTGATACATAGTTTGGGATTTTGGAAAGGGGTGGGGTGGGGAGAGAAGCCATTATCAAATATATTTCACATGCTCAGATCAAACACTTCTTATCTTCCTATTTACATTTCATCTGCTTGTTATGATGTGAGGGCAATCTCCTACTTTTCAGTTTGCCAACTGAATTCCTTACCTATGCTGATTGATTTCCTAGTCTCCCCATGTATTCAAATACTATAATAGAATAGCAAATGTTGGAAATTTACATAGAAGTTGATCAACAATATTCATTTTTAGAATAGTAATGCTTCCAACTAAAGATACCAGGAATGCTACAGTATACCATTTTTATGTCTGAGAGGCTAAAATATCTAACTCCTAAAAGCCAGAAAACACTAAGCCATTTCATTTAAAATTCCACATTAACAGAATTCTGTTACATGCATTTTCATTATTGCATTTGTCAATCATTATTATACAAAATCATTTTATTCATTTGTTTCTAGATTAAAAAGTTTTTAGGCCAGATGGGTGCACAGAAAGCTGGTTAGATTATTTTAAGGACCCAAGAGACAGCAAAGTACAGTTTATCCAGGCTGTGTTGCTAAGAAACCTGAATTCAGATGCAGTTGACTACCATTCCCTGGAACACTGGGAAATAGATCTAGAGCAAAATCCTTATTAACCAGGTAGACTAAACGATTCATACATTTTCATGCTAAGTTAAAGAATGAATCTTGCCACCAGCTATATAGTTAGTCATTATCTATCCACTACATACATATTAAGATAAATTTATAGTTTAATTTGATTCTATTTCTTTTTTTTTAATTCAGTGCTTTCAGTCTCATTATAAAATTCAATTTCTGTTTGTCTATTTGTATTTCCATGCTTCATGCTTTCTTTCACAGAGTCCATTTGAATATGTGTTAAGAGGAGACTCAGATTTTGAGCCATTTAGGTTTATAAAGAAACACTAATATTTTATTAAGAATTACTTAATTTTTTTAAGAGCAGCTACCCTTCTCATACTCTAAAACTGATGTTGGAAGCCCTGAAACCCTATCAAAAATGCAAATGCCACTTGAGATCTCATGAAGGCATCTTACCAAGGATAAGAATCCAAATGTTTTTGTGGACCCTGGGGTAGATCAATTCTGCTACATCTTTATTACTGAAAATCTGCTAATGGAGTATGTTGTGTCTTTTTGCTTTCTATTACTACAGATTCTCTAATTCTCCCATGTTACTGCCTTAAATGCAACCTATGTACCCACACTGTCTCCTCCCTAAGCCTCATTTTCAATGAAATCAGTGCCATGCCCATCTACATTACTTTTTTCCTATCCCAGTGTTGTTAAACTTCCTCAAACAGAAATGAATCTCTGTGGGTCCTATATTAATTTAGAAACCCAAGGTGGGAAGATAACATAAGGTAACAAGGATAGGGTATAAAGAAAGACTGAAAGAGAAGATAGTGAATAAAAGTAGCATGAAGGGAAACTGACAAATGCTGATTATAACTTTGAATGTGAATGGGATTGTAGCAGCTCTCTTTGTGGTGGCAAAGACCTAGAAATTGCAAGAATCCCTGCATCAAGTGGGGAATGACTGAACAAGTTGTGGTGCATGGGTGTGACAGAATACTACTGTACTATAAGAAATGATGACCCAAATGATCTTAGAAAGGCATGGAAAGACTTGCACAAAATTATGAACAGTGAAGTGGACACAACCAAGAGAACACTGTATGCAGTAACAGCAATATTGTTTGTTTTAAGAAAGACTTTGAATAATTAAGTAATTTTGATTATTATAAATATACAAATTAAAAATAAAGGACATATGAAGAAAAATGCCATCTGTATCCAGAGAAAGAACTGATAAATAAATGTATAGGATAATTTTACATCTTAACATACATACATATATCTGTATGTATGTGTATATGCATGTGTATTTATGTGTATGTAGGTGTACGTGTGTGTGTGCATGTGTGTGAGTGTGTGTGTGTGTGTAGTTCTGCTTACTGGCCTCCATCTCTAGGTTGAAGGGGAGAGGGAAGAAAAAAAGGGGAAAAATAAATTTATATGATAACATAAGTTTGGAGGGAATGACAAGTTGTATATGGTATATTTGCAGTTTCATGTGAAACATCTTTTTTATTGTACTGTTATGGAAATGCTTGTTTTGTTCCATGAATTGAAAATGAAAATCAATTTAAAAAAGAAAATCACTAACATTATCAATCTTTTCTTACCTTTTTATTCATTTTGCTGAGCACTTCAAAATTACATTTTATTCTGGCTACAGTCACACTAGTAAGGGCTTAAAGACCATGGATTTGACACCTCCATCCTTCCTTTCTGACTTTTTTGTTTGGAATCCTCATAGAGATTTCACCAGACTTTTTTTTAATGCTGGCAACCTTTAACATGATACTACTTCACTTTTGTCGCTCCTTTAGGCTGCTCACCCTGGACTCATAGTACCAAGATTATCAGCGAACCAATTTCTTTTTCCTGTTACTGTTTCCAGAGTATTATTTGATTATCTTTGTTCTATATCTCTTTCCTTTTAAGGTTCACACATTCTATTTTTAAAACTTTTTTTGCCATCCTTGCTACCATATATTAATCTTCATTATTATAACTTTCTCAATGACATTAGTATGTCTCTCTGGTCTTTCCCTCCAAATCACCCCCTGCTAGCATCCTCTATGACTTTAATACTCAGGCCAATTGCTGCAGGACCATTAGTCTCTGTCTCTGTCTCTCTCTCAACATATACATATATATATATATATATATATATATATACACACATATATATATACACATATACATATATATACATATACATATATATGTGTGTGTATGTATATGTGCATAGATAGATAAATAGATATGAAGAGAGAATGCAAAAAAGCTGTCTCCAAGACAGAGCCTTTATTTCACAAATGAAGAAAGTGAGCCCCATGAATTTAATTGAACTGCCCAAGATTTAACAAGCAGTAAGCATCACAGTGTAGACTTAAACTGAGACCTATCAATCCATAATCTCTGCTTCATCTAAACACTAACATATATGTTTACTATCATTACATCGCCTTGACCTATATAGATGTACATTCTCCTTCCTGTGCCCTTCTTAAACTTTTGTGTTGTAAATTTGAACTTTAGGCTGTTTTTTTCTTCTTAACTATTATTTGTTAACTGGTATGACACCCTCTACTAGTTAATCTTTTTGATATTGTATAGTTCATAAAGGTCATTAATCTTTATGAACCATAAAATAATGCCTTTTCCTTATTGTTAGCTACTGATATAATTTAAGATTATATATATATATATATAAAATGCAGCACTGCTGGATATATTTCTTCATTCGTTCTTTTATATTTTTAAGTGACAAGGATTTTAGGAGTATGTTTTTGTTTTTGTTGGGGCTTTTGGGTAGGGGAAGGAGAAACTGCACACACAGTGATTTCAACTACCTTGGCAAAGAATTTTGTGAAAATATTGGTAGGATAGGAAACTTTATTGACTAGTGATATTCTGAAACAGGTGTTCAGTGCTATCCTGATGATTTATGAGTACTACTACAAATATGGCCTTTTCCTGAGGCACCTTGCCACTGACTGAATATACTAGAATTGTAGGGTTTTGCAATGCTTAATAGGCAGTGACAGTATTTAGGAATGGCTTAAATTCTCTTAATTCAATTGTGTTTCATTTAATTCAACAAACATCCATTGAATACCAATTAAGTGCCAGGGATTTGAGGAGGTGCTGGCAACACAAAATCAAAAGAGTTTCTGCCCTCAATTTTCCAATCTATTAGGGAAGAACCACACACATACACACACAGAGATCCAGACAGACAGACAGACAGATAGACAGACAGATAGGCAGATAGATAAGAAAATGTAAAGTGTATACGAAATAACTATAAAAATAATTTTGAGGGAAGAACTAACAATTGGGATATCAGGAAAGTCTTTCCATAGAAGTAGTCATTGAGTTGTGCTAGAAAGGAATAAAGATTTTGTTAGTCCTTTTGAATGAGAAATACGGGTGCCAATTCTTGCAGAATCTGCTTTCTGACCTTGCAAGCAGAGGTCAGTGTAATTATCTGTAGCTTGGAATGTCTAAAGTCATGAGCAGATATTGGGAATCTTGGATTTCCTCATTGCAAACTCTGCTGAGTTTGTTGGATAGAGTTCTTGGTCTGTGTGAAGATCATAAACTCTTTTTATTTGGTTTGTTTAATTTCTGTCACATGAATGAACTGATGTAGCCTTACTACCTAGGGTCTTGTTTTAGGCCTCTTTGAATGGCCAATTTGGTTTACACAAAGTGCGTGGTGAAAAGAAGCACTGTGAGCAGTGGGTAAAAGGCAATCCTAGAACATTATCGAAAAAAGACTCTCCCAAATGTCAGTTTTCAGACAGCACAACAACTCTTCAGTAGAAACAGCAGTGACCTCACAGGTCTGTTCATTATATTTGTGACATTGAAATCTCTGAACAATATTGAGTGTACTGAGGAATTGTATTTTTTTCAATAACCCCACAAGTTCATCAGATGGCTTTGTGTTTGTTATCTAAAATTGGGAGGACTTTTGCTGTATATATTAGAGCCCCATGGACTATTAGGAACAAGCATACACAGCACTTAGCATAGCACTGGATGTACTTAATGAATTTTTATTGATTGACTTTATTCATATGCCATATTAATTTCTGCCTTAGAGAGCTGCTTGGGGGTACCAAGAAGTTACTTGTGCATGGTCATGCAGTCAGTCTTCTGACTCTCCTCATCCCCAACAACAAGTTGTATTTCAGTGCCCCAGCCTGCCAGCTTATGGAATAGTTGCTGATCTGTATTGGCAGTAGAAGTTCCCTTCTTGGAAGTTGCCTATACCAGAGAAATTAAAAATCCTATTAAAAAATCGTTTCTGCCCTACTTTATTCCCTCACTGTTCCTAAACTCAATGGTCCATTTCCTCTCTTCTTGCCTTCACACAGGCTGTCCATCATGCCTACAATGTATTTCATCATCATCCTCCTTTTACAGTAATCTGTGTCTTCCTTTATGACTCAACTCAAAGGATACCTCTTCTAACAGGGCTACTCTGATCACCCAAAGAAACACATGTACATGCAGATATACACACATACATGTGTGCATGTGTGTATGTTTGTGTTGTCTTTGGAATATCCTTCTAATGACTATGACTTCCCAAGAGCAGGGCTATTTGTTTAATTTTATTTTGTATCTTCATTGACAAATAATGAAGAGGCATTTAAGAAATATTCATTAATTTTATTCTAGTTTCCAAGATGAATATATTGTGTTAGTTATCACAAAACAGTCAAGGGATAAACTTAAATGTAAATGAAATTTTTGTTTAGTCGTATTTGATTTTTTATGACCCCATTTGTGGTTTTCTTAGCAAAGACACTGGAATAGTTTGCCATTTCCTTCTCAAGCTCATTTTCCAGATGGGGAGACTGAGGCAAAGTTAAGTGACTTGCCCAGAGTCATACAACTAGCAGTTGTCTTGAGGCTGAATTTGAACTAAGGTATTCCTGACTCTAGGCCTTGCACTCTATTGACCATCCCACCTAGTTTCCCAGAAATGAAATTTACCATGACTAAATTACATAAAACCTGATTCTAGTAAAATTTCAACATATACCTAGACAAACACAAAAGTTATAAACAGTAACAGCATGTAAAAGAAAATCCGATTTTTAAAATGCATACTAAAGTACCTCTGACCTACAGATAGCCTATTTCTTACTATTTCCCCAGAATCAGAATGTGCCAATGACTCTCCATTTTACACTAAACATTGTAAAATCTGAACTCCTTAGACTGATTTTTAAGTGTTCCTACAACTTAGTAGTACCTCACTACTTTTCAGACCTTATCTTAAACTTATTCCCTGTGTTTACATTATGTTCCAACTAAATTTAACATCATCCCTGTACTCACCCTCCTCCCTCTCTGTTTCATTGTATATATGAGGAATTAGCTCCCCCTCCCCCTCCATACTTATATATTGAAATCACATCCATCTTCAGAGTCCAATTCAGTTGTCACCTCCTCCATGGAGCTCACCAGGTTGAACTGATTTTGTCCCCTTATTTCCTTATATTTTTCATATGTTTATAGTCTTAGAATATCCCATTCTGCAATATCTATACAACAATAAGTAAAACAGAATGAAGTACTTCCCTGAAGTCAGGGGCTACTCCTTATGCTTTTTATCTTCTTTTCTGAGTACCTAGTGTAGTGTTTTTCTCTGCAGGAAATACTGAATAATTAAATATTAAATGAATGAACTGATAAGAGCAATTCCAAATATAAATAAATTTTGATATTTGTTCCAGATCATTTTATTTGATTAACATCTGAACCTTACTTTTTAATGAGCAAATAAGTCTTCATTATGTTCATTAACAAATGCATTTTCCATAAGTGCCTTTATTTTAAAAAAATGCTTAAAAGCTATATCTTAGACCCTCCTCTTAAACTATGTGATTTGATACTCAGAGTAAATTTCTGATATTCTTAAAATGAACATATTGACTATAATTTCATGTAAATCACAGTGTGTGTTCATCCTTCATTGCCAAAGAAGATCACGCCATCAGAGAAATAATGACATGACTTGCACCTGACTTTGTTTTGAGTGAGGGAGGGCTGTGCAGGTCACCAGCCTCACTTCTCCTCTAGAGCCATCTGAATCCAGTGACTAGATATTTATCAGGATGACTGGAGATGACCCAGGATGAGGAAAGTGGGGTTAAGTGACTTGCCCAAGTTCACACAGCTAATGAGTGTCAAGTGTCTGAGGTGAGATTTGAACCCAGGTCCTCCTGACTCCTGAACTGATGCTCTATTCACTGTACCACTTAGCTGCCCTATAAAGCAATATTGCACATAACAATGTATATAGGTCAGTACTGTATCATTTCATATACTAGATAGCAAATAGTGAACTCCACATTAAATTAACATCTTTTTAAAATTATACTGTAGCTATGTTTGACCCTGATTATTAAGGACATTAAATTAAATAATTTGTATGTTTTACATGAAATACAAAATCAGTCAGTCTCAGAGAATGATTATACATTTTAATTCTGAAAATCAACAATGAATTATGTGATATATGAAAATGCATTCGTTCTATTTTTATTTTACAAATATTCCATCCACTTGAAATTCAAATTTTCTATAGTTGTGAAAATCTGCTTTCCTTAATAGATTTTTAGTTTCATCACAAGAGATATTCCCAAATGCAAAGTAAAAGGCTTGTGTTTCCATAAAGTCTTAGGTTTCCAGATTTGAGAACTGCCAAAAGCAAGCTAATTCAAATTCCCAGAGGAATGGCTTTAATTGAAGCCATATTGCATGGAAGTTTAGCTTATTAACATCATCCATTTTTATTTCAAATTAAACTGCACTGCCTGCATTTTACTGATGGATTAACTCCAATGCAACTGAAGCAATACCTTGTGTCAGGTGGGAAAACTGTAAAATCAAAATGATCAAAGGCCCTATACATTTAAAACATCACATCCTAAAAGAGATACCTCAGTTGAACTTCTTGAAAAGATGCTCTGCACTTAATGACTCTGAGAAGAGAAATCAGAACCATTACTGAAAAAAAGAAATACCATCAGTTGGGTTCTGCATGAAAATGTAATTCTGATATGTATGGCAGAAAGCAACCATCTGAGGCAGATGTTAAAAGGAAAAAAAAAGGATGGATGAAAGATACAAATTTCATTTTAAGACCCTTTCAGAGAAGGCAACTTCCCTGAGTAGGTCCCATCTCAAAAAGGGCAGACAACACATGTTTTCAGCAACTAGCTGAAATGTCAAGAAAATATTAATATAAAATCAGCTTATTTAGATTAGTTTACTCTTTAGTGCCTTCCTTGAGATTTCTTATGCCAGCTTTTATTATTTACCAAAGGTTAAACATTTTAATGAATTCAGTATCCAGCTCATATTTTTATCTGAGTATTTAAAAAGAGGAAGGAAATAATAATGCTCATTGATTTACTTTGAATATTCAGAAATACTTCAAGTCAGCTTTGTAATGGAGAACTAGTTCATGTGGCCAAGAGATTAAAAAAAGAAAAAAACAAACACAAGATTAGATAGACTCAGATTAATAGAAATTGGAAATCAAGGACAATAATTATTTCTTAAAAGCTTACTATATGCACATAACTATTCACAAAACTTATTCTATACAAACTATAAACAACTTATATTTACTACTTAGTACTAAAGGATGTAGGTATAAAGACAAACATGGTGTGATCTTTCATATAATACAGTTATAATCTGTTATGTTTACATAAATTACTGTGGTGCAAATAAAAAATGGTTTCAACATTAAGAACAAATACAGGCAATTTTTCAAAAGAAAGTTGAAAAGGAGAAATCACATTTATCTGCAGTAAGAGTCTATGATGAAAGGATCACTTGAGTTTGGCAATAAAGGAAGGAGTTCAATACAGTGATCTAAAAGTCCATCCAAGGAGAAGTCCTACTTTGTCTTACCACTCAGTTTACTAGAGGATTACATTTTTTTCCTAAAATTCTACAGTAAGTAGTCTTATAGCGTCTACCTCTTTCCTTATTTACATAACCCTTCTCATTTGCATTCCTCCAAAACAAACACATTCAGAACTCAATAAAAAAAATAGCTCAACTTTTATTTGGAGATAAAGTCTATTCGATAAGTATAGACAACAACTAAAGTCTATGAAGAACCAGAAGATTTACATGACATGTAATGTTTATTCACCATGCAAGTATTGGCAAAGGAGAGAGAAGTTGAGAATGGATAAATTTACCTTGTCCCAGAAGTGTGGCAAGTCATGCATATTCAGGCACACTAGGCAGATCACTCCTTAAGCAAATTAATGAGTCAGACAAAGCTTCAGCTACTCATGTTTATTTTCAATTCAGAGTAACATCACCTTTCACTTACACCTAAACCTGCTGGTGTACATTTGCAGTTCCAGTCATCTTCCTCTCCTTGCACTGGCTTCTCATAATCATTTAGTCTCCCATTCCAATTGAGGGGGAAAAAAATTACACTTCCTATTAACTTCAGGTATGTATACCAAATTTTTGGTATTTTTATAACTTATGTAAAACAAAATACATAGGCTATCTGGAAATAACTTTCAAAGGGATTAGAATTTTGAAATACCTGGAAAAATGTGTCAGAGTATAACTGATGTCTATAATTATACATCACAGCATCAAATGACGTATCATCACTTAGAATAAGGGTGAGTACTTAGCACCTCATTGGTTTCATTTACAACAGACAAAAAGCAATAACACATGCTATAGATATAACCCCAAACAAAGCATCACTTAGCAGGCTACTCTATTGGCTACAGGTCTAAATTACTTACCAGTTATAATATATTTCTGTGTCACAGCAGAACATGCAATCCTAGAAAATAGACATGGGTAACTGCAAAATATCCATAATTAACAGACAAATGTTGCCTCAATAACTACAGAATGCAAATGCAAAACAATTAAACGTAATGAGAAGATAGCAAGAAATAGGAGCATATTTAAACATGAAACATTTGCAACTCGTGATATGCTAATTATGTTCAAAGCATATATTCAATAAGTAATATTGTCATTATCTTTTGACTACTTGTGTAAATATTTCTTGAGTTTCTCCTAGGACATCAAAAATGAGTCTGGTTGCTGTTCATATAGTCCTAATCCTTCTGATTACATATATACTGGTCTAATCCTATACCTGTATTAATCCTAAGTAATAGGCTGATCATAATCTATATCAAAAGAATCGTCTTCTCTACCTAAATCTGAATCTATAAGGAGACTAAGCTCACATGCAGTGTTACCATCAGTTGAAAAGTATGTCTGACCCTAGGAAAAACTAGAGCGGAAACATTGGGTAAAAAAATTGGTGCCTATGGGTTTAGTCTTCTATCATAACTTGAATGGTTTTAGGGGTTTACTACATATGTGTTTCTTTATAGTGTCTGTTTCTGATTCATTGTGCAGACCCAGCACTTTTTCTGTAACTCACAAGGAATCACATTTGTTTAGTCTCATGAGATCAAAATCACAATCTAAGCCTGTCAGTCAGGAAAATCAACTAATTTACCAACTGCAAATAAGTCCTTGTGTTGGATTATCTTTACAGAGCAAATACCAACTATTAGCATCGTTTATTAAACAGGCAAATTGTCTAGTCTCTACAACAAGGCATAGAGCAATTTTTCCTTGTTCTGCTTATGTATGTATCTAATGAATGCACATTTTTCTCAGCAGAACTCTGTCACCTTACTGAAATCTTAACAATGAACACAGGCACCAATACCATTTTAAATTTCTTTTAGCATTCTTTCACACTGAAGATGTATCTACGTAGCAAGCTTCTTTCAACTATGAGATATATTGGTTATAAGTGTCTGCATATTTCCCATTTTCCAAACTCTAATATGCAAATCAGAGGGTTAAAAATCATTTTTTTCCCAAACACCATTAGGTAAGGGATTAAAGTTGGTGACATCATTACTGGTGGAATTTTATGAATATACAAGGAAAGTGATATGTCATCTCTACTATGTTTTATGTTTTTTTCCCTTTCTGGTTTCACTGGCCATAGTATGTTCATTAGCATGCAGTAAAAAACATTTAGGTTGCATATCCACTTGAGGATGGTAAAGTGTTTTTCTACACTTCTTGATGCCAGTCAAAGAGAATATCATTTTGAACAAATTGCTAACGTGGCCTAAATACATCCTGAAAAGAAGACCATAATGTGAAAAATAGTTTTTGCATACTCTGCCAAATGTAGAAGTTTTCTGGATCGTGATTGGATATTTTTGTCCTTTCCTTTCTGTTCAAGTGAAATTGTACTTCTGTGAGGTAGAGCCAAGATGGCAAAGAAAAGCCAGGATGTTGCTTGACCTCTCCCCAGTTTCCCTTAGAAACAACATTAAATCAAGCCTCTGAATAGATTTTGGAGCTACTGAACATACAGAAATACAGGGTGAAACAACTTTCCAAATTAAGATAATTTAGAAGGACTTCAGGAAAAGTCCATCTTCCTTGGATAAGAGGAAAGCTCAGCTCAGTGTGGACAGTACTGGGCAAGCCAGCAGAAGGCCCTAAGCTACAGTGCAGATCAGCAACTGGGGTCCCTCAGTCCTGGTTCAGCAGACTAGTGTTACAGCAAGCCAGTTGTGAGGCCTCTAGAGTGATCACAGAGGGCAAACTGCCAGCCTCAGAACCCCAGAATAGCAGGTGCAAATAGGCCAAGCCACCTTAGTGCAGTAGGCAAGCCACCAACATCTGAGGCCCTGAAGCAGAAAGCCAGTGAGAAGACCCCTGACCTCCAGTGCAAGAAGCTTGCTACAATGCTTCCTATGCCCCAGGAGCAGAGATCAACTTTAAAAGTCACAAACTAGATGAAAATTACCATAGAAAAAAAAACAAAAAACAAAAAACAAACAAACCAGAAAAGAGCCTTGACCATAGAAAGTTACTCTGGTGGCAAGAAAGATCAAAACACAAACTCAAAAGAGGACAACACTGTCAAAAGGCCTATGTATGAAGCCATAGGAAGGAATATGAATTAGTCTTAAGCCCCAAAATACTTCTTTGAAGAACTCAATATATTTCAGTGGATAATAGTTTGTATGAAAGGTAAACATTACAAAAAGAACTAGATAGTAGTGCTCATACAGTTTCTACTTACCTATGATGTCTCATTCCCTGACTGGATGAGTCTTTTAGCCATGGGTAGCAAAATAAAGATGGTACAAGTAAGATAGGTTTTTAAAATAAATTTTTGTTCATATTTTTAAACATCATCATAATTTCCCTCAATATCTCTGCCCTTACCCAAAACCAGAAAAATCATCATGATGGATCAATCAATTGCACAAGTCTGACAATATATTCAGTGTATAATACTTTTGGAACATCAATGTCTGGAAAGGGTGGGTTGGGAGTGTCTTCTCAGGTCTCTTCTATCAAGCCATACTTGTGTATGAGTTGCTGGAGGCATTGAGAGGTCGTGTCTTACGTTGGGTCACATAACTATAGTACTCTTCAATGAAAAAATTTAAACCCAAATCATCCTTATTCCTAGATCTCTGATATGTTCACCATACAATTCTATATGTCTTTTACAGGAACAAATTATAATTAGTTATAATTTATTCCTTTGACTTTTGTATTTTTTCTAGATATCAAATATCTAAGATATACTTTCTCTTCATTAACTTTCATACTTTGATGGATTTTTTAAGCATGTAGACACTCTTTGTACCCACATAGAAAACAATGATGAATTAATTTCACTCTCTTTTCATTGCTTGCCTAAGTTTGCCTATAAATTGTTATTCAATCTACCTCATATGGTGATAGTTTTTATTTTGTATAGTTGTTACTACTGCAGATGTTTTTATTATATGATACTACTGATGGAGCATTTAAGCTTTACCTCTCTTATAACAAAACGGACTTTCTCTCTTAAAAATACACTTTTAATGACATCAGTTTTTTTCTTCTAATTCTCTAATGAGACTCAGAAAACGTAAACAATTGACATAGTCATCAGCAAATGCATTCTTTTAAATTTGAGACTTATTTTGAAGTAATTTATAAATGACAAAATTAATGTTGCATAGGAAAATAATTATTTTTATGCTTAATTAGTTCAATATGTTGGTTAGGGTGGTATTGTGGCTATAACATTATTTTAAATAGAGATGTGAGCTCATTACTCCTTAGCATTAAGGTGGAAATATATCTTTGGTGAAAATCCTAAGATATTTTAAAGTAGTTGGAAATGACCAGCTACTTCATTATCTCTTCTCCAACGACAAGATTGTTAGTTACAAAAGAAAAAAATAACAAGTTCGTTAGCAATGTAGATTCATGACAAAAAAGATGAACTGAAATGCAAAATGAGAAACATAATTTTGGATGTGGCCAATGTGGAGACTGATGCTTATATGATATGAGGATTCAGTGTTGTTCTTTCCTCCCTTCCTTTTATTTCCCTTTCTTTCCTTTCCATAGGAAAATCAATTAAAGATAATTGTTGATTTCTCAGAAGAAATTTTTGATGCTCTGTCTTTTCTATATGAGTGACATTGATTTGTTTGAGGTAAAAGACTAAAAAAGTACTGTCTTATATTTCATAAGTGTTGCTGTTATTGTGTTTGTCCTTTGTTTTCAAAGAAGACCAGGCCATCAGAGAAATGGTGACATGATTTGTACTTGACTTTGTTTTGAGTGAGGGAGGGCTATGCAAGGTCACCAACCTCACTTTCTCCCCCTGAGCCATTTGGATTCAGTGACCAGATATTCATCAGGAGGACTAGAGATGGCCCAGGAAGCAATGGGAGACCTTGGCTTTTTTAGGCAGGGCCTTTTCACATACTCACTTAGGGGGAGGCAAAGTCCATTGAGTGGATAGGCCTTTTTAAGAAGTGGTCAGGGAATGATCCTTTTAATGATCAAAAGAAAAAATAGCTAAATTGTGTAGAGTCATAGCCAGACACAGACAGAGAGAATTAGAAAAATATTATTATGAAGTCCAACAAATCACAATCACCCAGAATATGTTTGCACAGGCAGTATTATGGGACTACATTTTAGGGTTGGGGAAATAAGCTTTTATACACTAGGGTGAAGAAGATGGGAAGGGGGGACATGCGAGGTGACTCCAGACTGTCTCAGGGTTATCAGAAAGGCATAAAATTAAAACATTCTGTGGTTTGGGGGAGAAGTTGTGACATCTATAAGTAAGAGTTTTGATTGTTGTAATACTTCTGGAGCAGTGAAAAGGGCAGAACCTTGAAGAAAATTAGGACCAGGCACAAGATGGAGGGACTTTACAAAACAGACTTCATACTTTAGTAACCTTGCTACACACATACATGCATACACACACACATACATATACATGCACAAATATGTGTGTATATATACACACACATGCATATATGTATATATACGTGTGTGTGCGTACATGTGTGTGTGTGTGTACATATACTTCCCCTGGAAACAATAATGATATCTTTCTCAAAGAAGTTCCTTTTAGTGATAACAGTCTGAGTATTCGCACTATGTGAAGCTGAAAATTGAATTTGGAGTCAGATAATTTCATTCAGAGTCCTAGCTTTGCCATATACATATAACATGATAAATAATATTCAAGGCATTTGAATCTCTCACCCTCATTTTCCTCACTTCCAAAATATAGACAGTAATATTGGCAAAACTAATGAGGTTGTTGTGAGGAAAGGGCTTTGTAAATTATGGAGGTCACGCTAAGAATGAACTACTTGGTTTTGATATTTTTCTCTCCCCAGTTACATGTAAAACAATTTTTTAAAACTATATTTTAAGAAAATATAAAATGTTTAATGGTATTTGGAAACACATAGATATGCATTTATGAATATATATATTTATGTGTTTGTAAATAGATATAGATATCTATATATAGATATCTATAAATATATCTATTTACATATAGATATCTAAATAAGTAGATACAAATAGGTATTCGTAGAAGTATTTATATATATAACATATATTTATATATACACATACATATATAAATACACAGAAAAATAATATCAAAATTATGAATGCTTTAGAAATGTTTTGGGTCTTTGCCTTACTGTGGAGGACAGCATGTCAGAAAACAGTCTTCATACACTGTGGCTGTTTCTGTGAACAGTATTCTCTTGGTTCTGCTCACTTCACTCAGCATCAGTTCATATAAATCTATCCAGGTATTTCCAAAGTCCACCTGTTCATCATTTCTTATAGCAAAACAGTATTCCATTACATTCATATAACACAATTTACTCATCCGTTCCCAATTGATGGGCATTTCCTCAATTTCCAGTTCTTGGCCACCAGAAAAAGAACTGCCATAAATATTTTTGTACATCTGGGTCCTTTGCCCATTCTTATAATCTCTTTGGGAAACAACCCTAGAAGCAGTGTTGCTGGGTCAAAGGGTATTCTCATGTTTAAAGCTCTTTGTGAATAGTTCCAAATTGCTCTCCAGAATCGTTGGATCAGCTCATAGCTCCACCAACAGTGAATTGGTGTTCCAACTCTCTCACATCTTCTCCAATGCTTATCATTTTCTTGTTTTGTCATATTAGCCAATCTGATAGGTGTGATGTGAAACCTCAGAGTTGTTTTAAATTGCATCTCTCTAATCAATAGTGATTTACAGCATTTTTTTATGACTATAGATAACTTTAATTTCTTCCTCTGAAAACTGTTCATAGGCTTTGACCATTTATCAAATGGAGAATGACTCGTATTTTTGTAAATTTGATTCGGTTCTCTATATATTTTAGGAATGAGACCTTTATCACAGATACAAGTTATAAACATTCTTTCCCGGTTTTCTGCTTCCCTCCTAATCTTGATTGCATTGGTTTTGTTTGTGCAAAAAAATTTCAATTTAGTGTAATCAAAATTATCCATTTGCATTTCATAAAGTTCTCTATTTCTTATTTGGTGGTAAATTTTTCCATTCTCCATAAATCTACAAATAAACTACTGCCTGCTCCCCTAATGTCTTTAGAGTGTCAGCTTTTATACTGGTCTACACCTAACTTCTGCCACATTATTTTCTGGATTCCCAGCAGTGTTTGTCAAACAGTGAGTTTTTATCTCAGAAGCTGGGGTCCGTGTATCAAACAGTAGACTACTATATTCATTGACTAATGTGTCATGTGCAACTAACCTATTCTATTGATCTACCCCTCTATTTCTTTTTTTTTTTTATTTAACTTTTAACATTTATTTTCACACAATTTTGGGTTACAAATTTTCTCCCCTTTTATCCCCTCCCCCCCCAAACCCGAGCTTTCTAATTGCCAAATTTTCTCCCCTTTTATCTCCTCCCCCCCCCAAACCCAAGCATTCTAATTGCCCCTGTGACCTATCTGCTCTCTCCTCTATCCTCCCTCCCTGCCCTTGTCTCCATCTTCTCTTTTGTCCTGTAGGGCCAGATAGCTTTCTTGACCCCTTAACCTGTATTTCTTGTTACCCAGTGGTAAGAACATTACATTTGGTCCTAACACTTTGAGTTCCAACTTCTTTAGCTCCCTCCCTCTCCACCCCTTCCCCTTGGAAGACAGGCAGTTCAATATAGGCCATATCTGTTTAGTTTTGCAAATGATTTCCATACTAGTTGTGTTGTATAGGACTAACTATATTTCCCTCCATCCTATCCTGTCCCCCTTTACTTCTATTTTCTTATGGTCCTTTCCCTCCCCATGAGTGTCGACATCGTATTGCATTCTCCTCCCCATGCCCTCCCCTCCATTACCCCTCTATTTCTTAGCCAATACCAAGTGGTTTTGATGATAGCTACATTATAATACAATTTACATCTGGTATAGCTAGAACACCTTCTTTAGCATTTTTTTCATTAATTCCCTTGATATTCTGGACCTTTTGTTCTTCCAAATGAATTTTGATATTATATTTTCTAGCTCTATAAGAAAATTTTCTCGTACTTTGATTGGTATGGCACTGAAGAAGTAAATTAATTTAGGCAGAATTGTCATTTTTATTATATTAGCTGGCCTACCCTTGAGTACCTGATGTTTCTCCAATTATTTACATATTGATTTTATTTGTGTGAAAAGTTTTTTTGTAATTGTGCTGATATTATACTCCTTGTGTTTGTTTTGGCAGGTAGACTCCCAAATATTTTATCGTGTCTACATTAAATTTTAATGGGATTTCTCTTTCTACCCCTTTCTGTTGGGATTTGTGAGTAATACATACAAATGCAGGTGATTTATGTGGATTTGTGTTGTATCTTTCTACTTTGCCAAAGTTGTTTATTATTTCAAATAGTTTTTTTTTTCTTGATTGCTTAAGGTTTTCTAAGCATATCATCATATGGTCTGCAAATAGTGATAACTTAGTTTCTTCTTTGTTTATTCTCATTCCTTCAGGTTTTTTTTTTTTTCTCATATTGCTAAAGCTAAAATTTCTAGTACCATATTGAATAACAGTGTTGATAGTGGAGTTTCACCTCCAATCTTATTGGAAATGCATCTAACGTGTCCCAATTATGTATAACATTGAGGGTTTTAGGTAATGCTACTTAATATTTTAAGGAAGTCTCCATTTATTCCAGTGCTCTCCAGTCCTTTCAATAGGAATGAGTGTTGTATTTTGTCAAAATTTTTTCTGCATCTACTGGGATATTCATATGCTTTTAATAAGGTTTATTCTTGATATGATCAATTATGTTGATATTTTTCCTAATATTGAACCAGTCCTGCATTCCTGGTATAAATACTACATATTCAAAGTGTATTATTATCATGATAAGTGACTAATTATTTTGCTAATATCTTATTTAAAATTTTTGCATCTGTATTCATTATGGAAATTGATCTATAAATTTCTTTCTCTGTTTTGGCTCTTCTGAGTTTACATATCAGCACCATATTTGTTTCATAGAAAGAATTTGGTAGGACACCTTTCCAAATTTTCCTAAATAGTCTACATAATATTGGAATTCACTGTTTTTTAAATGTTTGATAAAATTCGCTTGAAAATCCATCTGGCCCTGGAGATTTTTTTCCAAGGATGTTCACTGAAAGCTTGTTCAATTTATTTTTCTGAGATGGGGCTATTTAAGTTTTTTATTTCCTCTTCTGTTAATCCAGGTAATTTACATTTTTTGTACATATTCATCCATTTTGCTAAGATTTTAAAATGGAGGAGGTGGAGCCAAGATGGTGGAGCAGAAGGATGCACCTGTAAAAGCTCTCCCCTCATAGTCCATAAAATACCTATAAAGTGACTCTAAACAAATTCTAGAGCAGCAGAAACAACAAAATGAAGGAGTGAAACAGATTTCCACCCCAAGACAGCCCAGCATAGGCCATGAGGCACAGACAGGACTAGAGCAAGCTTCAGAGCATGGAATCACTGGTAACTGCTTCATTTCCCAGATTTCTCAACCCACAGAGGCCAAAAACAACTTTAAAGGTCAGTAAAAAAACTCTGTCACCTGGGTGAGAGGGGGGTATTGTCCAGCCCAGCCCAGACCCTGGGGCAGCAGCAGCCACTGAAGCAGCAGCATCCACTTTTGGAACCTTCAACCTGAAGACACTGGGGGAAACAAGCAGCTGACCTGGGTCTCAGTCCTGAGTAGAGGTTATGGGGTAAGGAGGGGCACTGGCATGGTAGAGCTGGTGGTTGCTGTGGAGAGGGAATCATACTAGCAGATATAGGACATAAAAGATTGCTTGTGGTTGCTCAGAGACCATCGTACAGGCCAGAAGAGGAGGAAACTCTTCTCCCTTGATTATGACACCTTGGAGAAGGTGAAAACTCACAGGCCTATGGAGATATCTCAGAGAAGAGCTGCACAAAACCTCTGAAGCCTAGGTTAGTATACCATCCATTTTTTGACAAAGGACTCATAAAGCAAGTAACTATCAGGGAAAATGCCCCAAAAAGGGAAAAAATATAAGACTATAGAAGGTTACTTTCTTGGTAAAAAGGTATTTTCTTCTATCTTTTCAGATGAGGAAGAGCAAATCATACTATTAGAGGAAGACATCAAACTCAAGGCTTTCACATCCAAAACCTACAAAAAAAATTATGCCATGATCTCAGGCCACAGAAGAGCTCAAAAAGGATTTCAAAAATCAAGTAAGAGAGATGGAGGAAAACTTATGAAGAGAAATGAGAGCGATGCAAGCAAATCATGAAAAACAAGTCAGCAGCTTCTAATGGAGACCCCAAAAATGCTGAAGAAAATAGCATCTTTAAAAGTAGAATAATCAAATTGACTAAAGACATTGATAAAGCCAATGTAGAGGAGAGTGCTTTAAAAAGCATAATTGATCTAATGGAAAAGGAGGTTCAAAAGCTCACTGAAGAAAATAGTTCTTTAATAATTAGAATGGAACGGATGGAAGTTAATGACTTTATGAGAAACCAAGAAATTATAAAACAAAACCAAAAGAATTAAAGATTCTTAGCTTTTTCTCTCCTCGATCTATTTTTTAAGTCAGTTGTTTTATCAATGAGATATTTGACATTTTCTTCCATTTTTTTCAGTCTTTAGATTTTGAGTGATTCTTGATGCTTCATGGAATTATTAGTTTCTTTTTACCCAATTTTAACTGTTTTCTTCAGTTAGCTCTTGTACCTCCCTCTGTAAAGAGTTATTTTCTCCATTTAGGTTTTGTATCTCCGTATCCATTTGGCCAATTTTACTTTTTAAGTAGCTGAATGTATTTTAAAATTCATTGGTTAGTTTTTCTTTTACCTCTTCAATTTGGCTTTTAAAATCCTTTTTGAACTCTTCCAAGAATGCTCTTTGGGCTTGAGACCAGTTCATTTTCCCTTTTGAGGTTTCATATGTGAGTACAGTATCAATGTTTTCTTTTTCTGAATTTACATTTTGTTCTTCTCTTTCCTTTTAATAAGATTCTGTGTATCTTTTGTTTTCTAATTTGCTTCTTCTGGGGCACAGGGAGCTCTGTGCCATATTACTTGTGCTGGGAACGTGAGTCCTACTTACTGGTTTTTTGTTCTGTGGCCTCTAGTTCTTTCAACTAGAAGCTACATAATACTGCAGCTTATCTGGTGCTCAGCCGGCTGGTGTGTGCCCAGGTGGATAACTGGTGAAGCCTTTCCAAGTTTCTCCAGGATTATACCTAAGCTCACAATGTGAGGTGTGGGAGAGGAGTTATCTGACTGCTAGAAGTCTCCCCCTCCCTTCAGCTTCCCTAAACCTGCCTGCGCTTGTGTCTGCCCAATTCCCCTGGCTCTGCTAAGGTACACTTGGGGTCCTGGTGCTGGTACTTATTGACTCCACTCCCCCTTGGTCTCAGCATCTCCTGGTTATAGCTCAGGTGGGGCTTCTTGGGACTGTTTCTGTCCTACACTGATACCCTTCAGCCACAGCCAGAGGGACCCTTCTCAGGTCTCCCAAGCCTCCACCCTTCTTGTTTAGGCAAAAAGATTTGTTTACCCCTTCTGCTGACTCCGCTATTCCAGGACTTTTCCTGGGGCAATATTCTCTGGGCTTTTCAAGAATAATTAAGGAGGGTGAGATCACTTACAGTTTGCTCCACTGTCTTGGCTTCCAGAAGTTCAAGTAGGTGACTTTCAGACATTTAGTATTTTGCCTGATAGCCCCAGGAGTAGCTTCAGCAGCTCTCACAGGCCCTCTACTTCTCTCTCACCTGGTTCTGTTTGACTCTTATCCTATGTGGAACATTTTGGGAATCCAAACTGCCACTGGAGATTCAGGCCAACCAGAGCTATTCCTTCTCTACTACGGCTAGGTCTGGGCTGGTACCTAATCAAACTCTGTGCTTCCCCAGCCTGGTATAACAGATCCATCCCATCAATATTTTGAATTCAAAAACAAATTTCTAACATTCATTTTTAAAGTTTTGAGGTGGGGGCAGAGCTAATATGGTGGAGTAGAAGGGCAGACCTGCTCTAGCTCTCCCCCATAGCCCTTAAAATACCTGCAAAAGTGACTCTTAACAAATTAGAGAACAATAGAAGCCACAAAATAACAGAATGAAAATTATTTCCAGCCCAAGATAACCTGAAAGGCCCACAAGAAAGATTTATCACAACATTCTCAGAGTACAGAGCAGCCCAGTATGGGCCACACAGAACAGACAAAACTGGAGCCGGCTTCAGGGCATGGAATCATGGGCAGCTGCTATGGTTCACAGAATTCTCAAGCCACAAACGCCAAAGATAGCTTCAAAGGTCAGTGAGAAAGCTTTATCACCTGATAGAGTGAGAGGGGAGTAAGGTCCAACCCCAGCTCCAGGATCAGGAAGGCAGTAGTCACTGCAGCAACATCAGCATCCATTTTAAGAGCCCTCCACATAAAGACTTTGGAGGCACTGAACAGTTGATCTGGGTCTCAGTCCTGAGAGAGATGAGGGTGAGGAGGAGTGCAGGCATGGTAGAGCTGGTGGTGGCTGTGCAAAGGGAATGCTACTAGCAGTCTGAGGGCAGAAAAGAGTACTTTAGGTTACTCATAGACCAGGGTGCAGGCCAGAAGAAGAATAACCCTTCCTTGATTTTGCCACCTTGGAGGAACTGAGAACTTACAGGTTCTGAGAGTTATCACAGAGAAGAGCTGCACATAACCTCTGAAGCCTAGGGTAACATACCCTCCACCTTTTGAAAAAAGGACTCAAACATCAAGTAACTGGCTGAGAAAATGCCCAAAAGGGGGAAAATAAGACTATAGAAGGTTACTTTCTTGGTGAAAAGGTATTTTCTTCCATAATTTCTGACAAGGAAGAGCAAAGCACACAATCAGAGGAAGACAGGTCAAGATTTCCAAGAATAAGTGTGCAATTGCCTCAGGCCATGGGAGAGCTCAAAATGAATTTTGAAAATCAAGTAAGAGAGCTGGAAGAAAAACTGGGAAGAGAAATGAGAGCAATGCAAGCAAGTCATGAAAAGCAAATCATGAGCTTGCTAAAGGAGATCCAAAAAAATGCTGAAGAAAATAATACTTTTAAAAATAGAATAACCCAAATAACAAAAGAGGTCCAAAAAGCCACTGCTTTAAAAATCAGAACTGGACAAATGGAAAAGCAGGTTTAAAAGCTCACTGAAGAAAATAGTTCCTTAAAAATTAGAATGGAGCAGTGGAAACTAATGACTTGATGAGAAATCAAGAAATTATAAAACAGACCAAAGGAATGAAAAAATAGAAAGCAACGTGAAATATCTCATTGAAAAAACAACTGAACAGGAAAATAGATCCAAGGAAGATAATTTAAAAATTAATGGTCTTCCTGAAAACCATGATTTAAAAAAAGAGCCTAGACATCACATTCCAAGAAATTTTCGAGGAAAACCACCCTGATATTCTAGAACCAGATGGTAAAATAGAAATGGAAATAATTCACTGACCACCTCCTGAAAGAGATCCCAAAAGGAAAACTCCCAGAATTATTGCAGCTAAATTCCATGGCTACACATGTAGGTACTATAATGAATTGCTTGTTCTCTCAATAAGGGTGAGTGGGTAGGGAGGAAGGGAGAGATTATGGAACTCAACCCTTTAATAATGAATGTGAAAAATTGTTTTAGCAAGCAAATGGAAAATAAGATGTACAGGCAGTGAAGTATAGAAAAAAATAAAAGAATGTGAGATGACTTACTGATTTACTATGTTCTAACTCTCCATTTCTGTTTCTCCTAGTATATTTCTCTCAACATTTAATTGTCTTTTTAGACAATCATCCCATCATTTTCAGCTCACCCTATGCTTCCTCTCTGCATGCGTGTGTGTATATGTATGTATGTGTATATATATTTATACACACATATTTGTATATATACATATATGTAAATATGTGTACATATATACATATACATACATACATATATGTACATATTCTCTCTAGCTATCCTAATACTGAGAAAGTTACAAATATCATTTTTTCCACATAGAAATGTAAACACTTCTATTTTAATAAGTCCCTTAGGGTTTCTCTTTCATGCTCCTCTTGATTCTTGTATTTAAAGGTCAAGCTTTCTCTTCAGCTCTGGTCTTTTCAACAAGAATGCTTGGTAGTCCTCTATTTCACTGAAGTTCCATTTTTTCGCTGGAAACATTATACTCACTTTTGCCGGGTAGGTGATTCTTTGTTTTAATCCAGTCTCCTTTGATTTCTGGGATATCATATCCCAATCCCTTTGATACCTTAGTGTAGAAGGTGCTAAATCTTGTGTTATCCTGATTGTGTTCCATAACACTTGAATTGTTTCTTTCTGGCTCCTTTTAATATTTTCTCCTTGACCTGAGAACTCTGGAATTTGACTGCAATATTCCTAGGAGTTTTCCTTTTGGGATCTCTTACAGGAGGTGATTGATGGATTCTGTACATTTCTATTTTATCCTCTGGTACTAGAATATTACAGCAGTTTTCCTTGATATTTTCTTGGAATATGATGTCTAGGCTCTTTCTTTGATCATAACTTTCAGATAGTCCAATAATTTTAAAATTATCTCTTCTGGATCCACTTTCCAGCTCCGTTGTTTTTCCAATGAGGCATCTTACATTGTCTTCTATTTTTTTCATTCTTTTGGTTTTGTTTTATATATTCTTGATTTCTTACAAAAATATTATTTTCTTTTTGCTCCATTTTAATTTTTAAGGAATTATTTTCTTCAATGAGCTTTTGGATTTCTTTTTCCTTTTGGCCCATTCTGCTTTTTATAACATTCTTCTTCTCATTGGCTTCTTGGACCTCTTTTGCCATTTGGATTGGTCTAATTTAAGGGTAGTATTGTCTTCAGTGGGATTTCATTTAGCAAAGTGTTGAAAAAGGACAAATTGAAAATTCCCCTATTAAATACCAAATAATAATGCTGAAAATCAAGGGAGTGATTAATAAAATAGAAATTAAGAAAACTATTGAAATAATAAATAAAACTAACAGCTTGTTTGATGAAAAAAATAAAATTGATAAAACTTTGGTCAATTTGGTTTAAAAAAAAAGAGAGACAAAAACCAAATTACTAGTACCAAAAATGAAAAGAGTAACCTCCAATGATGAGGAAATTAAAATGACAATTAGAAATTATTTTGCTCAACTGTATGCCCATAAATTTGGCAATCTTAGTGAAATAGATGAATATTCACAAAAACATAAGTTGCCCTGATTAAGAGTAGAGGTAGTAAAATACTTAAATAACCTCATCTCAGAAAAAGAAACTGAATAAGCCATCAATAAATTCCTAAGGAAAAAATCTCCAGGTCGAGGTGGATTTCTAATTGAATTCTTTCAAACATTTAAAGAAAAGTTAATTCCAATACTACATAGAGCATTTGCAAAAATTAGGCAAAAATAGTCCTACCAAATTCTTTTTATGACACAAATATGGTGCTGATACTTAAACAGAGAAGAGCCAAAACCAAAAAGGGTAATTGCAGACCAATGTTCCTAGTGAATATACATGCAAAAATTTGAAATAAAATATTTGCAAAAAAGATTCCAACACCTTAGCACAAGAATAATACACTATGATCAGGTAGGATTTATACCAGGAATGCAAAGGCTGGCTCAATATTAGGAGAACTCTTACCATAATTGATCATGTCAGCAACAAAATTGACAGAAAACATATGATTATCTCAGTAGATCCAGAAAAGTCTTTTGACAAAATACAACAATTTTATTTTTTAGATATCATCTTTTCATATTCAACTCAACTTGATGCCCTTTATCTGTCTGTCTATCTATACTTCTATCTGCCCTAATAATGACACAGTTATGAATTACAAGTATTATCTTTCCAAGTAAGAATGTAAGCAGTTTAACCTTATTGAATTCCTTATGATTTTCCTTTCCTGTTTACCTTTTCATGCTTTTCCTGAGTCTTGTATTTGATTCAAATTTTCTATTTAGCTCTGGTCTTTTCATCAAGAATGTTTGAAAGTCCTTTGTTTTGATGAATACCTGTTTTGTTGTTTTTTTTTTCCCTGAAAGATTATGCTCAGTTTTGCTGGTTAAGTACTTCTAGATAGTAATCCTAGCCCCTTTACCCTCCAGGATATCACATTCCAAGCCTGCTGATCCTTTTATGTAGAAGCTAATAAATCTTGTATTATCTTGACTGTGATTCCACCATACTGGAATTGTTTCTTTGTGGTTGCTTATAATGTTTTTCCTTGATGTAGAAGCTCTAGAATTTAGCTATAACATTACTGGGAGCTTTCATTTTGGGATATCTTCCAAGAGATAATTGGTGAATTCTTTCCATTTCTATTTTACCTTCTGTTTCTAGAATAACAGTTGTTTGACCCCCTGAGTCTCTATGGACTAAGAGCTCTGGAAGCAGCTGTTACCACTGCTGGTTCAGGGACTCCCAAGGCCTACTCCTTCTTTGTTGTGGCCAGGGCTGTGATGGTGTGGCCTATGTTAGACTGTGCTCCACTTTCACCCAGGTGCAATAGACTTTTCCTGCTTACCTTTTACATTGTCTTTGTTGTCTATGCACTGAAAGATCTGGAAACCACCATGGCTGTTGTTGATTCAGTTACCCTGAGGCTTGTTCCAAGTTTCCTAGGGCCTGGTCTACACCTGCACTGGAAGGCACTCCTCTCTCACTCTGGTATAACAGACCTTTCCTGCCAACCTTTCAAGTTTTCTTGCCTTGGAAATTGGTTTCATTCCATATTTTTCTGGGTTCTGCTCCTCTAGAATTAATTTAGAGCCATTTGTAAAGGTATTTGGAGGTGTTTGGCGGAGAGCTTAAATGAGTCCCTGCCTTTACTCCACCATCTTGGTTCTGCCTCTCTGAACTAGATTTTAAAATGCTAATTTTTGTACCCTTTTAAAGATACTAGATTGAGTTCAAAATTTTATGTGGCACTTTTAATGTTATGTGTGTGTGTGTGCGTGTGTGTGTGTGTGTGTGTGTAATAGCTCTACATTATCACTCTGTGATTAACAAAACATAAAAGTGATTAAAGTCCTCTAAGTAACTGTCATTTAACACAGTTTTGTGCACAAGGCTATTAGGAAAAGTACTATAAATAATATATTATATATATATATACATATATAATATAAATAATTATATACTATAAATATTTGATCTGGCCTTACATATTTCAGTTTTTTTCTCTTTGTTGTATATTAAGAAATGACATGATCTTTAAACTGCTAAAAGCATTGACTTTTGCCAGTTGTTACAAAAGGACAACTTTAACAGCATTAAACTGGATGAAGCCTTTTGGGACACCCTATATTCTAGCAGTTTTATTTTGCTTTATTACATAGTAAGGTGAAAAAATCAACTTAAACAGCAAAAACTGAAGAATAAAGACACCCCCTATTGTCCCAAGCACCTAATGGTCTCAAGCACTTTTTACAGAAGGTATCTTTCAGTTTGTGATCCCAGTAATAAAATTTCAAAGTTTTTTCCATTTGACCCAGTACCAGATTTGTCATTTTGTTCCTTCCAAAATGGTATCATTTTTTATCATCACAACAAACCTGTGTTTTTGTTATTCTCATTTTATATTCTAGGAAAGTGAGGCAGCAGGGATCATGTGCTTTGCCCATATAGCCTAACTACACAGATAAAATGCCAGGCCTAGAGGCCTGAGGGCTACCCGAGTCTTACCTTACCTATCACAGGTCTTCGGCTGGCCAAACCAGATAAATGTATGAGAGAAGAGACTTTCCGGAGTCGAACAAGGGTTAGGCTTTATTCAGGATCTCGGTTATATGTGCAGGGGGAACTCTTCCTTAGGAGGGAGAGAGAAATCTCCCAAGGAGGCAAAGATCTTACAGTGAGGGAATGAAAGCAGAAGTGGAAGTAGGGAGAGAGGGGAGAGGGAAGAGCGAAGAGAGGAAAAGAGGGGCCTTCTGTCCTGTAAGGGCCCCTCAGCGCTAAGAGAGCCTTCCAGGCTTCCCTGACCCTGCTTAAGCTCTCTGGCTGCGTAGTTTGCACCTGAATACCGTGCCTGTTAGATAACAATAGGTGTGCCCAGATCCGGGCCAGTCTCGAGGGCGGGAATGCTCTCTCCCATCACGTTTCTCACGGGAAGAGGCGGAAATACACGAGATCTCACTCCTCAATTCCCTGCTGTTTCCTGGGGGGCCTCATGAGAACTCTAAGGTTTAGAAGCTCTCACCTTTACCCGTCCGAGACTGTCCACATGGAACTGAGCTTACACCCCCAACAATAAAACATGTCTGAAGCTAGAATTTAATTCAGTTTTCCCTGACTCCAGATCTAGTATTTTATCCACTGTATATTCTAGCTGACTCAGATTCCTCCTAAACCATAAAGAAAAAATAAGAGGGGGTGGAGCCAAGATGGCAGAGTGAAAGCAACGACTCACCTAAGCTCCTGGACAAACTATCAAGTGAAGGAGAAAATACTACAAGCAGCCAGAAAGAAACAATTCAAATATCAAGGACACACAGTCAGGATCACACAGGACCTTGCAGCTTCTACATTAAAAGTTCGAAAGAATTGGAACCCAATATTCCATAAGGCAAAGTAGTTGGGACTTCAACCAAGGATCAACTACCCAGCAAAGTTCAGCATAACATTTCAGGCAAGGAGAAAGTCATTCAACGAAATAAGGGATTTCCAGAGCTTCCTGACCAAAACGCCAGAACTCAATAGACAATTTGATCTTCAAATGCAGGTCTCAAGAGAATCATAAAAAGGCAAACGGGGGGGAAAAAGCAAAAACAAAAACTTGTTACTCAATTAGGGCAAACTGTTTACCTCCCTATAAGGGAAGATGATACCTGTTAATCTTGAGAACTGTGCAGCTATTATGATAAAAGGGATATACATAGAGGGAATGGGTACAAAGTAAATGATGCCATGTCAAAAATATGATTTAAGTATGAGAAGGGATTGTAATAGAAGGTGTGAAAAGGAGGAAGCAGAAAATGGCAAATTACATCACAGGAAGAAGTACAAAACTATAGTAGAGGGAAGGAGGGGAGGGAGATGAGCATTGTTTGAGAGGTACTCTCATCTGATTTGTTTAAAGGAGGGAACAATAATCTTAAGTAGCTAATCCTAACTAGCTCTATAGGTAGTAGGAGGGGAAGGGGGAAGAAAGGGGAGGGAGGCTAAAAGGGAGGGAAGAAGCAATAAGAGTAAAGGGGAGTAAAAGGGAGGGGGGCTAAAAGAAGGAGCGGAAGGCTGTAGGAGGAGGGGGTGAAAAGTGAATACTATTGAGGAGGGGAAGGGAGACAGGAGAGCTAAAAGCACAAATGGTGGGAAAGAGGATGGAGGGAAATACACAGATTGTAATCATAACTGTGAATGTGAATGGAATGAATTCTCCCATAAAACGGAGACGGATAGCAGAATGGATTAAAAGCCATAATCCAACAATATGCTGCTTACAAGAAACACATTTGAAATGGGGGGATACACATAGGATAAAGGTCAAAGGATGGAGCAGAATATATTATGCTTCAGCTCATGTAAGAAAGGCAGGAGTAGCAATCCTAATCTCAGACAAAGCAAAAGCAGAAATAGATCTAATCAAAAGGGATAAGGATGGAAACTATATCCTGCTAAAATAGACAATGAAGCAATATCATTACTAAACATGTATGCTCCAAGTGGTATAGCATCCAGATTCTTAGAGGAGAGGTTGGGGAAGTTGAAGGAAGAAATTGACAGCAAAATTATACTAGTGGGGGACCTCAACCTCCCCCTCTCTGAACTCGATAAATCTAACCTCAAAATAAAAAAGAAAGAGGTTAAGGAGGTAAATAAAACTCTGGATAAGGTAGATATGATAGATCTTTGGAGAAAATTGAATGGGAATAGAAAGGAATATACCTTTTTCTCAGCAGTACATGGAACATTTGCAAAAATTGACCATGTACTAGGACATAAAAATCTCACAATCCAGTGCAGAAAGTTAGAGATAATCAATGCATCCTTCTCAGATCATAATGCATTAAAAATTACATGTAATAAAAGGCCATGGAAAGATAAACCAAAAATCAGTTGGAAACTAAATAATCTAATCCTAAAGAAGGGTTGGGTCAAAGAAGAAATCATAGAAACAATCAACAATTTCATTCAAGATAATGACAATAGTGAGACAACATACCAAAACTTATGGGATACTGCAAAAGCAGTTATTAGGGGAAGTTTTATATCTTTGAATGCTTACATAAATAAAATAGAGAAAGAGGAGATCAATGACTTAGGCTTGCAGTTGAAAAAGCTAGAAAAAGAACAAATTGAAAATCCCCAAGTAAATACCAAATTAGAAATACTGAAAACCAAAGGAGAGATTAATAAAATTGAAATTAAGAAAACTATTGAATTAATAAATAAAACCAATAGTTGGTTTTATGAAAAAACTAATAAAATTGATAAACCTTTGGTCAATCTGATTAAAAAAAAGAAAGAAGAAAATTAAATTACTAATATTAAAAATGAAAGGGGTGAACTCACTTCCAATGAGGAGGAAATTTAATCAATAATGATAAACTACTTTGCCCAACTTTATGCCCACAAATTCGATAATCTAAACGAGATGGATGAATATTTTAAAAAGTACAAATTGCCCAGATTTACAGAAGAGGAAGTTGAATATTTAAACAACTCCATCTCAGAAAAAGAAATTGAACAAGCCATCAATGAACTCCCTAGAAAAAAATCTCCAGGGCCAGATGGATTCACAAGGGAATTCTATCAAACATTTAAAGAACAGTTAATTCCAATACTATATGGACTATTTTTGAAAATTGGGGAAGAAGGAGTCCTCCCAAATTCTTTCTATGATACAAATATGATTTTGATACCCAGACCAGGAAGAGACAAAACAGAGAAAGAAAATTATAGACCAATTTCCCTAATGAATATAGATGCAAAAATTTTACATAAGGTTTAAGCAAAAAGAATACAGCATCTTATCACGAGATTAACACATTATGATCAGGTAGGATTCATACCAGGATTACAGGGCTGGTTCAATATTAGGAAAACTATTAGCATTATCGATCACATCAACAACAAAGCTAACAAAAACCACATGATTATCTCAATAGATGCAGAAAAAGCTTGTGACAAAATACAACACCCATTCCTACTAAAAACGCTGGACAACGTAGGAATAAGGGGAACTTTCCATAAAATAATAAGCAGTATCTATCTAAAACCTTCAGCAAGCATTATATGCAATGGGGATAAGCTAGATGCATTCCCAATAAGATCAGGGGTGAAACAAGGATTTCCATTATCACCACTATTATTCAATACGGTACTAAAAATATTAGCTGTAGCAATTAGACAAGATAAAGATATTGAAGAAATAAGAATAGCCAAAGAAGAAACTAAGTTATCACTCTTTGCAGATGATATGATGATTTACTGAGAGAATCCCAGAGATTCAAGTAAAAAATTACTTGAAATAATAAACAACTTTGGCAAAGTTGCAGGTTACAAAATAAACCCACACAAATCTTCTGCATTCCTATATATTAGCAACAAAGTCCAACAGCAAGAGATAGAAAGAGAAATCCCATTTAAAGCTAGGGTAGACAGTATAAAATACTTAGGAGTTTACCTGCCAAAACAAACCCAGGGATTATATGAACACAATTACAAGACAGTTTTTGCACAAATAAAGTCAGATTTAAGTAAGTGGAAAAACATCAGTTGCTCATGGGTAGGCCGTGCTAATATAATAAAAATGACAAGTCTACCTAAATTAATTTACTTATTTAGTGCCATACTAATTAAACTATGAGACAATTATTTTCTAGAGCTGGATAAAATAATATCAAAATTCATTTGGAAAAACAAAAGGTCCAGAATATCAAAGGGACTAATGAAAAGAAATGCCTGGGAAGGTGGCCTAGTGCTACCAGACGTCAAATTGTACTATAAAGCAGCAATTATCAAAACCACTTGGTATTGGCTAAGAAACAGAGAGGTAGACAAGTGGAATAGACTTGGCACTCAAGATGCAGTAGGCAAGGAATATAGCAACCTTCTGTTTGATAAACCCAAGGACCCCAGCTTCTGGGATAAGAACTCACTGTTTGACAAAAATTGCTGGGAAAACTGGATAACAATGTGGTGGAAATTAGGCATAGACCCATACCTGACACCATACACATGAATAAAGTCCAAATGGGCACATGATTTAGGTATAAAGATTGATACCATGAATAAACTGGAGAAGCAAGGAATAGTGTATTTATAAGATTTATGGAGAAGGGAAGAATTTTTTACTAAAGAAGAGATAGAAAGCATTACGAAATGCAAACTGGATAATTTTGATTGCATTAAACTGAGAAGTTTTTGCACAACCAAACCCAATGCAACCAAAATTCGGAGGGATGTAGTAAATTGGGAAAGAATTTTTACAGCTAAGCTCGGGGATAAAGGCCTCATTTCTAGAATATATAGAGAACTGACTCAAATGTATTCCCCAATTGATAAATGGTCAAAGGATATGAACAGGCAATTTTCATAGGAAGAAATTAAAATATCTATAATCATATGAAAAAATGCTCTAAATCACTATTGATTAGAGAGATGCAAATCAAAACAACTCTGAGGTACCACATCACACCTATAAGATGAGCAAACATGACAGAACAAGAAAATGATAAATGCTGGAGAGGATGTGGGAGAGTTGGAACACTAATTCATTGTTGGTGGAGCTGTGAACTCATCCAACCATTCTGGAGAGCAATTTGGAACTATGCCCAAAGGGCTACAAAAATGTGCATACCCTTTGACCCAGCAATATCACTACTAGGACTGTATCCCCACGAGATCATAAAAATGGGAAAGGGTCCCACATGTACAAAAATATTTATAGCAGCACTCTTTGTAGTTGCCAAAAACTGCAAGTCAAGGGGATGTCCATCAATTGGGGAATGGCTGAATAAATTATGGTATATGAATGTAATGGATTACTATTGTGCCATAAGAAATGATGAACAAGGAGACTCCAGAGAGGCCTGGAAGGCCTCTCTGATGCTGAGTGAAAGGAGCAGAAGCAGGAGAACTTTGTGCACAGCAACGACCACAGTGTGCGAGAGTTTTTTCTGGTAAACTTGGAATTTCGTAATAACGCAAGAACTTCTTAAAAAAAAAAAAATAATCCCAAAGGTGGTTCTCAAGGCAAAATGCCTTCCACACTCAGAGAAAGAAATATGCAAGTCATTCGCAGAATGTAGCAAATCATGTTTGTGTATGCGTATGTTTTTGTGTATCATGTTTTGATTTGTTATATGATTTCTTCCATTTATTTTAGTCTGACTACATAGCATGACTATAGTGAAAATGTACTCAATAGGAAAGTATATGTAGAACCTATACAGAATTGTATGCAGTCGTGGGGAGGGAGGGGGGTAGTGGGAGGCAGGTGTGGGGGGGATTAAATCTCAGTTGTATGGCAGTGATTGTTAATCATTAAAAAATAATTTAAAAAAATGGAAAAAAAAAAAAAGAAATGGCATATAGCCTGTGAGTGATCCCTGCAGTTCCAGCCTAGTTAAAATAAAATGACCCAGTATCAGGAAAAAAAAAGAATAAGAAAGAACTGTTTCAATTTTGTCTCTGATATTAACTATGTGATCATGGATAATCAATTAACCTTTCTAAGGCTCAGTTTCCTTATTTGTAAAATAAAAATGATACCTGTAATATCTACTTTGTAAGTTTGTTGTGATTTTAAAATAAAATTTTTATAAAGTTCTTTGCAAAATTAAAAAAAAAGAATAAATAAGAGAAGCATTTTAAGATTGTTTGCTATTTGGAATAGCCTAATAATACAAATAAAGTAGTAATGAGAAAAGAGGGGGAGGGGAATAAAAAGTATGTTGAAGTTTCAAGAAACTATATTTTCACTGTAAAACAAAATGTTTGCTTAAAGAATTTATTCAAATGCTTACAATATAGATACATTTTAGCCCTATACAAAAGTTTGTGTAATAAATTCATTTACATGAAAAGAAGTTATTATTATTTTTCTGTAGCTGTAAGAATATCTCAGGAAGGTCATGACAAACCAAAAAAAAAAAAAAATGAACCTTTCCAAAGCTGCAGAGTAAAAAGATGATAGTTGCTTTCTTACACAAGAATAGATTCTTTTACTATTTGAAATCTAAATACAGCTGTAAGTATTAGCAGTGTAAATGTGTAAGAAAGAATTCTTAAGAGAAAGGATGACACCTTGCATGTGTATTTTTCTGTACTTTTACATCACCACAGACTTCTTGCTATTCTCTCCAATGTCCACAGTTTTAAGTTGTTTCTAAGCAACTGCATAATTCTTCACTCTGTCAAGTTCTGAGATAGTAAACAAGTGAAGTCAAGTCAATAAGTCTTTATTAGGCACTCAAGAGGCAAATGTGTCACCCCTGGTACTAGCTTCTGAGAATACTAATACTAAGGGAAATAGAGACAGTCCCAGTCCTCAAGGAGATGACATTAAAATAGGAAAAGATAACATGTAAAAGGAAGTTGAGAAGTGAGTGAGAGAAGGTTTCTGTGGAGAGTAAGGGGTGGAGTCTGGAAAAGAATAAAAATATGATTGACTTGCCTCACCTCAAGCTATTTTAGCCCAAGTTCAGACAAGCCCTGTGTTGTGAAGTTTCGCATAATAAAATACTGAAAAATTAAGAGCTAGGTTCAGGAGAATTGGATGAATAGACTGTATCTCTTCTTCTTGACATTAAATGCTTCTTGCTGAGCTCCTTGGGAATTATCTGTTTGCTTTCACTCATCACTGTAGGCCATTTTAGCAAAGTACTAGAAGCAGTCTCACTTCATTTTAAACTAGAAGTTCTTGTCTTTTGGATTATTTACATTATGCCGTGGCTATTAAAAATTAACCCAATAATTTTGCAACATTGCTTGTAGATGGATCGTATTTCAATACTTGATGTTTTCTTGATTATCTTTGACCAGGTTTATTCTCCTGTTGTGTACCAGAAGAGGGACCCGCAGATGTGTAGGCTTTGTGCATATTGATAGGCTTGTTGTGTGCCTCAAAGGAAGGCAGAATACACATTTCTACTTTCTTCTCTCAGCACTCTTTGCCAAGGGAGATCTTCATTCTTGCCTAGAGAGGAGGTGGGAGTTTGGAATCAGGGGTTACTACTCTGCTCTTCTCAGAAAGAGGGAGTACTAGGCTAGAAGTATATCTGTCTGTTCCCTTAACATTGCTTGTTTAGAGGATATGATCAGATTCCATCTAACTTCTGATCACTTTTCTATTTTGAAGGGTAGGAGGAACTCAAACTTTATATCCAAGGCTTCATCTTTTTATACCTAATATCTGTTCCATAATGAATATACATAGTGAATAACAAAGAAACTCATTTTTCTGAATTGTAGAAAATAGAAACCAGAGAAGCTATACATAGGAATACCAGACAATCCAAAGTGAAGTAAGTGCTCCCATTTGAAGCAAGATAACTCATCTCAGCAGAGAGGGAGAGGGAGAGGGAGAGGGAGAGACAGAGAGACAGAGAGAGAGAGACAGAAAGTCGGTCTTGCATCTCATCCAAATAGAAAGTCCCCACAGTCTCTAGTGCAGCAAGGTGGCAATAGGGACATGACAGAGATTGCCATCTTCCCTTAACTCTTCTCTGAGTCTTTTCTTTCAGTAACCCAAAATAGGATTGGCTTCTTCCATCTTTGTGAAAGTTAGAAGTGAGGTTTACTGGAAGCATCTCAATGCTTCCACTTTAATGTTGACCATTCCCAAAAGCCACTGTCCCTAAAAAAATTCAAAGGGGACCTCCTGCTGGAATAGTCCCCAAAGGGAACTGTCCATGAAGAGTTCAAATGTGGGAATGGCAGCCCAGGACCTTCATCTCTACCAATAAGGAGAGTGTCCCATACCAAAGGGACAAATTACGCTTGTAATATCAGTTTTTGCTTTCCCTGTACATTAAATTCTTGCAAGTCACAAAGAGCATGCTGCACTCCTCATGAAAGAGCTCAGCCTTCTTCTGAGACACCTATCACCTTCATGCCATCAACCAACATTTGCCTTCTGGGTCATTTCAATGTTCTCCATAGTTACCAGACTGCAAGAAGGGACTGGGAATAGTATCAGCAGGTGTACTTTGGGGAAAGGAAGGGTCTAGGAATTAGAGAATCAACCCAGATGAGAAAGAGTCCTCAAAAGCCTTTATTTTCACTATCTCTGTTCACTATCCTTTTTTAAATAGAACTCATAAGAAATAGAGGAAGGTCTCTAGCAACACTCTGTAGTGCCCTTTAGGGAGAGTAAAACTTCTATGAAACATCTCTACAAGTCATGATTAAGAATGGCATAGTATGTGATAGTATGTATGGGTTGATTTCTGTACCATTGAAAAGAATTCCCATAAAGAATGAGATCATGAATGGTTACAAAGCCTTTTCAGTTCTGATTTGGCAGCTGACACCTTCTACTATTACTTTTTTTTTCCACTTATTTATTTATAGATTTCAACATTGACTTCTGTAAGTTTTAAATTTTCTCCCCCCCCTTCCCAAGACTACATGCAATCTGATATGGACTCTACATTTGATAAGACATGCATTCCTATCAAACACCTTTTCATATTTGTCATGTTGCATAGAAGAATTATAACAAAGTAGATAAACCATGAGAAAGAAAAAACAAAACAAAATAAAAGAAAAAAGAAAATAATCTGCTTTGCTATGTATTCCAACTCCATAATTCATCCTCTGGATGTAGATGGCATTTTCTATCATGAGTCCTTTGGAATTGTTTTTGATCTTTGCATTGCTGAGAAGGGCTAAGTCTGTGAAAATCAATCATCATACACTTTGTCTGTTTCTGCGAACAATGTTCTCTTGCTTCTGCTTACTTTACTCAGGATCAGTTCATATAAGTTTTTCCAGGATTTTCTGAAGTTCGCCTGTTCACCATTTCTTATACCACAGTAGTATTCCATCACATTCATATACCATAGCTTATTCAGCCATTACCCAAATAATGGGCATGGCCTTAATTTTGAGTGCTTAGCCACCACAAAAAGAGCTGCTATAATAAAGGCCTCATTTCTAAAATATATAGAGAACTGACTCAAATGTACAAAAATACAAGTCATTCTCCAATTGACAAATGGTCAAAGGATATGAACAGGCAGTTTTCAGAGGAAGAAATCAAAGCTATCTATAGATATGTGAAAAAATGCTCCAAATCACTGTTGATTAGAGAGATACAAATCAGACCAACTCTGAGATACCACATCACACCTACCAGATTGACTAAACATATGACAAAACAGGATGATGACAAATGTTGTAGAAGATGTGAGAGAGTTGTAACAGTAATTCATTGTTGGTGGAGCTGTGAAATGATCCAACCATTCTGGAGAGCATACTCTGACCCAGAAATATTGCTTCTTGGATTGTATTACCAAGAGATCATAAAAATGGGAAAGTTTCCCACATGTACAAAACTATTTATAGCAGCTCTTTTTGTGGTGGTCAAAAACTGGAAATCAAGGGGATGCCCATCAATTGGGGAATGGCTAAATGTAATGAAATACTATTGTGCTATAAGAAATGATGAACATGAAGACTTCAGAGAGGCCTGGAAAGATTTACATGAATTGATGCTGAGTGAAAGGGGCAGAATCAGGAGAACTTTATACACAGCAACAACCACAGAGTGTGAGGATTTTTCTGGTAGGCTTAGAACTTCAGTGCAATGCAAGGACTTAAAAATTCCAAATGGTCTCTTAAAGCAAAATGCCTTCAGCATCCAGAGAAAGAACTATGGAATTCAATCACAGAATGTAGCAGATTTGCTTTTGTATTACGTTTTGGTTTGTTTTATGATTTCTCCCATTCATTTCAATTCTTCTATGCAACATGACTAAGGTGAAAATGTATTTAATAGGAATGTATGTGTAGTACCTATATAAAATTGTATGCCACGTCAGGGAGGGAGTGGGGTGGTAAGGGGGAAGGAAAGGGAGGGAGGGGGAAAACAATCTAAGTTATATGGAAGTGATTGTAGAACACTGAAAACAAATAAAATAACAAAAAAAAATAAAGTAGATTACACAAAACTAAAAAAGAAAAAAGAGTTGCTATAAATATTTTTGTATATGTGGGTCCTTTCCCCATTTTTTATGATCTCTTTGGGATACAGCCCTAGAAGTGGTATGCTGGATCAAAAGGTATGCACATTTGTATAGCATTTCGGGCATAGTTCCAAATTGCTCTCCAGAATGGTTGGATCAGCTCACAGCTCCACCAACAAATAATTAGTGTACCAACTTTCCCACATCTTCTCTAACACTTATCATTTTCCTGTTTTGTCATGTTAACCAATCTCATAGGTGTGGTGTGGTGCCTCAGAGTTGGTTTGATTTGCATACCTCTCATCAATAGTGATTTAGATCATTTTTTCATATGAATATCGATAGCTTTAATTTATTCCTCTGTTCATATTCTTTTAACATTTATCATTTGGGTGATGGCTTGTATTCTTGTAAGTTTGACTAAGTTCTCTATATATTTTATAAATGAGACCATTATTAGAAACAAAACTTGTAAAAATTCTTCCCCAGTTTTCTACTTCCCTCCTAATCTTGGTTGCATTGCCTTTGTTTGTGAAAAACAAAAAACAAAAAACAAAAACAAAACTTTCAATTAAATATAATCAAAATAATTCATATTGCATTTCATAATTTTCTCTATCTCATGATTGGTAATAAATTCATACATTCTTCATAAATCTGACAGACAAACTATTCCTTCCTTCCCTAAATTGTTTATAGTATCAGCCTTTATACCTAAATCATGTACTCATTCTTACTTTACTTTGGTATATGCAGTAAGACCACTGAAGCAAGAAAGGTAAAACTAAATGACTTTTTTCTTTTTTTATCCAGCTGTTAGAGGCAAAAGTATTATTCCTAGTAGGCCATGACTTGAAAGGATTGTCTTCTATTGTCAATGGAGAAGGATTCCTTTGCTTCAGAGATATGTTCCATAAAGGGGCAGCTAGGTGGCTCAGTGGATAGAGCACCAGTGCAGGAGTCAGAAGGACCTAAGTTCAAATCTCATCTCAGACACTTGACATTCACTAGCTGTGTGAACTTGGGCAAGTCACTTAACCCCAATTGCCTCATCCTTTGTCATCTCCAGTCATCCTGATGAATATCTGGTCACTGGATTCAGATAGCTCTGGAGGAGAAGTGAGGCTGGTGACCTGCACAACTCTCCCTCACTCAAAGTCAAGTTGCCAGTCATGTCATCATTTCTCTGATGGCATGGTCTTCTTTGGCAACAAAGGACGAACACACATCTTCCGTAATAAATTTATGTAAAATGGATCAAAGAAGAAGATTTTCTGATCATTGATAGAAATCAGCACTCATTCCAAACTTATTTCTGTGGTCAGAGTCTAATATATTGAAAATTTTTAAGATATATTCTTCCTATTACACATAACAAAAAAAAAAAAAACAAAAAAACAAAAAACAACTTCCCATTAATTTGAAAATTGATTTAAAATGCTCTCCCTCCTGTCTTCTCCTATCTCTTCATTAAGAAAGCTAACAATTTGATATAGGTCATACATGCGCAGTCATCCAAAATATATTTCTATATTAGTACTTTTGTGAAAGAAAACAGACTAAAGTAAAATAAAGTTTAAGTTAAGTTGAAGTAACTTCAATTTCCATTCAGATTCCATCAGTTTTTTTCTTTGAAAGTGGAGAGCGTTTTTCACCATAAGTCATTTGGAATTGTTTTAGATCATTGTATTCTGGAAAAAAAGTCTAAGTCATTCATAATTGATCATGATACAATATTGCTTTTATGGTATACACTGTTCTGATTGCTGTGGCTTTTCATATCACTGTTTCACACTGATGTCTTCTGAATTTATATTTTGATCTTCCTGTCACTTTGGAAACTATCAACATGCTAATTTTTGCTGCTCTTTGTTCATTTTTTATCTTATTTCTTGACTCTTTAAGTTTATGTTAAAGTTTGGCTTTGCTCTTGGAGTACAGGAATCCTTGTCCTGTGATTTAGGGTTTTTGTACTGCTGTTTTTGGATGTCATTCTAGGTGTCTGCAAGTTTTCACTTCTAGTCACTGCTCTCATGTCATTTGCCCTTATCTGTGAGTAACCACAAGTACTCTTTTCTTTCACAAGTACACTTTTGCACCCTGGAATTGTGTTCTGGGCCCCACTCCTGCTATAGCACTTCCTCATCCTGCGACTATGACCCTGAACCACATATGGGCAATGCAACAGAATCTTGTTTCCATTGCCAGCAAAGGTCCACCTCTAATCTCCTTATGACCGGTTGATCAAACCCCTTATCATCTTTAGGTTAAGAGCTCTGGAAGCACTGGATTATGCTTTATTCTCAACCCTATGAGACAGACATTTCCTTTTGACTTTCTAAGTTGTTTTAGTCTGGAAAATTATTTCATCCCATTTTTATTGGTCCTACTACTTCAGAATTCATTTTGAAGTGTTGTGTTAACACTGTTTGGAAAGAAATTTTGTAGAGTTCATATGAGTCCCTAATTTTAATCCAGCATCTTGGTTCTACTCCATATTGACTTATTTTAAAGTATTGTATCAGTAAGTAGCTCAACATACATGGGGTGGGGAGCTGTTATCGCAGGTTCTTAGATCTTCATTCATAAAAAGAAAGCAATTTTCAAGGGGTTAACAATCACTTTAATCAAGCACATGTATCATTCCTTTAACCATGTACATATATCATTCAGTTAGTGCAGGGAGTCAGTACCCTGAATTTCAAAGAAAAATAAAAAGATCAACATATATGGCTTCCTCTGCCCGAACTCAACAGACAATTGTACCACAAATGTCTGACCATCATTACCAGAGAGGGAAGCATGACCTCTGGGTTTTCAAAGCAGGAGGCTCTTTGGTGGCTTCCCAGAGTCCTCATCTGGCCAAACAAACAGCTCTAGTCAGTAAGCCCCAAAGTAATCAATAGTCATGACTTCCTCTGCCTGACCATAATTCAAAAGACAGGTGCAGCTGGCTGACTAGTTACTAGAGAGGGAAACATGACAATTAAGTTCTCAAAACTTGGGGCTCCTTAGTGGCTTCCCAGAGTCCTCATCTGGCACTCTAATCTTCTTATCAAAAATTAAACCACAAAGTAAAATTTCATCCTCAGAGTATTTATGCATTTTTTAGGGCCAGAGGGCCTCCCAATCCTTGAGAGCCAGGGCCTCATTAACAAAAGCTGTGGGTATTTCTACAAATCTTCCCTAATTAAACTGCCCTTAATGGTCATGACCATGGTGGGGAAAATCTTTAAAGACATCAACAATACAAATACGCATACGGTTTCTAATTAAAAAAAAAAAAAAAACAACTTTTGTTTCTGTACTTTATTCCTTGCAAAGATTCTTGATTGATAAAGGCAAGATTCAATCAGGCACTTGATTATACTAAAAAAAAAAAAAAGAGCAAAAGATCTTATTTTGATTGCTATCACAAACATAAGGTTGAAGAGTATAATCTTTCATCCTAGCTGACTCATCAGTCTATCATTATCTTCATATCATGTGTGATACATTTAACTTTGATATTTAACTTCCCTGTCTATATCTCTTAACTATGGCTATTTTTATTGTTCCATTATCTAGGATCATATTTACCACCCCAGTTTTTTTTTGGGGGGGGGGAGGAGATGATTTAGCAAAATAATATATTCTAATTCACACTTCTATTTTAATACTTAAATGTTTATTCATTGTCCTTGGTAAATATATTCTTGAATTTTTTTAAAATTCCATTCTTCCATATTTCCTCATTTTATGGGTAGCTACATCTTATGCTACTGTTGTTAAGTTTATTTTTTTTCTTTTCATCACAACCTGTTTCATCATAACCAAGTTCTTCTTCCCTTTAAAAGGAAAAAAAAAAGAGTAGAATAGATAAATAAAATCAACAGTAATCATCTTTAATTAGAAAAGTCTCATACTTATCCTTTGATCTGTTGATAGGAATCAGGCTTTACCTCATTTCCTTCACTTATCTCCTTCTTTCCTTCCCTTCCCTTCTGTCTAACTCCTTTCTGAAATCATCTCTCTATAGTTGGATTGTTTTGATTGGGACAAAACTTTCTCTAACTTTATCCTTTCTCTTAAAACACATTATTCCCTCTTCCCTTGTCACTCATTGCTTATTTTCTTTCTTTCATTTTTATGCATTACTGTTTTCTATTCCAACCTTCCCTTGCCCAGCTCAGATAGGACTGAAGTCCATGAGATTTTCATTTTCTCTACCCAAATTATCATTATGGTGTGACCTTTTCCTGTGACACTCTCCCTTCATTTTTGACTCTTTAGGTTTTTTTTCGCTTTATGACCCACTGATATGGTGAGATTCCCAAAGGGACAAGATAGTTTTATTCTCCTTTCAGTATGAAGTAAGTACTCGATCACTTAGCACTTTCAAGTTGTTCAGACGTTATTTATGAAGGTATCTCATCTCATTTAAAAATATTTTTTAGTGATCTAATACTTCCCTTCATTCATCACAAATAGAGTTATAGAAAATAGCTAAACGAATAATTCATGATTCTTAAACAAATTCTTAAGTTGCTAAAAACTTGTCTTCACAATCTTATGTTATAGTGTCCATGACATTTCAATAGCTATTATTTTTTCAAAAATATTTATTGAGAACCTATCATATATAGAGTGCTGGGCTAATAAGTAAACCATGGTCTCTTCACAAACAACACTCATTGTTTATTAGAGGAACTATGATATTTTTGAGCTACAAAATGAGGTGGGCTAGATTTTACCTTCTTTAAAGAACATTCTAGCTTCTGATATATGACCCTATGAAAGATAATACTTCAGTTGACTCTTAAAGAATGAATATAATTTATAAATTCAGAACAGAGGAAAGCTGCAATAACTATTGTAGAAAAGCAGTTATCTTTGGGGAAAAAAGAAAGAAGTCTGATTTAGTTGGAACATTACAGATATGAAGCTGAGAATGCACATTGAGGGAAGAACAGATAAAGACTTTGCATTTCAGATGAAAGTATTGGAGAGTTATTAAATAATTCTTTGGGGGAGGAGTGTCATAGTCCAATCTGTATTGTAGGAAAATGTGTCAGTATTGTGGAAAATGGATTGGTGAGACATTGGGTAGGAAATTACAGACAGACAATACGTAGAAAAGACAGTTGCAACAGTTCAAGTAAGAGGTGGTAAGGACCTCAGATAGAATGTGTATCTATAGAATAGAAATAAAGTCACACACACATATATGTATATATGCATGTATGTATGTATGTATGTATGTATATGTATAAGTGTGTATGTATATGTGCATACACACAAATACAGAGTGTATATGTGATACTGGAGAAGAACATTTGTATAATGAGATATTTCAGTGGCAGATAAGCATATCAAGTATTAATTTAGAGTAAATGTATTTGAAGGGGTTTTTGTTGTTTTTCTTTTTATTAATTAATGATTAATTAATCATTTATCATTAATCATTATATCATTTATATAATGATTTATAAATCATTAATTTAGTTTTCAACATTCATTTCCACAGGACTTTGAGTGGCAAATTTTCCCCCCATCTCTACCAAACCCCAAGAGGGCATGCACTCTCAATACCCATTCCCCTAATCTGCCTATCTTTCTATCCCTTTGCTTCTCCTATCCACTTTCCTTCTATTTTCCTGTAGGGCAAGATAGATTTCTATACCCTATTGCCTCTATATCTTATTTCCCAGTTGCATGTAAAAATACTTTTTAACATCTGCTTTTAAAACTTTGAATTACACTTTCTCTCCCTTCCTCCTTACCACTCACCCTCATTGAAAAGAGGAGCAATTTGATATAGGTTATACATATGTAGTCTTGCAAACCCTTCCCTAATAGTCCCTCCATCCTATCCCCCCCCCATTTCTTCCGTTCTCTCCTTTGACCATTTCCCTCTTCAAAAGTGTTTTTTTCTGATTACTCCTTTTCCCATTTGCCCTCCCTTCTATCATCCCCCCCAGATCTTCTTAGCTTCTCCCATACTTTCCTGTAGGGTGAGATAGATTTTCATATCCAATTGAGTGTGTATGTTATTCCCTCCTTAATCTAAATCCAATGAGAATAAGGTTCACTCATTCCCTCTTACCTTCCCCCTTTTCCCCTCCTTTGTAAAAGGTTTTTCTTGTCTCTTTTATGTGAGATAATTTACCTCATTCTACCCCTCCCTTTCTTCTTCCCCCAGTGCATTGCTCTGTCAGCTCTTAATTTTATTTTTTAGATATCATCCCTTCATATTTAACTCACTTTCTGACCTCTGTCTATTCCCTCCAACTACCCTAATACTGAGAAAGTTCTTATGTGTTAGAAGTGTCATCCTTCCAAGCAGTTCAGTTTTGGTAAGTCCTTTATGATTTCTATTTCTTTTTTAGCATTTCATGCTTCCCTTGATCCTTATATTTGAAAGTCAAATTTCCTATTTAGTTATGGTCTTTTCAACAAGAAGGCTAGAAAGTCTTCTATTTCTTCTTTTGTTATAGTTTCTTTTTTTAAAAAAAAATTAATTTATTTGTTTTCAGTTTTCTACAATCACTTCCATATATCTTAGATAGTCCCCTCTCCCTCTCCTTTCCCCTCTCCCTCCCTGAGATGGCGTGCAATCCTATATAGGTTCTACAAATACATTCTTATTAAATATATTTTCACTTTAGTCATGTTGCATAGAAGAATTTAAATGAATGGTAGAAATCATGAAAACAAAACATAACCCAAGAGAAAATAATCTGCTTCATTCTGAGATCCAATTCCATAATTCTCTCTGGATGTGGACAGCACTTTGCCTCAAGATTCCATTGGGAATTTTTTAGGTCCTTACATTGCTGTGAAGGGATAAGTCTACCAGAAAACTTCCTCATACACTGTGGTTGTTGCTGTTTACAAAGTTCTCCCAGTTCTGCTCCTTTCACTCAGCATCACTTCATGTAAGTTCTTCCAGACCTCTCTGACGTCTTCCTGTTCATCATTCCTTATAGCACAATAGTATTTCATTACGTTCATATACCACTACTTGTTCAACCATTCTCCAGTTGATGGGCATCTTCTCAATTTCCAGTTCATGGCCACCACAAACAGAGCTGCTACAAATAATTCTGTACATGTGGGACCCTTTCCCCTTTCCTTTGGGAGAAAAGCCTCTATTTCTTTGAATGACCATTTTTTCTCCTGAAGTATTGTACTCAGTTTTGCTGGGTAGGTGATTCTTGGTTTTAATCCTAACTCCTTTGACCTCTAGAATATCATATTCCAGGGCCTCCAGTCATTTAATGAAGAAGCTACTAAATCTTGTGTTATTATGATTATGTTTCCACAATACTCAAATTGTCTTTCTGGCTGCTTGCAATATTTTCTCCTTCACTTTGGAGCTCTGGAATTTGTCTACAATATTTCTAGGAGTTTTCCTTTCATGGATCTCTTTCACAAGGTTATTGTTGGATTCTTTCAATGTTGTGTGTGTGTGTGTGTGTGTGTGTGTGTTTGTTTTTGTTTTTACTATCTGGTTCTAGAATTTTTGGACAGTTTTCCTTGATAATTTCTTGAAAGATGATGTCTTTTGATCATGACTTTTTTAAAAATTTTTAAATTACCTGTCCTGGATCTATTTTCTAACCAGTGATTTTTCCCGTGAGATATTTCAAGTTGTCTTCTATTTTTTCATTATTTTGGTTTTGTTTTATAATTTCTGAATTTCTCATGAAGTCATTAGTTTTCATTTGCTCCATTCCAATTTTGAAGGGATTATTTCCTTCAGTGAGCTTTTGGACCTCCTTTACCATTTAGCCAATTCTGTTTTCTAAGGCATTCTTTTCATTGACTTTTTGGATCTCTTTTGCCATTTAGGTTAGTCAGTTTTTAAGGTGTTATTTTCTTCAGCATTTTTTTGGACCTCCTTTAACAAGCTGCTGTCTTGTTTTACATGATTTTCTTGCATCACTCTCATTTCCGTTCTCAATTTTTCTTCTAATTCTCCTGCTTGGTTTTCAAAATCCTCTTTGAGTTCTTCCATCATCTGACTCCAATTCAGACTGTTCTTAGAGGCTTTGGATGTAAGAGTTTTGATTTTGTAATTTTCTTCTGGTTGCGTGTTTTGATCTTCCTTGTCACCAAAATAAAATTCTATAATCTTATTTTTTTCCCTGTACTTTGCTAATTTTCCCAACACATTACTTGAGCTTCTAGCTCTTTGTTAGAGTATGTCTCTGCTTTCAGGGTGGAGGGTATGCTGTTTCAAGCTTCAGGGGTTTTGTGCACCTACTTTCAGAGATATTTCTAAAGATCTATAAATTTTCACTACTTACAAGGTTACATGATCAAAGGAGAGGTGGTTACTCTTCACCTGGTCTGTGCTGTGGTCTGTGGGTGACAGACACAAGCACTCTCTTCTGTCCTGTAACTCTGAGGAGGATTCCCTTTCCACTATTGATTCATGTTCTGCCTCTGCTTCTCCTCACATCAGGACTGCCACCCACATCTGTGACCCTGATCCAGACAGGGCAAAGCAAGAGAATCTCCTCAGTGCCAGCAAAGAGATCCCTGCAACCCCCTCTAATCAGCTGCACAATCCCTCCAGGGTCTGTGAACCAAGCACTCCAGAAGCAATAGCTACTGCCACCACATTCACTGCCCTGGGGTTAGGGCTAGAACAATGCTCCTCTCTCACTCAGGTCCAGCAGACCTTTCCTACTAACCTTTTAAATTGTCCTTGGTGTTTGTAGGTTGAAAAGTCTGGAAAACATCACAGCTGCCAGTGATTCAGTCCCCTGAGCTCTGCTCAGGCTGGTCTGTGCCAGGACTGAACTCTTCTCTGGTACAACAGCCTTTCCTGTTGACCTTGCAGGTTGTCTTGGCCTGGAAATTTCTTTCACTTCATTATTTTGTGACTACTGCTGTTCTAGAATTTGTTTAGTGTCATTTTTACAGGTATTTGGAAGGGTTTGAGGGAGAGCTCAAGCAAATCCCTGCTTTTACTCTGTCATCTTGGCTCCATTACAAGAGATTTTTAACGTGAAAAAGGCATTATAATTTCTTTATTTAGTTGCAGAAAACAGAATGAGATGGAGTAGATAAAAGTAACAGCAAGAGAAATTTAGATTTGATATAAAGAAAAAATTCATTTAAATAATGAGAACTGCCTGAAAGTGGAAGAGGATAGGAATTAGTAGTTTCCCATTCACTGAGATTTTTTAAATAGTAGAGAAATTATCTGAGTTCCCTTATAGAAGAGTTGCAAATGGAAATTTTGATACTTGAAGAAATTGTTAAGCTAGATAGGAAAGAACTATCTAAGATATAGCCACTTCTATCTACTATCATGGTGGATGAAAAGTTTCAGAACATGGGAAGTAAATGTGTTTGAAGGGAACAACGATTGAGGTGAGGAAAGTGAGCCAGTTATAGAGGAGTATAGATGCTGACCTGAAGAAGATGGATAGCAATAACAGCATGGACAGGATAGAACGAATTTCAAAGGACAAGAGGTTATTGTCAAGTGATGGTATCAGAGAGAATGTTTGAAAGTAGAAGTGGAAAACAAGGAATATGCTAACTTCTTCTCCTGGCATGGTATGAAAGCAATGGTAAGAGAAGGAATATTCAGCCTTGAAGAGAGTGACAAGAAATCAATATCTCCAGGAGAAGTGTAGGTTTCAATAATATTTGAAGATGGAAAGAATTTGAGAACAAGAGCTAAAGAAACACCAGAACAAAAATAAAAAATAAAAAAAAACTAAAAGAGGGCTTGGAAGATATTTAGTCTAGCCTCATTCCTGTATAGGAAAGGAGAAGAAAGATTAATCTACATAGAGCCAATATTCTAACTCTAAACCTAATGACTTTTCAATTTCATCACAAAAAGTAGGTTACTAACAATGAAAATGGAAGACAAAGATGAATAGTAAATGAGGTAGGGCTAGAACAGAATTTATTATGGGGAGTATAGACTATCCTGCTCTGTCCCAAAATTCTGTGATTCATTTCATAAGCATTATTTGAATCTATACAACTGCTTTTATAATAACCTGAATATAATCTAATTTAGTGTGCTGTATGTTTTTTCATGAGTTTTATAGATCTTTTTGCTAAATCTTCAAAGGAAAAATTTAAGAAATAGTATCACTTTGATCATACTTTATAAGTCACCATGATTCCATAAAATGATTAGTCTATTTTGTAGTTTCTAGGATGACAAAATGTAAGTTCTTCCATTTGTCTCAAAATCATTCTCTTGACAAGTTATAAATCAAGAGGCAAATTTCTAATGAAATATTTCCTAAAGGAAAGAAACAAACTTTTAACAGTAATATTAATAACTATTTTTCTATAAAAAGTGACTAGTAAAGGAGCTGGTTAAGTAAATATATCTATGGAGATTTGGGGCCCTACTTTCCTCTCCTGTCTTAGGATCTCTCATATAACTTTTTCCCCACATAGAATCACACATGAAAAATTCTTAAATATTCTTGAAAACATGGTCCATTGCAATACATACATACACACACATACATACAAAATTTACATAAATGTATATTCACATATATATTCATTTTGACATATATGTACAACACATAATGCAACATACATATTATATTTATATAATGTTTGCTACATTTTTATAAAATGTTTTAGATATATGTTTCAAAAAGCTCCATCCTCTACCCTTGACTTACTTGTTAACTTGCATTGTTGCTTTCTCATTTTCTTTATCTTTAACCCCTGTAACTTTTTCCTCTGTGCCTTCTGTTCCAAAGAAATGGACTTAGTGGTTTAAGGAAAGCTTGGAGACCCAGTTTCTATTTGTTTCTAACCTTTTCTTAGTAGAATATTTGATTACTTTCTAAGGATAGATAAGAGACTTTTTATGTTGAAATAAAGAGGAGAGGAGAGAATGATAATGAAGAATAATACCTGGCAGCAAAATAAAGGATAAGACCTAGCTATGGAACTAGGAATAAATAGTGACTATCGGAAGCTAATATGTTAATTGTAGAGCAAGCAAGAAGCTGGGGCTATGCGGACTTTTTATTGACTGCATAGTGAAAGTAAATTACAGCCTAAGTTTGTGCTCTGGAAAAAGATGATTGAATGAAATTTAATGAAGAAAAGAGAGGAGAGATGCCTTTACATACTATAGGATTGAATAAGAGGAGAATAGTACGTGATTTATTGAACATAATGCACTTTGTTCAGATTGTCAAGAGCACTTAGATTATGTATTCGTAGAAGACCCATTTTTCATAACTTTTACCTAGAGCTGTATAATTTCTGTACAAGTACTTTGTTACTCCATAAGCTTGGGAAGCAGCACAAGGGCAATAAGGATGGGGTAGGGATGTAATATTTTCCATAACTGCAGTGCTCACTGTAAGATGTTTCTTGCCATGAACTACTCATTTACTTTCTCTTCTCCATGTAACCTTTAACATATTTCAGTGAGAATAATGTTTGTTTTTACTTCCTTTTCTAGCAATATATTTGTTATTGTTCACTTTTTATCAGTTGTGCCTAACTCTTTGTGACAGCATTTGGGGTATTCTGGTATCTACTAGCGCAGTTTTCATGTACTTCTCCAGCTCATTTTACAGATGAGGAAATTGAGGCAAACAGAGTTAAATCACTTGCCCTGGGTCATGCAACAAGTAAGTATCTGAGAGGAGATTTGAACTCAGGAAGTTTTCCCAACTCCAAACTTGGCATTCTATCTATTTTACCACCTAGCTACCCTATATGACTTAACCCCACTTGTATTCCCTCTTCTCATTTGAAGAAATCTGAGAATTGAAATTGCCTTTGCAGAGGTGTAGTTGAATAGCAGTGGCAGTTTTATCAAGAGCTTGAAGATGATGAAGAAGGGAGCAGTTGTCAGAGACATGATAGAGAACTACCACTGGGTGATGGAAGAGGGAGTCATGTGACAAGTGAGATTGTAACACCTTGCAGTCTATGCCAGATTATTGATCCTTTTCTACTACATAGGAATCTGTAGGAGGAAAGAGATATTTCTGTATATAAGAGGAAGCAGCTGAGACTGATATACCTCAATCAGATGCACTGCTATTCAAGTTAAGATTAAAGCTTAATCTGTTAACAGAAAATGGCCTAATTGGGCCCCATTCCATATTTGTATAATTATGTTTAGAAAATCACCCTATACTGGCATAGCGAAAGTGGGGGGTTCCAGGATCCTTTCAGTTATATGCTCCTTGTGAACAGGTATCATTTTCATCTCTATTCATTTTCTTGAACACTATAGAGACTTAATTAATGTTAAACTTAATTGAACTTCAATCTATATAAATGACCTCATAGATCATTTCCAGCTTTAGTATTTTTAGGCTATGATTATATCATGAAGCATCATCAAGTTAATTGCTTTGATCAAACCATTGGTTTTCTTTCTACAAGAATGAGAAATAAACTGCCTTTCCATTAGACTCCATTCATTTGAACTCAAAGAAGCAAAGCATACAAAATTTTAATAACTTGTCCCTTCTTTATGGTAGTAGAGGAGTATTACTTAATAGTAGCAGTGGACCAGCTATAAGTAATTGAAAAATATCATCATGCAATCCTGGCAACAAATAATAATTGTATCCCTCCTACTTTCTCACCTCTAAGTAGGACATTTACTTCTAATTGTCAGGGCATTTCTTGTGAAGCAGTATCCTTTCAGGAAAGTTAATGATTGAATGTTATCACCCTATTAGTCAAGTGATTGATGGTAGATAATTGCATTGTGAAAGATAGCAGGTACAAATAGAAGGCTTTCAATTCTCACCAGCTTAGCACTTTTTCCCAGTATAGCATTTGTTATGTTACTTTATTAATGTGATTATTCACACTTTGTTTTTTAACCAAAGCCCCAAATCAAAAAAGAACAAAGGTGAAGAAAAGATTTGAACAATTGTGCAACTAAATACAAATGTGCTGGTATCTTTTATGTTCCTGCTAAAGTTTTGGACAACTCAAAGCATGGTCTAAGGCAAAGATGCTTAAGTTGGCTGATATCATAGAATTTAGCACTGGGAAGACACTTTGGAAATCAGGTAGGCTAATATATTTGGTTTAGATAAAGGGAATCTGAGATTCAGAGAGGTTAAGTGACTTCACTAAGGTCACATAAGTGGCAAAAACAAGAATTTAACACACGAAGCTTTAGACCATCAGAATGTATCTACTGATGCTCATCAGACAGCTTTTCTATTCAAGTTAAGCTGTTACTGTCCTCTTTCCTGCAAGTGTTTGTCATGCATATGTGCATGTTTATGTATACCTGTGATTTCATTTGTATAAAGAATTCCTGGTGTGAAAACTCCCTCCATTGATGCAGAATGACATTTTCTCTATAAGTGATAAACTTAGAAAGTTGTTTTAGACATTGAGAGATAAAGTGACTTGCCCTGATTCATAATGCAAGATTGTGTCAAAAGCATGCTTTGAACACAGGTTTTCCTGAATTGAAAGTGAATTTTCAGTGCTTTACAAACTGTCGTTATCTATATTAAATAATATTTTATTCTTACATCAGAGTATGGAGGTAGGAGTAACAGAAATGTCATTTGATCTGGCTCTATCAACGTATAGCACTGCAAATATCTATACTGGTAATTTCATTGGGATATTTCCCATTCATTAATAGGTCCATGTGGCTTGCTTAAATTACATGAAAGCCTAAGTCACATGTGGTGATAGGAATTTGCTGAAGAGGTAGAACAGGAAGGGTGGAACAGAACTGGGAGGAAGTTGGTGAGAGCATTTGAGATGGAGGAGAGAGGGCACAAGCAGGCACATTTAGTCTTGGGTGTGTTTATTTGTGGGAAGGTGCCAGCAGAATGGAGTGGGCAAGGGGAGGCTTGGGAATGGCTTTGTTCCCTGCAGTGCTGATGTATATTGACTTCTTGGTTACCTTTAGCTTTCTGGTTTGGGGATTTGGCTTTTTGTTTTCTGAAAAAGTGATTTTCTTCTGTCTTCTATATGGAGAGTCTGTTATACTTTGTGATTCAAAACTACACTGGTATATTCATTGTCATCACTGGTACTGTGAATATTGCCTTGGAGATACATTTGGGGTCACATATAGTATTACAGGGTATAAAATTTCTATTGGGAGGCAGGAAAGCTTTAGAAGAATAAACACATATCCCAGGATGGGAGGATTTACCCTATTCCTCTCTAGCAAGGGAAAGGGCTAAAAGCACTAAACCAAGTGAAAACTAGGAAGTGAGGTTATAGAAGGGGCAACTTAGATATTGGGAAAAGTGTTTGCAAGGAATACCAATAAAACCAGAGTAAGAACTGACAGGAGTGTTTAGGAGAAGCTGAATTTTATTAATAGGTTACCATATTATATAAAAGCAGAGATGCTGCAGAAATTTCAGATGGAAAAAGAGTTAGTTAATTTGCGTGGGAATTCTCAGCATTCAGCCTCTCCTTTAAAAGAATAAGCTGGAGGGTCTCAGGTGATAGAAGAAAAAGCTGTACATTTAATTCAGCAGAAGAGAAAAGCTGGAAAAAGAAGTGTGTATGCAACTTTGTACAGACTCAGCCTACTTATCACGGCAACAAATGCCAGGAGAGTGCATGGGAGGAAAATGCAACAAAGTCAGAGTTGGAATATGAAGCGATGTTAGAGGGAGATGTTTCTCAGGCAGAAGGACACCTAATACTAAGGCAGAAACAAGAGAACTAGGGGAAGGAAGGGGAGCAACACATTAGGGAGATAATTGAGGATTTTACCCAGCAGGAGGTCACAAATATTTTGAGTCAGTTCACCCACAGAATGGCAGAATTGTAAACATTTTGAATGATGAGAATCAATGATGAAGGAGCCAGAGGACTATCAATAGATGGTGTGGATTGTTTGAAATGTACAGGTATTAGTCAGTGGCCTGGTGGAGATAAACCATAGTATTCACTTAGGGACTATCTGAGAAAGTTAAAAGAAGAGGTAATGAAGACTGCCGTAATGGTCAGAAACACAGGTGCATATTATGATACCCCCTTAACAGTTTCCGATAGCAATATAATAGTGAAGGCAGCTCTTCTGCTTACAAGCACCTAGTTCTGACCCTAATAATTGGGGTAATAGGACACCCTCTTTCAGAGGAACTGGACAAGATTTCACAGTTAAGTGACTTAGGGAACTGGAGAAAAGATAAATTCCTTTGAGAGAGAAGAGTGAATAGGTAGTAGATTCAAAGTCAGACCACAGTGACAAGAAAATAATTATTTACTACTCTATTGAGAGTAGGGCTAGATTTTGGAAATATGGATCATATTCCAACTAATGAACTATATGAAATGTTCTGAGAAAAGGGGCCTGACACTAGATGGAATAGAGAAGTAAGAACTGCTCCTACAGATCCTCCTGATCCCTTGTAACCAAGTTTATCACACCTTCAAGTAGAATAGGAAATTGGCCAAGACCCAGTTCATATTAAAGAAATACACAAACAGGATTACAGAACCCATTTTCATTTCATCATATATTAGCAAAATGGGCCAAAGGCTATAACTAGGGCATTAGTAGATACTGGGGTAGAGGCCTCCCAAATATATGGAAACCCTGATAAGTTTAAATATGGAGCTCCTATCACCACCACAAGGCCAGGAGGGGCTGAAATAGTAGCCAAACAAGTCAAACTAATGATGAAAATGGATAATTACTTAAGAAAGAATATACTGTGGCAATTGTGCCCATTGCTGAATACATCATTGGAATAGATCCTGAAAAGCATGACTTTAAATTTACCTGAGAGGAGATACCATTTTGCAGTAAGGAAGATAGGAATTAATACAGTTTTAGTGGGTAAAATAAAAATGGACCCAATCACTTTACCTGAACTTTCTGAAGTAATTACTTTAAAGCAGTATTGTGCACCAGGTGGTCAAGATGAAATTACCAATACTATAAAGGAATATGTTGAGGCAGGAATGTTAGTCCCTACAACCACTCAATGACTAATCCTGCCTGGCCAGTATCAAAGTCAGTAGGACATGGGGGATGAAAGTAGATTATAGACAACTGAATAACATGACTCTTCCCTTGCATGCTGGTGTTCTAGATATTGTTACCTTAATAGCAAGGATCCAGACATATGATGGGACTAGGTATGTACTTATTGATTTAGTCACTGCTTTCTTTAATATCCCAACAGATTTTAAACGATAGGACCAAATTGTTTTCACTTGGCAGGGCTGACAATATACTTTTACACTATTGCCACAAGGACATCTGCATAGCTCCATGAATTGTCATAGCATTGTGACTGAACATTTAGATGAATTAGAGTTACCTGATGTATAGCATTCCCACTACATAGATGTTATTATAATACAGGGGGGGAAAAAAGCTATAAAAGAAATAGAGAAGAGTTTGATGCTTTTAACTGAGCATATGAAAAGCAATGGGTGGGAAACTGACCCTGCAAAGATTCAAGGGCCAGATCAAACTGCAAAATTTTGAGGTATACAATGAAATAAGCAGTTGCAAGAGATTCTCCTGCAAGTCCAGTGAAAGATCAAGGATTTTCTTATCCCACCAATAAGAAAGAGTTCCAAAAGTTTTTAGAATTATTTGGATATTGGAGACATTACATACCACATCTAGGACAATTTTTGAAATTCAAATAAAACTACTTGGAAAAAAATTGACATGTCAATTGGAAAAAGAATGAACTGTTCCTTGAGTAGTAAATGGAGACATATAAAAGGGAAAATTACCAGCCCAAATTTGGCAAATACATTATATTGGGCCCCTACTTCAAGATAAAAGGTGCAAATTTATATGTACTTGTGTTTACACCTATTTGGGTATACTGGCGTCTTATCTCTCTAAGAATGTCACCTAGAAAAACTCAAGATAGCATAAGTCTATATTATGGAACCCCAATGCAGATTCAAAGTGACAATAAATCACACTTCAAAGGTAATGAAATGAAGAAATTACATAATAAAAAATAAGGAATGAATATATCATATTCCAAATTATCCACAAATGTCTTGGTTAATTGAAAGAATGAGGAGGTTATTGAAAGAACAGTTACAGAAGTTAAATTCTAATAATTCTTATCAACATTGGAAAACTAATTTGTTTACTGCTTTATGTAATTTGAATAAGAGCACATTGAGAGGAAGTACACCTTTGACCAGAATTATGATCCTAAATCTGCAAATTAGAAAATAATAGGCACATAAGATCCCAAATATTGAGTATGGGACTATGAGGTCAGATGTCCCAGCACCATATCCAGGGACACCTGGGTTGGAAGGACATGATTTGCATTGTGTAGAGGACTTTTGGTTGGATGGAAAAGAAATAAGAAAAAGCTCTACTGGAATATATATGAGAATCCCTAAAAATAATTTTGGATGGAAATTACCTAAATCAGGATTAGCAGTTCAAGGAATATGTGTTGGCTGGAGTGACATATTCTAACTATCAAGGACAAATTTTTGTGATATTCCATAATTTAGGTAAAGAACCCATACAGTTTTATAAAAAGGATACAATAGTTCAATTGATTATTATGCCTTGTAAAACAATATTCCTTGTGGAAACTTACCCTCCTTCTGAAATAACAAGCAGAAGAACTGAGGGGTTGGGTTTAATTGTCAGAATAAAATTGGGAGCTAAAGTATGGGTAAAATGGAAGTCAGGTGATGTTCCAAAGGCTGAGGAAATTATAGCACATGTGAAAAAATAATACTGTAACTGTTCTTTATTTAGTAGAAGATGATTACCAAATTATACCCTTAATTCATATATTCTACTATGAATGAGACTGTGACTGTGGGTTCTTGATTGACCCTATCTACCCTTCTTCTGGTTATTGTCTCCTTGTTTCTTTTTGGCTTTTCATCTGTTAAACTTGTTTCTTAGACTTGTTTCCTTCAGGTTTAATACGCCCCTTTTGCAGATGCCTGATCACTTAAGCCAGATGTCACCCCCTGTCCACAACTGTGATATGTTACCCTTGGACCTGCCATTTACCCAGCTCCAGATGCCAGATAAAGAAATGACCTCTCAAATGGGGCCCCTTGTGGCAGGGACAATATTACATCCAATTTCAGCAGTAGATATGGAAGAAGAGACCTTTGCCCCTTACCCCAAGATTTCAGGCCCCATTAATTTCAAGGCAGAATGATAGGGTACTTGTGCTCAGGCTTCACCTTAAGATGTTGTGTTATGGGATTATTTTGTTTGCTTTCTGTTATATTGTTGCAAAATTCTGGTGACATCAGTTGCCTAAGATATTGTTTAATATGCTTATTTTCTGTTATCCCTGTTACAATTCAGTTAATGCCAGTTGTCCTACTGATCTACATAATGAATATGAAAGATCTGGGGGCTGAATGTAATGGTAATTTAAATGGGAAGATATTTCCCATTCATTAATAGGCCCATGTGACCTGCTTAAATCACATGGAAGTCTAAGTCACATGTGGTAGGAGGAGCTTGTTGAACAGGTGGAACAGGGAGAGTGGAGTAGAACTGGGAGAGATTTGGTGAGAGTGGTTTGGGGTGGAGGAGAGAGGACACAGGCAGGCAAAGGTAGTCTTGTGTTTGTTTGTGGGAAGGCCACACCAGAAGGGACTGGGGGGAAGGTTTGGGAATGAGTTCGTCCCCTGCAGTGCTAATGTGTATTCACTTTTTTTGGCTTTCTGTTGTCTGAATAAATGTTTTTCTTGCCTTCTATATGGAAGGTCTGTTATACTTTGTGATTCAGAACTACACCAGCATATTCATAGTCACCTTTGGTGCTATGAATATTGCATTGGAAATAAAATGTCAAATACCCTCTCTGCACTTCACTTTCCTTTGCCTACAAAATGAGGGAGTTGCTTTAGAAAACCTCTTTGAGCAATTCTGGCGCTAAATATACAATCCTAGATTTCTTCGTGCCTCAGTGAATGTCCCATTTCATTTAGAAGATTTTCATGTCCTCAGATTATTTTGTATATGCTTATCTTTTTAAATAATAGTATCTCTCAAACAACTAAATGAGGGTAGTGGCTACTTTCTCTTCAGTCTTTGTATTCTCAGGAAATAACAGTGGTGATACATATCAACTCAATAAGCATTTATTAAACACACACTATATGCCAGGCACCGTGTTAAATACTCAGGACACAAATAAGAAAAATGGACCCTACCCTCAAGAAGCTTACAGTCTAATGGAGGGAAAACAACACATAAAAGAAAGCTGAAAAATATGGGATAGGTAGGCAGGGACCCTATGGGGTACCTAGCAAGGGGACCTGATGTTTCATTGCATGAAACCAAACAGAGCTGCTAATAGAAAAGGAAGTTTTCTGCAAAGTTCTAAGTCCTTTATAAAGGAAGACATTAGGAAGAATTCATTGTTTTACCATCTAACCATTTAACAGAGTGGAGAGGCAACTAAGGGAGTGGAATATATGTGAAGCAGGGGTGGGTAACCTGCAGTCTTGAGGCCAAATGTGGTCCTCTAGGTCATCAACTGCAGCCCTTTAACTGAATTCACATTTCACAGAAAAAAATTTCCTTAATAAAAGGATTTGTTCTGTAGAACTTGGACTCAGTCAAAAGGTCACATGTCTCCTCAGGACCATAGGCTCCACAAATGGAGATTTAACAATAAAATGCTAAATAATGAGAGTCAAAGAATAGTTTATAGAAACAATAGATACCTATATAAAAGAAAATAATGATAATAAAACAATTTAACAAAATTGCAGAGATTCTGCTAAAGCAGTCCTTGGGGAAAAGATAACCTCCTTACAAACATAAATGAATAATACAGGGAAAAAAGGATAATGAGTTGAATATGCATTTTAAAATTTTGAAAGCCAACAAAAGAAACTAATATAAGCACAAAAGAGAAAATATTAAAATTGGAAAGGAAAGAGAACTTGGAAATTAAAACAATAGAAATTGATAAGTAAGAGTAAAAGCTCTTTTTCTGAAAAGACAAATAAAATTGCTAAACCATTAGCTAACCTGATTTAAAGAGAAAAAAGTCAAATTAATAAATTAGGAAATAACATGGAATCACAGCAAAAACAGAATTAAAAAATCAGAACACAATTTCACAGCTATGCTAAAACCAAGAACATGAAAGCAATGGAAGAATATCTTCAAAAACATAAAATATCCAAACTATCATGAGGCATGTTTGAGATGTTAACCCAATCCCAGCTGTAAAAAAAACTTCCAAAAACCAAAATAAATAAACGAACAAAATAATTCTGGTCCTGATGGATACACAAGAGAATTCTATCAAACTTTGAAAGAAGAGTTAGTAGCTATCCTTTAAAAATTATTCTGAAAAACTTAGAAAGACAGTATCCTCCCAGAATCCCTTCTTTACACAAATATAATCCTAATACATAAACATCAAAGAAAAGAAAGGAAACACAGAAAGAAACCTTTAAGTCAACATAATTAATGAAAACTGACTCAGACAATTTTTGTGAAAAGCCTGTCAAATAAACTACAGTGATTTACCCCAGAAATCATTCATTATTACCAAGTGGTGTTTATATGAGCTGTAATAGTTCAACATGAGGGAAACAACATGATCAATCATATTAAAAATTAAAACTTCCACAATGTCATGATCATCTTAATAGATGAAGAAAATATTTTGACAAAGTATACCACTATTATACCAAAATCCATATAAAATATAATCAGAGATAGATCTTTAAACATGACATATAAAACATCTATAGAACACCAAAAGAAAGCTTCATATTCAATGGGAGTACACTGTACTCTTTCCTATAAATAAGAGCATGAAAGAAGAAGGCCCACATTCCCATTTATTGTTTGATATAGTCCTGGAAATGCTAGCAGCAGGAATAAGATAAAAGAAGGAAATTAAAGGCATGACATAGGTAGCGACAGGATAAAATTATCCTTATTTGTTCATGATGTGATGGCTTACTTGGAAAATCCTTGGGAATCATCAAAGCTGCTAATTGATCCAATTAATAACTTCAGCAATATTATAAGCTTCAAATGTGATGCCCCCTAATCAGCCATATTTCTACATAATAATAACAAAGCATAAGATGCAATAGAAGAAAGGGAAAGTTAGTTCAAATAACTACAAAATGTACAAACTATCTGGAGATGTAACTATCAATGCACACAAAAGTTATATAGATTTAATTACAAAATCCTCCTTAAAAAGTAAAGAACAACTTTTAAAGCTATAAGAATAGTCAGTGTTTATGGATAAGCCATGTCAACACAGGGAAAAATGACTATTACCTAAGTTAAATTAAAATTTTAGTGCTATACCAAACAATTTGCCAAGGGATACTTTATTTAATTTGATAAAGTAACAGCAAAATTCATTTAGAAAAAAAAAAAAACAACTAAAATATCCAGGGAAATGATGGAAAGTAGTAAGGATGAGAGTGGAATAGTATTCCCAGACCTCTTGGTATATTAAACAACAGCAGCCATAAAAGAAATGTTGATTAAAAAAAATAGATCATTTCAACAGAATAGGCAAGGGGGAATCAGCAGCAATAAAACTAAGTAACCCAGTATTTTTATACAGTGAAATCATAAATTACCTAGGGAAAGAAAACTCCTTATTTGATGAAATCAAATGGGAAAACTGGAAAGTAGTCTGGAAGAGATTAGGCTTAGACCAACACAGCATATACCTCTTACAACTATGGAAAAGAGACATAATCTTAACTGGAAAAGAGACAAAATGCATAACTTGTATTACTTGAGAGTAAAACACTCCTGAACAGGAAAAAGTTAATATATTTCAGATAAGACAGTCAAATGAGGGAAAACCTTTGTCTCAAATTTCTGTGATAAGTGTTTGGTATCAAAGATTCATAAACAATATACATACACACAAACATACAAATATGTGACTGATAGCCATTGCTGATAGGTATTTTGTCAAAATATATGATTAACCTGTTCACCAAATAAGAATAGGTAAGTATCCACAAACATGAAAAAAAATTCTTCAAAGCACTAATAATAATATGAATACAAATGAAAGGGTAAAAACAAAACTGCTTTCCAAAAGAAAGAAATTTCAATTTAAGTGATAAAAACAGACATGCCCTTTGAACCAGACACTATTACAAAATATACACCATGGAAGCCGTCAATAAGAAGAAAGTCTCCATATACAGCAAAAAAGCACTTTTTATGATAGCCAAGAATTAGAAATAAAGTAAATGCTCATCATTTGAGGCAATGATTAAACATACATGAACATAACAGAATATCGCTATGTAAAAACAAAAAACAAAAAAGGAAAAAGTTGGGTGTGAGGAACACAAAGAAGTTTGGAAAGATATCTATGATAATGCACAGAGATGTAAGCAGAGCAGGAAAAGAATGTGCACGTTAATTGCAAAGAACAACAGAAAAAATAAAAAAGTAAATGTAACAAAATTATAATGGTTAAGCAAGCTTAAAATAAGGAGAAATAAGAAAAGCAAGCCCAAGCCATATTTTTCTGAAAGTGGGAGTTCCACATGTTAGACATTTCACATATTTTGAACTTTTCCCAAAGTTTCTGTGAGTTGTGTTGAGTTTTTCCTCCCCTAAAATTTTATTCATTGTATGCCATAGTTTTCTGGGAGATAGAAAAATTTTAAATAATATATAAAATTTATTATGTAATTTTTTAAAAAGTGAGCAGTGTGTAATGAAGATTCACAGTTCCACATAATATTTTTTCATGTTCTATTGTAGAAATGTTTTTTTTTCCTTCTTTTAAGTTCACAATAAATTCTAAAAATAAAATAATAAAACCATGTTTGTGTAATAAAAGACATTTTAGGATTCCTTTTTAACTTTTTTTCAAGCACTTTGTGTAATATTGAAATTAATTATTCTTTAAAATTTTGGAAGAATTCACTTGTAACCCTATCTGGTCTTTTTTGTTTCACTTCAGAAGTTCACTTGTAGCTTAATTTCATTTTCTAAAATAGGTTTATTACATCATCTGTTCTATTACATTGGGCAGTTCACATTTTTGTAAAAATTCATATTTTAAAATTGTCATTTTAATGAATGTATGTTGCACGGAATAGTTTCTAATAATTGGTTTTATTTCTTCATTGATTGTAAACTCACTTTTTGAGTTTGTTACTGGATATGTTCCTTTCTTTTTCTTAATCAACTTTGTTAGTACATTATCCAGTTTATTATCTTTTTCATAAAACAGTTCTTTTTATTAAGTCAAAAGTATTTCAATTTTGTTAATCTATTTTTTGATCATCATGATTTCTATCCTGGCATTTAGTTGAAGTTATTTAATTTGTTGCTTTTCTAGTTGGCTTTTTAGCTCCAGGCCTAATTTGTTGATCTGCTCTTTTTTTGTTCAGACAAAGTACAGCTATGATATTCCTTTTAATTACTGAGTTGACTATACCCTACAAATTTTGTTATGTTGTCTAATTTTTGTCATTATCTTTAATGAATCTCATTGTTTATTTTCTTTGATCTTTAAATTAGTTATATTTAATTGTTCATTTTCCCATTCACTTTATTTTTTCATTCAAAGGTCATTTTTTTGATGTAATTTTATTGCATTTTTTTACTGATCAGTAAAATATTCACTAAATAATTAATATTAATTCATTGCACACAGATTTTTCATCTTTTAACAAAATATAGATTGCCTATTTAGTTCTTGCCTGAGTGTCTCTTCCTGTTTTAAGTGTGTTTCTCATAAAAACAATACTGTTGGGGGGAGGAGCCAAGATGGCGGAGTAGAAAGACACACATATGCTAGCTCCAAACCCACATCCCATAAAAGATCTGTAAAGAAGAACTCCCAATAAATTCTGGAGCAGCAGAAGCCACAGAACAATGGAGCAGATGAGATTTCTGTTCCAGAGAGCCCTGAAAACCTGATGTGAAATGTCCATCACACACTGGACCTGGAGCAGAGCCCAGCCCTGCCTTGGCCACCCAGCATGGGGTGGAGCAGATCCCAGCTGGCTTCAGGGACAGAATCTCCAGCAGCCATGCAGGTCCCTCCACTAACAGGTGACAGACAAGAGGGGAATGGGGTGTCTCCGTAACTCAGGCCCCCTCAGGAGACAGCAGACAAGGGCTCCCCAAGCAGGCAGGAGTCCAGATCCATTGTTTTTTTTTTTTTTTTTTTTGAAATTTATTTATTTATTTATTTATTTATTATTATTAAATTTATTTATTTAACTTTTAACATTCATTTTCACAAAATTTTGGGTTACAAATTTTCTCCCCTTTTATCCCCTCCCCCCCCAAACACCAAGCATTCTAATTGCCCCTATGACCAATTTGCTCTCTCTTCTATCATCCCTCACTGCCCTTGTCTCCATCTTCTCTTTTGTCCTGTAGGGGCAGATAGCTTTCTATACCCCTTTACCTGTTTTTCTTATTTCCTGGTGGCAAGAACATTACTCGACAGTTGATCCTAACACTTTGAGTTCCAACTTCTCTTCCTCCCTCCCTCCCCACCCCTTCCCTTTGGAAGGCAAGCAATTCAATATAGGCCATATCTGTGTAGTTTTGCAAATGACTGCCATAATAGTTGTGTTGTATAGGACTAACTATATTTCCCTCCATCCTATCCTGTCCCCCATTACTTCTATTCTCTTTTGATCCTATCCCTCCCCATGAGTATCGACCTCAAATTGCACTCTCCTCCTCATGCCCTCCCTTCTATCATCACCCCCACCCTGCTTGTCCCCTTATCCCCCACTTTCCTGTATTGTGAGATAGGTTTTCCTACCAAAATGAGTGTGCACTTTATTCTTTTCTTTAGTGGAATGTGATGAGAGTAGACTTCATGTTTTTCTCTCACCTCCCCTCTTTATCCCTCCACTAATGAGTCTTTTGATTGCCTCTTTTATGAGAGATAACCTGCCCCATTCAATTTCTCCCTTTCTCCTCCCAATATATTTCTCTCTCACTGCTTGATTTCATCTTGTTTTAAAGATATGATCCCATCCTATTCAATTCACTCTGTGCACTCTGTCTCTATGTATGTGAGCGTGTGTGCATGTGTAATCCCACCCAGTACCCAGATACTGAAATGTTTCAAGAGTTACAAATATTGTCTTTCCATGTAGGAATGTAAACAGTTCAGCTTTAGTAAGTCCCTTATGACTTCACTTTGCTGTTCACCTTTTCATGGTTCTCTTCATTCTTGTGTTTGAAAGTCAAATTTTCTTTTCAGCTCTGGTCTTTTCATCAAGAATACTTGAAAATCCTCTATTTCATTGAAAGACCATTTTTTCCCCTGAAGTATTATACTCAGTTTTGCTGGGTAGGTGATTCTTGGTTTTAGTCCTAGTTCCTTTGACTTCTGGAATATACTGTTCCATGCCCTTCGATCCCTTAATGTAGAGGCTGCTAGATCTTGTGTTATCCTGATTGTATTTCCACAATACTTGAATTGTTTCTTTCTAGCTGCCTGCAGTATTTTCTCCTTGACCTGGGAACTCTGGAATTTGGCCACAATGTTCCTAGGAGTTTCTCTTTTTGGATCTCTTTCAGGCGGTGTTCTGTGGATTCCTTGAATATTTATTTTGCCCTCTGGTTCTAGAATCTCAGGGCAGTTTTCCTTGATAATTTCATGAAAGATGATGTCTAGGCTCTTCTTTTGATCATGGCTTTCAGGTAGTCCCATAATTTTTAAATTGTCTCTCCTGGATCTATTTTCCAGGTCTGTTGTTTTTCCAATGAGATATTTCACATTATCTTCCATTTTTCCATTCTTCTCTCTTTGTTCTGTGATTTCTTGGTTTTGCATAAAGTCATTAGCCTCCATCTGTGCCATTCTAATTTTGAAAGAACTATTTTCTTCAGTGAGCTTTTGAATCTCCTTTTCCATTTGGCTAATTCTGCTTTTGAAAGCATTCTTCTCCTCATTGGCTTTTTGAACCTCTTTTGCCAATTGAGTTAGGCTAGTTTTCAAGGTGTTAATTTCTTCAACATTTTTTTGGGTCTCCCTTAGCAGGGAGCTGATCTGCTGTTCATGCTTTGACTTCATGTCTCTCATTTCTCTTCCCAGCTTTTCCTCCACCTCTCTAACTTGATTTTCAAAATTCTTTTTGAGCTCTTCCATGGCCTGAGCCCATTGGGTGGGCTGGGACACAGAAGCCTTGATTTCTGTGTCTTTGCCTGATGGTAAGCATTGTTCTTCCTCATCAGAAAGGAAGGGAGGAAATGCCTGTTCGCCAAGAAAGTAACCTTCTATAGTCTTATTTCTTTTCCCTTTTCTGGGCATTTTCCCAGCCAGTGACTTGACCTCTGAATATTTTTCTCACACCCACCTCACCTCCTGATCCTCCCAGCCAGTGTTTGTGGTCTGAGATTCAAATGCTGCTTCCAGCCTCAGGGCTTTTGGCGGGGGCAGGGCTGCTATTCAGTATGAGATTATGATCTGGTGCTGAGATTGGGGCAGGGCCACCTCTCAGGCTCAGTTCCCTCAGGGGGTTTATGCACAGACCTTCCGCAAAGGATTCAGGCTCCCGCCCGCTTGGGGAGCCCCTGTCTGCAGCCGCCTCTCAGCTTCTACCTCCCGGGGGGGGGGGGCTGTATTATGGGGGCACCCCACTCCCCTCTCGACCCGCCAAAGAGACTCTCTCACCCACCCCTGTCACCTGTGGGTGGAGGGACTTGTGCGGCCGCTGGAGATCCCGTCCCTGAAGCCTGCTCGGATCTGTTTCTCTCGGTGCCGCAGCCGTGGCCGCAGCAGGTCTGGGCTGGGCTTTGTGTCTGCAGCGCGACGGACCTTTTGCGAGAGGTTTGCAGATCCCTCTGTGGGTGGAGGGACCCGCGTGGCCGCTGGAGATCCTGTCTGTGAAGCCTGCTCGGATCTTTTCCTCTCGGTGCCGCGGCCGCGGCAGGGCTGCACTCAGCTCCGAGTCCCGGCGCCCAGTCCGCAGCGCGAAGGACCCCCCGCGAGAGGTTTGCAGGTCCCTCTGGAACAGAAATCTCCCTCGCTCCAATGTTCCGTGGCCTCTGGGTGCGGAATTCGCCGTGAGTTACTTCCCTGTAGCCATTCTATGGGTTGTGGGTTCAGAGCTATGTGTATGTGCGTCTTTCTACTCCGCCATCTTGGCTCCGCCCCTCCAGATCCATTGTTGAAGGTCCCCACATAAACCCCCTGAGGGAACTGAGCCCCGAGTGGCAGCCCTGCCCCCACCTGAGCACCTGAACTTGATCTCACACTGAATAGCAGCCCTGCACCCGACCAAAGCCCTGAGGATGGGAAGCAGCATTTGAATCTCAGACCCCAATTGCTGTCTGGGCAGATCTGTAGGTGAGGTGGGGGTGGAAAGAAAGCTCAGAAGTCAAGTCACTGGCTGGGAAAATGCACAGAAAAGGGAAAAAAATAAGACTATAGAAGGCTATTTTCTTGGTGAACAGATAATTCCTCCCTTCCTTTTGGATGAGGAAGAACAATGCTTACCATCAGGGAAAGACACAGAAGTCAAGGCTTCTGTATCCCACACATCCAAAATAAATATTCCATTGGCTCAGGCCATGGAAGAGCTCAAAAAGGATTTTGAAAATCAAGTAAGAGAGGTGGAGGAAAAACTGGGAAGAGAAATGAGAGGGATGAAAGAGAAGCATGAAAAGCAGATCAGCTCCCTGCTAAAGGAGAACCAAAAAAATGCTGAAGAAAGTAACACCTTGAAAAATAGGCTAACTCAATTGGCAAAAGAGGTTCAAAAAGCCAATGAGGAGAAGAATGCTTTCAAAAGCAGAATTAGCCAAATGGAAAAGGAAGTTCTAAAGCTCACTGAAGAAAATAGTTCTTTCAGAATTAGAATGGAACAGATGCAGGCTAATGACTTTGTGAGAAACCAAGAAATCACAAAACAAAACCAAAAGAATGAAAAAATGGAAGATAATGTGAAATATCTCATTGGAAAAACAACTGACCTGGAAAATAGATCCAGGAGAGACAATTTAAAAATTATGGGATAAAAACAATAATGTTGGATTGTTGTTTCTAACCATTCTATTATACTTTCTCATTTTAAGAATATTCATTGTATTCATATTCATAATTATAATTGGTGTTCATTTCTTTCAATCATATTCTATTTATTTTTTCCCTTGATCCCTTTTAAGGGTCTCATTTTTCTAATAGCACCTTTAATTTGCCCACTCTCTTGTTGTCACCCTATTCCTTGATTATTTTTCGTTTTTATCTTTTTTTTTTTTTATTAAACTTTTAACATTTATTTTCACACAATTTTGGGTTACAAATTTTCTCCCCTTTTTTCCCCCTCCCCCCCCAGACCCAAGTTTTCTAATTGCCCCTGTGACCTATCTGCTCTCTCTTCTATCCTCCCTCCCTGCCCTTGTCTCCGTCTTCTCTTTTGTCCTGTAGGGCCGGATAGCTTTCTTGACCCCTTAACCTGTGTTTCTTCTTACCCAGTGGTAAGAACATTACAATTGGTCCTAACACTTTGAGTTCCAACTTCTTTAGCTCCCTCCCTCTCAACCCCTTCCCCTTGGAAGACAGGCAGTTCAATATAGGCCGTATCTGTTTAGTTTTGCAAATGATTTCCATACTAGTTGTGTTGTATAAGACTAACTATATTTCCCTCCATCCTGTCCTGTCCCCCATTACTTCTATTATCTTATGGTCCTTTCCCTCCCCATGAGTGTCGACCTCGTATTGCATTCTCCTCCCCATGCCCTCCCCTCTATCCTCCCCCCCATCCTGCTTGTGCCCCTGTCCCCCACTCTCCTGTATTATGAGATAGGTTTTCCTATAAGAATGAGTGTGCATTATATTCTTTCCTTTAGTGGAATGTGATGAGAGTAGATCTCATGTTTTTCTCTTGCCTCCCCTCTTTATCCAACCACTAATAAGTCTTTTGCTTGCCTCTTTCATCAGAGATAATTTGCCCCATATAACTTCTCCCTTTCTCCTCCCAATATTTCTCTCTCACTGCTTGATTTCATTTTTTTTTTTAGTATATGATCCCATCCTCTTCAATTCACTCTGTGCATTCTCTCTCTATGTATGTGTGCGTGTGTGCATGTTTGTGTGTGTGTACTCCCACCCAGTGCTCAGATACTGAAATGTTTCAAGAGTTATAAATATTGTCTTTCCATGTAGGAATGTAAACAGTTCAACTTTAGTAAGTCCCTTATGATTTCTCTTTGCTGTTCGCCTTTTTATGGTTCTCTTCATTCTTGTGTTAGAAAGTCAAATTTTCTTTCCAGCTCTGGTCTTTTCATCAGGAAAATTTGGAAGTCTTCTATTTCATTGAAAGACCATTTTTTCTCCTGAAGTATTTTACTCAGTTTTGCTGGGTAGGTGATTCTTGGCTTCAGTCCTAGTTCCTTTGACTTCTGGAATATCCTATTCCATTCCCTTCTATCCCTCAATGTAGAAGGTGCCAGATCTTGTACTATCCTGATTGTATTTCCACAATACTTGAATTGTTTCTTTCTAGCTGCTTGCAGTATTTTCTCCTTCACCTGGGAATTCTAGAATTTGGCCACAATGCTCCTAGGAGTTTCTCTTTTTGGATCTCTTTCATGTGGTGTTCTGCGGATTCCTTGAATATTTATTTTGCCTTCTGGTTCTAGAATCTCAGGGCAGTTTTCCTTGATAATTTCATGGAAGATGATGTCTAGGCTCTTCTTTTGATCATGGTTTTCAGGTAGTCTCAGAATTTTTACATTGTCTCTCCTGATTCTATTTTCCAGGTCAGTTGTTTTTCCAATAAGATATTTCACATTATCTTCCATTTTTCAAATCTGCGCAGTATGTTCTGAGATATGTCTTTCTCGAAAAGTCCAAAGCTTCCATCTGTACCATTCCAGATTTGAGAGATCTATTTTCTTCAGTAAGCTTTTGAATCTCCTTTTCCATTTGGTTAATTCTGCTTTTGAAAGCATTCTTCTCCTCATTGGCCCCTTGCACCTCCCTTGCCAGCTGAGTTAGGCTAGTTCCCAAGGTGCCAATTTCTTCAAGATTTTTTTGGTTCTCCTTTAGCAGGGAGCTGATCTGTTTTTCATGCTTCTCCCTTATCCCTCTCATTTCCCTTCCCAGTCTTTCCTCCATCTCTCTAACTTGATTTTCAAAATTCCTCTTGAGCTCTTCCATGACCCGAGCCCATTGGGTGGGCTGGGACACAGAATCCTCAATTTCTGTGTCTTTGCCTGATGGCAAGCATTGTTCCTCCCCTTCAGAAAGGAAGGGAGGAAGTGTCTTTTCTCGGAGAAAATACCCTTCAATAGTTTTATTTCTTTTCCCTTTTCTGGGCATTCTCCCCAACCAGTGACCTGACCTCTGAATGTTCTCCTCACACCCTCCTCGCCTCCTGGTCCTCCCAGCCAGCGTTTGGGGACTGAGATTCAAATGCTGCTTCCCACCTTAGGATTTTTGGCGGGGGCAGTGCTGCTATTCAGTGTGAGAATTAAGTTCAGGTGCTGAGGTCAGGGGCAGGGCCGCCTCTCTGGCTCAATTACCTCAGGAGGTTTATGCACAGACCTTCCACAATGGATCCAGGCTCCCATCCGTTTGGGGAGCCCCCGTCCGCAGCTGCCTCTCAGCCCCCACCTCCCGGGGGGGCCCGAGCCATGGGGGCACCTCACTCCCCTCTCAACCCGCCAAAGAGACTCTCTCACCTACCCCCATCAGTCACTTGTTGGTGGGGGGCCCGTGCAGCTGCTGAAGATCCTGCCTCTGGATCCCTCTCAGAACTTTGTCTCTCGGAGCCGCGGCCACCGTCGCCGCCGCAGGTCCGGGCTGGGCACCGCTTCTGCAGCGAAACGGACCTTTTGCGAGAGGTTTGCAGGTCCCTCTGTGGGTGGGGGGACCCGCGTGGCCACTGGAGACTCCGTTCTGCAGCCCTCTCGGATCTCTTTCCCACGGTGTCGCTGCCGGGGCAGGGCTGCTTTCCTCTTCCCGCCCCGGCGCCCAGTCCCCGGCGCGAAGGTGCCCCCGTGAGAGGTTTGCAGGTCTCTCCGGAACAGAAATCTCCCTCGCTCCAATATTCCGTGGTCTCTGGGTGCAGAATTCGCCCTGGATTAGTCCCCTCTGCTGTTCTGTGGTTTGTGGGTTCGGAGCTATGTGTATGTGTGTCTTTCTACTTCGCCATCTTGGCTCCGCCCGATTATTTTTCTTCCAATTGTCCTGTTCAGTAAGATGTATTTCCCATTGATATAGGGTACTCTTGAATTATGAAACTTGAGCATTGGCTCAGAGGTAAACTCTGAGCCAAAATTTTTGAAATCACCAATAATGACACAATAAATCTCTTATATTTTTAGTACTGCAATTGATCATTTAAAGTAATTGAGAACAGTTGGGTAATCTTTTACTTCATTTCCCCTTATCTTGTTTTTCAGTGTCCTGTTAACATTTTTGTGCTTGTTTCCTAGTCCAAAAAAAAATTCTCCATGGTACAAGGGGATAAAAGAAGTAAATTGAGTGAAATAGTTCTTCCTTCTTCCTGTAGATGATGATAACTTTCTCAACTACACTGTGGAATGACAGAGGGTTTTTTTTGTTGTTGTTTTGTTTTTTTTTTTTAATTTTTCCTTTCTCCTAATCATGGCCACTTTAAAAGCCCTATGCCTTAAGAGATAAAAATACTATGGTTATAGCTACCACAGTATTTTCAAGATCTTTTGAATATCTGACACCACCCCCTCTAGGTGGTAGAGTGGATTAGATTCCTGTGTCTGGAGTCAGGAAGAATTGAGTTCAAAACCAGACTCAAACACTTACTAGTTATGTGACACTAGGTACATCATTTAACCTCTGTGCACATCAGTTTATTAAAATATAAAATGGAGGTCATAGCAGAACCTACCTCACAAAGTTGTTGTGAAGATAAAATGAAAATATTTGTAATGATCTTAGCACAGTGGTGAATGCATTTTTTTGTTGTTTTGTTTTCCCTTTGGTATTTCAAACAAAGACAAAAATTAACAAAACATTTGAAGAAATTAAAAAAGATTTTTCACAAAATTACATCAGACCAAACCTCCTTTATTTAAGTAACGTGCTTATTTTGAGAAATGGAAAGTAAACAAAAACAAGAAAACATTTACTCTCATTATCACAGCTTCTTAGAAAATTTTAAACCATTAAAATATGACAAGGAGGCCAAAAAGCTATAGAAATCACCTGGTGAGTAAATAATGTGTTTCTTTTATAGTAGTTGAGGCACGAAATCAAAAGGAAATATTGGATTATAGTACAAGTTCATTTGGAAAGTAGTATGTAGAAGAATGATGGAATATCATAAAAGTATTGATTCATAAAATGGGAACAAACACAATGGCAATTTAAATAAATCTTCAGATATCTTGGCATGATGTTCAATTGAGTGAGTTCATTCTGAAAGTGTTTTATGGATGAAACTGTATGGAGAAAAATGTGTAAATAAATATTGTACCTGTTTTCTATAATGTCAGCAAACTTGTCATATCTAGAATGTAGTAGAAGAATACCTTATAAGCTCTCTAAGGATATAGAAATAACAGTTAGGAAATAAAATCAAGAAGAATAGTCAGAAATTACCAAATCCCTATAGAAAAATAAGTATTAGGGTAAATTTAAAAGGCATGAAGTCAACAAACTTTAAAATATTCACGTATATTAAAGATGACTGAAGACACTAACCTGCTTTCTCATAGACATAAAATCTCTTTGATGAAAATGTGAAAGGAAAACAAGTAAACATTAAATTTACTATCAGACTATATCTCTACAGTTGCAGAACTGATTAAAAAGATGAAGAATATATAAGTTCCAAGATTCATGGAAAACTATCAAAGTGATAGTTTATAAAGCATCATAGCATCCTAACCTCCTGTTCTAGAACACTGACAGAGACACCTGCAAACTGAGAATTGAGGAGTAGATCATTAACTGAAGTTCTTCAAATAGAATTGCCACCTAGAAAAGAAAATAGTGGAAGCAAAGATTAAGGAGAGGGGAAACAAGTGAATAGGAAAACATACATAGTAACAAAAACCTCCAATGAAATAAATGGATAATGTGGAATGCACTAATTTCAAGATACTACAATAAGATAGGAATCAAAAGCAATTATCATGGATAAGTATTATAGAAATGAAGCTCTATTTTTTTTACTGAGGTAAAACAACTCAGTTTGAATGAAAAAGCACACTGAAAGTGAAAAGGAAAAGAAATGGATATCAGTAAATACACAGTAGTTATCAATAAAGATGACTCCTATTTATAGAGTAACAAGCAAAATAGCAACAAAAGTAATTTTAATGGAAATGTCTATGGAAAGTGTAAATACATTTGTGAATTCACATTGAAATAAAATTGCTTCTGCTGACCATTAAAATGACTGAATAAGCAGGAGAGACAGCAAAATCAAATGACAACACAACCATTTTTTAAAATCTTGATAACATTAAAAAAGATGACAGAAATAGAGAGAAATTAGATTTTTTAAATAATAATTGACACTTTTACAATGCTTTAAACTTTGTAGATCACTTTATACACATTCTGTCTTTTAAATCTCACAATAACCTTTTGAGACAGCCACAAAAAATTGTGTCATTAAGCCTATTTTATAAATGAGAAAGTCAAAGATCAGAGGCCTTAAGACTCTTGCCCCTGATTTTGATACCTCAAACATTATTAGTCAATAAGAATGGGGGGGGTCAGCCATCCAGAGCGGCACTTATACCTGCAGCCCAGATGAGATGGAACTTGTTCCCCTGCTACTACTGCCCTTCTCAACTGCTTTCCCTGGCTGAGATCTCTACTTCTTCCCAACTACCAACTACTTGAAATATGCCTGTTAGGAAGGCTCCCAAAGTACAGGTTTCAGGGAAATCTCATGTGCATCAGAAGGGACTCTTAGATCTGAAAGGAGCTCTCAACTCTGCCACAAGCTGCTCAGCACTGGCTTTTATGAGCTATGGCTGCTATTGTGGTATTGGAGGAACTGACTGGCCCTGGGACAAAAGTGACTGGTGCTACCAAAAACATGACTGCTGTAATAACAAGGTTGAGGAGGCTGGCTGTTCCCCCAAGATGGAACGCTATAATTGGGAATGCAGAGACCAGAAGGTAGAATGTGGTGCCAACCTGAACAAGTGCCAAGAAATGATGTGCAAATGTAACCAGGAAGTTGCCCACTGCTTGGCCACAGCAGAATATAATGCAAAGTACTTTTTCTTCCTCCATGCTCTTTGTGGAAATAAGCAGCCCAAGTGAGACTGACATATCTTGGAAATTTTCTTTTGGTTGTGGGTATATAAAAATGATTTTACCTAAACAGAAAGCAGTACCAGTGTTCCCGGTAAGAGCAAAATAAAGGTTCTTAACTACTTCTCCCTCATAGGCCTAAGGTACGGACCTCGTGTATTGTCATACTTCATCTCAGTTGAAACCTAGCTGGAGGCCATTTCCTTACTTTCAACTCATGGACAAATCCAAGAAACTGAGCTGCTCTACTGTGAGAATAGGAGGTTAAGGGAATTCTTCCCATTTTACCTATATTTTTATTTTTGCCTTTCTGGGGACAATGCTAAACCCCTACTCAGTGGTGATTTAAATCTAAGGAGAAAGGCAAAGATGATTGAGTTTAAGAGAAAGCAGGTCTAATAAATATATCAGAAGATATGGGTTTTAATACAAACCTCTTATTTCCCTGTATGGTCTGAGGTTTAACATTTTATAAAACAAAAGCTTAATCTCTTAAATTGTGGTTTTATAGTCATATATTGGCTTTTCTCCCCCAATATTTTTCATGGACTTCTCTTAACCTTTAGAAATTTTAACTGATAAGCATTTTTTATCCAGTTTACTCTAAGGCTCCCAAGTAATTAGGTGGTGAGGTAGAGTACTGGTCCTAGAATCAAGCAGACCTGAGTTCAATTCTGGCCTCAGACTCAGTACCTGTGTGACCTTGGGCAAGTCGCTTGAATTCTGTCAATCTGCTTCCCCAACTGTAAAATATGGGGACAATAACAGCACGTACCTCCCAGGAAAGTTGTGAGGATCAAATGAGAATATTTATAAAGTGCTTGGCACATAGTAGATGCTATATAAATATATGCTATATAAATACTAGCTATTATTAGAATGAATTGTCAAAGAAATTGATATATAAGTATGATTTCCTATTAGAACTATTAAGAAGTAGAGATAAGGTACAGGCCAAAAACTACCTCTTTTTTCTCTTTCCAAGTTCTTGTAACTAGATCAAAACTTATTTACCTGTTTACAAAACTGTTGTTATAATGATAATCTTAGAAGTGATAAACTGTAAACTATATTTTCCTTAATTCTTTACCTTCCTGGCGTCTAGCATTGATTCTCTGTACAGAAAAATAAATGTCTGAACTACAAAAAATATAAAAATAAAAAAAATGTAAAGAATGAAGAATTCTGATGATTTTATTTTTGTGAAATGTACAAGAATATTGAAATTATGGAGTAGATTATATATAAACAGAATCACTAGGATCCTAAAAAGGATGAAGTTCAGATTCAACTTGTAAAGATTTATTATCAATCTCTAATACCAGAAGAAAAAGATGGTTTTGTCTGTCGCCAGGGATAAAACATTACCTATAAAGGTGCACCATTCCAAATTGCATAGGATTTATCACCCAAGACAAAGAATCACACACACACAAATATGTGTGTATTTATATGTGTGTATAATCACACATCCATGTATGTTTGTATATGTGTGTATGTATGGAAATTGGGCTTCATCCTTACAATGAATACCTAGCTTATTTTAGGGTATGTTTTGAAGAAAAGAGATTAACATTTTGCATGTCTTAATAATTCAAATTATTTGTACAAAGTAATACATGGCTTGATGTAGGTATTTACATATACAAATCAAATTTGAAGGAGATTGTCAATCCAGTAAATCCCAAAAGCTTTTATAAATTCAACAATCTAAATGCTACATGTGGATGGCAAAGTAGCAGGAGGGGAGTGTTAAATAATTACCTCTATGGAATCCCCACATGCGGACATCAAAGCTTTTATTTTGATTGTACTTGCAATTATTTGTGTTGCAAAAAAGATTATATGAAAATAATAATAATACTTGGAGATTTCATTACCCTATCATGAGCAAATAAGAAAGAGATGAGGGGCAGAGCCAAGATGGAGGAATAGAAAGATGCACATATCCTAGCTCTTCCCCCACAGTCCATAAAATAACTGTAAAGAAAGACTCTTGACAAGTTCTAGAGCAGCAGAAGCTACAGAACAACATAGTGGAGGAGATTTTCAGCCCAGAGTGACCTGGAAGGCCGACCAGAAAGTATGTCCCAGAGGACACAGAGTGGAGCCCAGCCCAGCCGTGGCCTCACAGTGCTGCTCTGGGGGAGGATGCGAGCAGGCCTTGGGGCAGGATCCCCAGTTGCAGTAGCAGCAGTTCACAGAGCTCTCAACCCACAGGCACCAAAGGTCAGTGACAGGGTTTTTTCAGAGGCCAAGAAGGGAGAAGGGTCTTCCCATAGCTCTGGCCTCAGGCAGTGGGCACATCAGGCATGTGGCAGCAGCTTTCACAGCAATGTCTAAAGCAGCCTGCATCCATTGTTGGATAGTAAAACCCCTGGGGGCACTGAACAACTGACTCTTACCTCAGCCCTGTGTAGAGGTCCTGCTCCCATCTAATACTCCTGAGGGATGTGAGCAGCTGATCTTTATGTCACACTGAATGGTGGCCCTGCCCCTGTAGCTTATCTGAATCTCAGCCCCCAGTACTGTCTCGGCAGAACTGGAGGCAAGGTGATTCTGAAGAAGAAACTCTATTACTCAGATTCTGGGCACAAAAATTTCTACTTGCTCCCAGACCAGTGTATACGTTTGATTGTACCACCTTGGAGGAACTGAGATCTTTCAGACCCCCAGAGTATATCCTACTTTTGTTAAAGGACCCAAAAGTCAAGTAACTGGTTGGGAAAAGGCCCAAAAAAGGGGGAAAAATAAGACTATAGAAGGTTACTTTCTTGGTGAACCAATTTCTTCTCTCTTCCTTTTGGATGAGGAAGAATAATGCTTACCATCAGGGAAAGACATAAAAGTCAATGCTTCTGTATCCCAAACATCTAAAATAAATATTCAGTAGTCTTAGGCCATGGAAGAGCTCAAAAAGGATTTTGAAAATCAAGTAAGAGAAGTGGAGAAAAAATTGGGAAGAGAAATGAGAGAGATGCAAGAAAATCATGAAAAGCAGGCCAAAAACTTGCTAAAGGAGACCCAAAAAAATGCTGAAGAAAATAACACCTTTAAAAACAGGTTAACTCAACTGCCAAAAGAGATTCAAAAAGACAATGAAGAGAAGAATGCTTTAAAAAGCTGAATTAGCCAAATGGAAAAGAAGGTTCAAAAGCTCACTAAAAAAATAGTTCTTTAAAAATTGGAATGGAACAGTTGGAGGCTAATGACTTTATGAGAAACCAAGAAATCACAAAGCAAAATGAAAAGAATGAAAAAATGGAAGATAATGTGGAATATCTCATTGGAAAAACAACTGACCTGGAAAATAGATCCAGGAGAGACAATTTAAAAATTATGGGACTGCCCAAAAGCCATGATCAAAAAAAGAACCTAGACATCATCTTTCATGAAATTATCAAGGAAAACTGCCCTGATATTCTAGAACCAGAGGGCAAAATAAATATTCAAGGAATCCACAGAACACCGCCTGAAAGAGATCCAAAAAGAGAAACTCCTAGGAACACTGTGGCCAAATTCCAGAGTTCCCAGGTCAAGGAGAAAATATTGCAAGCAGCTAGAAAGAAACAATTCAAGTATTGTGGAAATACAATCAGGATAGCACAAGATCTAGCAACTTCTACATTAAGGGATCAGAGGGCATGGAATATGATACTCCAGAAGTCAAAAGAACTAGGACTAAAACCAAGAATCACCCTCCCAGCAAAATTGAGTCTAATACTTCAGGGGAAAAAATGATGATTCAGTCAAATTCAAGCATTCTTGATGAAAATACCATAGCTGAAAAGAAAATTTGACTTTCAAACACAAGAATCAAGAGAAACATGAAAATGCAAACAGGAAAGAGAAATCATAAGGGACTTAGTGAAGTTGAATGGTTTACATTCCTACATGGAAAGACAATATTTGTAACTCTTGAAACTTTTTTTTTCAGTATCTGGGTAGTTGGTGGGAGCACACACACACACACACACACACACAGAGCACAGGGTGAGTTGAACAGGATGGGATCATATCTAAAAAACTGAAATAAAGAGGTGAGAGAGGAATATATTGTCAGGAGAAAGGGAGAAATGGAATGAGGCAAATTATCCCTCATAAAAGAGACAAGAAAAATACTTCAATGGAGGGAAAAATGGGGGAGTTGAGAGAGGAGACATGATGCTTACTCTCATCACATTTGACAAAAGGAAGAAATAAAATGCACACTCATTTTGGTGTGAAAACCTATCTTATAATACAGGAAAATGGGGGAGAAGGGGATAAGCAGGGTGGAGGGGATGATGAAAGGGAGGGCAATGCGAGGAGGGAACAATTAGAAGTCAACACTCTTGGGGAGGGACAAGATCAAAAGAAAGAATAGAAGAAATAGTGGGCAGGATAGGATGGAGGGAAATATAATTAGTCTTACACAACACGACTATTATGGAAGTCATTTGGAAAACTACACAGATATTGCCTGTGTTGAACTGCTTGTCTTTCCAGTGGCGATGGGTGGGGAGGGAAGGAGGAAGAGAAGTTGGAACTCAAAGTTTTAGGAACAACTGTTGAGAATTGTTCTTGCATGCAACTAGGAAATAAGAAATACAGATAATGGGGTATAGAAATTTATCTTGCCCTACAGGACAAAAGAGAAGATGGGGATAAGGGAAGGAAGGGATGTTGGAAGGGAGGGCAGATTGGTGATACAGGTAATCAGAATGCTCAGCATTTTGGGACGGGGTGAGGGGAGAAATAGGGGGAAAATTTCTAACTTAAAACTTTGTGAAAATGAATGTTGAAAACTTAAATAAATAAACTGCAAAAAGAAAGAGATGAAAAAGAAAGAGTATTCTTACTTTAAAAGAATACTAAAAACCTTAGAATTTTATAAGTGTTTGGAGAGAGCTAAATAGAAAAATAGAATTTAGCTTATTTTTACTGTGATTTAATATAAGCACAATAACAAATATCTTACAAGAAATTTAAATTGACTTATAAATATTTATATTTACATCCATTAACTCATGCATATATTATCATTACAAATTTTAATCGTATCAAGTCATTATTACAGATATTCTTAATCTTTTTTGTCTGTCATCAACCCCTTTGGCATTCTGATAAATCCTAGAGATGTTTTCACAGAATAATATTTTATACATTAATGTTTTTAAGCAACTGATAAGAAATACAACTAAGTGTTAGTGGAAATAAAGATTTATTTTTCCTATCCAAGCTGACAGAAAACCTGCTCTCCCCAAATTCTACCCATAGATCTCTGTAGATCCAAATTTCTGAAACCCCACTTTACTGAGATCTTTGGATCTTATTCACTTACATTCTTAGCGTTAATTATATTCTTTTTTTGTTCTCTCCTTCTTGTTGTCCTTTTCTTCCTCCTTCCTTCCTACTTTGAGACTAATTTCACTTAACTATATTTATCATTTTTGTGGCTATGAGATGGAACTTCGAAATGGTTTTAATTTGGATTCCTCATTTTTTATTATTTTTGAAGATTCTTTCAACTGTTTAGTAATAATTTCTATTTCCTTTCCTTATTTTTTTGTTTAAACTCTTTAATCATTTTTCCATTGTGGCCTGGAAGTTAACTTTGCACATTTTCAAGATTCACACATATTTTGGATGTACAATTCTATCTATTCTTGCCATGAATATTTTTCTCAATCTGTTATTTTTCTGTGGGGATTTACTATCTATTCAAACCTTCATTGGGGTTTTACAAAACTTAGTGTTGTTTTTAGGTATTAATAGTTTCTAAAGAAATACAGAAAGTCAGAAATTATAAGCATTGATTTTGCAGACCATTATACGATAAAAAATAGCAATGAATAAATGGAAATATGATCAAAGGACAGCAAATGAAGGAGTCTAAAAATAATTTCAAAATTAATATGTGGGTTAGCTTGTGAATTATAAAAAATTATATTAAGCACAATGACAATATAAAGGGTACATATAAAAATATATTACATACATCTAACATGAATCTCAGAGACAAAATTTTATTCCTGAAAGCTCTTGTTAAAAAAAAGAGATTGAGAAAACCTGTATTTAGTTTAGGTCTTTTAAAAATTGTTAATAAACAAATTAGCATGATGAATATTTTCACACCTGCTCTACACATCAGTGATTCTGGATCCCCTGTAAGGTTATCGGGATGTTAACCTTCCTACAACCTCTACCACACATTTCTTTGTTCCCTATCCTCTTCAAACCTCCCACCAAAAATTTCCAATCAAATACTACCCACCCTTTCCACTGCACCTTCTGCAATGCCCATCCCATAGGCAACAAACTTCCCTTCATCCTAAATGTTTCCTTTCCAACTCTTTTTTTAAAAAAAGTTTTTGCATGGTTTATTTATGCTCTGATGAAAAATTATCTTCATTGATAAACAACATCATAGTGCCCTGTGTTCCTTCTTTTTGCCAGCTCCTACATTTGACTTGGCAGTACCCTTGAATTTCTTCATTCTGTTCTTGTCTTCCTTTTGCTGCTTTCTTGATGTCTTTTTCTTCTCATACAGGTCATACCTCGCAAGTCTGTGCTTTGGATCATTTTTCTTTCCATAGTCAAGGGAATCATAAGTCATGCCAAGGCATGAACTCTAGAGCTGTCTTGTACATCTTGGTCAGTTTTTCCCAAATTTTAGTCGTCAACACTGTGGCTTTTCCAGGATGAAGGACATCTATAACCATCTGTTTATACTGAAGTCTTGTTTGCCATAAACTTCCTGGTTCTGATTGTTACAGTGTCATTCATGGTGATGACTGGCTCCTCTAGCAGCAGGAGAGGGAAAGGGGCTCCTCTCCCATTCTTTTCATCTTCTAGCTATTTCTTAAATTTAACTCTCTCTCATAACGTAGAATTCCTGACCATCCTTTCCAGTACAGTATGTATCTTCGTTTATTCTTCTAGGTTCACTGGTCAGGGAGTAGTACCTGGACTATTCCTTGGTTCCTACTGACATTTCCCAGTTCTCTCCATACCTCTGTCATTTAATAACCTCTCCTTTGAAGTTCATGAAATTCATCTCTACTACATAAATAAAATTATGATATCTTCTGTCTGCAGACTTCTATGTTACCCCCTTTCCTTCCTCAATGAATGTGGTACCTGACTCAAAATTTTTCTCAATTCCTTCCCTCATATATACCTTTAATCTTGTCTCACATAAAAAGGCAGCCCTCCACTTTAGCAAGGCTAACCTTTCTACTTGTTCAAATGATGTCATTCAAATCTCCCCCTTTATGACACATTTATCCCTCTGCCATTTCTCATTCCATCTCTTATTTTCAATCTATCCCTATCTACAGGCGGATTTTCTACTTTTACAAACATGCCCATGTCTCCCCCATCCTCAAAAAATCCTCATTTAATCTTTCCATCCCCTCTATCATCATATATCTCTTTTGAATTTTGTGGCTGAACTTCTTTAAAAGACTGTCTATAAAATGTACCTTCACTTTCTCTCCAGTCACTCCTTATTAATATCTTGCCATCTGGTTTTTGATCTTTTCATTCCACTGACAATGCTCCCTCTCTACGTTTAGCAATGATTTCTTAGTTGGCATATCCAACAGCCTTTTTCTTGTCATCATCTTCTTTGACCTCTCTGCAGCCTGTAAGTCTGTTCAGAGTTCACTCAGTTTTCACTATTATCTTCTCTCTATCCTTTTGGGACAACATGTTTTCCTCCTACCTGTCTGACTCCTTTTTCAACCCCTTTGCTAGATTCTCATTCACATCACACCCTCTAACCATAGGTGTTCCACAGGTTTCTGTCCTGGGTTCTCTTCTCTTCCCCCTCTATATTATTTATTTAATGAACTCATTAGCTGCTTAGATATAATTGTTATTCCTAACCTTTAAATCTTTTCTATCCTGCTATAACCTTTCTGCTGTCCTCCAATCTTGCATCTCCAATTGTTTTTCTGATACCTTGAACTTGATATCCAGTAGACATGTTATACTCAATATATTCAAAATTTAACTGATCAACTTTGCCCCTAAATGCTTCCTCCCTCCCACCTTCCCTGTTACAGTAGAAAGCAACACCGTGCTCCCAATGTCTTAGGCTCACAACTAAGGGATTGTTTCTGCTCCTCACTATCTCTTAACCTCGAAATTCAGTCAGTTTCCATGTTTTATTGCTTTCACCTTTGCAAGATCTTTAAATGATGTTCCCTATTCTCCTATGATATTATGACCACTCTAGTGCAGACCCTCAGCAGCTTAAACCTAGACTATTGTAATAGCCTATTGATTGATCTGCCTGTCTCAAGTCTCTCAGCATCCCAATCAATCTTTTTCCTAAAGTTAATTTTGTTAAAGCACACAGCCACCCCTACTCAAGAAACTCTAGTAACTATTTGCCAGCTCTAGGCTCAAAAACAAATCCTTTTATTTGGCTTGATCACAACCTAGCCCCCTTTCTACATTTCTAATCGTCTTTGACCTTGTACCCTGCCATGTACTCTCTGAACCAGTGATGCTGACTTCCTTGCCATTCCACAAACAAGACACTATATTTCTTGGCTCAGGGCATTGTTTTGGCCCTCTCTCATACTTGGAATATTTGTTCCTCTTTATCTCCACATAATGGGTTCCCTGGTTTCCTTTAAGTCTCAAATAAAATGCCATCATATACTATACAAATATCCTCAGCACTTTTAATTCTAGTGAATTCTCTCTCAATTATTTCATGTTTATTCTGTATGTAACTTTTCTGTATGTGTGTCTACTTATTGTCTCTCCCATGAGAATGTAAGTTCATTTACTCTAGGCACTATCCTTTCATTTCCCCAGTGCATAATGCCTGACATATAATAAGCTTTTGATGTTGATTGTCTAATATTCTCAGACCAAGCAGTGAATAAAAAAGCAACTGACCTAAAGAGAAATTAACAAAACTGAAAGCAAATAAAGCAAAGACAACTTTTTTTAAGCTGTGATAAAAGTGATAGATTACAACATATTTAAACTAAAAAGAAAAAAAAGGAAAAAATTGAAATTACCAGATTTTTTTTTAATAGGCAAGTGTACATCATAATGGAGAATAAATTGAAAAACATTTCAGATGACATTATGTGTTAATCTGTTATGGTTATCTACTATCTAAGCATAGAATGTAAAAGAAATTGAAATATCAAAAAATCTAAACTATCCAAAATGATAAATAAAAGAGCACTTAAACAAATGAATTTAATAGACTAACTAAACGAGACAATAGCTATCTATAGGATAGAATAACAAGATCAGAAATTTTTACATGTGTATTTTATTAAATATTATAAGAACAAGTGATCGCTATAATATACAAAGATCCTCAAAAGAAGTAAAGATGACAAATTCAATTAATGCAATATTAGTAATGCATATGATTTAAAATGTCAAATTCAATATTCATGAAATGATAATATAGCAAATGATTTGATATTTTGTTCTTAAACTGTTCTTAAGTGGGAAGTTCCATGAGTAGACATGTGTTTTAAGAATGTCAATGTGGGTGTTCTTTGGAAGATGATTGGGAAAGAGGAGAGGTTATAGAATCAGGGAGTACAACTAAGAGGCTACTGAAATATTCATAGAGAGTGGTAAAGAGAGCTTAAATTAGAGAGCTACCCAGGTGAATGAATAGAAGGAGACAAATTCTCAAGATCCTATAGAAGTAGAAGGGGTAAGATACAGCAACTGATTGGATATGGATAGTGACAGAAAAGAAAAAGTGGGAGGATGAAATGTGGGCTGAATAGATGGATGATTATGAACTCTATAGAATTAAGTGACATTACTAGAAATTTAAAAATTGACTCCTGTCTCTATGATGATGATTTTAAATTCATCCTATCATTTTATAACCTCTCTGCTGACCTACAGTCTCACATCTACAACTGCCATTCAATCATCTTGAACTTAATGAATAGTAGACATCTTACACTCAATATATCCAAAACTGAACTTATCATCTTTCCTCCTAAATGTTCCCGATTCACTACTTCCTTTTCTATTACTTTAGAGGACAACACCGTCTTTCCAGTCTCTCAGTCTAACAGCTAAGGTGTCAAAATTTAAAAAAAAAAAACATAAAATAAAATGTACCATGATAACACTGTTAAGAGAAAAGATTTTTTTTTCAATTTTGATTTGTTGAATTTGAGATGCCCATAGAACAAGCATATTAAGATTCCTGTTATAATTTAGCAGTGAAGGAGCCTGGTTGTATAATTTTAGAAATCATCAATAGCATCCAAAAACTCTAATGAGATTTCACTAGAGAGGACATAAGGATAGAACAGGATAGAGTTCAGGAAAGGGCACTAGGGTGTACCAGTACTGGAAGTGGGTCATACTGGAGATAATCCTGCAAGGAACACTGGAAAATGCTGCTAAAAGAGAAAGATAACCTCAGCAGATGGTATCTGGAAAAGCTTTGAGATGACAAAATACATAGAACAAGACGATTTTTTTTTCCTAATGTGTTTTAGGAATGTCAGCATTTTTTTTTTTCTGATTCCAAAAAGTGTTCCAGCAACTCTCAATTATGAGTCACTTGATTATCCAGTCTGGAGATTATTCATTCCATTTTTCTTTCTTCTTCCTCTTTGTACTGCTTGGGAGCTCACTAGTACAAGTAATGGATCAACCTTGTAAATTAATTTTATCAGTTATATGCTTACTCCTAATACCTCATAAAGTTTTAATGATGTTTGAAGGGAGTATAGTATGTAAAAGTTATTAGAATGAAATTTTTTGCATTGCCAGGAAGACTTTTTTCCCTTATCACTTGAGATAATTCAGATCTACTATATGTTTTAAGAAAAATGTTATTTGTAGAATATTTTAAATAAGAAATTTGTTCTCCATGCCTAACTACCAGATGTAGTTATCATTGTTATTTTCTTAATAATAATAATAATAATAATAATAAACTATGTATTTGATTTATTGAAATGGACAGTATAAAGAGCACTGGCTTTGGAAACAGCCAGTTGGCAAGGATTTACTAAGTTCTTCCTATCTTCCAGGGACTGAATTAAGTGCTCAGGATACAAAGAAAGGACAAAGAAAAAATATAATTCTTGCCATCAAGAAGTTTGCATTCTGATTGGGGAGACCACACACAAGCAACTTTGAATAGATAAGTTAAATAGAATGTGAATCAAAGTTAAGTTTAGAAGGAAGGCATGACACTGGACAAATTATTTAATCACACTAATTTTCATCATTCGTAGAACTAGGGAGCAATGATGGATTATGCATCAGCTCTAGATATATGATCCTATTAAATGTATGGCGATCAGTAGTCAGCTATCTAGCAACATTGCATTTTCTGCTCTGTGGTCTGTAATTGTTGCCATATGTATATTATGACCTTCCAGTATGGAATCCTCATCTATCAATGAATATTTGCAGTTTATATTAACATCCTACAGTTTTCTGTGACATAAAGATATTACATTTCTTGAACACAGTCACATATTTATTATATGTCAGAGGCAAGTCTTGAACTGATCTTCACTCTATAGGTTTAGTCATCTCTCCACTGTTACTTGTAACAACAGTAAGGACCCTCCAAATTAAGACTTCCATTGGAAAATGTATTAAGTTACTCAATTTTAGCATAAGATCTTCACCACAAAATACCATGGATAAAATAGCCTTATTTCCAAATGTATTTAAGGTGGCAGAATGTTCAGAAACTCACGGTGCAAAGATGGAACTATAGGGTTACTCACATTCACTACTGAAATATATGAGGACATGAAGTTGGGTGGAAGCATAACCCTAGGTAGGATTCATGTATATAAAGTGAGGTCACTTAGTTTTCTAACCATAAACTCAATGATTCTGATAAGTTGAGGTTTGGCTTAGAGGTACATCTTTCTGAAGTACATTAGCTGAATGGATTTTGCTTAATTATCCTAATTATACTCGATTCATGAAATCACCAATAGCTTACCAGAAAGATAATTGCTGACTTTTATAGCACACTATTAATGTTCAGGAAGTCATAAATGGCTTTACATATAAAGAACAAAGTTCTAGTAGTACTGACTTCCACAAACACATTGACTCTTGGAAAAGCAAAGATATGATGCACTCCCTCTCCCTCATTGCTGGTTTTATTCTTAAGCTCCTTCCATTTATCTAGAATGATTCAGTCAAGCACATGCTTTTATATATAACTAGATACCCAGGACTCTACTAGATACCTAAAATATAAAACCCAAAGGAACAACTTCTAAGGGCCTGGAGCTATTTCTGCCACTGTGATGTGTTCCTGGTGGTGACATGTAGTTGATGTAAAAGCTGGGCCATTATTTCCTCACTGACAGTTTCATTACTTTCAGCAGAAAAATGGACAATCCAGAGAAGAGAAGTGGAGTGGGAAGTAATGATATAAAAATGGTATTTACCATCTTCTATTAATATGTATTAATTTAAAGTAAAACCTTTAGGATTCAATTCAACATTTATTAAGTATATAATCTTGTCAAAGCATTGTTCTAGGGAAACATTGTATCTAGGGATACAAGAACAAAAATTAAATAAGAGCATAGGTTTCCTGCCCTAAGGGATCTGAATGAGACAATCTAGTTCAAATTTTTCATTTTATCAATGAAGAGCTAAGGCCCTGAGAGGTTAAGGGATTTGTCAAATTATGCAAAAATAGTTGAATGAGTGAGCAAGGATTTAAATGCAGATCCTTGAAATATATACAGCATTTTCCCCCACTCTATCATGTTGCCTTCCAACATTCTAGTGAATCTTAACTTCTCAACTAAGGCATAGTTTAGAAAAAAGATATTATTAGTTCTTCAGCATGAAAAAGTACATTGATTATAGACATAGTATCTTTAAAAACACAACATGAAAAAGTTGCTTCAATAAGTATTAGTAAAATGGGGGGGAGGGGGGATGGAGGAAGAGATCAAGACTAAAGAGTAACATAAATACGCTTTGCTAGCCTTTCCTTGACCAGATCTTTGAATTGATAGCTCCTGGCTTCACTGTGGACATGCACAAGCTATACTTGCGTCTGCTTGTTCTGAAGTGGACCTCTGTCCTCATACAGCTAAATATCATCAACACCCAGAAGGTTGAATATTGAGAGACTCATAACAGTCTAATAATTCAGGGTTAACAATATAGAAATAATTTTTGTCTGTTTTAACTTTATAATTTTCTCAATATCACTATCTCTTTCTTGAGTGAATCATATATGTGAGTGTTTGATCATCTGTTAATGGTTATAATTTTTAAATGATCTTATTGACTGTTGGATTTGTACTATCATTGATGGCCTTTAGATTATTAACATAATTTCTCAGTGAAACACATGACAATAAGAAAAAGAAATAGTTTTTACCATCTATGTTGATAAAAATAAACAAATCAACAAAATTAAAGCAAGTGAGTAGTACATTTGCTCTAATTATCACCTGCAGTTAGGTTGGTATCTTATTGAGTTAGTCCTTCGACTATATATTTTCAATATGTGCTACTGAATGATAATGATCCTAAACTGTCAGAAGCCACAAAACCCCATAACTTTAATACTATTATTGTTCTGGTGGTGCTGATGGATGAGGTATCATGATACTGAATAAATCAAAATGACAAGTAATTCAAGATGTAATGGAAAGATACTTGTACCTAAATAGTTTGCAGCATATTACCAACTGCATAATAGTCAATGAATGAAAGGAGGACCTCTTACGAATCGGATAGATTCACAGGGGAGGATTTGTTGATAGATATTGTCAAGAACTGCAAAGAATGAAAGAGGATGTGGATATTGCAGCATATAACTGTAGAAGAATACTCCCATTAGTGAAATGAAGACTAGTCTAAGGTAAAATTTATCCTTAGAGAGTACCTTGAAGCTCCTGAGAGAAAACATCGTTATGAAAGCAATAGCATATTTTTTCTTAACTTGAAATTTTCTTTTGTATGGTACACCAAATTTTATTGGGAATTTTACATGTATGTCAAAAACATATCTAAGAATAAATGTGATTTCTGAAAATTTTTTCTAATCTTTTGCCTCCTACTGACTTTTTCTAGGAATTTGTAATATAAGTGTAATACACATTTTTAAAATATGGAAAACCCAAATCCTTTTATTGGACAGGAAATAAGAAAGATTTTTATTAAGATTGTTGCCCCTTCCCCAGTCAGCATTTAAAAGAAATTCTTGTTTTTTGGAAATCTACTGTGTTAAGTATATTAATTGGAAAAAAAATGTCTCCCATAGCTCTACAAATAGTTCATTTTCTTAACTCTATTCAGAAAATACTTACTTCTCCAAAAATACTTTATATAATCTTGATTACAATGTGAAATTGATGTACTCAATATAATGCCACCAATGGATAATTTATTTCACTAAACTAGTAGATGTAATTTGACTTTTTGATGTTAAATCTTATTTTATGCAGATCACATGTTCAGTTTGCTTTAGTAAATCTACATACATTGTGGAATGCAATCTTCCTGATGATTAAATCATTTTTAGAAATAAACATACATATCAATCCTTTGCTGGGAGTTTATGAGACACGACATTTGTTAGATTCCGTAAACTATTTTTTGTCTGCTAAATGTGTTGGTGATATTAAGTTTATACGGGTATTTTTAAATTGAAGATAATATAAAGAACCTAAATCAGATGTAAACTTGACTAGATGAACCATAAAATGTGCTATGTTCCCAGTAACCATTTTCTAGTTTGTCTTGAAGACACAAAATGTCTTAGGGGGATTATTGACAAGATAAATCGTGAATGATCCCCAAAAGCATGACAAGGATGACTGGGAAGACTCACAACAATAAGAGCATCATTTTAACAACAATAAAAATACTTTTACCTGAAGTGGAGGAAAAAATTCCAAATATAGGGAACATCCTGATCAAAGGCATAGAGATAAAGAAAGACTGATATATGAGAAATATAGAGGAGATCAAAACACTTGAAGTATTGAGGGGTGTAATGTGAAATAAGGGATGCCTTATTTTCAGAGTTCTTTTCAAGCCTGGTATATGGGTGTGAACTTTGCTTGTTAGGAAGTAGAACCTTGGCATATCTTGATCATATAGCAGAATGGTTAAGCTATTGAGAAAGATAGAGAAAGATAGAGGCTAAGCTCATTTTGGAAGGAAGATCATGTATTTAATATTAGATACAATGAGTTTAAAGTGACAGCAGACACTGAAATAAGATGCATAGAACTGCATTTCAGATGAGAGAGAAAACACTCTCTGAAATACTGACCACCATGAGTTGCTTATAGCTGGTAAGGTTATTCATTTATTGAGTTATTTGGTCTTACGGAATTACTGAAATCTTCATATGTTCAATTGAGAAATCTATCATAATATGAGTCTATATATATAAAGCAAATTATCTGATTCTATTCTCCAGAACATCTATTTTCTTTCCAAATAACATTTTATTATTTATTATACTACTATATTATCAAGATTTGTTGTCTTAAAGTGATGTGACAATTTTATTTAGTCAAGGGATTTTTCTGTTTTTTAGAACTTTAATCTTGTTTGCTTGTGTGAAAAATAACTTTTAAAATCTATTAAAAATGTGAGATTGTATTAGCAATTTCTTCCAGTAATTACCAGGAGAAATAACTGGTTTCTCCCCAGGGCAAATGTGTAATGTAAATTGTTCTTATCACAATGTATGGGCTTGTCCTTTGATTATTATTACTCCAAAATTAAAGTTATTCTATCTAATTTTCCTTTTTCTCCTTGCATTGCTGCTCCAAAATCTTATCCTGGTTGTCTTAAAGGTCTGAGTGCCAGAATAATAATCTGATGTTTATCCTGTGTTTACGGAATATAGTCTTATAAATGGGCAGGCAGTATGTCATAATGGGTAGAGATCTGGTTTGGATACCAGCTCAAACTGGATTCTAGTCATGCCTCTGACACATATTGGATGTATAAGCATGAGTAGGTTATATAATTTCTCAGTGCCCTAGACAACTCTCATCTAACATATATCAAAACACTTCTTTGCTTGTATCAGTAGATGCTGTCTCAGGAAAATCCTAGACAAGAACTTTAACAGTCATTTCTGTAAATATATTAACTAAAAAAGCATATTTTATGTTCAGAAGACCTAGATGCCCAATTCTCTGTTTGTACTATGAATACAAGCCTATTTTTCCTCTCCATTTAGGATATTTTCCCACATTATTAATACTTGCTCTATTTCCTAAAATGGTCGACCTGCAAGGGAGGATTATTTAAGGCATACAATAATTGAAGAAAAAAATGCCCTAAAGATAAATGAAAATGGTATTCAAAATATCTGTTCCTTAACACAATAACATCTACTAATCTAAAGATTCTTTAAATAGATATCTCAGTTTCCACAAGCATTTTAATTTTATTACTGAAAATCAGATTAAATTGAGCATTAAGAACAGCTACATGCAGTTGGGAACAAAGAACAGTGTAACATCAAGGTAGCATGCTGAAACTTTGATCCAAAGATTCTCATCATTTGAGATCAGAAAAATGCCTTATCATTATCCCACCTCAGACTTTGTTGACAAGAAGGGGAAAGGTTATTCCAAAGTATTTTACACTAATTTAGTTGAAGGAAACAGAATCAAGACCTCTCAAAAAGATTGAAAATACTCTGTTTTCTCATTCTTCATCTCTACCACCCATCCCCTATGATCCAGTGGCGATGTGTCCTACACCTCCCTCATCTCCCAATCTCCACTCTGGTTTAACCTAGGCTACTGACAAATGATTAGACTTCTAGACCAGTTACAACAGAGAAGTAAGCAGTCAGAAAAGTATCCTTAAACCACATAGCATCTAATTATAATCTCAGTTCCATTATTCATGCATAGAAAAAGGCATATCTTTTAGAAAAGCACATTATTATTGGGCTGAGTTGTCCAAATTCAAACATTTATTTTATGGTTTTATTTTAATTTCCAAATGTATCTGAATTTTTAATAATAGAAAACAAAGCTTTAGAGACTAATGGATGGTTTATCATCGCATTTATCAAGAAATCAAATTGCAGTACAAAAACGTTATTTATCTTCTTTAGACTGAAACTACTTTGATGATTGTTTTGAGACAGGATAGAGTTTGAGAAAATCTAATAAAGATATCTCTAAATTACTGAAACTTTTCAGAGGAAAGGTTACATAAATCTATGACATTTCTATTAAAAAAAAACACCTTGCTTTTAGGATAACGCTCTCAACTTTTCTAATGCCCATCATCAAAGTGTTCTTTAAGATTGAATTGTTTATAGGCCCAGTAGAATTAGCAAGTACTTGTTAAAACAAGCCAGATCATGCTTTGCCTCAGTGACATGGTACTATTCTGGAACATTTCTATTTCTAGATTTTTTTTTTGTTTGCCTTTCTCTTTCACTTTTTATTTTTACATAGAGAACATATTCTTAAATGCCTACTTCTTTTCTCCTTTTCATATTATCCTTGTTCAGACACACTATTGTAAATCCATCCTAGAGTTTGAAATGGTAAGGCACTGCTTGCCTTTTTTTAAGAAGTAAAAGACATCCTATAATTTATTTTGAAAAGTAAAATGTTTACCACTACCACTCCAAAGAATAAGGAAGAACAGCTTAAAAATAACTTGCTGTGAGTTCAGACCAGAATATGCACTTTCCATTTCAGACTATAGTTTCTCAGTACTCTTTATCATATTAGTAATATGCTAAATTTTGTTCTGCTGACTGATTGAAAAGGCTATCAGGCCTGAATCTTTTCACTTCTTCCCATTAATAACAGACATTTGGCAGATATTCATGATCTCACAAAAGAAGTCACAGAATGGTATATTTGGAGATAACATAAATTCTTTTAACATGAGCAAAGAAGGAAAAACTAGTACCTTTGGTTTCCGAAAGAAGTTTCATTTATCATATTTGACTATATATTTTCTTTGTTTATGTTCTTTTTGATGTCAGTCAAGAGTTTGTGTATTGATACACAAACACATACGTACAAACTAAGAAGGGGTTTGGAACAAACCCTTCTTGAAACATGAAACAGTCCCCTCTTGGACAACCATCAAATTTATACTTGAAGATTTATACTAATGCAGAACTTAGTAGGCAACCAATCAAAACAGATCTAACTGTTATGTAACAATGGTACTGATAAGTCATTTAGTAGCCAGGGTCTTGGGGCACTTGGATGTGAATTGTAGAAACTCTAGTAACTCTGCTACTTTTAGGGTCACCTTTCTGATTCCAGGCCCTGCTCTCTATTCCCTGAACCATCTAGCTCTTTCTGAGCAGGTCAGCAGGATGTTGACTAAAGCTTTCTAGGAACAGATCCAACAGATGTAATTGTAGGTAACTTCTCACATTTGTAACAGTATTGCAAACACTTTATAACACTTTGGGTTTGTTTGTTTGTTTTTTGTTTCATTATGTTTTTTGTATGGGTTCTTTCATAATTAGGTCCCTGAAACAGGTATCTCTTGATGGTTAAGCATACTTCTAACAGTTACATTCGAATGCAACATTCTGGCCATACTAAGTATTGCAACAGTTATACCTCCAATGTGTAACAGTCAGGCTTAGACATTCATTAGTTTGGCTTCTTATCCCTTACATATCCTTGAAGTCCCTCTTCATTAAAAAGGAAAAAAAAACAAAACTAAAAGATGACTATAAGAGTATCCAGATTGAATACCGATAGGCCTGTGATGTGTTACACTCTCCCTTCCTGATGCCATTTTACATATTCACTTTTTCCTTTAAGCTTTGTCACTTTTGTGTTTGAACTCAGCGTCTCCATCCATTGTCTGAAATGACCCAGGAGGCAAAAGGAGTGATGAAGTTGCATCAGGATATCAGACTACTGATATAAGTTGAGGATGCCCCTTCTATGATAATATCGATTCAAAATTTCACTTTCTTTAACTTCTTCCCAATAGTGACACACAAGTGGCAATCAATAATAAGAGACCACAAAAGAAGTCATGGAACGACAGATCTGGAAAGAAACTTAGTGGTAACTTACTTCAACTCTTGCATTTTAGTGGTGAGGGAATATGATCCCCAAAGGAATCATGGGAGTCTGAAGATAAACACTTGAAAAGAAAATAGGCATCTAAGTGAATATCAATGAAATTTTATTTTGTAAGAGTATTTATGGAAAGATTTTGCTTCATTGTTTTATAAAGTTCTATTTTTATATGAAATAGATATTGTCAAAGCTCTTTACATTTCAGGAATGTCGTGATCATTACCAGAATAATAGGGTTAAGTAAAATAAATATAAAATCAATTTTGTAGCTTTGTGGTCTTCTTTCAATTTTCCCAGGAGCAAATCAAATAAGTCATCCACTGTAAAGAATTTAGAGATTCAACAAATAAATTAATCTAGCCAATACCCACCCATTCATTCATTTGACATTTAGGTCTAGGGCACATTAAGTAAAAAAAAATGATTGTAAAATTGTTCCTCTCCCTCTTCCTTCACTTAGGGTTTTCTTCTCTTGCGAGTGAATTGAACCAAATCCTATTGAGGGATAGCCTCTTGGAGAGATCTGATTTTGAGTTACAAGTTCTGGATTTGAATCTTGGTTCTACGGGGACCTATTATTAATATGACTTTGGACAAGTTACTTCTCCCTCAAGAGTTTTAATTTCTTCACTTAAGTAAGAGGGAAGATTTGATGTCTAAGATTCCTTCTAGCTCTTAATTTGTGCTGTGTGGTTATCATCTTGAGAAAAGAAAATATTCAAGATATGACTGAAATCACATCTCTTGTGATTTCTTCCATCCCATTTAAATGTAGAATGATGTAATGGATGTGTTAGACTTGGATTCAGGAAGACTTGGGATCACATCCTACCTCTCACATTTAATAAATATGTGACAATGAACAATATGAACAAGTCATTTAAACTCTCTGAACCTTCCTTTCAATAACGATAAAATTAACAGGTTGAAATAGATGGTCTTTGATGTCTCTTCTATAGCTATCATAAATTCCCTTCCTTCTTTTAATTTTCTCCCTCTGAAGAAGATCAAATTTAAATGAATTATGTAAAAGTAGTAATAGAAAAGATCTCAAATAATGTTTGGAAACAAGTCCCTGCCTCTTCTTTCTGTTATAACATATAGTACCAAGTACAGAAAAATGAGACATTTATCACCCACAATCTGATCTAAAGATCAGTTCCCTGTAGGTTATGTTTTCTGAACTAAAAACATCTTTAAAAAATTTTGAAACACTGAACACTCCAATTTTTCTTTTCCTTGTCCCTCTCCAAAATTATACACAGATTTCTGCAAAAGAAAAGGACACAGATGTTTGTTCTACACCCATCCAGATGATTCCATTAAAATCAGGCTGTAAACTCAAATATATATGACAGACTCTTCCTCCCCCTTACTGGTTGAGGCATTTAGAGTGATTAGATTATCCTTTTATGCAAATAAGGAATAAAATACCATCAAATGCCAAACTAACACCAATTTAAGGAATATGAAATCTTTCTTTGGAATTGTATTATTTTCCTTAAATTGCCATTTATGTTCTTTAACATCGTTTCTTGCACCTTTATTAACTTACAAGAAGAAGTTGTAGAAATTCTATGGGAATTATTCAAATTAGAGCTTTAGAACTTTGCCATCCTGTCAAGCTTTTAGAAACAACAGGATGCTGACAATGTCTTCCACTCAATATTACTAAAAGCATGTTTCTCTTTTGTGTCCTTTAACATTTCCTACCTCAGTTTCCTCACTGGTAAAATTAGAGTAAAAGCTGTAACATCCCCAACCTTATTCCTGTCTCCTTTAATAAAGATACCTTTACCTTTAATCTCATGACCATCCTGTTAATGCTATTTTACTCTGCAATAATGATGGGAATTGTATGTGGGATGCTATAGAAACCCTCAGGAGAATAATGGGATAAATAGGAAGTTTAAAAACTATGGTCCTAGAACATGTGTATCAACTTCATTTAGACCAAAAATTCCCACATAATCTTGCCACTATGAAGCGAAGTATATACCACTTTCAAATAAAATCTGGGAGAAGGAAATATCTTTGGTCTTAAGTCATATTAAATTGACTCTTCACTGTCATCCTGGTATATGATCTGCTTCATAATCTTTTTAAACCTAAACTCACAATCTGTTTAACAATTTGGAAGAAAAAATTAGGCAGATATTTGGGGGTGACCCCAAGGGCATCCCCCTCAATATCTTTGAAGAAGAAATCAGGGAAGGAGATAAAATGAGAGAAGGGCAAAATGACTACCATTTCTCCCAGAGATGCAACTAGAAAGTTTTACTTCTGATACAATAAATAGGAAAGAGCCCTCATCTAAGGTACGGAGGCAGTATGTGCAGCAAAAGACTTTAAGAAGTGTCCAAAATCTAATAGCACTAGTTTATGTTGGAGTGGTGGATCTCCCACACTTTTGCCAGGTGCTTCTTCTGGAAAGAAGAAGCATCACCTGCTACAAGATTGTCATCAGAGAAAGTGTGGTGGTTGTGGAGGAATTCAACTAGAATGCATCAGGCAGCAGGAGTTATTTTGGCATAATTTTCTAAATCCTGATGTACTATGACAAAACTGAACACCTCATAATAGTAATGACTCTGGTAATTTCAGAGCAATCCAGATTACGAGCAAATGATAAAGAGGTTAAATTAAGTTTCTTGAAAACCAGATGTTACCCCATTTTTCTTTTTCTTTTTTGCACTTAATATTTTATTTTTTTCCAATTACATTTTAAAATAATTTTCAACATTCATTTTTTGTAAGGTTTGGAGCTCCAAATTTTTTCCCTCCTTCTCTTTCTCCTGTTTCCCAAAATAGCAAGTAATCTGATATAGACTATATATGTACAATCATGTAAAACATATTTTCACATTCCTCATTTTGTGAAAGAGGAATCAAAAGAAAAGGAAAAAAACATGACAAATAAAAAGTAATATTAATATGTTTTGATCTACATTGAGACACCATAGTTCTTTCTGCAGATGTTTATAGCATTTCCTGTCATGAGTTTTTTTGACTTATGTTTGATCATTTTATTGCTAAGAAGAGCTATCATTCATAGCTGATCATCACACAATATTGCTATTACTGTGTACAATGTTCTCCTGGTTCACTCCTGGTTCTCACTTCACTCAGCATCAGTTCATGTAAGCTTTTCCAGGTTTTTTCTGAAATCTGCCTAATTTTCTTTGCTTATAGAATAATAGTATAAGCCCTTACTTTCATGTAACACAGTTTGTTCAGTTATTCCCCAATTGATGGACATCTTCTCAATTTCCAATTCTTTGCCACTACTAAAAGAACTGTTACAAATATTTTGTACATATGGGTCATTTTCCCTTTTTTATGACCTCTTTGGGATACAGACCTAGTAGTAGTCTTGTTGGATCAAAGAATAATCACAGTTTTATAACCCTTTGGGAAGAGTTATAAATTGTTCTCCAAAATGGTTGGATCAGTTCACAACTCCATCAATTTTCCCACATGCTCTCCAGCATTTATCATTTCGCTTTTCTATCATATTAGCCCATCTGATAGGTATGAGGTGGTACGTTGGAGTTGTTTGAATTTGCATTTCTCTAATCTATAGTGATTTAAATCAATTTTTTCATATGATTAGAGATAGTTTTGATTTCTTCACCTGGAAGTGCCTTTTCATTTCCTTTGATCATTTATGAATTGGTAAATGACTTGATTCTTATAAATTTGGTTCAATTCTCTTCATATTGGAGAAAAAAAGCCTTTACCAGAAACACTGGCTGTAAAAATTATTCCCAATATTTCTGTTTTTCTTCTAATCTTTGTTGTGTTGGTTTTGTTTATGCAAAACCATTTTAATTTTGATAAATCAAAATTATCCATTTTGCATTTCATAATGTTCTCTATGTCTAGTTTGGCTATAAATTCTTCCCTTTTCCATAGATTTCAGAGAGAAATTATTCCCTGCTCTCCTAATTTGCTTTTAAAAATCACCCTTTCTTTGTAAATCTTGTACCCATTTAAATCTTATCTTGGTATGGCACGTGAAATGTTGGTTCATGCCAAGTTTATGCCACACTATTTTCTAGTTTTCCCAAGAGTTCCTGTGAAATAGTGAGTTCTGCCAGAAGCTGGAGTTATGGGGTTTATCAAGCAGTAGGTTACTATAGTCATTTACTAAAGTGCCTTAAGTTCCTGGCCTATGCCCCTGAGCTACCAACTTATTTCTTAGCCAGGAACAAATAGTTCTGATGATTGACACCATATAATAGATCTGATATGCTTAGATCACTTTTCTTGCTTTTATCCCATTAATTCACTTGATAGTCTTGACTTTTGTTCTTCCAGATGAATTTTGTTACTATTTTTTCTCACTGTATAAAATATTTTGGTAGTTTGATTGGTATGGCACTGAATAAGCAAATTTATTTAGGTAGAATTGTAATTCTTATTATGTTAGATCAGCCTACCCATAAGCAAATGATATTTTTCTAATTATATGGATCTGACTTTATTTGAGAGAAGTGTTTTGGAATTGTGTTCATATAGTTCCTGGGTTTGTTTTGGCAGGTAGATTCCCAAATATTTTATAATACTTACATTAACTTTAAATAGAATTTCTCTTTCTATCTCTTGCTACTGGGCATTTTTGGTAGTATGTAAAAATTGCTAATGATTTATGCGGGTTTATTTTATATCCTGCATTTTTGCTAAAGTTGTTGTTTCAAGTATCTTCAAAGAGTGATAGCTCTGTTTCTCATTGCCCAGTCTAATTTCTTCAATTTATTTTTTTCTTCCCTTATTGCTAAAGCAAGCATTTCTACTATAATACTGAATAGTAGTGCTGATAATGAGCATCGTTATTTTACACCAATCTTATTGAGAATGCTTCCAACTTATCCCCATTACTGTTAATGCTTGCTGAGGGTTTTAGATAGACATTACTTATAATTTTGAGGAAGGTTCCATTTATTCTTATGCTCTCCAGTATTTTTAATAAGAATGAGTACTGTATTTTGTCCAAAGCTTTTTTTGCATCTATTGATATAATCATATGATTTCTGTTAGGTTTCTTATTGATATGGTCAATTATGCTGATAGTTTTCCTAATGTTGAACCAGCCCAACATTCCTAGTATAACTCTTCCCTGCACATAGTACATTTTCCTGGTGATAAAATGCTGTAATCTCTTCTCTAATATTTCATTTAAAACTTTTGCATCTATATTAATTAGAGAAATTTATGTATAACTTTCCATCTCTGTTTTGGTTTTTCCTGATTTAGGTATTGACACTATATTTATGTCATAAAAGGAGTTATTAGGACTCCTTCTTTGCCTATTTTCCCAATAGTTTGAATAGTACTGGAATTCAATGTTCTTTAAATGGTTGGCTGAGTTGACTTATAAATAATCCATTTGACTCTGGAGATTTTTTCTATGGGAGTTCACTGATGTCGTGTTCAATTTGTTTGTTTGTTTGTTTGTTTGTTTTTGAAATGAGGTTAATTGCATATTTTATTTCCTCTTCTGTTAATCTGGGAAATTTATATTTTTGTTAATATCCATACAGATTGGCATACATTTGGAAAACTAGCTCCTGATGATTGTGTTAATTTCCACTTCATTGATGGTGGATTGGTCTTTTTCATTTTTTGTACTGGGATTTTGGTTCTCTTCTTTGCATTTTTTAAAAATCAAATTAACCAAAGATATATCTATTGTATATGTTTGTTTTTATAAAACCTCCCTTTAATTTTATGTGTTCAACAATTTTCTTATTGCCGTTTTTACTAATCTCTCCTTTGATTTTCAGGATTTCTAATTTAGTATTTAATTGGAAAATTTTTAAATTTGTTCTTTCTCTACCTTTTTTTAGCTGCATGTCCAATTCATTGATCTCTTGTTTCTCTATTTTATTGCTGAAAGCAATTAGAGATACAAAATTTCCCCTACAATCTGCTTTTGCTGCATCCTATAAGTTTTGATATGTTGTTTCATGAATGTCATTCTATTTGATGAAATGATTGTTTCTAGGATTTGTTGTTTGATATACTCCTTCTTTAGGATTTGATTATTTAAGTTTCTCATTAATTTTTAGTCTTTCTTTACATGGACTTTTATTGCATGTAATATTTATTGCACTATGGTCTGAAAAGGATGCATTTAATATTTCTGACTTTCTGCATTTGGTTGTGAGGGTTTTTATGGTCTAATCCATGGTCAGTTTTTGTGTAGGTGCCATATACTGTTGAGAAAAAAATGTATGTTCCTTTTTATCCCCATGGAATTGTCTCCAGAGGTCTTTAACTTTTCTATTATAATTCTATTCACTTCCTTAAGTTGTTTCTTATTTATTTTATGGTTAGATTTATCTAGATCTCTTCCTCTGAAAACTACCCTTCATATCCTTTGACCATTTATCAATGGGATAATGATTTGTACTTTTCTACATTTTACTCAGTTCTCTATGTATTTTAGAAATGAGACCTTGATCATAGACACTAGTTGGAAAAATTCTTTACCAGTTTTCTGCTTCCCTTCTAATCTTGATTATATTGGATTTGGTTGTGCAAAAACTTTTCAATTTAATGTAATCAAAATTATCCATTTTCCACTTCATAAAGATATCTGTAGTTATATGAAAAAAATGCTCTAAATCACTATTGATTAGAGAGATGCAAATCAAAACAACTCTGAGATACCACATCATGCCTATCAGATTGGCTAATATGATAGAACACGAAGATGATAAATGTTGGAGAAGATGAGGGAGAGTGGAACACATTCATTATTGGTGTAGCTGTGAGTTGATTCAACCATTCTGGAGAGCAGTTTGGAGCTTTGCCCAAGGGGCTACAGAAACGAACATGCCCTTTAACTTCTAGGACTGTATCCCCAAGAGATCATAAATATGAGAAAGGGTCCCACATGTACAAAAATATTTATAGCAGCACTCTTAGTGGTGGTCAAAAACTGGAATTAAAGGGGATCCCATCAACTGGGGAATGGCTGAATAAATTGTGGTATATGAATGTAATGGAATATTTTTGTGCTATAAGAAATGATGAAAAGGAAGACTTCAGAGAGGTCTGGAAAGACTTATATGATATGATATTAAGCAAAAGGAGAAGAACCAGGAGAAATTTGTACACAACAACAACCACAATGGATGGATTTTTTTCTAGTAGATTTAGAACTTCATTGCAATGCAAGAACTTAAAAAATTCCCTGTGGTCTTCTAAGACAAAATGTCTTTCACATCCAGAGAAAGAACTATGGAATTCAGTCGCAGATTGCAACAGATCATTTTCTTTTGTATTATGTTTCGGTTTGTTATATGATTTCTCCCATTCATCTTAATTCTTCTACACAGCATGGTTATAATGAAAATGTATTTAGTAGGAATGTATGTGTAGAACCTATAGAAAATTGTATGCCATCTCAGGAGGGAGAGGGGAACTGGGGAGGAAGGAGGGGGAGGGAGGGAAAGAAAAAAATCTAGGTTGTATGGTAGTGATCATGGAACACTAAAAATAAATAAAAAATTAAATAAAGATGATCTGTACTCCTTCTGAAAAAAAAAACATTTATCTAGATCTGAGAGGGTGAGTTTGAGGTCTTCCACTAGTATAGTTTTTTTCTGTCTATTTCTTCCTGTAACTAACAACTCCTCCTATAAAAATTTGGGGGATATACTACTTGCTGCTTATATGTTTAGTACTAATATTATTTCATTGCCAATGGTACCTTTCAGTAGGATGTATTTTCCTTCCTTATCTCTTTTAATTAGATCTAATTTTACTTTGGACTTATCTGAGATCAAAATTGCTATTCTTATTTTTCTACTTCAACTTAATCATATAATATATTCTTCTCCAACCTTTTACTTTTATTCTTGTGTATCTCTCTGCTTCAAATGTGTTTTTTGTAAGTAATATATTATGGGAATCTGTTTTTAAATCCACTCTGCTATCCATTTCCATTTAATGGGTGAATTCATTCCATTCACATTCATAGTTATGCTATAACTGTGTCTTTCTCTCTATCCTATTGCTCCCTCTCCCATTTATACTTTTCTCTCTCCTTTCATGCTTTCCCTCCTCACTAGTATTTTTCTTCTGTCCAACACTTCCCTCCATCTTCCTTCCCTTCTATCAGCACCTTTACCTATAAGCATCATTACCTTTTCTTTATATCATCACATCAAAGTCAACTTATACCCACCCCCTCTTTCTATATGTACTCCTTCTAACTGCCCTAATAATCATACAGTTCCAAATATTTATAAGTATCATCTTTCCATGTAAGGATATAAACAGGTTAACATAATTGAATTACATTTTTTTCTTTCCTCTTTACCATTTTATGCTTCTCTTGAGCCTTGTATTTGAAGATCGAATTTTCTGCTCAATTCTCATCTGTTCATCAAGAATGCTTGAAAGGTCCCTGTTTCATTGAATGTCAATCTGCTCGCCTAAAACATAGTGCTCAATAATTCTTGGTAATTGATTCTTGGTTGAAATCTAAGCTTCTTTGATTTCTAGGGTATCATATTCCAAACTCTCTGATCCTTTAATGTAATCCTGACTGTGGCTAATTGATTCGGAATTGTTTTGTTTTGTTTTGTTTTTTCTGGCTGCTTACAGAATTTTCTCCTCAACTTGATAATTCTGGAATTTGGATATATTTTCATTTTGGGATCTGTTTCAGGAGGTGATTGGTGGATTCTTTCACTGACTAGTTCTAGGATGTCAGGGCACTTTTCCTGGAAAATTTCATTTTTTTGTTTATTTATCTATTTTTAGTTTTCAACTTTCATTTCCACAAAATTTTGAGTTCAAAATTTTCTTCGCATTTCTTCCCTCCCCCCACCTCAAAATGCCAAGCATTCTGATTACCCTCTTCACCAATCCTCATCTTCTTTTTTGTCTTGTATACCCAATTGCCTGTATTTCTTGTTTCTCAGTTGTATGTAGAAACATATTGTGGGGGAATCAAGAAACTGAAATTATACTCCACCCACCTCCACAAGAAACAGAGATCTACCTTGACCAAGAGCTCAAGAGTCAAGGAAATGGCTGGGGAAATGAGTAAAAACCTAAAAAAGAATCAGATTGTAGAATCTTACTATGGTGAAAAGGAAGACCAAAGCATGCAAACAGAAGAAAAAAAGTCAAAGCTGCTTCTTCCAAAACCTCTAAGAGAAATATGAATTGGTCTCAGGGCACAGAAGAACTAAAAAATAATTTTGAAAGTCAAATAAGAGAATTACAATAAAATTGGGAAGATAAATGAGAGTGATGCAAAAAATCATGAAAAATGAGTCCACTGCTTGCTAAAGCAGACCCAAAAATTTCAGAAGAAAATAACTCTTTAAAAAATAGACTAATCCAAATGCAAAAGAGATCCAAAAATCAATAAGGAGAAGAATGCCCTGAGAACCTGAATTGGCCAGATGGAAAAGGAGATCCAAAAGCTCACAGAAGAAAATAATTCCTCAAAGATTAGAATGGAGCAAATGTAAGCTAATGACTTTATGTAAAACAAGAAATTATAAAACAAAACCAAAGGAATGAAAAAATAGTAGACAATGTGAAATATGTCATTGGAAAAACAACTGACTTAGAAAATAGATTGAAGAGCGACAATTTAAAAATTGTGGGAGTACCTGAAAGTCATGATCAAAAGACAGCCTAGACATCATCTTTCATGAAGCTATCAAGGAAAACTGTCTTGATATTCTAGAACCAGAGGGTAAAATAAATATTGAAAGAATTCACCTATCACCTCTTGAAAGATATCTGAAAAGAAAAACTCCTAGGAATATTGTAACCAAATTCCAGAGTTCCCAGGTGAAGGAGAAAATACTGTAAGCAGCCAAAAAAAAAACCAATTTGAGCATTGTGGAAATGCACAATGAATAGATCTAGCAGCTTCTACATTAAGGGGCTTGGAATATAATATTGGAGAGGTCAAAGGAACTAGGATTAAAATCAAGAATCACCTACCCAGCAAAACTGAGCATAATTCTTCAGGGGAAATATGGTCATTCAGTGAAACAAAGGACTTTCAAGCATTCTTGATGAAAAGAGGACAGCTGAATAGAAAATTTGACTTTCAAACACAAGAATCAAGAGAAGCATGAAAAGGCAAACAGGAAAGAGAAATCATAAGAGACTTCCTAAAGTTGAACTGTTTACATTCCTACATGGAAAGATAATATTTGTAACTCTTGAAAGTTTTCTCAGTATTTGAGTAGGTGGAGGGATTATATACATACAGAGAGAGAGCACAAGATAAATTGAATAGAAAGGGATGATATCTAAAAAAGAACAAAAAGGAGAGGTTCAGTGGCGAGTGGCAGAGTAGGGTGTTGAGAGGACTTATTACAGTGCCATATAAAGATTTTGCTTAAGGTACTGGGACTATTAAGACTAGAGGTTAAAATAGTACTTAGGAATGGTAGTGAGGCTATATGACTCAAGTCTTCAAGAACTTGAAGGGTTCACATTTGACAGGAATTGAATTTTCTTATCTTGACCATGAATATCAGAGCCAGGAGCAATGGGCAAAGGTTACAGGAGGTTGCAGAGGTAAGTTGGGGATGATTTTGTTTCAGGTGGAGAGTAGCTTAACTATAATTAAGGTTATCTAAACAGTATAATTTGTGTCCTCAGGAAATAATTGATTCTATGTTGCTGGCAGCCTTTGTTTGGAGACCAGATGAGAACATATGAAGGATGTGGTAAAGGTCATTTTGATCCTAGTGATATTTGAACTGCATGATTTTTGAGATTCTATGAATCTCAAACTGTGATTCAATTTCATGATTAATCAAAGAGTAATATAAACCTCCAAAACCCAGTCTATTTAGAAGCACAGATTGTTTTGAAAGTACAGAAAATTTCATGGGTTTTGATATCTACTTTATTATCAGTTCTTTGCTACCTCAAAACTGTGGTGCTATGTTTTCAGTATATATGAGACCTTTCTTGTTATCATTGACCTCCATAAATATACGATTAATAGTGGGATTGTTGGGCAAGAATAAGGCATAAACCTTTTTACTACTTTCTTCATGTGGTTCTAAATTGCTTTGCTGAATGACAGTCTAATTCAAAGGCTCATCAATAGCTCCTTAGTGTATCCCTTCCTATAATTCCTCCAATATTTACTTTTTATATCTTTGGACTCTTTAAAATTTTTCTAGGTATTAAGTGAAACCACAAAACTGTTCTGATTTCCTTTAATTTCATTAATGATTTAAATAATTTTAAAGTGATTATTAAAAATTTACAAGTACTCTTTTGGTAACGTATTCATATCTTACTACAACACACCTACTATTCAGGGACTATTGGCTTTAGACATTCCTCTTGGGTGCTGATATATCCTGGTTACCAGATCACTAGCAGCAGAGATAAATAATGCAAAAATTCTCTCCATGCTGATTTCTTTCTTTTCCTGATATTTATCATTTTTGGTTGCATGGGAGATAATGTAAATGCTCTACTTTTCCTTTGTGATCAGCTCTATCCCTTTTTTGTTGAGAATTCACTAAACATCCGTAGCTCTGAAAGGAAAATGATCTTGTTCTCTAACTTTTTCTTGTATGACCTTTAATAATCTAGTTACATGTCCATTTTGAGTTTCTTGGTGGTACAGGACATCAAGTGTTTTTAACATACTTCCTGCAAGATTATTTTCCAATTTTCTGAGTAATTCTTATTCAATAGTAAATTCCAGTCATTTATGTTTATTGAGCACTGGGCTATTCAGCTGTAATATTATTTTTCCTTTTCTAGTGTATTTCACTTTTTGACTTTTAACTGGTACCAGAGAGTTTTGATAGAGATTTATAATGTATTTTGAGGTTTGGAGGTACTATTCTTCCTTCTTGCCTACTTTCTTTTTTCAAATCATCCATTAAGATTACAAAACTTTTGGCGGAGCCAAGATGGTGGAGTAGAAAGAGGGATTTTTCTGTAGTTCTCCTCCCATAGACCATAACATACCTGTAAAAAATGACTAAACAAATTCTAGAGCAACAGAAGCCACAAAATGACAGAGTGAAAGAGATTTCCAGGATAAGGGAGGGACAGGACTGGGTACAGAATCACAGGCAGCAGCTGGGGTTCCCATATTTCTCAACCCACAAACACCAAAGACTGTTATAAAGGTCCATGAGAAAGCTCTTTCACCTGGGAGAGAAGGGAGCAGGGTCTTCCTCTAGCCCCGGCCTCAGGTAGTAGCAGTGTCCACTTGTGGAGCCCTTCACCTAAAGAACCTGGGGAAATTGAACCTCTGATCTAGGTCTCAGTCCTGAGTCATGGTCCTAGGGTAAGGAGGAGCACTGACTGGTGGAGCTGGTAGAGGCTCTGGGAGGGAATTCTACTTCAGATGTGGGGCAGAAGAGTGCTTGTGGTTACTCCCAGATCACAGCATAGGCCAGGAGAGAAGCAAATTCCTTTCCCTTTATTGTGCCACTTTGGATGAACTGAGAACTTACAGGTCCCTAGAGTATACCCTCCACTTGACAAAGGGCACAAAAGTCAAGTAACTGGCTCCAAAAATGCTCAAAAAATGGAAAAAAAAAATTAAGACTATGGAAGACTGCTTTCTTCCATTCTTTCTCATTGAAGAAAATAGTATTTAAGAATTAGAATGGAGCAGATGGAAGCTAATAACTGTACAAGAAACCAAGAAATTACAAAAAAAAACCCAAAAGAATGAAACAGTACAAGACAATGTGAAATAAATCATTGGAAAAACAACTGAACTGGAAATAGATCCTGGAGAGACAATTTAAAATTATGGGACTACTTGAAAGCCATGATCAATAAAAGAGCTTAAATATCATCTTTCATGAAATTATCAAGGAAAACTGCCCTGACATTCTAGAAACAGATGGTAAAATTGAAATTGAAAGAATTTCCCCAATCATTTCCTGAAAGAAACCACAAAAGGAAAGCTCCTAGGAGTTCCCAATTCAAGGAGAAAATATTGCAAGAAGCCAGAAAGAAATAACTCAAATGTTATGGAAATACAATCAGGATAACACAGTATCTAGCAACTTCTAAATTAAGGAATTGAAGGGCTTGAAATATATAATATTCCAGAAATCAAAGGAACTAGGATTAAAACCAAGAATCACCTACGGAGCAAAACTGAGTATAAATCTTCAGGGGAAAAAAATGATCATTCAATGAAATAGAGGATTTTCAAGCATTCTGGATGAAAAGACCAGAGTTGAATAGAAAATTTGACTTACAAACACAAGAATCAAGAAAAGCATGAAGAGGTAAACAGGAAAGAGAAAATATAAGAGACTTACTAAAGTTGAAGTGTTTACGTTCCTACATGGAAAGATAATATTTGCAACTCTTGAAAATTTTCTCAGTACATGGGTAGTTGGAGGGAATAGATACATATTATATATACATACATACATACATATATATATATATATATATATATATATATATATATATATATATATATATATATAGAGAGAGAGAGAGAGAGAGAGAGAGAGAGAGAGAGAGAGAGAGACAGAGACAGAGAGAGAGAGAGAGACAGAGACAGAGACAGAGACAGAGACAGAGAGAGAGAGAGTGAGCACAGGTTCAGTTGAATAAGAAGAGATGATAACTAAAAACTAAAATTAAGGGGTGAAAGAGGAATATATTGGAAAGGTTAAGGGAGAAATAGAATGGGGCAAAATATCTCCAATAAAAGATGCAAGAAAAAGCTTTTTCATTGGAGGGGAAATGAGTGAGGTGAGAAGAAAAAGTAAAGCTTACTCTCATCACATTTGGCTTAAGGAGGGAATAACGTGCATACTCAATTTGGTATGAAAATCTATCTTACACTACAGGAAAGTATGGGAGAAATGAATAAGTGAGGTGTGTGATGGGTGATAGAAGGGAGAGCAAGTGGGAGGAGGGAGTAATTAAAAGCAAACAGTTTTGAGGGGGGACAAATTCAGAAGAGAGAATATAATGCGGGGCAGGATAGGATAGAGGGAAATAAAGGCAGTCTTTCACAACATGACTATTATGGAAGTCTTTTGCATGACTACACATATATGGTCTATATTGAATTACTTGTCTTCTCAGTAGGGATAGGAAGTAGGAAGGAAGAGAAGTTGCAACTCAAAGTTTTAGGGAACAAATGGTGAAAATTGTTTTTGCATGCAACTGGGAAGTAAGAAAAAAAGGAAGATGGGGACAAGGGAAGGGAGGGGTGTGATAGAAGGGAGGGCAAATTGGGGAAAGGGGTAATCAGAATTCATAGTGTATTGGGGTGGGGGAGGGGAGAGATAGGGAAAAATTTGTAACTCATAATTTTGTGGAAATGAATTTTGAAAATTAAAATAAATAAATAAATATTAAAAAGTGGACAAACAACAAAATAAAAAATGGTTGTAGGACTTTTGTACTTCCCTTAGTATTTTATTTATCTCTACTAAGTATCCTCTTTGTAATTTAATTGATGTAGCACTAACTCTATAAATTATATTTTTTAGTATTTTAAACTGTCATGGATCTGCTGAGATCACTGATTATTGATTACTTACAACATTCTTTATATAAGGAATATTTGGAAATTATATCTGTACAGTTCTTTAAGGTGTTTTTATGAATTGACTCTGAGATAGTTCATATGCAAATTACTTCGAATGGGACTTCTGTTTCTGTTATTGCATCTTTGATTTATTGAACTATATAGAAATTCTATCTATTGAAGGATTTGTTGTGAAGCTATTAATTGACTGAATGTGTTTCTTTGTTAATTCTCCAGAATTTTTGTTTAAAAAGGGTAGCTTTTTACATCATTAGCACACATGTATGGCATACTTTCCTCTTTGTCTATCTTTTCTTTCTCTTGTATGATTATGAGGGCTAGCATTTCCAAGATTATATAAAAGAGTAATGGGAAACTCAAAAGGTTTTCTAAAAAAATATTTTCTTCATCAATGACACTGGAGATACTACGTTTACCCTCAAACATCACTGTCCCCTAGTGTTCTTTATGAAGAAATAGAAATAGTACTAATAAAAACAAAAATTGGATGAGACCAAGTATATATAGATTAGAAAAGTACTATAAGTGGCAGTTTTGAGAGTGTTGATGAATTGAGACACATTATGTTTAAACAAAAAAAGGGTATTGAAAAAAATCTGAATATTATCATTATAAAACAACAAACTTAAAAAAAACTACCAATTCACTGCTTCTTTTTGCATTTATGCAAAATATTTATAAAATAATCTCTAAATATGTAGAAAGGTCTGTGTTCAAAATGTGGAAAAGAAAATGTCATACTTGATTTTACTTATAATGCTCTACAATATACCTCATCATTATAGTCAGACAGTTGGCTGAAATTTGTAGAGAATGCAAGATTTGACTGTGCTTGTTTATTCACTTGAAAAATCATTTGTTTAGCTAGAGCAAAATTCCATCTTAAGGGCTTCTCATATTAAAAATATTATTGTTTGCAAATGGAAGTGAAGCTAACTACAAAAAGCCCTAGAATTTGAAAGAGACTTCAAAATCAGTAAAAGAATTGAGAGTATGTCCACATAAGAAAAAGAAGTGGAGAAAAATGCTAATTCTGCAGACTATTTTGATATGCAGTTGGATGCACCACCCATTCTTCAATACATCTTGCTTGGACAGACATTTTGTCTGGACAGTGAATTGGGTCTGGAATTGAAAAAAAGGTAAAGAATGAATTGGATTGCATTCAGAAAACCTTGCATTGTCTTTAATAGCTCTAAGCTGTTCTGTGAAACAAAGTTTCATCATTTTAACATAATTTTTTTTTTTATTCTGGCAATGCTATACCACTGTGAATCACATTCTTCAAAGAATTAAAATTGTGGTTCCACCAAAGATAAATGAAATGTATGATGGAAATATACTGACTGGAGCATATTATTTATAAATTATGAGCCAGAGGATAGGACTAAGGATTTAATCCAAAGAATGCATGACAGGAAAGGTGTGGGCAAACAACTTATTAAGAACAGTTATTATCTGATGGATAATCAGTTCTCTACTGATGCCCCCAAAATTTCAAGAGATCTAAATAAAGTTCTTAGAATGGTGAATCAACTTTTCTATTGAAGTTCTTTAGGAAAACATGAAAAAGAATCTTATCAAGATACTTGTGGGTTGTATTATATAACCTTTGAAATTATATTCACATTAATGAAATCCATGAAAGAAGTAATTGTGGATCACCAAAATAACATTCCATGGTAAATGTGTTATTTCACAATTACTAAAAGCATTTATTAGCATCATGCAATCTGGCATGAGCAGTGTTCAGGTAGGAAAGGATGCTTTGTGTAAAGTAACATTTTGCAGATATTATTTTTCATTGGTTATGATTTGTGGGATCCATTGAGATTCTGACTGACACAGAACTTACTCCTGGTCACTTAAAAATTAAGCAGCCTTAACATCAATAAAGCAGCTACAAATAGAATAGAAGATGTACATTGCACACATTTTAGTACAGATTTTGTTGGACAACCTACTGCAGCGCATATTTCTTAGACACTTCCAATGGAGAGTCACCTGGGTTAGGAACTGAAGAGGATGTGAGAAGAAAAAAGGATTGTATGTGGATAATTGTGCAATGTTAAGTCTACTATTCCTTCAAAGCCTCCATAAATTGTTACTCCAAAAATTTCTTGTGGAACCAAGAAGAACATGGAAGCTTCTGCCAGCAGAACAAAACTTTTGATAAGTTTTTGCAAATCTATGAAATATTTGACTGTGGGCTTTACTGTGAGCTACATGTCTGTCATTCAAAGACCAGACTAGCTAAATTCAGCTTATCACAATGTTAGTCATAAGAAGATTAAAATTTTTTGTGAAAATGATTCTTATGGAACACAAAATAAGTTATAAAAGAGTAGTGATTTGTGTTAGAAGTATATGCAGACACAAAACTAAATATCCTTGATATATCATAGGGTTCCCCAAATGAAATACTGTATCTCTAAATAATTATATACCATCACTGTAAAAAAATAAAACTGAAGATAGTACAAGAGAAAATGTGAGAAGCATAGTATAATTTTTAGAGTACTAGTTTCAGAGCCAAGAACCTGGAGATTGAAGTCCCTCGTTTGACATACATTGGGTATGTGATTTATGGAAGTCACTTAACCTGTCAATATCCTAGGCAACTCTTTAATAGCTACAGACCTCCATAAATAGACTAAGTTTTCTCCTCAGGATTCATCAGGATCATCATCATCAGGATTGCTCTATGTCAATGAACTCAGTCAGTTATCAAGGATTTTCTAAGCACTTATTATGTGCCAGGCACTGTACTAAGCATTAGAATTATGAGTTTTCAGTTCCTTTTTCCACAAGGGACAAGAGAAAAAAAGGTGAAAGTTGTAACAATGTTTTCAATAATGACGTGCAGTATGAGAAGGCATCATCAAAAGCACTGATAGTCTGAAAAGCAGATAGAATGTTTAAAATTGAAGAAATAAGAGATGAATATCCCAGCTGCTGCTCTCATATTCATAAACTGTTAAAAGATCCAGTATAAATGCCCAAACTTTTTGCAGAGCTTTCCTGTGGGAGGTTTAAAGAAAGTCATAGAAAGCTTCTGAATTTTAGAGTTTGTTACTAAGGCGATCTTGTTTCTCTTCTGTTAAGCTGTAGTTCAGTATTCCATTTCTTTCCTCTGCAGTTCCAAATTCTTTCATAATGTGTTTTCTTAACTCCTGTATCATTTCTAAGAAGAAGTCTAATTGTCCTTTTAGGCAAGTTGTGTTGTTTTCTTTTTTTTTTTCATTTGTATTATAGGTATTTTGTAGTTATTCTCTTCTAGGGTTGTGCCTTGCTCATCTTTAACAAAAAATGTCCTTTCTGATTTTTTTCTTGTCCATTCATTTTTTGCCACTGATGCCTCAGGAGTTGAGTAATAGGTCTTCCCTACCCTGGGGATGAAATCAAGTTGAAGACTTTTACTCTGGTGACAAATTGCAGAGGGAGATTTCAGAGAGTAGAGCTAAGATGGCAGAGTAGAGAAAGCACTACAGCTTAACCATTTGAATATTCTCATCTGAACAACTTTGAAATAATGCCTCAATAGAATTCTGAGCAGCAGAGCCAACTAAAAGTCTGTATAATACATTCTTCTAGCCCAAAACAACTAAAGAGGTTGTAAGGAGAGATCTGTGATATTGGAGGAGGGATCTCCCAGGTCCACATGGATGCAGAACCAGTGGTGGAATTTGATGATGGAGTCAACAGCAACAGGGACAGCTTCAGGAGCTTTGAAGTCAGAGATGTTAAGGGGATTGGGCATATGGTCCAAAGGACATTACAGGGGACCTCCGTGTTAACACTGGGCAAAAAATTGAACACTTTTTGGCAATTTGATTGCCTGTATGAACTTCTGTGTCACAAGTCCAATGGTGCAAAAGAACACTTTCAGTTATAAGAGAGCAAGGACCATGGGGAGCATGATTACTTCCTGTCCAAAGGGAATAGGAGCTCAGGGTAATACTGTTGGTTTTGTTTGCAAGAGAGCAGGGGGCCTGAAGAACAGTGTTGGTTGTAATCCCAAGAGATCAGGTACCCTTTTTATGTATAGACCAGAGACCAGAACAGGAGAGCAGTGGCCACACCTTTCCCCAGATCACAAAAAGCTTCCAAACCCCAAGTATGAGCTCCAAAAACAGCAATGTAAAAGGGACAGTGCCTTTCTCCCCTCCACACCAGGAACAGAGTACAACTTTGACATAAAATTCAAAGTCAAGATATGGGCTAGAAAAAATAAGCCAATAATAACAAAACTATGGCCAATAGAAGTTACTTTGCTGATAAGGAAGATCATGTGGATATCATGCCAGTCAAACTGACTCTGTCTTGTAAAACTGACTCTACTTTGAGACTTAGGTTTCATTTTCTACCTTTCCCTTCCCAAATTTGGGAACTGAGTGGTATTATGCTTCACATACGAGGAAGTTCAAAAACTCACTCTTCCCCTTGCAAATATGAAAGTCCCTAATCTTTCAACTAATAAGAAATCAGATTACATAATCTTATATCCTGGTTTGTATCCTGTCTATTGTTTTCTAATAATGTATAAAATTTATGTGAAATCTGTACTTGAGGTCTACTGCAACCTGGATTAGAGACTGGTCCAGATTTATTGTGTAACTTTGTAGCTTGGCAACAAATAGATATGCTCAGGAATTTGAACTTTTGTTTCCTCAGTTATTGCAGATTTCATTTATGATAATCAAGATGAACTCAGAAGAAAATATCAAAACAGCTACAAGCAAATTCTCAAAATAAAATCAGAATGGGGCACAAGACCAAGAAGAATTCCTAGGATAGCTATATTTTTTCAAAATCAAATAAGAGAGATAGGGAAAAAATAGAAAATAAATGAGAGCAATGCAAAAATTACATATAAAAAATAACCAACAAATAGTGTGGTAAAAAAGGCACAAAAGTGGTGAAGAAAGTAACACATTATACAGGAGAATTAACCAAATGGAAAAAGGGGAAAAAACTTCACTGAAGAAAGTAATTCCTTGAAATTTAGATTGGGCAAATGGAAACTATGAAACCATGAAATTTCAACAGCAACAAAGCAAAATCAAAATATGAAAAAAGAGAATAAAATGTGAAATTTCTCATTGGAAAAAAACAATCAACCATGCAAATAGATCATAGACTGATAATTTAAGGATTATTGGACTAACTAAAAAGTATGAGCAAAGGAGAGCTGAGACATCATATTTCAAGTATTATAAAAGAAAACTGTCCCTAAATTCTAGAACTAGGGGTAAAATGAAAATGGCAGCAGTGCATCCACTGCCACCTGAAGGAATTCACAAAATGAAAATTCCTAAGAATGTTATAGCCAAACTCCAGAGTTTTCACTAACAGGGAAAATACTCTAAACAGAAATAATTAGATTATTCAAAAACTGTGAAGCCACAGTCAGAATTACACAAAATTTAGCAGCTACCATTAACAGAAACCTTGGAATATGATATTTTAGAGGGCAAAGGATCTAGGGCTAACCTACCAAGCAAAATTGAATACAACCCCTAAGGGGAAAAAATGGATATTTAATGAAATAGAGAGCTTTTCAAGAATTCCTGATGATAAAACTAGAGCTGAAGATATTTGTTTTAAATACAGGACTCAAAAAAAGCATAAAATGATAAATATAAAAAAGAAAACATAAGAGACTCAATAAACTTAAATTGTTCATACTCCTATGTGGTGAAGATAATACACGCAACTCCTAAGAAATTTATCAATATTAAGATAGGTAGAAAAATGGGAAAAGGATCCACATGTACAAAAATATTTACAGTAGCTCTTTCTGTGATGGCCAAGAATTGAGGACATGCTCATGAATTATGAAATGGCTGAACAAGTTGTGACATATGGATATAATGGAATGCTATGGTACTATAAGAAATAATGAATAGGAAGACTTCAGAAAAACCTGAAAAGACTTACATGAACTGATGCTGAATGAATTGAGCAGAAGAACCAGGAGAACATTACACAAATAAATCAAATGCACCAAAAATTGGAAAGAAAGAAAACTGGGAATAACTTATAACATGTTTCTTTGATAAATGTCTCATTTCTCAAGTATATCATGAACTGAGACCAATTTATAAAAAAGAGGCATTCTCTAATTAGTCAAAAATATAAATAGACAGTTTTCAGAAGAAAACAAGCAAATCTGTCAATAGTCATATAAAATGTTCTAAATCATTATTGATTAGAGAAATGCAAATTTAAACAATTTTGAAGTACTACTTCACACTTAGCACTTAGCAAACATGATAGAAAAGGAAAATGACAAATTATTCTTAGTTTTCAACACTCATTTCCATAAGATTTTGAGTTCTAAATTTTCTCCCTGTACATCCCCTCCCCACTCCCCAAGATGATGTACTATCTGATATAGGCTCCACATATATATTCATGTTAAACATATTTTCACATTATTCATGTTGTAAAGAAAAATTAGGATATATATATATATATACATACATATATATATATATATATATATATATATAGAGAGAGAGAGAGAGAGAGAGAGAGAGAGAGAGAGAGAGAGAGAGAGAGAGAAGATAGAATCCTTGGGTTTATAAAATAGTAGATTACTATAGTTATTGCCTACTGTGTCTTCTGTACCTAACCTATTCCACTGATCCACCACTCAATTTCTTAGCCACTAGCTTGTAGTTTTGATGACTACTGAGTTAGAACACAATTTAAGATTTGGTATGCCTCGAGCACTTTCACTTGGTTTTCTTTTCATTAATTTTTTTGGTATTCTGTACCTTTTGTTATTTCAGATGAATTTAGTTGCTATTGTTTCTACCTTTATAAAATGATTTGATAGTTTAGCTTGTATGGCATTGAATAAGCAAATAAATTCAGGTAGAATTGTCATTTTTATTATATTAGCTCCACCTATGCATGAGCAACTGATGTTTTGGTCCGGTTATTTGGATCTGACTTTATCTGTGTGAAAAGTATTTTGTAATTGTGTTCATGTAGTTCCTGGGTTTGTTTTGGCAGATAGACCAAAAATTTTATGATGTGTAGAGTAACTTTTAATGGAATTCCTCTTTCTGTCTCTTGCTGTTAAGTTTTTTTAGTAATATATAGAAATGCCAATGACTTATGTGGGTTTATTTTAAAGCCTTCAACTTTGTTAAAGTTGTTTATTATTTCAAATAGTTTTTTATTACTTGATTCTCTAAGTATACCATCATATAATCTGCAAAAGGTGATAGTTTTGTTTCTTCTTTGCAACTGTAATTCCTTCAAATTATTTTTCTTCTCCTATTAGTAAAGGTAAAATTTCTAGCATAGTATTGATAATGTGATAGTGAATATCCTTGTTTCACTCCTGATCTTATTGGAAAAACTTCTCACTTACCCACATTACATATAATGTTTACTGGTGGTGTTTGATAGCTACTACTTAACCTTTTGGCAAAGACTCCATTCATTCCTGTGCTCTTTTTAATAGCAATGGGTGTTTTATTTTAATCCAAAGCTTTTGTTATTCCTCTGTTTAGATAATCATATGATTTCACTTAGTTTTGTTGTTGATATGGTCAATTATATTGATAGTATTCCTAATGAATCATCCCTGCATTCCTGATAAAAATTCTACCTGCTTATAGTGTATTATCCTTATGATCCATTTCTACTTTTTACGGAAGTGCTTTTCCCAGTGTGTCTTCCCCCATTTGGCCAATTGCATTTTTAAGGAATTATTTTCTTCAGCCAATTTTTCTCCTTCCCTTACAAAACTACTGGATAACTTACATATCTCTTTTCTTTTCCCAGTTTTTCTTCTGCCTCTTATCTGACAAACCACAGAATGGCTAGAGGGGACCTACCCAGGGCAAATTCTGCACCCAGAGACCACGGAATATTGGAGCGAGGGAGATTTCTGTTCCGGAGAGACCTGCAAACCTCTCGCGGGGGGTCCTTCGCACCGCGGACTGGGCGCCGGGACGGGGAGCAGAGGGCAGCCCTGCCGCGGCCACGACACCGTGAGGAAAAGATCTGAGAGGGCTAAGGGGATGGGATCTCCAGTGGCCACGCGGGTCCCCCCACCCACAGAAGGGCCTGCAAACCTCTCGCAAAAGGTCCGTCACGCTGCAGACGTGGAGCCAAGCCCGGACCTGCGGCGGCGGCGGCCGCGGCTCCGAGAGGCACAGATCTGAGAAGGCTCCAGAGACGGGATCCCCAGCAGCGGCACAAGCCCCCCCAACAACAGGTGACTGACGGGGGTAGGTGAGAGAGTCTCTTTGGTGGGTTGAGAGGGGAGTGGGGTGCCCCCATGGCTCGGGCCCCCCCAGGAGATAGAAGCTGAGAGGCGGCTACAGACAGGGGCTCCCCAAATGGGCAGGTGCCTGGATCCATTGTGGAAGGTCTGTGCATAAATCCCCAGAGGGAACTGAGCCAGAGAGGCGGCCCTGCCCCTGACCACCTGAACTTAATTCTCACACTGAATAGCAGCCCTGCCCCCGCCAAAAACCCTAAGGCGGGAAGCAGCATTTGAATCTCAGTCCCCAAACGCTGGCTGGGAGGACCAGGAGGCGAGGAGGGTGTGAGGAGAACATTCAGAGGTCAGGTCACTGGTTGGGGAGAATGCCCAGAAAAGGGAAAAGAAATAAAACTATTGAAGGGTATTTTCTCGGAGAAAAGACACTTCCTCCCTTCCTTTCTGAAGGGGAGGAACAATGCTTGCCATCAGGCAAAGACACAGAAATTGAGGATTCTGTGTCCCAGCCCACCCAATGGGCTCGGGTCATGGAAGAGCTCAAGAGGAATTTTGAAAATCAAGTTAGAGAGGTGGAGGAAAGACTGGGAAGGGAAATGAGAGGGATGAGGGAGAAGCATGAAAAGCAGATCAGCTCACTGCTAAAGGAGAACCAAAAAAATCTTGAAGAAATTGGCACCTTGAGAACTACCCTAACTCAGTTGGCAAGGGAGGTGCAAGGGGCCAATGAGGAGAAGAATGCTTTCAAAAGTAGAATTAACCAAATGGAAAAGGAGATTCAAAAGCTCACTGAAGAAAATAGATCTTTCAAAACTGGAATGGTACAGATGGACGCTAAGGACTTTATGAGAAAGACAGATATCACAGAACATAGCGTGTAGATTCGAAAAATGGAAGATAATGTGAAATATCCTATTGGAAAAACAACTGACCTGGAAAATAGAATCAGGCGAGACAATGTAAAAATTCTGGGACTACATGAAAACCATGATCAAAAGAAGAGCCTAGACATCATCTTCCATGAAATTATCAAGGAAAACTGCCCTGAGATTCTAGAACCAGAAGGCAAAAAAAATATTCAAGGAATCCGCAGAACACCACATGAAAGAGATCCAAAAAGAGAAACTCCTAGGAGCATTGTGGCCTAATTCCAGAATTCCCAGGTGAAAGAGAAAATATGGCAAGCAGCTAGAAAGAAACAATTCAAGTATTGTGGAAATACAATCAGGATAGCACAAGATCTGGCACCCTCTACATTGAGGGATAGAAGGGAATGGAATAGGATATTCCAGAAGTCAAAGGAACTAGGACTGAAGCAAGAATCACCTACTCAGCAAAACTGAGTATAATACTTCAGGAGAAAAAATGGTCTTTTAATGAAATAGAGGACTTTCAAATTTTCCTGATGAAAAGACCAGAGCTGGAAAGAAAATTTGACTTTCTAACACAAGAATGAAGAGAACCATGAAAAGGTGAACAGCAAAGAGAAGTCATAAGGGACTTACTAGAGTTGAACTGTTTACATTCCTACATGGAAAGACACTATTTGTAACTCTTGAAACATTTCAGTATCTGGGTACTGGGTGGGAGTACACACACACACACACATGCACACACGCACACATACATAGAGACAGAGTGCACAGAGTGAATTGAAGAGGATGGGATCATATCTTAAAAAAAAATGAAATCAAGCAGTGAGAGAGAAATATTGGGAGGAGAAAGGGAGAAGTTATATGCGGCAAATTATCTCTCATAAAAGAGGCAAGCAAAAGACTTATTAGTGGTTGGATAAAGAGGGGAGGCAAGAGAAAAACATGAGGTCTACTCTCATCACATTCCACTAAAGGAAAGAATATAATGCACACTCATTTTCATAGGAAAACCTATCTCATAATACAGGAGAGTGGGGGACAGGGACACAAGCAGGGTGGGGGGGAGGATAGAGGGGAGGGCATGGGGAGGAGAATGCAATCCAAGGTCAACACTCATGGGGAGGGAAAGGACCATAAGAAAATAGAAGTAATGGAGGACAGGATAGGATGGAGGGAAATATAGTTATTCCTATACAACACAACTAGTATGGAAATCATTTGCAAAACTAAACAGATATGGCCTATATTGAATTGCTCGTCTTCCAAGGGGAAGGGGTGGAGAGGGAGGGAGCTAAAGAAGTTGGAACTCAAAGTGTTAGGACCAAATGTAATGTTTTTACCACTGGGTAACAAGAAATACAGGTTAAGGGGTCAAGAAAGCTATCTGGCCCTACAGGACAAAAGAGAAGACGGAGACAAGGGCAGGGAGGGAGGACAGAGGAGAGAGCAGATAGGTCACAGGGGCAATTAGAAAGCTTGGGTCTGGGGGGGGGAGGGGATAAAAGGGGAGAAAATTTGTAACCCAAAATTGTGTGAAAATAAATGTTAAAAGTTAAATAAAAAAAAATAAAATCTTTTTTGGCTAAAAAGATGATGTCTGAGAATGTTATTTGGGTTTCTGAATCATAGCTTACAATATGGTTTTGACAAATATCTGGGCAGAGATGGAGTATACTTACCAAAGGCCAGTAAGAATATATTTATCAGATAATTTATACATGGAATCAAAGTATGGGAAGGGAGAAAATTGCATGTATACGTGTGTGTGTATGTGTGTGTGTGTGTATATATGTATATATATATATATATATATATATATATATATATACATATATATACATATATATGTATATATATATATACGTATATATATATATGTATATATATATATATATGATTTCCATGCTAGTTGTGTTGTATAGGAATAACTATATTTCCCTCCATCCTATCCTGTCCTCCATTACTTCTATTTTCTTATGGTCCTTTCCCTCCCCATGAGTGTTGACCTTGGATTGCATTCTCCTCCCCATGCCCTCCCCTCTATCCTCCCCCCCACCCTGCTTGTGTCCCTGTCCCCCACTCTCCTGTATTATGAGATAGGTTTTCCTATGAAAATGAGTGTGCATTATATTCTTTCCTTTAGTGGAATGTGATGAGAGTAGACCTCATGTTTTTCTCTTGCCTCCCCTCTTTATCCAACCACTAATAAGTCTTTTGCTTGCCTCTTTTATGAGAGATAATTTGCCGCATATAACTTCTCCCTTTCTCCTCCCAATATTTCTCTCTCACTGCTTGATTTCATTTTTTTTTAAGATATGATCCCATCCTCTTCAATTCACTCTGTGCACTCTGTCTCTATGTATGTGTGCGTGTGTGCATGTGTGTGTGTGTGTACTCCCACCAGTACCCAGGTATTTTAATAACTCTTTGGAAATCTTTAAAATTCTATTTTAGTTGAAACATCTTCTTAGATTTAAGTTAAATTTAAAGTCAAAAGAGAAGTAAGATCTAAAGAAACATATTATGAAATAAGTGAATGTTCAATATTTTTATATTGTTGTTAATACATTGAATGATTTGCTATTTGTAACAAGTTGGTCCATAAAACATAATATGAACTTGAAAACATATCTGATGGGAGAAAAAACCATCCTTGAACTATAAACTAAAGTAGGACATTTTACATGTCATTCAGAGCATGAAAGCAGATTGAAAATGCAGATATCTGGCAAGAGGATATCCAAGACATCAAACCATTCAATTTTAAACAAGCCATGTTTTTGTCACTCCCTGGTAAAGTATTTCTAAATTTATTCTAAGTATTGAGTCAATGTAGTACAGTTGATAGAGAGCCGACCTCAGTGGTAGGAAGAAGTGTGTTTATGACCACTCCCTGACACACAATGGCACTATGATGTTCCCATAGTTACTGTCTCAGGGCCCCAGATGGACCTGTAAAAATATAGGTTTCAGAAAATGTCTTGTTCTGTGTTAATTGAATTAGTTTTTCCCGGGAAGATCCCTACAATAATGAAATCAGAGTAACACGCCATTGTATGTGTTATGGACATGATTCAAACTTTAATTTTTCATGGACCTTTAATTTCATAAAGCGTAGTGAGATTCCCATTGAGGAAATTACCTCACCTAATGAAAGATCAGCATTCTTTTCTGCAGTTCTAAGCTCAGATAGTTAGTTCTATCTCTGCCAAACAATGGCAGAATAGGTTTAAATTTTCCATGTGTAACTTTCATTATGCTTCTTTTGTCCAAATTTTGGAATGAAACATTTATCAATGAACAAAAATTTACAATACTGTAGAATGCCATATCACTCACTATAGCTTAATGAGATTTCACTGAACCTTAGGTTATAAACTTTGCAACTGGCAAAAATTACTTTAATTAGACACCTCTTGTGTTCCAATCAGTATTAATCAGTATGATTCCTTAGCGGGTAGTGGTTGCTAGCAATTATTAGTGACCTACTCCTCTAATAATATACATTTAGTAAGTTTAATCAATTAATATTAATATAAGAATAACACACCTTAATTAATTTTATCTATATCATAGAGATTATATAAGATAGATTCTTTCTAGTATGACTCAAACTTTAAAACCTATAAATTCACTATTGGCCATTTATTTTCCAGTTACGAAATATCACAAGAGTGCTGATGACCAAATCTAGCATAGATGAGATGTCTTGATATGGTATGAAAAGTTCCTCAAATTAGTTTTGTATCTTTGGACTACCCTCTCTTGCACAACATGAGAAGGGGCCAATTATTACCACTTAATCAGTGAAGATGACCCTTGTGTTGTCCATTTTGTGACCACTTAAATAAGATGCCCCTTGCTTTGCCCATCCTGTGACTTCCCATACTATTGCATCATTTCTAGTCCTCCTGAAGGGTCAACAGTAAGGTCTATCATCCAATGAAACTCTGTATTTTACTTTGCCCCTTCTGTTTCTGTAAGTAAGGCTTAGAGTAAGGGACATCTCAGATTGTGAAGATCTTAGGTCTAAATCATCCGAGGGTGTCAAGAAGTTAACAATAATAGTAATAATAATAATAATAATAATAATAATAATAATAATGAATTATTGGTTTAAGGGTTTATCTCAATGTTTTTTCTTGCAGATTGAATCATTTTCCTGTATAAGGTATTAAATTAAAATTTTATATGGTTCTATAAAAAGAATGAAGGCAAGAAACTTGACACTAGCATTTTGTATTAATTTTCATTAATTTAATGCATATCCAATGGAAACACTGAAGTGATAGAATGGTCAAAAATATTGGTAGTGTTGGTAACAAAAGAATGTTATAGTTGAAGACACAAGACCTGAGTTCATATCTAAATTCTTTCAGTACCTGTGTGACTATGGGAAGGTCTGGGGCTGTTTACTCATTGGTGAGAGAGTTGGACTGAAGGTCTCTAAGGTACTTTCTAAGGCTAAATTTTTGAGCCATATACCTAGACATGGAATTTATTTATTGTTTGTTTATATGTTTTGTCTGGTGCTGTGATGAGGACACCCTGTCTTCAGATCAATGACTCTTTGGTAACAGAATCAACGCAGGAAATAGTGAAAACTTATTACTGAGTTAATCAAAAGACAGGGTGGTTGATTCAAAAGCAGAAAGTCAAATGAAAACACTGGATACAGTCAACTGCTATAATAGATTATATATTAATCAAATAAAAATAAAAGCATCAATCTGCAGCAATGTTTCTTACTCCTCCACATCTAGAATTTCATAATGACTCTTGATGCTCCCAAAATACATTATATTTTGAAACATGGAAGATTTTGTCTGAAAAAATCTCTGAAGAAAATAGAATAGTTTTCTTCTCTGTCCTAACTAAAAACTTCCTTAGAGTAGTATCTATTCATCACCACCACCACCAACAAGATTTGCTGTATCTCTTCCAGGCATATTTCTCATCCTTAATATGTACTCTCTACAGCATGCATACAGCATCAGATATTTAGGGTCCCTTGTCAGAGTTGTTTTTACTGTGAACTACAAATCCCTGGACAAGAAGAGTATTCAGGTCATTTGAAGTAAAAAATTGTTTTCATTTTCAACAGGCAAAAGAATTGTTCAGTTGAATTGATGTGTATGATGCATGACTCATCCCAATTTTGTACTGAAAGAGGGAAAGAAAAAAATGAAGAAGCAAACAAGGAAAAAGATACTCTGATTTCATGAATTCAGCTGAAAATATATTTCAACAGTACCAATGATCCTATGCACAAATTCAAAACCATGTAAATATTTTAACACTCCATTAAAAAAAGATCAGAGCCAGACTATGAATGTTCTAATATTCCAGTGAATCTTTGTTTTCCTTGAATGTGAATATATTTTCTTAGGATGTAGATCACAACCACATAGACACTTTCCCTGTATTACTTCCATTCTTATCCTCCTATAAGTTTGCCACAATGGAGCCATTAAACATTACAGTAAATCCCTTCACTGTCCCCTGATTTTGTGGAAATAAACAACGGAGTTCAAAAATTGTCTATGCTTTATAAACCTAATTTGTCTAAATTTCTAAGTTGCTTTGGTGCTTGTCCATCAATAAACTATCAGAAAAAATCACTGTGTTAAAAACATAACTGTAATAGTTTAGTAAGGACATACCTGAAACACAAGAAAGCTATATATTATGAATATATGAGGGTAACTAGCTCCTAGAAGAAATAGAAGTTCACCAAATGAGTGTCAGTATAATTTAAAGATCTACCATCTTTTACTCATCCCAACGACCAAGAAATTGTGTAAAACAGTGGAAGTGAAAGTGATTACTTCATTTCCAGCCTGTAATAAAGTCCACAGAATTCTCAATATGTGAACTTTTGGAATAGCAACCAATGACATATAAAACTTTAGATGTACCTCACAATTTTAGTTATATTCAGTCATATTCTCCAAGCAAATTGTTCTTTGGAAACTAGATACTTTTAAGTCATATTAACTCACTTCAGTACAGGAGGAATTATTTTGTGTTGTATTAACAATGCTGTAATAAAATATTGAATTACTATAATAACAATAGGCAAATGTGATTTATCCCTTAGTTTAGTGACTTGGTAAAGGGAGGCAATAAAAAATAAATGATATCAACTGATATTTGAAAATTTCATTAACTAGTTTATACCCTGCCATTCACAGAAGATACTGATATTTAACTGTATGGCAGACTTTTCCGATCAGTATTGAATATGGGTGCTTTCTTCCTTTTAAAAAAAGTGGCGTGTAAAAAGATTTATTATCAGAGAGGTTTTTTTTTTTAATCAACGAGCACCACAGCACTGATAAAATAAATGGAAATTAATGAAATACCATGATTCTTTCAAAGTTTGCAAACTACAACAGAGCCTGCTTAATGAAATTTTTTCTTTAGATCCAGTTGTGTTAAGAGAAAGGACAACTTATGAAGAGTAAGCCATTTTTCTCTTATACAAATTGTTTCCTAAAAAATTTCTCTTTATTTATATTAATAGAATACCATATCAAACACTGATGTTCACTTTCCTGTCTTCTTACATTTCTGTGATCTACATTTTTGAGCTGTGGTTTCTTCTGAAGCTGATTCTCATCAAACATGACCTTAAATGCTACAAATGTAATATAAGTAACTTGGTTGGAAATTAGCATTTATGTCAATCACAGATCTATCCACCATAGCTGCTTTGTAGAGCTACCAAGTGGACACTGAAGGATTTAGAAGATGGTAGGAATTGTGTATGTGTTCATCCTTTGTTGCCAAAAAAGACCATGCCATCAGAGAAATGATGACATGACTTGCACTTGACTTTGTTTTGAGTGAGGGAGGGCTATGAAGATCACCAGCCTCACTTCTCCTCCAGAGCCATCTGAATCCAGTGACCAGATATTCATCAGGATGACTGGAGATGACCCAGGATGAGGCAATTAGAGTTAAGTGACTTGTCCAAGGTCACACAGCTAGTGAGTGTCAAAGTGTCTGAGGTGAGATTTGAACTCAGGTCCTCCTGACTCCTGCACTGGTGCTCTATCCACTGCACCACCTAGCTGCCTGAGATGGTGGGAAATATGCAAAACAACAACAAAGTTTCAGTTAAACAATGTGGCAAATCACTTTCAAAATTCCATATCCATTTACAAATGAACTTATCAAAGTTCTGTTTTATAAGGCTTCATGAATTCAAGATTTCTCTTTTTTGAAGGTATAAATTCAGAGTCATAGGAATATTCAAAGCAAATAAACTGTAAAATAAACTTCTTTTTCATATGCTTACTTTTACACAAAATTCAATATTTGTAAATTTAGAGAGATTGTCACATATTTCCAGTTAAAAATAAATCTATCCTAAGTGTCAAGGTTAAAAACTCACAGAATAAAGTGATGACATATTTAGAGCTGATAAAGTTCAGAGGTCATCTGGCTTAACCCCTTCATTTTACATATGAAGAAACTAAGACCCAGAAGGGCAAACTTCTTGTGAAGGTCACATTGCTAATAAGATGCCAGTGAGAAGGAGGACTGAATCCAGTCCTCTGGTTCTAGACACAATATTCATTTTGTTTGTTGTTTAATAAACAAGTTTTTATTTGTACCTTTTTATCACAAAAATTTTCTCCTAGCACTTCATCATGTATCTTTCCCAGAGAGCCAATTGTATGACAAAGATTATTTTATAAGATACAGAAGGAAGAAGGAAAAAGCAGTATAACTTATCAATGCATCAAAGAAAGTCTGAACATACATGCCGTATGCAACACATGGGAACCTCCTGTCTCTGAAAGAGTGTGAGTAGGAGTTTATTCATATATTCCTTTTTCTAAGTCACATATGATCTGTATAATTTGGCAATATTAAATTTTGTGTTTCTTCTGTTTTTTATTGAAATTATTGAAATTATTTCATAAATTTTGTCTTGCCCCTGCTTAATTTATACTGCATTTGTTCATACTGATCTTTCTATATGTATCTGTATCAATCACATTTGTCACAACTTATATGACAGTGATATTCTAATTTACCCATGTGCCATAACTGCTTTAGCCATTCCCCAGTTGATTGACATCTACTTTTTCCCCCCAAATTCTTTACTATCCCAAAAAGTGCTGCTAAAAGTATTTTGATGTATATGGGAACTTTCTTTTGAAAGTTCTACTAATGTTTGAGCCTAGTAGTGGAATGTCCAAGAAAAAGGGTATGAATATTTCGCTGTATTTACATAATTATAAATTGCTTTCCAAAAGTTATACAAATTCATAGCTCCATCAGCAATGCGCTAGTAAACCTACATTCCCACAATTTCTCTAACACTATTCCAGTTTACTTTCCTTTGCCAATTTACAAGGTGGTGAAGGAAAAATGTAGAGCTGTTTTGATTTGCATTTCTCTTATTATGAGTCATTTGTAGCATTCCTTAATATAATTGTCAATAATTTGAAATTCTTCTTTGGAGAACTATTTATTTACATCTTTTGAGAACTTCCCTGTTGGGGAATGGCTTTTGGATTTAAATGCATATGTGTATATACATGAACATATGTCATTTTTAATATATTTTGGATAACACTCATAAAAGAAAATATACAAATATTGATTTTTTGATTCTACTGCTCACCTTCTTATCCCTAAGTGCATTACTTTTATTTGAAGAGAAAGTTTTTAATTTCATGTAATCAGGTATCACATTTTATTCTTATTCACTTTACCTCATATTTACTTCAGAATACATGATATATGCTTTAATAGCATGATCTTTAATGGTAAAGTCAGATATCTCTTTAGAATATATTGTGGAATAGTTATAGGTTGCTTGTCTAAGTCTAATTTCTGCCAAGTTGCTTTCTAGTTAACCCAGAAGTTTTGCTTGTTTGTTTATTTGTCATATAGGGAGTTCTTTGCTAGAAAACTGATTCTTCTACTTTATTGAGCCCTGGGTTATTGAGTTTTATGGTTTCAGGTTATCCCTTGACTAAGATGTTTCATTGATCTGACTCTATTTTTATACTGAAAATAGAAAGTTTTGCTGCTTCATCTTTACCTTTTTATCATTTCCCTTGATATTTTTTTAAATAAAATGTGTTATTATTTTATCCATTTGTGTAAGGTATTATATTGATAATTTAATTGCTGTAACATTAAAATCACAAATTAATTTTAATAGTAATGTTGTTTATAATATTGTCAAGCAGCAGTCATAATTATTTAATATTCCTCCAGTTATTTGAGCTGTTTTTTATTTCCTTTAAGAGATCTTTGTAATTGAATCTATGTAAGTTTTTTGGATTTTTTTTTTTTTTGCTTTATTTGTCCCCAGATATTATTTTATAGTTATTGGAATGGGATTTCCTTTTCTATTATTGCTTCTTGTGTTTTGCTATTGTTATATAGAAATGCAAATCTTTTTGAGGGTTTATTTTGTAGTCTGAATCATTGCTGATATATTTATTGCCTCATTGATTATATTTGTTCATTCTTTAGGATTAACCAAGTTAACGAGCATATCATCAGTTCCTTTTAAATTTATCTGTATGCCATTAGTTTTATTTTTGTTTATTCACAATCTGCCCATTATGTTTACTTTTATATTCACTGAAAGAAGGTTGATGGTTATCTTGTGAAGAGTAGAATTCATAAGTTTGGCATCTGATGTCTTCAAAAACATCCTCTGAGGTAAGTGAATTTCATATCACCAAAGATAGTCAGGCAGAGGATGGGTGACCATTTTTCAATGATGTGGTAGAGATAATTCCTGCTTTGAGTAAAAGATGAACTAGATGAACTCTGAGGGCCCTTCTAACTCTTAAGAATCTATGATTACATTATGATATTGGCTAGTAATTTTCAAAGGAACCATTGGATTCATCAACTCTAGAAGCAGGATAGATATTGGTTTGACTTGTAGAAGCCTACTTGATGGGCTGGTAGTAAGTTTTTGGCTTATAGGAGAGAAAAAGGAAAAGGAAATCTTCTTAAAGACTTCAATTTGACAAGAAAGCACAGACTTTAAATTCAAATACAGGAAAAATTTCCTGCTTATATTTTTATACATTAGATTATTAGATTAGTCCTCTGAGTGAATTTATGAAGAGTGAGGGACAGAGGAGAACTCTCTCCTGGCTTTCTTTTTAAAAATTCTTTCTCTTTGGTCTCTAAGTCCCAGGGATTTAATTACCATTTTTGTGTAAATTACCTTTAAATCTATATATTCAGGCTTCTTTTGAACTCTGACCCTCTGTCACTGTGTGCTTGCTGGACATCTCCTCCTGGTTGTCCTGTGAGCATGTAAAAAGTCAACATGTCTAGAACAGCACTTTTCTCATCCTAAGTTCACCCCCTCTCCCTTTTGATTTTATTTAAGTACTACCATTGTTTTACAAGTTTACAGTCTTGGAGTCATAGTCCTTTGTACCCCGCCACACTCCCAAGCCCTATCAGTTGCCAGGTCCTTTTGATTTTGTTTCTTCTACATTCCTTTCCTCTGTCACTTCCTTCCATTCACACAGCCACTATTTTGTTTCAGGCCTTATCACTCTTATTTGTACTGTTGCAATTGCCTCTGACCTCAAGTCTCTTCACCTCTTCAGATCATCGTTTTCACAGTTGCTAAAATGTTTGATTATGTCTCTTAAGTGCTCAAGAAGCTTCTGTGTTTCCCTAGGATAAAATATAAATTCATCTGTTTGATGGATTCTAGATGCTAGAGTTGGTAGAGCCAAAGTAAAGTCAGAGAAAATGTTAAATAAAAATGAAGAGCTTTAAATATCAAATGGAGGATTTTATTTTTGATTCTGGAGGTAATAGAGGGTCATTGGAATTGGTTGAATAAGGGGGTTGGGTAACATGGTCATGTGTACAGTTTATTTAGATTAATTAGGCAGCTAGTTGGAGGATAGACTACACTGGGGAGAGAACTGAGGGAGGAAGATCAATCAAAAGGTTTTTGCCATAGTCCAGGTCAGAGATTATGAGGGCCTCTGTCTCATTAGTGGCTATGCAAGTGGGAAGAGGAGACATATAAAAGACATTCTATGAAATCAGAAATGACAAGACTTAGCAATGGATTGAATATATGGGGTTACTGTAAGTAAAGAGATAATGAGTACAGATAACTGAGAGGATAGTGTTATACTCAAATGCAATAGGAACATTTTGAAGAGAAGGAGGTTTCAAGAGGGGAAAGAGAATGAATTATGTTTCAAACACGGTAAGTTTGAGATGTCTACATGTATCAATAAGCACCCCAACATACACAGGGGTCCTGCTCTCACAGTTTCTTTGATCTGCTTCTCTAAAAGGAAAGGCAACTTTTGAGGGGTTAACAGTAAGTTTAATGAAGCACACATATCATTCCTTTAATCAAGCACATTTGTCATTCACCTGATTCAGGAAAGTCAGCACCCTGAACTCCAAGGAAAATACAGAGAAATCAAAAATCAGTAGACATAGCTTCCTCTGTCTGACTGTAATCAATCCATATATCACAAATCAACAGACAGGTCCAACTGTCTAACCATAGTTACTAGCGATGGAAACACCAACATCTGGATTTTCCAAGCTAGGGAGCTCCTTAGTGGTTTCCCAGAGCCTTCATCTGGCCAAACAAACACTTCCAGTCAGTAAGTCCTGTACACTTTTCAGAGCCAGAGGGCATGACTCTCTGATCCAAAGCCTCATTAGAAAAAACAAAATGTCCTTGGGATCCTCCTGTTAAATAACTCCCATAATCAAACTTCCCTCAATGGACAGGTCCATCAATGTGTGGGGAAGATGTTCTTCAATCACATTATTCAATCAGAGGCACTTTCAATAAAACAAAAACAGCAAAAAATTCTTCTTTGCTCAGCTTTACACCACGTGACATCCATTTTGATATATCCAATAGGCAGCTGGCTTTGTGAGACTGAAAATTAAGAAAGATGTTAGGATCATATAAATAGATCCGAGATTCATAGAGAAAATGGTTGAACCTATGGCATCTCATGAAATCACCAGTTGAAAGAGCCTAGAGGGAAAAGATAACTGGAGCCTTGAGGGAGACCTGTAGTTATTAGGCATGCCCTACATGATGAAGATCCAGTAAATGATATTGAGAACAGCAATTCTCAGTGGACAATGAGATATTTGTAGGAGTGGACTTTAATTAGATAGCTGGAAAGTAAACTGAAGCTGAAGAACAGACTTAGATATAATGGGTGAATGAGGCAAACACCAGTGCCAGGGGAGGAGGAAGAATGACATTCCATAACAAAAAGGGCTCCATTTCTAGACTAGCATAGCAGTCATGGATGAAACTGAGCAGCACCAGGAAAACAATGTACAATGACAATAACAGCAAAGTCAACATAAAGAAAATAATAAACACCCTTCCCTTGAGTATGCCAACCACTATTCATACAGGACCACATTAAGATTCTGTATTCAAAACTTATTGCTTGCCCTTACTTTCATCACCTGTACATATCTTTTAAAAATGTTAATCAATTATGTTCTCATGTATCCACATCAATTTCTTCATGCAATTTCCTCTTTTTCTCTGTTGAATTTTTCTTTCTCTGTCTCTTCAGAGTTACATTCTGGAAAGTTTTCATCCCTCCTAGATTGATTTGCACTTTAGAATTTTAGTCCACAAAATACTACTCATCCTTTTGCTGAGTCTTTTCGAAGATGCTCTACCTAAATCTCAAGATCATGTCAGACTTTATGACTGTTTATGTTCTCCTTCCCTAATACAGTTTATAAAATGGAATGGTCTCTTCCCCCACAGAGTTCCAAAAATTTTGACCCCAGCAGCCAGCCTTGTACTCATAATGCTCATTAGGACTCAATATTTTGGTGAGAAATTAGTAATTTCAACAGTCTTGGCTGCTTCTTACATAACAGAGAAGGAACTATCTGTCCCATAATCAGCAAAGTACTCTATGCCAGAATCAGTGAATTTACTTTAAGGAAAAACTCAAGGTTTTCAGAAAGCATAGTCTCAGACCTTCCTAATGTTTGTAGCTTTTGTAAAGCCTCCAATAGCTTAAAAAATTAAACTCAATTTCTCTCACAGAATATCATATGCAATTAACAAGGTTAGTGGTTCTAGAAGCAATTCAAACATGGGGGGAGCCTAGAAGTACTAGCAATTTTTTTTTGTCTTCCCTTTCTTTTCTTTCTCTACTCTGATAATGATAAAATTGTTCACATTTAATTATTTTTTCTTTCCAACCCTTGGGATGAAATATCTCAAGCATGCGTGTACCCTTGTATTTGATAATTTTATGAATTTCATGTTTAGTGTACCTTATCTAATACTAAAGATTGTGAACATGAATTCTAATCCAAGGACATACTGAGTTCATTACATATGATAACTCTACTCCTTCTATATTAGGACCCTTGAATTAAAAATGTAGGGAGACACACAAAACCTTTTCCTTTTGCATTCAGCAGAATTTTTAAAATGTAGCTGTTCAAAAAATCTTATCCCCTTTGGATAAACACCTATATTATTCTTTATGAAACTTCTCATTCTACCTTTCTATATCATTTTTCCATAGGAATGGCTCATCAGTACTAGATGAAAGACACTAAATCCTGATTTTATTAGAAATTATAATCCAATGAAGAAAAAAGCAAATTACAAAACTAAGGTTTGCATCTCTTACTCAACCAAGCAGAAACAAAGGGAAATGTTCTTAAATTAATTCTGAGGAATAAAGAGCAATAAGTTGGTAAAGAGAAAGGAGCAGTAAGCTTGGGAGAAATGACCATTTAAAAACAAAATCATAATGGTTAAGTAAAGCAACACTAGATATAGTAATCCCTACCAGGAGTGGAAAACCTATGACCCTGAGGCCACATATAGCCTTCTAAGTCATCAAGTGTAGTCCTCTGGTTCCCCACCCCTGCAACTAGACTAAGACTTAGGAAAAAATTCAAAAAATTCTAGAAGACAATAATGAGGATCTATAGTCAGATTCTCAAGAGATAAAGAGTCTCTAAATAAGGACATTCATTAAATCACAGAATCATAGAGCTAGAATGGGCATTATCTAATCTAAGATGCCAGGTAATGAGGAACTCACTTCCTCCAGACTCTATACTGAGGAACTCACTACTTCCTGAAGTAGTCCACTCTACTTTGGGAAAGCTTACTTTGTTAGGGAGTTTTAATGTTTTTCCTTTTTATTCAGCTGAAAACTTCCTCTTGCACTTCTACTTTTTGTATCCAATTCTACTTTCAAGTGACAAGTAAAATAAGTCCAGTCTTCTTTATGAGATGTTTAAACTCTTAAAGACAGCTATTATGTCCCACTGAAGTCTACTTTTCTCCAGTTCCTTCAAATGAAATTTTATGACATGGTTTCCATTCCCTCAATATCTTTATTGCCCTTCAATATATTCCAGTTACTGGATATACTCCAGTTATTCAAAGTCTTTCCTAATATACAAGGATGAGATGTGATCTCACAAGGCAAAGCAGAGTTGTCATCTCTCTTGTTGTAGACAAGATGATCCTTCATTTTATGCACTCTAAATTTTGGTTTCCATGTCACACAAATAATTCCTATTGAAATTGTATTCCATTAAAATCCTTAGTTATTTTTAAGGAACACATCCAAACTCCTTTGGCATTTAAATCTCTTAACAACCTGATCTCTACTACTTTTTTATGCAATACTCCTCTTCATATTCTCAGTGGTTTATCCCAAGATACCTGCTTACTCTTTCTCATACACCTGATACTCCATACCCCGCAAAAAACTGTCTGTTTTTGCTTTTGTCTTGTTTTCAGTGCTTTCTCTTCTCTCATCTTTGTAAACCCTGAATTCTTGCAAGATTCATCTCAAGCACTGAATTCTATGGGAGGCCTTTCCTGAGCACTCCACATCCAGCTACTAGAGGATTTCCCTTGCAACATGTGTGTATATATGCATACATACATATATATTTGTTTGCATGTCTATAGACATGTCTGTCTATAAATTTAGATATAGATATAATCTATCCATCAAAATATAAGTTCCTTGAGAGTAGGCACAGCATTTTCTTCTATCTTTATTTCCTCAACAATTAGTATATTGTGTGGCACATAAAAGGGACTGTCTAAATATTTGTCCTGTACCAGCATGGACTTTGCCATAGCAAAACTGAGCAGGAATCTCAGGTAGTCTGAAGCAGCAGCAGCACTGCAGATTTTCAAGCATATCAGTCCAGGATGTGAGTCAAGTTGAAATGAGTGAGAGAGAAGCAGAGCACCCCAGGTAACAGTACCAGCACTTCTTAGATTATCAAACCAGATTAAATGTCGGTAAGTCACCTACTTGAGCTTCTGGGAACCAAGATGGTGGAGTGATCTATAAACGCTCTACCACTCTCCTTGTTGACATTGAAAAACCAAGAGAAATCTAGAGGAAAATTCCTGGAACAGTGGGATAAGTAGAAGGAGTACACAGTCTCTTAGGGTAGGATAATTGCAGAGGGGGGTCCCACTTGCTGTGGCTGAAGGGAACCAGTGCAGGAACAGAGCTATCCCAGACATCCATACCTCAGTAAACCAGGAGGAAATCCTGAACCCTATGGTGGTGGAGCCAGTAAGCCCCAACACGGGGAACGTAGGCATGCCTCAGCACAACCAAGGGGATCAGGAAGACACTAGCATAGATGGAGTTCACCAACAAATGAGCCTGTTTGTGTTCTAGATTAGGAAAGAAGACCTCCTGGCACCAGACAACCCCTGACCCACACCTCATGCAGCAAGTTCCAGGATAACTCTGGGGAAACTCAGAAAGACTTCATCTGGTATCCACTTTAGCACACCAGCCAACTTAGTACCAGGTAAGCTGCAGCATTCTAGCTTCTGGCTGAAAGAAGTAGAGGTCACAAAATACAAAGCCTCAAGAGCAAAGCACAAAAGATATGGGACTGAAACTCTGAGTCCCAGAAGCAGAGATCCACTCTAAAAGCCAGGAAAAGGATGACCATCATTAGCAAAAAGCAAACCAGAAAAGAAAAGATCAGAAACGTTTACTATGGGGATAAGAACCAAAACATAAATACTGAAGAGATCAGCACTGAGAATGTACTTTCTGAAACTTCAGAAGGGAAGATAACCTAATCTCAAGCCCAAAGAGCATTCTAAGAAGAGCACAAGAAGGACTTTAAAACCCAAATTAGAGAGGTTGAAGAAAAATTGGCTAATGATTTTGAATATATTAAAAAAAGATTTCATGAAAGAATTTTTAAAAATTGGACAAAGTGATAAAGAAAAGCAAAACCTAACTGGAACAATTGGACAAATGGAAAATGAAATGCAAAAGTTAACTAAAGAAAATGATCTCTTAAAAATTAGAGCTAGGCAAGTAGAAGCTAATGACTCTATGAGACCTCAAATATTAGTCAAAATCTAAAACAAATGAAAAATATAAGAAAATGTAAAGTATTTCATTGGAAAAACAATTGAACTGGAAAATAAATCCAGGAGAGAAAATTTAAGAATTATTGGTTTGCCAGAAAGCCATGATGGAAAAATGAGCCTGGACAATATCTTCCAAGAAACCAAGGAAAACTGACTGAGGACCTAGATGCAGAGGGCAAAATAGTTATTGAAAGAATCCACTAATCACCTCCTGAAAGAGATCCCAAACTGAAAACGCCAAAGTATATTGTTGCCAAATTCCAAAACTGTAAAGTAAAGGAGAAATTACTGAAAGCAGCCAAAAAAAATCCATTCAAACATTAAGAAACTACAGTCAGGATCACATAGGACCTTGCAGCTTCTACATTAAAAGATGGGGGCGGGGGGCAGGAATATGATATTTCATAAGGGAGTTTGCACTACAACCAAGGATCAATTACCCAGAAAAATTGAGCATAATATTTAAGGAAAGGGAATGGATATTCAATGAAATAAGAGAAGTCCAGACCTTCCTGATGAAAAGGCCAGAGCTCAATAGAAAACTTGATCTTCAAATACAAGTCTCAAGAGAAGCATAAAAAGGTAAAGAGGGGAAAAAAACAACATGTTATTCAATATTGGCAAACAGTTTACATCCCTATAAGGGAAGATGATATTTTTAATCTTGAGAAATATATATTTATCATGATATTTAAAAGGGATATAGATAGATACATGGAGTGGGTATAAATTAAGTGATGTGATGATAAAACATGTGATTTCTGGATGTGAAGGAATTATAATGGGAGACAGGAAAAGGAGGAGGCATGTAAAAGTAAATTACATAACAGGAAGAGGCACAAAAATACATTACAGTAGAGGGAAAGAAGGGACAGATATGAGTGATGTTTGAGATTCATTCTCATCTTCAAGGAGGGAACAACAAACTCAGTTAAGTATAGAAATCTAACAAGCTCTATAGGCAGTAAGAGGGGAAAAGGGAAAGAAAATGGAGGGGGCTGAAAGAAGGGAAGGAAGAGTGATGGAGGTGCTAGTCAAAAACTAAAACATTATTATGGAGGGGAAGGGAGAGGGGAGAACTAAAAGCATAAATGGGGAATATAGGATGGAGGGAAAGACACGGAGAGTAATCGTAACTGTGAGTATGAATGGACTGAACTCTCTCATAAAACAGAGGTGGATAGTGGAATCAAAAACCATAATCCAACAATATGTTTTTACAAGAAACACATTTTAAACAGGGGGATACACATTGAGTGAAGGTAAAAGGTTGGAATAGAATATATCACACTTCACCTGATGCAAAAAAAAAAAAAAAACATGGGGTAGCAATCCCAGTCTCAGATAAAGCAAAAGCAGAAATATCTCTAATCAAAAGAAATAAGGAAGGAAACTCTATCATGCTAAAAGGCACCAAAGACAATGAATCAATATCATTATTAAACATATATGCACCAACTGGTATAACATCTAAATTCTTAGAAGAAAAGGTAAGGGAATGACAGGAAGAAATAGAAAAGCTATACCAGTGGGGGACCTCAGTGTCCCCCTCCCAAAACTTGAAAAATCTAATCTCAAAATAAACAAGAAAGAAGTGAAGGAAGTGAATAGAAACCTAGAGAAGGTAGATATGACAGATCTCTGGGAAAAAATGAATAGGGATAGAAAGGCATATACCTTTGTCTCAGTGGCACCTGGCACATATCCAAAACTTGACCATGAACTAAGGCATAAAAACTTCATAATCCAGTTCAGAAATGCGGAGATATTAAATGCATACTTCTCAGATCACAGTGCATCAAAAAGAATGTATAATAAAAGGCAATGGAAAGAAAGACCAAAATTAATTGGAAAGTAAATAATCCAATCCTAAAGAATGAGTAGGTTAAACAAGCAATCATAGAAATAATCAATAACTTCATTCAAGAGAGTGTCAATAATGAGACTACCTACCAATACTTAAGGGATACTGCAAAAGCACTTCTTAAGGGAAGTTTTTATCACTGAATGCCTACATGAATCAAATAGAGAAAGAGATCAATGAATTGGCCATGTATGAAAAAGCTAGAAGAAGAACAAATGCCTACATGAATCAAATAGAGAAAGAGATCAATGAATTGGCCATGTATGAAAAAGCTAGAAGAAGAACAAATGCCTACATGAATCAAATAGAGAAAGAGATCAATGAATTGGCCATGTATGAAAAAGCTAGAAGAAGAACAAATTGAAAACATTCAAGTAATTACCAAATTAGAACTACTGAAAACAAAAGGAGAGATTAATAATATTGAAATTAAGAAAACTATTGAACTAGTAAATAAAACTAAGAGTTGGTTTTATGAAAAAAAATGATAAAATTGATACACCTTTGGTCAATTTTATTAAAATAAAGAAAAAAGAAACCCAAAGTACCAATGTAAAAAACAAAAAGGGTAAACTTACCTGCATGGAAGAGGACATCAAAACAACAATTAGAAATTACTCTGCCCAACTGTATACTCATAAATTTGACAATCTAACTGAGGTGGATGAATATTTTTTTTAAAAAATACAAATTGGACAGATTAACAGAAGGGGAAGTTGAATACTTACATAACTCCATCTCAGAAAAAGAAATTGAACAAGCCATCACTGAACTCCCTAAGAAAAAATTCCCAGGGCCACATGGATCCACAAGCAAATTTTATCAAACATTTAAAAAACAGTTAATTCCAATACTATATAGACTATTTTGGAAAATTGTTGAAGGAGGAGGCCTACCAAATTCTTTTAAAGATACAAATATGTTTCTGATATCTAAAGCAGAAAGAGCCAAAACAGAGAAGGAAAATTGTAGATCAATTTCTCTAATGAATACAGACACAAAAATTTTAAATGAGATATTAGCAAAAAAATGCAGCAACTTATCATGAACATGATACATAATGATCAGGTAGAATTCATACCAGCAATGCAGGGTTGGCTCAATATTAGGAAAGCTATCAGCATTACTGATCTCAACAACAACAAAACTAACAGAAACCACATGATTATCTCAATAGATGCAGAAAAAGCTTTTGACAAAATTTCGCCATTCCTATTGAAAACACATGGACAACATAGGAATAAATGTACCTTTCCATAAGATAGTAAGGTGTATCTATCTAAAATCATTAGCAAACATTATATGTGATGAGGATAAGCTTGATGCATTCCTAGTAAGATCAGGGGTGAAACAAGGATGTCCATGACATTGTTGTTCAACATAGTACTAGAAATATTAGCTTTAGCAATAAGAGAAGAAAAAGAAATTAAAGAAATTAGAATAGGCAAAGAAGAAACTAAATTATCACTCCTTGCATATGATATGATGGTATACTTAGAGAATCCTAGGGAATAAGGTAAAAAACTGCTTGAAATAATAGACAACATTGGCAAAGTTGAAGGTTATATAATAAACCCACATAAATCATCAGCATTTCTATATATTATTAACCGAGCCCATCAGTAAAAGATAAAAAGAGAAACCCCATTTAAACCTGTAGTAGACACTATAAAATGTCTGGGCATCTACCCGCTAAAACAAACCCAAGGACTATATGAACAAAATTACAAAACAGTTTTCACACAAATGAAGTCAGATCTGAGTAAGTGGGAAAACAGTTGCTGCTGGGCAGGCTGAACTAATATAATAAAAATGACAATTATACCTAAATTAATTTACTTATTCAGTGACATACCAATAAAACTACCAGAAAAATATTTACTAGAGCTAGAAAAAATAATATCAAAATTCATCTTGAAGAACAAAAGGTCCAGAGTATCAAGGGAATTAATGAAAATAAATGCTAGGGAAGGTGGCTTAGCCCTACCAGATCTCAAATTTTATTATAAAACTGCAATCATCAAAATGACTTGGTACTGGCTAAGAAATAGAAGAGTAAACCAATGGAATATGTTAGGTATTCAAGACACAATTGTCAATGAATAAAGCAGTCTACTATTTGATAAACCCAAGGACCTCGGCTTCTGCAATAAGGACTCACTGTTTGACAAAAAGTATGGGAAAACTGGATAAGGGAGCAGCAGAAACTGAGCTTAGACCAATGCCTGACAATATACACAAGAATAAAATCCAAATACATACATGATCTAGGTATAAAGAGTGATACTATAAACAAATGTGAGGGGCAAGTAATGGTGTATTTGTCAAATATAAGGAGAATGGAGAAATATGTGACCAAACTAGAGATAGAGAACACTATGTAGTGCAAAATGCATGTGTGATTACAGTAAATTTAATAGTTTTTGCACAAACAAACCCAATGCTACCAAAATTAGGAGGGAAGCAGAAAACTGGAAAAGAATTTTTGCAACTAGTGTCTGTGATAAAGGCCTCATTTATTAAATATATAGAGAACTGAGTCAAATGTACAAGAATATGTCATTCCACAATTGATAAGTGGTCAAAGGATATGAACAGGTAGTTTTCAGAGGAAGAAATTAAAGCTCTCTGTAGTCATGTGAAAAAAATGCTCTAAATCTCCATCGACTAGAGAGATGTAAATCAAAACATATCTACAATTTCACATCACACCTATCAGATTGGCTAACATGACAAAACAGAAAGATGATAAATGTTGGAGAAGAAGTGGGAGAGTTGGAACACTAATTCATTGTTGGTAGAGTTGTGAGCTAAACCAACCATTCTGGAGAGAAATTTGAAACTACACCCAAAGGGCTACAAAATTGTGCATACCATTTGACTCAGCAATATGGCTTCTAGGACTGTTTACCAAAGAAATCACCTGGTCTGACCCAAACTACCTTTAGCAGAATAGGCCCAATTCCTTAAGTTTCTTAGATCTTATACCTGAACAAGTAATCAAAGAATCAGAATTCTACAATTAGGGTGCACACAGAACCAAATCCTTCATAGGTCCCCAATGTATTGTCAAAGATTCCCACCATTAGTGTCCCTTTATATGAAAGTCCATGAAGACATATGTTAAACGTCTAGGCTTTCTCCAACTCTTTACACCTGATGTTTATATAAAACTAACTAGAAGGGAATAGATGTGACACTAAATAAAGGTGGCGATAGTAGAAGCCATCAAAGACTGGACAGAAATGGACAGAAACTAGGCTTCAGATAACACTGCATGTGTGCATCAGGGGTAGTATTTCACTCTCTATATGCATTTTCATGTTTCCATCACTCCTGGGTATCAAGTGACTGGCTCAGCACTTTTCAGGCATTTCTTAGAATGTTAGTTACTATGGCATCTATTATCTATTGAACAACTAGTACAAAAGCCAGAGACCACATATCAACCTACCTTCTCAGAATTTTTGGATCACTGCCACCTAAATACCAGGAGAAGCAGGGCATATTTAGGGCCATCAGGATGAGAGTATCCTCCATTCTCCCTTTCTAGTAGTAACCCAAGAATTTGGGGAATATTTTAGTTCAAGAAAAGCTTAGCTATTCCCTAAGTAGAACTGAAACTTCTAGGAATGACTGCAGTAAAACACAAAAAAGCCCACCCATCCCTTCAGCTCATCAATTATAACTCTGATACCCAGAAAGTTAACAAAAAACCTAAAGTTCTTTTATGAGTATGAGACCCAGTATACTACTATGGTTCAAAAAATTTTACTTTGACCATTTTCTCCAATGAAGGGACCTGGCTGTTTTGTACACTAAAGGCTGTCTTTAGAGGGACTACAATCTTATTCATGCTCAGTTATAAGCCTTAATGCAAAACCGAGTTTTCAGACTTCTCTCAATGACAGTTTGAGTTCAGGATCATGCCATTCAGATTTTGCACCTCCTCTATGTTTCTTTTTCTTTTAGTCTTTCATAAACTCAGTCTTTCAGGGTATGCTGAAGAAATGTACTTCAATGGCATTTTTATTTGCCTTCAAGAGCTGTGGCAAAACCACCTGTCCACAAACTTAAAATTTGAGCAGGAGAATATACAGTTCTTGGGACATACACTAGGTCTTATGAGGTTAAGAGAACAAGGACCCATGAGACATCAATGACATATTGGAGTAGGGGATATCCACACCCACAACTGATTTTTGAGAATTTATGGCATTCATGGACTGCTAGCATCATTTTATCCCACGTATTGGTTTATTTTGCAGAGGCTTCACAGATCATCCTTAGCACCAAATACTTTAATGCAGGACTTTTCCTGCTAAGGAGGTGTGGATGAAATGACCAATGTAGTTCCCACATATCCTAGGTCATATGCAAAAGAAGTTTTCCACTCTCATTACATTTGCTCACATCAAGTTAGGGTTTCAAGTTTGTGAAATTATTTTATTTTCTATTATTGTATTCCTAGTAAAAGTTAATCTATCTTTTACTTATCATCACCATGCAAAAACCAAGGGGGAGAATGAACCATCTATTATTCTGGTCAATGAGAAGCTTTCTTATAACTACTCAGTCATTTCCTCTACACCAAATACCTCATTTTACTTGAACTATGGTTTTGATCTTCATTCCTTTCCCCAAGACACCAGCAAGTTGTGGGAAATTGCCTAAGGGAGCTGATATTTCAGGATCACTTACAATATATCTTACATATGGTCAAAAACATTATGGGAAATAAGTAGGAAATAAGGAACCAAGATTGGGCAAAGATGAAAACCTGTTGAATTAGCGAACCTTCAAAGAACTTCATGCATTAAGTGATATAACTTTTTCCATTATTAAAGTGTTAAGTTCTATTCATGAAATATTCTAGTTATACAGATATAGGCAAGACACATTATTGTGCAATAGCGTCAAATAACTCTCTATGAGTAGAAAATGTAGAGTAGGTGTTGATCTGCATTGTTAGTGAAAATTTCCTCATTAGAAATTCCCTATAGGATGAAATCACAGAGTGTGTATGTGTATACACACATGTAATTAATGTAAAATATGTGTATATACACATGTACACATATTTGCATACATATACAAAATATATATATATTTATATATGCATTCATAAATTATATATTTTATAAAAAGATTATATAATCACTGTTTTTATATATCTGTTATAAAATAAGTATTTTTATAATGCCTATTAAATGCAATGCAGTGTGGTAAGGTCATTACAAATATGTCATTCAATCTACACAAGCCTGTAAGGTAAGCAAACAAATATTACCAAAGATCTCATAAAGAATTATTTCAATGAAAGACTTTGGGCATAAGCAGGATCAACCAATAAGAAATATATTAATAAGAGTAGGAAATATGGCCTCTGAAGCAGGTAAATGACTTAAGCATCTTAGAATATGTATAAAAAAACAACAATAGCAAGAAAAACAACTCCTGATGAGGTGGAGGACCTTGTGAATTCAGAAGACAGCATGGAGCTCTAACAGGATTTTCCCAAATAATTTAAAAAAGAACAATTGTGAAAGCAGAATTGATGGCCTGCAAAGCAGGAATAATTGTTAGAAACAAAAATTAGTATTCAGCAGTGTTTCACAAAAAAAGGGGGGTGGGGGAGGGAAATAATTCATTGGGACCACAAATACGTAGAAGTGAAAGACAATTTGGAAGAAAACAGCAACAATCTTCAAAGAATGCACGATCAAGAAAAACATTTATCATCCGATGAATGCCTTGTATGTAAAGACTCTTCCAGTTTTCTAGAGCAGTGAGGTAATGCATTGGATAGAATGCAGAACCTAGAATTAGGAAGAATCATCTTCCTGACTTCAAAGCTGGCCTCAAACATTTGCTAGCTGAATGATTCTGGGCAAGTCATTTAACCTTGTTTGACGCAGTTTTCTCAACTATTAAAAAAAAAAAAGTGAACTGAAGAAGCAGATGACAAAACACTTGTACTTTCACCAAGAAAACTCCAAGTAACATCATAAAGAGTTGGGCACAACTGAAAAATGATTCAACAACAAAAGCACAAGAAAAATTTTAAGAAATTGTAAACCTAAATATTATACTTATTCCCCAACACTCCATGAATTTTTTTATTTTTAAAACGGCAATACAATAAGGAATGGAAATATTTCAACTAAATGTAAAAATAGAGAAATAACAAATCCATTCTTAATAAACAACAATATGATAAAAATAATAATTAGTCCTGGGGGAAAAGACACAGACTTAAAAGTAAACTTAAAAATTAAATCTTAATAATGGTTAGTTGAAAACAAATTACAGAAATAATTAATAATAATGTGAAAGAAAATGATAACAATAAAAATACACTCCAGCATTTCTGGAATGTAGCATATATAGTTCTCAGGAAAAAAAATATATTCTTACTAAGCCACATAAGGATAATAAGAAGAGAGAAAATTAAATATATATTACAACGTAAAAATAACAAATAAACTTAAGAAATAATATGTAATTAAGGAACGTATTTTAAAAACAGAGAAATAAAGAAGGAAATTACATGGAAATTATAAACAAAACTAAAAGCTGCTTCTTTGAAAAGAATACTACAATTTATAAACCAAGAATCAATACAGTTACAAAGAAGGCAAAAAATTAAATAAACAAAATAGGAAATGAGTGAAGTCATATCACAACAAAACCAAGTAAAAATAATAATCACAACCTATCATACAAAGTTATATGCTACAAAAAGAAATTGAGGAATGCTTTGAAATATGCAAATATCTATGGTGATAGAAAAATATCAATTCAAAAATTGTAAATAAAATCCCATTACAGCTCTTTTGTGATAAAAAATAATTGGAAACAAGATATATAGATATCCACAGATTGAGGAATGACTAAACAAATTATGGTAAATGAATGCTATGGAATATTACTGTATTGTAAGAAATTAAAAATGCAACATATTCACAGAAACATGGAAAGTTCTACACAAACTGATGTAAAGTGAGATAAACAGAGCTAAAATCTACCAAACATAAAAATCAAAAGCAAAATGTTATAAAATCATAAAGACTGAACATGGAAGACTTTCTAGCAATAGTAGATCTCAAACTATATTATAAAGCTACAATCATCAAATGTATGTGGTACTGGCTAAGAAATAGAGTGGAAGAAAAGTGGTAAAGATTAGTTACACCAGAGATAGTAGTCAATGACCATAATAATCTAGTATTTGATAAACCCAAAGACCCCAGCTTTTGGTATAAGAACTCATTTTTTGACAAAAACTGCTGGGAAAACTAGAAAACAACAGAATACACACTAGGTATAGACCAATATTTCACACTGCACACCAAGATATAGCCAAATTGGTGCAAGATCTAGACATAAAAGGTGACACACTACACAAATTAGAACAGCAAAGAGTAGCCTTCCTATCAACTCTAAGGGGAAGGGAATAATTCATGGCCAAACAGGTGACAGAGACCATTACAAATATAAAATAGATAATTTTGATTATATTAAATTAAAAAGCTTTTCTATAAACAAAACCAATGCAACCAAAATGAAAAGGAAAGCAGGAAGATAGGAAACAATCTTTATAGCAAGTGTCTCTGATAAAGTCCTCATTTCTCAAATATGTAGAGAACTCAATCAAATTTAGAAGAACGCAAGCCATTTCCCAATTCATGAATGATCAAAAGCTATTACCAGGCAGTTTTTGATGAAGATATAAAAGCAATCTATAGTCATATAGAAGAAATGCTCTAAATCACTTTTGTTTACAGAAATGTAAATTGAAACAACTTTGAGGTACAATCTCACATCAATCAGATTAGCTGATATGGCAGAAAAGGAAAATGATAAATGTTGGAGAGGGTGTGAGAAAATTGAGACAATATTGGTGGAGTTTCAAACATATCCAAGCATTCTGGAGAGCAATTTGGAACTCTGCCCAAAGGGCAAACAAACGGGACATATCCTTTGACCCAGCAATAACACTACTTGGTCTGTATCCCAAAAGATCATAAAAAAGTGAAAAGGAGCTGCATGCAAAAAATATATATATATTTGTGGCAACCCTTTTTTGGTAGCAAACTATTGGAAATTGAGAGGATGCCCATCATTTGGAATCATTTGGGAACAGGCTGTGTTATATGAATGTAATGGTATACTAGTATGCAATATTATACTATTATGCAATAAGAAACGATGAAGGAACAGATTTCAGAAAAAATCTGGAAAACCTTGTGCAAAGTGATACAAAATAAAATGAACAGAACCAGGGAAACATTGCACACATTCTCTGCAACATTGTGTGATGATCAACTATGAGTGACTCAACCCCTCTGAGTAACTCAAGTAAAAAATGCTCACAAAGGAAAATACTGTTCATGTCCAGATTAAGAACTTGTGGACTCTGAATGCAGATCAAAGCATATTTTTCACTGACTTTATATTCTCCTTTCTTTCTTTTTGATCTTTTTCTCCTTTCACAATGGTGACTAATATGGAAATATTTTTATATAATAGCATATATATATATATATATATAAACTATATCAAACTCCCTAGCATTTCAAAAGAGGGAAGAGAGGGAAGGATAAAAATGTGGAACTCAAAATCTTGTAAAAATGCATGCTGGGGACAGAGCCAAGATGGCAGAGTAGAAAGATGCATATACTCTAACACTTCCCCCACAGTCCACAAAATACCTGTATAAAATGATTGTCAACAAATTCTAGGGCAGAAGAACAGAGTCTAAGAGGTTTCCAGCCTAAGGTAACCTTGAAGGCTGACAGGAAAGGTCTATCTCATGGGACACTGAGGTAAGCAGAAGGGAGATCAGCCCTGGTCTTGTGGCACTTGGAGGAACAAGACCTGAACAGACCTCCAGGACAGAATTCCCAGAAGGGAGGGTCCCAGATTCCTCAACCCACAAGTGACAAAAGATAGCTCTAAAGGTCAGGGTGAGAGGGCTTTCTCAGCTGGGTGAGAGGGGAGTGGGGTCCCCTCAACACTGGCCCCAGGCAGTGGCAGAAGCGGTGGCAGCAGTAGCAGCAGCAGTGGGTGTTGGGTGACTATAGTGGCCACAAAAGCAGCCTGGGTTAATTGCCCAGGAAGGTCAGCTTAAAGCCCCTGGGGGAATTGAATAGCTGATCTGAATCTTTGCCTTGAGCATGGTACTAGGAGGAGGAGGAGCATTAAGATGTTCCTCTTGACAAAGGATTCAGAAATCAAATAACTGGTTGGGAAAATGCCCAAAAAAGGGAAAAAAATAAGATCATAGAAGGTTACTTTCTTGGTGAACAGGTGTCTCCTTCCATCCTTTCAGATGAGGAAGAACAAGGCATAATGTCAGAGGAAGTCAAGGCTTCTGACTCCAGTATCTCCAAAATGAATATGAAGTGGGCTAAAGCCATAGAAGAGCTTCAAAAGTGACTCAGAAGCTTGTTAAAGGAGAACCAAAAAAAAAAATGCAGATGAAAATAACACCTTTGAAAATAAGCAAACTCAATTGGAAAAAGAAGTCCACAATGTTAATGAGAAGAAGGAGGTTTCAAAAAGCAGAATTAGCCAAATGGAAAAGAAGGTTCAAAAACTCACTGAAGAAAATAGTTCTTTAAAAGAAAGACCAGAGTTCAGGGAAGCTAATCACTATGAGATAAATCAAGTTAAAAAAGATAACCAAAAGAATGAAAAAATAGAATATAATGTAAAACACCTCGTTGGAAAAAGAACTGACCTGGAAAATAGGTCCAGGAGAAACAATTTAAAAATTATGGGACTACCTGAAAGACATGATCAAAAAGAGATCCTAGACATTATCTTCCATGAAATTATCAAGGAAAACTGCCCTGGCATTCTAGAGTCAGAGGGCAAATAAACATTGAAAGAATCCACCTATCATCTACTGAAAGAGACCTGAAAAGAGAAACTTCTAGGAATATTGTGACCAAATTTCAGACTACCTAGGTCAAGGAGAAAATATTACAAGCAGCTAGAAAGAAACAACTTAACTATTGTGGAAATACAATCAGGACAACACAGGATCTGGCAGCTTCTACCTTAAGGGATAGAAGGGCTTGGAATAGGATATTCCAGAAGTCAAAGAAACTGGGATTAAAACCAAGAATCACCTACCCAGCAAAAATGAGTATAATACTTCAAGGGAATAAATGGTCATTCAGTGTTATAGAGGACTTTCAAGCATTCTTGATGAAAAGACTAGAACTGAATAGATAATTTGAATTTCAAACATAAAAATCAAGAGAAACATGAAAAGGTAAACAGAAAAGAGAAATCATAAAGGACTTTCTAAAGCTGAACTGTTTACATTCCTACTTGGAAAGATAATATTTGTAAATCTTGAGACTTTTCTCAGTATTTGGGCAGATGGAGCAATTACACACACACACACACACACACACACATACACACACACACATAGAGAGAGTACAGGTTGAGTTAAATTAGAAGAGATATCTATAAAAAAAGAAATTAAGAGATAAGAGAGGGGAAAATATTGGGAGGAGAAAGGGAGAAATGGAATGGGGCAGGCTATCACTCTTATCTTGTTCAATGGAGGAGAGAAGGGAGGAGGTAAGAAGGGAAAAGTGAAGCTTACTCTCTTCACATGTGGCTTAAGGAGGGAATAACATGCTCACTAAATTTGGTATGAAAATCTATCTTACACTACAGGAAAGTAGGGGAGGAGGGGACAAGTGAGGTGAGGAGGATGATAGAAGGGAGGGCAAATGGGAGAAGAGAGTAACTAGAAGTAAACACTTCTGGGAAGGGACAAGGTCAAATTAGAGAAGAGAACAAAAGGGAGGAAGAGGGTAGGCTGGAGGGCAACATTGTTAGTCTTACATAACATGATTACTATGGAATTCTTTTGCAAAACAACACATATACAACCTGTATTGAATTGCTGCAATTCTCAGTGGGGATGGGTTGGGAGGGAGGAAGCAAGAGAAGTTGGTATTCAAAGTATTAGAAACAAATGTTGAGAATTATTATTGCATATAACTGGGAAACAAAAAACACAGGTAATGGAGTATAGAAATTTGTCTTGCCCTACAAGAAAAGACAGAAGATGGGGATAAGGGAAGGGTGGGGTGTGATAGAAAGGGATGGTACTTTGAGGGAAGGGGTAATCAGAATGCAAGGTATTATGGGCTGGGGCGAAGGGAGAGATGGGGAGAAAAATTGGAACTCAAAATTTTGTGGAAATGAATGTCGAAATCTAAAAATAAATTTTAAAAACTGCATGCTAAAATTTTTCTTGACCTCTAACTGGGGAAAATAAAACACTATTTAATTTGATTGACATCTTCACAGCCAAGTTATAGGTGTTTTGCAAAAGTAAGAAAAATTCAATAGTATGAGCAATAGGTCTTTATTGCTATTATTTCTTGTAATTGAAACATTCTAAATAATTATGACTGTTTTCTTATTTATATAGCTAGTAACTTTGGTATTACAGCTAGGAGGCTCTGGTTTCATACAGATGCATGCCTATGTATATACGTACATATATACGTATATATACATATAATAAATATGTATGTGCATATGAGAGAGAGATATCAAGAGACAGAGACAAGACAAACTCTTTATGGAAAAAGAAGTTTCTCCAGTATATTAAACTATGAACATTTTTGAGATTTAGTGATGACATAGAAAGTTTATTTCTCATTGCTTTTTTTTTAATTTTTTTTAATTTAACTTTTAACATTTATTTTCACAAAATTTTGGGTTACAAATTTTCTCCCCTTTTATCTCCTCCCCCCCCCAAACCCAAGCATTCTAATTGACCCTGTGACCAATCTGCTCTCTCCTCTATCCTCTCTCCCTGTCCATGTCTCCGTCTTCTCTTTTGTCCTGTAGGGCCAGATAGCTTTCTTGACCCCTTAACCTGTATTTCTTGTTACCCAGTGGTAAGAACATTACATTTGGTCCTAACACTTTGAGTTCCAACTTCTTTAGCTCCCTCCCTCCCCAACCCTTCCCCTTGGAAGACGAGCAATTCAATATAGGCCAAATCTGTTTAGTTTTGCAAATGATTTCCATACTAGTTGTGTTGTATAGGACTAACTATATTTCCCTCCATCCTATCCTGTCCTCCATTACTTCTATTTTCTTATGGTCCTTCCCTCCCCATGAGTGTCGACCTCGTATTGCATTTTCCTCCCCATGCCCTCCCCTCTATCCTCCCCCCCACCCTGCTTGTGCCCCTGTCCCCCACTCTCCTGTATTATGAGATAGGTTTTCCTATGAAAATGAGTGTGCATTATATTCTTTCCTTTAGTGGAATGTGATGAGAGTAGACCTCATGTTTTTCTCTTGCCTCCCCTCTTTATCCCACCACTAATAAGTCTTTTGCTTGCCTCTTTTATGAGAGATAATTTGCCGCATATAACTTCTCCCTTTCTCCTCCCAATATTTCTCTCTCACTGCTTGATTTCATTTTTTTTTTAAGATATGATCCCATCCTCTTCAATTCACTCTGTGCACTCTGTCTCTATGTATGTGTGTGTGTGCATGTGTGTGTGTGTGTACTCCCACCCAGTACCCAGATACTGAAATGTTTCAAGAGTTACAAATATTGTCTTTCCATGTAGGAATGTAAACAGTTCAACTCTAGTAAGTCCCTTATGACTTCTCTTTGCTGTTCACTTTTTCATGGTTCTCTTCATTCTTGTGTTAGAAAGTCAAATTTTCTTTCTAGCTCTGGTCTTTTCATCAGGAAAATTTGAAAATCCTCTATTTCATTGAAAGACCATTTTTTCTCCTGAAGTATTATACTCAGTTTTGCTGGGTAGGTGATTCTTGGTTTTAGTCTTAGTTCCTTTGACTTCTGGAATATCCTATTCCATTCCCTTCAATCCCTTAATGTAGAGGGAGATAGATCTTGTGTTATCCTGATTGTATTTCCACAGTACTTGAATTGTTTCTTTCTAGCTGCTTGCCATATTTTCTCTTTCACCTGGGAATTCTGTAATTTGGCCACAATTCTCCTAGGAGTTTCTCTTTTTGGATCTCTTTCATGCGGTGTTCTGCAGATTCCTTGAATATTTATTTTGCCCTCTGGTTCTAGAATCTCAGGGCAGTTTTCCTTGATAATTTCATGGAAGATGATGTCTAGGCTTTTCTTTTGATCATGGTTTTCAGGTAGTCCCAGAATTTTTACATTGTCTCTCCTGATTCTATTTTCCAGGTCAGTTGTTTTTCCAATAAGATATTTCACATTATCTTCCATTTTTCGAATCTGCACGCTATGTTCTGTGATATCTGTCTTTCTCATAAAGTCCTTAGCGTCCATCTGTACCATTCCAGTTTTGAAAGATCTATTTTCTTCAGTGAGCTTTTGAATCTCCTTTTCCATTTGGTTAATTCTGCTTTTGAAAGCATTCTTCTCCTCATTGGCCCCTTGCACCTCCCTTGCCAACTGAGTTAGGCTAGTTCTCAAGGGGTCAATTTCTTCAAGATTTTTTTGGTTCTCCTTTAGCAGTGAGCTGATCTGCTTTTCATGCTTCTCCCTCATCCCTCTCATTTCTCTTCCCAGTCTTTCCTCCACCTCTCTAACTTGATTTTCAAAATTCCTCTTGAGCTCTTCCATGGCCTGAGCCCATTGGGTGGGCCACAGAATCCTCATTTTCTGTGTCTTTGCCTGATGGCAAGCATTGTTCCTCCCCATCAGAAAGGAAGGGAGGAAGTGTCTTTTCTCCGAGAAAGTATCCTTCAATAGTTTTATCTCTTTTCCTTTTTCTGGGCATTCTCCCCAACCAGTGACCTGACCTTTGAATGTTCCCCTCACACCCTCCTCGCCTCCTGGTCCTCCCAGCCAGCGTTTGGGAACTGAGATTCAAATGCTGCTTCCCGCCTTAGGATTTTTGGCGGGGGCAGGGCTGCTATTCAGTGTGAGAATTAAGTTCAGGTGGTCAGGGGCAGGGCCGCCTCTCTGGCTCAGTTCCCTCTGGGGGTTTATGCACAGACCTTCCACAATGGATCCAGGCTCCCGCCTGTTTGGGGAGCCCCTGTCTACAGCCGCCTCTCAGCTTCTATCTCCTGGGGGGGCCCCGAGCCATGGGGGTACCCCACTCCCCTCTCGACGCGCCAAAGACACTCTCTCACCTACCCTCGTCAGTCACCTGTTGGTGGGGGGGACTTGTGCCGCCTCTGGGGATCCCGTCTCTGCAGCCTTCTCAGATCTGTGCCTCTCGGAGCCGCGGCCGCCGCAGGTCCAGGCTGGGCTCCGTCTCTGCAGCGCGACGGACCTTTTGCGAGAGGTTTGCAGGTCCTTCTGTGGGTGGGGGGACCCACGTGGCCGCTGGAGATCCCGTCCCCGTAGCCCGCTTGGATCTTTTCCTCACAGTGTCGCTGCTGCGGCAGAGCTGCCCTCTGCTCCCAATCCCGGCGCCCAGTCCATGGCGCGAAGGACCCCCCGCGAGAGGTTTGGAGGTCTCTCTGGAACAGAAATCTCCCTCACTCCAATATTCTATGGTCTCTGGGTGCAGAATTTGCCCTGGGTTGGTCCCCTCTAGCCGTTCTGTGGTTTGTGGGTTCGGAGCTGTGTGTATGTGCGTCTTTCTACTTCACCATCTTGGCTCTGCCCCTCTCACTGCTTTTGATAACACAATGTGTGGATTAAATTCAAATACATTAGGTTACAGAATCAACAAGCAAATTAACTGCATATGTTAGAATAGTAGGACAGGAGTGAAGAGAAATTTTATAGGAATAAACATAATTATTGTACTGAAGTTTATTTTTTTTTAAAATTATACTTCATAAGTTAGGAAGAATCTCACAAAAAATAATTGAAAGGAAAAACAAATTTGAGATTTTAGTTGACTGCGACTTCAGTGTGAATCAGCAGTGATATAACTGCCAGAAATGCTAATACATACTTATACTCCACCAATAATGGTAATATAATTTGAAATTAGGAAATTGATAATAATAGCAGATATTTACATTGCACTTTAAGACTTATGATCTGCTTGAGTGAAAGCATATCACTCATTGAATATTTGAAAGGATAACAAATTGAATAAGAATTATATCTCTCCTTCTAGAGGGCAGAACAGAATTAACTGTTTTGTTAAATAGTGAATTTTCCTTTAGTAAAAGCAACAGATTATTAACTACTTGTTAGGAATGGTGTAGAAGTTATGAATTAAGAAATGGGATCCACTTATCTTACAGATCTTTTCAATATAAAAATGCTTGGTGGAATGAGAGGAAAGAAGGCTTCAGCTCTTCCACTTTAGCCCAGAGTATCAGGAATATCTATGTAAGGGTAGTAACTTTTTCTCAGGGTCCAATAAAATAAAGTCTTAGAAATAATCTAGGCAAGGGGTTCTTAATCTTTATCTACTTCACTTTTGGTTCTGTATCAGCTCAGGTCTTCAGATATATTAGGTGCTTAAAAATGTTATTGAATGAATGAATGAATGAGGGTCAGATAGTTACTGAATCAAAATCACAGCGGGAGTATGTATTAGAGGCAAGAAACATTTATTCACAAACTGAAGGCAAATCAGTCTTGGCTGAGGTCGTTACATATAAGCAATGATGTCTTTCACATCTGAAAGGTCAGCTTTAGTTTCTCTCCTTATTCAAGGCACAAGGTCACTATTCTGTTGGAGAACAATAAAATGAGACCATGCCTTTAAAATCACAACCTTAATATAAAGATTATGCAGAAATAACATGGATGCACAGTATAGTAGGAATCACACCTGTTTTATATAAACTGGGCTCATCCTTTAAAGAGTTTGTGAATCTGATTTCCTTGTCAGCATAAACAAAAAGAAGTACAGTCTATGAGGAGTTTGTGTCAGACGTTTAGCTAGAGCTCCTACTGCCCTGCAGATAACACATTTCCAACCCAACTGCCTTATTTACATGGTGAATGCAGAATCATAAAGAAGCAGACTTTTAATCTGAATTATTATATTTTTTTAACTTTAAGAATTGCACCCTCTAGCAGTAACAGATCTCAAACTATACTACAAAATGATAATCATCAAAACAATTGGTACTAGGCAAAAAAATAGTATGGTGGATCAATGGAATAGATTACACAGACAATATATAGACCCAAGAGGCAGCTAGGTGACACAAAGAATAGAATGCCAGGACTGAAGTCAGGAAGATTCATCTTCCTAAGTTCAAATGTAACCTCGAATACTTACTATTTAGGTAACCCTGGGCAGAGTCCTCATCTGTAAAATGACCTGGAGAAGGAAATGGCAAACTACTCCAACATCATTGCCAACAAAACCTCAAATGGTGTTCAAAGAATCAGACGTGACTTAAATACCTGAACAACAAATATAGAAGCAAATAACTACAGTAATCTATTGTTTGATAAAGCCCCAAATCCAAGAAACTAGGCATAGATCAACATCTCACATTGTGTACCAAGATAAACTTAGAAGGCATACATGATTTAGATGTTAAAGAAGGAATATCATAAGCAAATTAGGACAACATGGGGGAAAATTGCCTACTTTGTCTCTGAACAAGAAAAGGGTTTATGAATGAGCAAGAGATAGAGAGAATCACAGGAGGTAAAATTTGTAATTTTATTGCATTAAATTAAAAAAAAAATTCAGAACCAAAACCAATGTAGCCAAATTCTAAGGAAAACAGGAAAGTGGGAAAAATTAAGAAGTTTCTCTGATAAATGTTTCATTTTTCAAATGTATAGGGAACTGAGTCAAATTTACAAAAATAAGAGATATTTCCTCGTTAAAAATGATCAAAAGTTGTGAAGAGGCAGTTTCCCTAAGAAGAAAATAAACATCCATAATTATAGGGGACAATGCTCCAAATCACTAAAAACCTAAGAAAGACAAATTCAAACAGCTCTGAGGTGCGACCTTAAACCCTTCAGATTGACTAAAACGACAGAAAATTGAAATGACAAACACTAGAGGGCATGTGGATTTACTAATGTACTGTTGGTAGATCTGTAAACTGGCCAATCATTCCAAAGAACAATTTGGAACATAGCCAAAGGCTATGAAACTGTGCAAACCCTTTGACCCAGAAATATTGCTACTAGGCCTGTACTCCAAAGAGATCATAATAACAAAGGACTCAGGTGAGTAAAAATATATATTTAGTGTCTCTTTTTTGGTAACAAAGAATTGAAAATGGAGGAAATGCCCATCGATTGAAGAATAGCTAAACAAGTTATGGTATTTGATTATGATGGAATGCTACTCTCCTTTAAAATCTACTCAATCAAAAAAAAATGATGAAGGGAGTGGCTTCAGAAATACTTGGGAAGACTTATATGAATTCTAGAAAGTGAAGTCAATAGAACTAAGAGAAATTTGTACTTAATAACAACAATATTGCAACGATAATCAACTGTGAAAGTCTTAAGTATTTTGATCAATACAGTAATTCCAACAATTCCTAGGATAAATAATGAAAAATGTTATCCATCTCCAGAGAGAAAACTTAAGGACTCTGAATTCAAAATGAAATATATTTTTTCTTTTTTTCACAACATGACTAATGTGGAAATATTTTGTATGACTTCATATGTATAATGACTATCATATATTCCTTCTCAATGGATGGAAGGAGGAAGAGAATTTGGAACTAAAGATAAAAATACTTTTAAAAACAGTCATACACTTTTAAAAACTTTACTTTTAGTACAGCCATTTTAATTTAATTTTATGGTCCATAGAAGACTTACTGTATTCTAACCTTGGGTTTTAATTCCTGAACTACTCTGATTTAGCCTTAGTCCAGAATAATTTGACTAGATACTATGAGCAATAGTATGCTATACAAAGGTTATTTGTGTGGTCCTACAGCCATTCCTCTTGATCTGAACACTATATCTTGGAATAATAACCTTTCAGAGATATAGAGAAAAGCAGTAAGTTTCAGTTACAAGCTTCAAGCTTTACCTATGTAGATGACCTTTATAATCGTTTGGCTCACGATTAAAGGAATAATTATCACCTGGTTTTCATTTGCTATAATCTTTTTGCTGGGGATGGAAGCTCAATTCCATGTGCACAGTCTCAGGCAGGTAAAGGTGGGAACTTCTAAATCTTAGAGTTCTCATGAGGCCCCCCATAAAACACCAGGGAATCGAGGAGTGAGACCGAGCAATCTCGTGTATTTCCGCCTCTTCCCGTGAGAAACGTGATGGGAGGAGCATCCCCCTTGAGACTGTCCCGGATCTGGGCACACCTATTATTATCTAACAGGCACGGTATTCAGGTGCAAACTATGCGGCCAAGAGAGCTTAATTAGGGTCAGGAAAGCCTGAAAGCTCTCTTAGCTCGGGAGGGGCCCTTACAGGACAGAGGGCTCCGTTTTCCCTCTCTTCGCTCTCCCCTCCCCCTCTCTCCCCACTTACACTTCTACTTCCAATCTCTTACCGTAAGATCTTTGCCTCCTTGGGAGATTTTCTCTCTCCCTCCTAAGGAAGAGCTTCCCCTGCACATGTAACCGAGACCCTGAATAAAGCCTAACCCTTGTTCAACTTCGGAAAGTCTCTTCTCTCATACGTTTATCTGGTCTGGCCAACCGAAGACCTGGGACAGGTAAGGTAAGACTCAGGTAGCCCTCAGGCCTCTAGGCCTGGCATCTTTTGATTGTTTCTTATGGTAACTATGCCTGACAGTCTGTCCAAGTAGTCACTGGAGAACAACAAAAATAAATAACATTTTAAATGAATTTCATACAGACAATCTCGTCACTGATCTATATTGAGCAATTAGCTATTTTTCATAATATTAAGTATACTCATTATTGCCTCTAATTCAGGATCTGCATCACTATATATCACTTAAAATTCTCTTCTCCCTCAGATTTTGAAGGTTGGAGGGTAGGATTCTAAGATCTCAATGTTAAGGAAATGCTAAATTCCTGATAGATAGGTCATGGAAGACATTTAAGTTTAGATGTGATAAAATGAATGGGTCACAAAAAATCCCACATTCTCTTCCTTGACATATGGTTAGAATGCCCTGAGTTAACATTCAGGGAATGTGTGTGCAATGTCTGATGTATTCATACTGACCATGAGGCATCCCACATCTTCCTGAACAGAAACTAAAATTATCATCAGTACCAAATTATTGCACTTCAGATTTCTTATAGATCCTATTGTAGAAACAAAGAGAGAGAATTTTTTTTTCAGTGATCATCTGGTTAGTGCCAACAGAGCAAGTCTTACACCCCAATCCTGCCCATTACCAAACAGACTCAAAGTCTACCCTTGATGCTCATGTCTGGAGAAAGGCAGGTATCATCTACAATACCCACCTATCATACATAGACACAGACTATGATACAGTAATATTATAGGTAGGGTAGTTGATGATTGTGTTGAAGTCTAGAAAGCCAAATTTAAAACTTTTAATCACTACTTTCATCAACAGACTTCACTGTTAAACTCCCTGAACTCTCTCCAATTGTTAGCATAAGTGAAGTACATCTACTTCTCAATCCATCTCTGCGATACTCAAACCCTAGCTGCTAAAAACAAATGCCCTTCTGAACGCAGAAAACTACTCCTTCATTTCCATTCTCTGCTTCCCTATCCCCTTACACACGCACACACACACACACACACACACACACAAATAAACATACATGCATACATTTATATATCCAAGATCTTTCCCATCTTTTCCACTTTCTACTGCCAGCTTCATAATTAAAATGCTCTTACATTTCACACTGTTTCCTCTTTTGCATCTTCCATTTTCTGGCTCTTGCTGAAACCTGGCTCTTTGACAACAGTACCTTTGCCTATACTTTCCAGTTCTGGTTGCATTTTTGCTCATACCCATTTTCCTTGTTCTCAGTTGTTACTTCTGTATCCTTCGTCTACCACTATCACTCAACAACCTCTCCTGTCTTGTGTTTATGCAATCCAAATATTCCCACCAGCCCAAATTTTGATAGCTGTTACATTCTAATCCTCAAAACATTCTTTGCTCAGTGAGTTCAATAACAAAATCACAGACTTCTCTACTTCAACTCTTTCTGGAGAACTCCATCATATGTCTTGGTGTTCCCTAAATTATGCTTGCTTCAAAGTTACTCAATCTACTCTACTCCTGTGACTTATTTTCCATTCTATCTCTGCTCTACCCACAATAGTAATAGCCATTACCCACAAGTGTTCAATTACAACGTTCAAGAACTTTTGAATTTCCTTTATTCTTAATAGTTTATCTTTCTGTCTCTCCTTATGTCTTGTTGCTCCTAAAACTAGTCTTCTTACTTACTATAAACTTCAATCCCTCCATCTACCAGCACTATCTGAAACTCTGTCCTAGACTATCACTCTTGCTTTAGCTCTTCCTAATTTTGACTCATTGATGAACCAAATCATCTCTAGTCTGCCCTCTCCTTTTAAATCTCTTATCTTGTCCTATCATCAGTAATATCTTGTCCACACCCTAACTGATTACTTCCAGACTATTTTGTTTCTATTTACATGCTACTGAATCATGAATCTATGCTTGCTTTTCTATTCTATATACCTCATACAATTTAACATTCCACCTCCAATCTCCATGCTCTTGTGCTAATGAGTACAGCCAGGTGAAAAAAATAGGCAAGGGACCAAGCATATATCAGGATAATATTTGGTTTGGAAAAGATGTGGTTCAGGTAAATACCTAGAGCCAAGAAAAGCAGTTGGCCAGTTGAAAGACCTACAGCACATAGCAGAGATGTTCTCAGTTAGACTTATGCAAGGATATAGCCTAAAGCAGAGAGAGAGTTGGTGATCAGCTCCTTATTTTTCAATCATTGTACACTAAATTCATCCTCTGTGGCTGAGATGGAACAGATTATGGGTTATTTTTGTGCTGCTTGTGCTAATTTTAGCCTGACAATTAACACCAAGAAAACATAGATTCTCCACCACGCATCATGGCACTATCCCTATGTGGAACGTTTGGTTTCAACAAATGGAGAAATTTGAATGCTGGGGATAAGTTTATTTAACTTGCAGTGTATTTTCCAGAGATATTCACATAGAGAATGAGGTTGGCACACACACATTGCCAAATTAATCTCAAAATTTTGGAGTTTCCCAAAGAAAGTGTTGGAGACAAGAATGTATCAATAAGCATCCCAACATACACAGGGAGACCTGCCATCATAGGTTCTTAGATCTGCATTCATAAAAGGAAAGGCAACTTTTCAGAGGTTAGTAATCACTTTAATCAAGCACATGTATCATTCCTTTAACCAAGTACATGTGTCATTCAGTTAATTCAGGGAGTCAACACCACGAATTTCTAAGAAAATACAGAGGAATCAAAAGATCAACAGACATGGCTTCCTCTTCCTGAACTCAACAGACAATTGAACCCCAACAGTCTGACCATTGTTACCAGAGACAGAAGCATGACATCTGGGTTCATAAAGCTGGGGGGCTCTTTAGCAGCTTCCCAGAATCCTTGCCTGGCACTCAAACCTTACCAAACACTAAGTCCCGAAAGTAAAACCTCACCCTCAGAGTATGTATACACTTTTTAGAGGCAGAGGACAATCCATCCCTTGAGAACCAGTGCCTCATTAACAAAAGGTTTGGACCTTCTTACAAATCTTCTCAATGGGTGGGAAAAATCTTACCTAGTCACATTCAAATAGAGGCATTATACTTCTTGATTATACTAAGACAAAAACAGCAAAAGATTCTATTATACTTGCCTTTACAAAGAGATATTAGGCTGCCTTTCTGAAGGTCTAGAAAGTCATTGTTCTTAATTGTTGTATGACTGTGAAATTTAGACGTATGCCATCACCATACCTGGAAACTGAATCACTTCCATTTACATTGCCTTAGGAAGATTCTAAAGACCACCTGACAAGATAAAGTTTTGGATACTGAGGTCCTTTCTTGCACTGAACCATCAAACAGTCAAACTTTGCTGCAGAGAAAGCAAATATCATGGGTTAACCACATTTGAATGACAAACAAGCATTTGCTTAAAAACTATTTTACAGAGAACTCACATAAGACAAATGTTCGCAAAGAAGTCAGAAGACATGACACAAGGATACTCTCAAGGTTTTTCTGAAGAACTTTGGAATTGATTATAAAACATGGGGGACATTGGCACAGGACTGCTGAGCATGGCATGCCCACATCACAGAAGGCTCTGTGCTCTATGAGCAATAAGATCAAAGCAGAATCACAATAACTCAGAAGAAACATTGGATAGGCAAATTTAGAGACATCCCCAATCCAAATGTTCATTTGGGCAATTTGTGCCCAATCTGTAGTACTCTTCCAAACTCATATTGGTCTAATAAATCACAGTCAGACCCACTGCACTTTGATCTTGGCATAGTAATGTCATTTTTGTATTCTTTGAGCGTGATGGATAACAACAAACCAACAACCAACCATGAGAAGATATAGCCACCACTCACACAGTATAGGAAGGCACAGATTTGTGTGAATTCCTAACCCAATCAAACTATGAATCATGAATCCAATGACATATTGAAGAACTGTACTTAAGAAGATTAAGATTGAAAAAACCACCTGGTATACTGCATTTTAAAGGGGGAGTGATTTCTTCAAATGTCATATAAGAATTTTATAAATTACTCAGAAGTGTCTCTATTAAAAGTCCCTTAATTTCTTACTACAGCAACTGTATTTATGTATGTGTGTATATGTATACGTATATATATATATATATATATACATATATATATATATATAAAGAGAGAGAGAGAGAGAGAGAGAGAGAGAAAATTTCCTATGCCAGCAAAATAAAATTTATTAACAAAATTTGGATACTGACATTTGAAAGGAAATAGAAGTGATTGATACACTTTACTACTAATTACACAGAAAGAAAAATATAATTCTGTTATGTCAAGTGACAAAACAGAATTTCTAGACACAAGTCTTTTATTCCATGCTGTCTGTCTTCTATTTCACCTCCCAAAATGCAAAATGTCAATTAAAACACAATCCATTGTGCAAATACTGCATTGTGCTCTAATTTCATCTAGCCCTTGGCAGCAGGAGTATATCTGGGAAAAGAACCATATTCAAATAAAGACATGTTGGCTTTTTTCATTGCATTGCATTGCATGTCTTATACACAATGGAAATATAGCTAGGTAGCATATTACACTTGTCCTTGCATAGACACATTCTTTATTACTAAGTTGGATCTTTGTGAATCACAGTTATCAATTATTGTTTGAAAAAAAAACATTGCAGGAATAATTTTAAAAAATAGAAAGGATTCTCAAAGTCACAATTCAAGTTTTATTTAGGGCCAGACACTTCTAAAATAAATTTTAGTGGGAGCACAGAAGCATCTTCAAAGTTGCCATGGTTCAAAGCAGATTTTCATGAAACCACACATTTCCTTACATAAAAGTGATTCTCAAAATCAAAGTAACACTTTCTCCATTGATTGAAAGGAATAAAAAGGAAGACCAAGAGAATTCAGAGACAAGCTTACAAAACTGTAACCAATTAAAGTTTGCAACATTGGATGGTTGCCACACTGCTTAAAATCTGCAAAATATCTAATTTCTTAAAGACAGAAAAATGTGTCAGAAGCTGGAAGGCTGACTCATTATAATGGAATATTCACTTACTTTTTATGGAATAATATCTTTTTCTATTATCTATAATGCCCCCAACATATTGATTTATGTCCCCCTACTCAAAGAGTCATCCCTTTTAACAGAAAAATTTAAAAAGAGGAAAAAATCAAGAAAACTAAGCAAATATCTGTCTACCCATTATGTGCAGTTCCATGCTGATGATTTCTCTTATCCCCAAAAAAGTGGGGAATTTCCTTGTGCTACCTTTTTACATCCAAGCTTGGTTACTGAAATTATGCAGCCTTATGTTTAGTATTTTCTTGTTGCAGAGCATGCATTTTCGTTTAACAAATAAAAAAAGTTAACTTTCTACTTTAGGACTTTATCCCCATAGTGAAATTATCACTTTAAAAAAAGTGGTTAAAGGAAAAGGCAGGCAGTAAAATAATTTAAGGCTTTAGGAAGAACCATATAAACAAGGGAGATTAAAATGATTTACTTAAGTGTGTGCTTGGGGATAATATTAGCCCTGAGAAATGCTCTACATTTATTAGTAAGTTTATAGTAGATGTGTCATATAATGTTTCTTTCCCCTGAAGTAGAAAGTTAAAGGTCTGAAAACTGACACCTCTCTTTTAAGTCAACCATGATGACTTTAGCAAATTACCAATTGAAGTTAGACACATCCTCACAAACTATTGAGGAAATATTAAAGAAACAGTTTTAGACTGTGGGAAGATTGATAAATTTGAAGTCAGAGAATCATGTTCTGTTATTTAGAACCTTTGTGACCTTGGAGAAATCACCCTAATACCTTGTGACTCAGTACTTGAATTAAGTACTAGTATTTTGTACCTTTTACCACTTAGTACTTTTGTGACTTTGGTGAAATTACTTAACCTCACAGGGCCTCTGTTTCTTCATCTAACGATCAGGGGATTGGGTAAGATGATTTTCAAAGTATCTGCCAAAAGTTCTAAGTCCATGATTCCATTACCTGATTGATAGTCAAGGACAAGACAAGACAAAAATTTTGGAAAGAGTATAAATACTTCAAGTCATAAAATTAGAATGTTAAAAATTATTACCTGAGGCAATTAGAGCCATTTTGTGAAGTCTATACTGTAAATAACTATGGCTAAAATCCATATTTTTAATAGCCTTAACCTCTATCTATAGAAAGGGCCCTATATAATAGCAATATCCTTCCTATGATGCTGTAGGGCTGCAAGTCATAAAATGCCAAATTTTGAAAGTTCAAGTTTTGCTTTCATTCTAAAAGAAAATAGAGATACATGTTGTATCTAAGTTATACTATATTACCAACAAAGATTTTTGTAAGAAATATTTATGATCAGTTTCATAAAAGAGATATAGATGTTTAAGTCGACTTAATAACTAAGTAAAATCCTGCTGGTGCTGTTTTCATTCAGTAGATATTTAGAAACTGATTGGTAGGGGGATTTGTTGTTTGTTTGTTTGTTTTTATAGAATTATGTTATCTGCAGAATAGAAAGACAAACCAGACCTTGTATCTGCCTCTGGGGAATTTACATTACCTTTGAGGAAATAAGATTGCATAGATGGAGAATTCTATAATTGTACAAGACAATAAAATGTGGTGATTTCTAAAAACATGCTGTCATAGGATTATTTTTAATAGTAATTACTATGAATAGGGTGTGCAGACTTCTAGCCAAAATGGTTGGCTGAATAGATACAGACAGACCAGTTCCCTGGATCTATTCCAAGAAAAAGTAGAAATTTGTAGTAGATGAAATAATAATTGGGAAATCCAATGAGAAATTATGTAAGTGAAATTTACTCTAGACCTGCAGGCACACACACACACACACACACACACAGACACACACACACACACACACACACACACACACACACACATACACCTCAAAACAAACAAAGAAACTAAAAAAGCAGCCAGAAATCCATGTTCAATGGGAAAGGGACACACCAAGAAAGACAATGTCAGTGCAGGAAAATAAGTTAATAACTTCTCAGTAAGAACAGAGATGTCCAGATACACTTGAAGCCTGTATGAATTCTTATCCAAAGATAACAAGAATTGAGGCTTTGTCTGAGGAAGTATAGATTTTTTTTAAGACCTGGATTGGGGACTTTAGAAACCATGAAGGATAATGGCAACCAGCACTTGGAATGGGACAACACAAGTGCTCAGGAGCTCTAAGGTTTCTAGAACTCTGTCCTAAGGTGTTGTAGAGGGCCTTCAAGGTCCAGGGATCTGTACTTCAAAAATTAAAGATGAGGCTAAGGTGTGAGGATAAAGTCAGCTCAAGAACTGGGCTGACCCAAGGTAATTACAATTAGGTCTGAACATACTAAACAAAAGGATAGCATAAAATAGAGCCTGACGTTGTCACAAATCCCAAGTTGATGAATTAAATCAACCATCCTTTATATAAATAAGTATAGATATAAAGATGCCCCCAAACATTTAGAATTTAAAACAACTTCAAGCAGAAATACATTGCCCAAAATAATCATATGAATACCTAAAAATCAAAGGAACAGATGAAAAAAATTTTAAAACTCTGGATGAAAGAATTAGGAGAATCAATAGCTTGGAAGAGAGAATGGGGTGGAGCAAAGTCAAGATGGCAGAGTAGAAAGATGCATATACTCCAGCTCTTCCTCCACAGCCCATAAAATACCTGTAAGGAATGACTCTCAACAAATTCTAGAGCAGCAGAAGTCACAGAACAATGGAGTAGAGGAGATTTGGAGCCCAGGATGACCTGGAAGGCCAATGAGAAAGGTCTGTCCCACTGGGATGCTGAGCAGAGCCCAACTCAGCCTTGACCATGCAGCATAGGGAGGAGGACCAGAGCAGCCCTCCGGGGCAGAATCTCCAGTGTAAGTAGCAGCAGTTCGCAGATCCCTCAACCCACAGGCACCAAAGGTCAGTGAGAGGGACTTTTCAGCTGGCCAAAAAGGGAACAGGGTGTCCCCATAAACCAGGCCTCTTCAGGAGGCAGCAGCAGACAGGGTTCCCAAAGCAGGTAGTAGCCCGCATCCATTGTTGAAGGTGTCATTGTAAACCCCATGAGGGAAGTGAGCCCTGTGTGGAGGCCCTGCCCCCAATGAGCAGCTGATCTTAATCTCACACTGAATAGCAGCCCTGCCCCTGCCTAAAACCCCTGAGGCTTTAGAGTAGCTCATCTGAATCTCAGCCCCCAAGTACTGGCTTGGCAGAACTGGAGGTAGGGTGGGTGTGGAGAGGAAACTCAGAAGTCAAGTAATTGGCTGGGAAAATGCCCAAAAAAGGGGAAAAATATAAGACCATAAAAGGTTACTTTCTTTGAGAACAGGTGCCTCCCCCCATCCTTTCAGATGAGAAAGAACAAGGCATACTGTCAGAGGAAGTCAAGGCCTCTCCCTCCAGGGCCTCCAAAGGGAATTAAATTGGGCTCAGGCAGTAGAAGACCTTAAAAACCAAGTTAACAGCTTATTAAAGGAGAAACAAAAAAAAAAATGCTGAGGAAAATAACAGCTTTAAAAAGAGGCTAACTCAATGGGAAAAAGAGGTCCAAAAAGCCAACAAGGAGAAGGAGGTTTTAAAAAGCAGAATTAGCCAAATGGAAGAGAAGGTTCAAAAGCTCACTGAACAAAATAGTTCATTAAAAGAGAGAATTGAATTCAGGGAAGCTCATGACTATGAGATAAACCAAGAAGTTAGAAAATGAAACCAAAAGTTTGAAAACATAGAAGATAATGTGAAACATCTCATTGGAAGAACTGACCTGGAAAATAGATCCAGGAGACACAACTTATGGAACTACTTGAAAGCCCTGATCAAAAAAAGAACCCAGATATTATCTTCCATGAAATTATCAAGGAAAACTGCCCTGTTATTCTAGAATCAGAGAGCAAAATAAATATCGAAAGAATTCACCGGTCACCTACTGAAAGAGATCTGAACAGAGAAACTCCTAGGAATATTGTGGCCAAATTTCAGAGTTCCCAGATCAAGGAAAAGATATTGCAAGCAGCTAGAAAGAAATAATTTGAGTACTGTGGAAATACAATCAGGGTAACACAGGATCTGGGATATTTCAGAGATCAAAGGAACTGGGATTGAAACCAAGAATTACCTACCCAACAAATGAGTATAATACTTCAATGGAAGAAATGGTCACTCAATGATATAGAGGACTTTCAATCATTCATATTGAGGAAAAGACCAGATCTGTATAGAAAAATTTGACTTCCCAAGACAAGAATCAAGAGAAGCATGAAAAGGTAAACAGGAAAGAAAAATCATAAAAAGAGTCTGTAAAGCTAAACTGTTTACATTACTACATGGAAAGAAAATATTTTTAACTCTTGAATCTTTTCTCAGTATTTGGGTAGATAGAGAGATCACACACACACACACATACAGATAGATAGATAGATAGATAGATAGATAGATAGATAGATAGATAGATAGATAGATAGATAGGTAGTGAGTACAAGGTGTTTATGACATCCATATCAAAATAAAATAAAATAAAATAAAAATTAAGGGATGAAGGAGGAAAATACCAGGAAGAAAAAGGGAGAAATGGAATAGGGCAGGATATAACTTATAAAAGAGATAAGAATAATCTTATTCAGTGGAGGAGAAAAGGGAGAAGAAGAGAGGGGAAAAATGAAGCTACTCTCTCCACATGTTGCTGAAGGAGGGAATAACATGCTCACTAAATTTGATAGGAAAATTTATATCACACCACAGGAATGTAGGAAAGGAGGTAACAAGTGCGGTGAGGGGAATGTTAGAAGGGAGGGCAAATGAGAGAAGAGAGTCACTAGAAATAAACACTTTCAAGAAGTGACAAGGTCAATTGTGGGAAAAAAAAATTAGGGAGGATAGAGTAGCACAGAGAACAATATAATTAATATTACACAACATGATTATTATGGAAGTCTTTTGCAAAAGAACACATATTTAGTCTGTATTGAATTGTTTCCCTTCTCAGAGGGGCTGGGGAGGGAGGGAGGGAGAGAAGTTGGAATTCAAAGTATTAGAAATGAATGTTGAGAATTTTTATTGCATATCATCTGGAAATAAGAACTATAGGGAATGGGGTACAGAAATTTATCTTGCCCTAAAAGAAACAAGAGAAGATGGGGATAGGACAAGGGTGGGATGTGATAGAAGGGAGGGTTCCTTGAGGGAAACAGTAATCAGAATGCAAGGTATTAGGAAGCAGGGGGAGGGGAGTGATGGGGAGAAAGATTAGACATGTTACAAAATGAGGTAAAGGCAATTAGTATTAAAACAATTGACCGAATTAATTACTGAGAATAAATCTATGACATCTTTAGTTTGGGGAAAAGAATTTTAGTCTAAATTTCCTAAAGGAAGGTAATCTTGGGTAAAATTTGGCATTGATGAAAAAGTTAAGGTTTTAATGGCAAATTTGATTTTGTGATTGCCATTTAATCAAGAACTAGAACATGTATAGAAAGGTATGTAAGCCACTTAAGCTTGTCTCAAAAGATGTTCCTTAGCCAAAGTGAAATTATAATGCTATTTGAAACCTGGTTATTGGAACTTGCCATTTTAAAATGCTATGGGGCTATCAAGTGACTGTTCTTCTGAGTCTAACTCCAGGTATGGGTAGCGAGAAAGGTGATCTGAGCCTCCAATCCATGATGTCAGTAAGCTGGTGAGATGCTGGTATGAACTGCAAAAGATGATCTCATGGGAAGGGTAGGAGAGCAGCTGTTCAGCCTGAGCTGAGGTAGGATTCTCCTGACTCAATTTCCCCACTGACATCTGACAGACTTTAAGCCTGACTGAATGCAAGCAGACAATCTAATCCTGCCTGCAACTGACATGAAGTTGGGGAGATGTTGTATCCCTGCAATATCCCTTCTCTTGGTAGCAATTTCCTATAGTCAAAAGGTTTGTAAACTTAATACCAGATCTATTCAATTATAGATTATTGGTAGGGGAACATCCGAGGTTAAGTCTAAAATTAAGCTATTAGGCATAGGACTTTAGACCAACAACAATAAGTTAGGGTCCTTTAATTCTTAATAATACTGTGGAGACAATTAGTCAAGAGCTTGTAAAATTAGCAACATAAATATCATTTGTGTCTGTTGGTTAATGTTTAAAAAAAAATTCTTTTGTTGTCCATATTGTAAATGCTTTAAAAAGAAGTATCACTTGACCTGAAAAAAAAAAAAACCTGCCTAGGTCTATTGGAACCAGAAAGCAAAAGAATTAAACATGTAGCAAGGAGTTAAAATCCCAAGTACCATTAGTCAGGATTGCCTTAGACCTGTTAACTTCTATTATAAATAAAAGCCAATCTTGAAATAAAATACTCCATAAGGCCAAAAACATGCAGTCAAAACTAGGAACAACAGTAGAAAAGCAAACTATAATGTTATGGGGGAAAATTTATTTTTAATGAAATAGAGGACTTTAAAAACTTTTGATGAACATAACAGAAGCAAGTAGAGACTTTAAAATACAAACACAAGATTCAATAGAAACCTGGAAGTAAATTATGAAAGACACTGGTAGAGAATCCTGGGTAGAAAAAGCTGAGTTAGAGTAAAGTGAACAGAACCAGAAGGACAATTAATATAAAGAAAAAAATGTTACAAAAAAGCAATTTTGAAAGACCTAAGAACTTTAAGGAATACTATGGTAATCATGTCTCCAGAAGAGATAATGGACACAAGATACAGAAAGGGACATACATTTCTTGAAATGGCCATGACTACTGTGTGGATTTGTTTTGATTCACTGTACTTATTTATTATATATCTTTTTTGTCTTACTTTTTTCTTTATTTGGAGGAGTAGGAGAGATGGGGCTTAGCAATACTGTTCTATATCCTGAAAAAAATAGCCATTGACACACATAAAATGCAAAGAAAAAAACAGAAGAAAGTTCAGAAGGAATCACAGAGTATCACAAAAATTTGAAAGTAATATGTTTAGTGTGGTGGAAACTGGGCATATACCAATGCCTGATACCATATACCAGAACAAAGTCCAAATGGAAACAAAAATTGTAAAGATTGATACTATAAACAAGCTAGGGGATCAAGGAATAGTTTATTTGTCATATTTATGGAGAATGGAGAAATTTATGACCAAACAAAAGATAGAGAACATTATGAAATGCAAAACATATAATTTTGATTACAACAATTTGAAAAGATTTTGCACAAACAAAGCCAATAAAACCAAGATTAGGAGGGAATCAAAAAACTTGGAAAGAATTTTTATAGCTAGTGTCTGTGATAAGGCTCTCATTTCTAAAACATATAGAGAACTGAGTCAAATTTACAAGAATAAAAGCTATTCCTCAATTGATAAATTGTCAAAGGATATGCATAAACATTTTTCAGAGGAAGAAATTATTGATACCTATAGTCATATGAAGAAATACTCTAAATCACTATTGATTAGAGAGATACAAATCAAAACAACTCTGAGTCACTCTGTGACCCAGTAATACCACTTCTAGGGCTGTATCCCAAAGAGATTATAAAAATAAGAAAGGGACCCACATGTACAAAAATATTTACAGCAGCTCTTTTTGTTGTGGCCAATAACTGGAAATTTAGAGGATGCCCATCAATTGGGGAATGGCAGAACAAGTTGTGGTATATGAATGTAATGGAATACTACTCTGTTATAAGATATGACAAACTGACAGACTTCAGAAAAACCTGGAAAACTCATATGAACTGATGCTGAGTGAAGTGAGCAGAGCCAGCAGAACACGATAAGCAACAACCTCGATGTGTGAGAATTGTTTTTGATACTCTTAGCCTTTCATAGCAATGCAAGGACCTAAAACATTTCAAAGGACTCATGATGCAAAATGCTATCCACATCCAGAGAAAAAAATATAGAGTCAGAATGCAGAATGAAGCAGACTTTTCTCCTTTGTTTTGTTTTTCTCATGGTTTCTCCTATTGGTTTTAATTCTTCCATGCAACATGACCAATGTAAAATGTGTTTAATATGAATGATTGTATAGAACCCTTATAAGACTGCATGCTACCTTGGGGAGGTTGGGGGAGGGGAAGAAAATTTGGAACTTATTACTAATTAGTATGCAATGGAAATTAATAGTTTCATATATAATCATCCTTTTTTTCTCTTTAGTGATTAAATTCAGAATCATATTTAAATAAACTAAGGGAGAGAGCAAGTCAAAAAGTTTTCCATGTTACAGAATTTCTATGGTATCTGAAGGCATTTATTGTAATACATTTTCTACTCCTACTTAGATCATTGCCTCACCAAAGCAGTACAAGGAGTTTTGACCATTCAATGACAAATACTAGGAGGAAGAAAAAAGTAAAGACAGTGGTTAGCACCTCTCTAGTTAAAGAAAGGAAATTCAAAAGATGTCACAATTTGGAGGCAAATTTAGGGAATGGTTGGTTGACCCAATTTTACTAGTGATAACTAAGAAAATTTAGAGAGATTTGATTTTTCAGAGGTATTTCATAATTATAACTATTTTTATTAACCACAACCAGCTATTTATGATTGTTTACAAGAAAACAATGTGTTTTGTGGTTTTTAGTGTTTTTGTCTCCTAGAGAGGCACTAGGACATAGATGGAAAAGGGGATATGGAGTCATAGAGAACTGCATTCAAGCCCAGACTCTGACATATAATAGCTTACTGTGTAAACATGGGCAATTCTTTTGACCTCTCAGTGTCCCTAGACAAACGATTAAACCTACAAGTTATAGATTCTACATCAATGGATGGAGGGGCCATGCCTGGAATTCCATAATCAAATATAATCACAAATTTCCCTCTCTTCCCTCAAAAATGAATAACCACTAAAGTGGATTTGGGTTTGTTTGTTTTTGAGGTGCAGTATGACATTATGATTAAAGGACAAGACTCAGAATAAAGTAAAACCTTGTTTGAGTAGTATCTGACACCTATAATGACTGACTGGTCCTAGATAGATTGTTTAATCTGCGTCCTTAAGCAACATGCTACTATAAATTGAAAAACAGATAATGATATGCGTTGATAGAGGTACTTTCCTCACTGTGAGCTCTTTATGCCAATGAAAATTAAAATCCAGATAGACTAAAACAAAACAAACAAAAAATCATATTTTTTTAACACAAATCTGTTCCAAGGCTATTTTTTCTTCTGTCAACACATTTTTTCCGTGTAAATAGGGCATTTTTGGATATACTTAATGTTAGTGATCTTCTCACCTTGGCAGAGTAATTAACAAACATCTTGTAACGTACATCCATTGTTGTCAAGGAAACTTGAACTTCACCTCAAAAAATCAAGAGAAATTAACAATGCAACTTAGATGATTATCATTTATTGTATTTGCTCAGTGATGATTTTAAAATTGGTATAATTGATACTTGAAACATGGCTTGAGATTGTACTGAAATGTAAAGATTCATAAATTAGGATCATTGCGCTTCCTAAGAATTGATCAAAAGAATATGAGCACGTTGAAAACCTCAGCACCAGAAATTGATGTAGGTATGTGCAGTGGTCTATAAAAGATAGACTATTGATCTCCATTTGTATTATGATTCTTATGCCTTTCCTGTCACAGATTTGACATATGAGATAATTAAAAGTATTGGTTAGTGTGTTATCCTATGGAATTTGCTTTGTCATGAAAACAATATTCTTTCTTCATATGAATTGAATTTATTTCAGGTAAACTGTAACAGGAAGAACTATTTTGTGTATTCCCTTGTTTCCCACACACATAGCCTAAGATTTGGAGTTATATCCTATAATTAAATCTTGAGGGGATGAATTGTATTTCTATCTGATAACCTTAGTCTTTTAATGTTTTCACATAAATTCAAGAGGAAAGTCTTTGTATATTAAAGTTAATTGGTCTCAATGGGAAATTTGAACATGCATTTTGAAGTAAGTGGCTTTCAAATTAGCATGATCTTATTTGGTGTATGATAAATACATAAGATAACACCTCCTAATGACATGCAGGATTGTAAATGAGTGATCTCCAACTTAGGAAAGTGTAATGCTTGTCAACTATCTTACCTAGGACTGTACTTTTCCTATTTAGCCTCCACAAATAAATGGTGGCTATGTTCTAAATTAGCCTTAAAATTTAATTCATAATGTGACTAGCTAACAGCCACATCTAAATCACATTTCTATGGGGAAAAATGAATTCACTCTTTTACAAATGGCTGGAACACACTTTCTCTATTGCTTCTCAGATATAGAGATCAGTACATCCCTTCACTTCTCCTATCAGAAATAATAGGTAGTAAGAGTAAAGTTAATTCCAGATCTGAAACCTCATCCTGGATCTAATAACCTGGTACAGTGGATCCCATAGGAGTTTCAGTGACACTCAGGTGGCTCTGACAGACATAGCAGCCCCCAAGGTAGAATTTGGCTCCTGGAAGGTGTGATTAGAAGGCAAGTGGTTGCAGCTTTGATATGGGGAGGAATAGTTTTCAGGTTGTAATTAGACTCTAAGATATATGCTAGATGATGTGGATATCAGCACCAATGGGGAAAACATGAATGTATCATTTGGGTCCACAGAGGCTATGTCTCTAGCACATTACCATGTACATAAAAGAATCAATAAAAATGTGTTTAATTAGTCAATTTCCCCAGTGCATCAACTTCTAAACAGTAAGATAACTTATTCTATTTTGTGACTACAGGTTGTTGTTGTTCAGTCATTTCAGTCATATCTGACCCTTTTTGAGTACATTTTGAGTTTTCTTAGCAAAGATACAGGAATGAGTTGCCATTTCTTTCTCCAGGTCATTTGTTACTGATGAGGAAACAGAGGCAAACAGGAGACTTGCCCACGGTCATACAACCAATAAGAAGCTGAGACCAGATTTGAACTTAGGAGATGTCTTCCTGACTCCAGGACCAGCATTCTATCTACAATCTTGCCCCCAAGTACAGGACTATTAAAATACTCACCAGCTGGTTAACCAAGGGACAAGAGATTCTGAAGACAATGGGTTGGGGAGGATTTGGGGTTTGGGGGCTGATTGTTCTGGGAGATAGGATGTGGGTGATGCCAACAGTAAAGATAATATAGACTTTTTTTATTTTGTTGGACCTGCCGTTTCAATGGTATAAGAAACTCTGAATAATATTTATAAGAGAATATATTTAGCTGTGGAAAAAAAGTCACAGTGGACAGAGAGATTCTTGTGCCTAACATAAATAGAAAAATAAAAATGTTTCTTTAATTTCCTTGTTTTGCCAGAATAAGGGAAATGATGTTAGAGAGAAGGAATTTCCAAGAGACTTCATCACCATATGTCTTCATGGTTTGTTTAATCACTTCAGCTTGTCATTTTATTCTTGAATTCTTCAGGATGGCAAGTAATATGTGAGTGTTGGTGAGAAATATATTGTTTTATGTCTTTCTTCATTTAGGTATTATAATAATAATAGCTCACATTTTCTGTAGTGCTTACTACGTGCCAAGCACTGTACCAAGTGTTTTATAATTATCTCACTTGTTCCTCACAATATCTCTGAGAAGATGGTACTGCCACCCCACTTTACAGATAAAGAAACTGAGACAAACTGAGGTTGAGACTTCCTGAGGCACAAAAAGTAAGTCAACATCTAAGGCTGAATTTGAACTCAGGTCTTCCAGACTCTAGGATTAGTGGTCTATCCACTGTGCCACCTAGCTGCCCTCCCAATTTTCTTTCACTTTGTTCCCCTTTACAAATACTGTGTTCCAATCAAACTAGTATACTGTGATTTCCTCAAACTCAATCTTTCTCCAAACCTTTTCAAGGCTGGAAAAAATTCATGTCTTACCTGGATCTTTTAGAACTATTATCATCCTTTGAAGTTCAGCTTGGCCCTTCTCTCTTCCTCTGTTATGTCTCCCCTAATCATCTGAAAACTGTGTGTGTGTGTGTGTGTGTGTGTGTGTGTGTGTTCATCCTTGATTGCTGAAGGAGAACATGCCATTAGAGAAATGATGACATGACTTGCATTTGACTTTGTTTTGAGTGAGGGAGGGCTGTGCAGGTCACCAGCCTCACTTCTCCTTCAGAACCATCTGAATCCAGTGACCAGATATTCATCATGATGACTGGAAATGACCCAGGATGAGGCAATTGGCTTTAAGTGACTTGCCCAAGGTCATACAGCTAGTGAATGTCAAGTGTCTGAGGGGTGAGATTTGAACTCAGGTCCTCCTGACTCCTGCACTGGTGCTCTATGCACTGCACCACCTAGCTGCCCTTCATCTGAAAAGTAACTTTTGTCCAAACTCTCTCTCTCTCTCTCTCTCTCTCTCTCTCTCTCTCTCTCTCTCTCTCTCTCTCTCTGTCTCACTCATTGTGCCTCTCACTCTCTCATTGTGCCTCTATCTTTGTATATATAAATGTGTGTGTGTATGTGTGTGTGGTGTGTATATTCAATTAGAAGATTATAAGGGAAAGAATTTGCTTGTTATATATTTTTTATCTTTCTATCTCCAACACCTAATACACCTAGCATATAGAATTTATGTTGAAAGTCTGCTATATTATATTGTAATGCTCCATACTGTAAGGCAATGCATCTTTGGAGTACAAAGGTTACTTATCTCCTCACAGAGAAGTAATTGGATAAGATGTAATAACATTCCATATTTTAAAAGTTGAATATTAATAATTCAGAGAAAAATTGGAGGACTAAATTGAACTGATAGAAAACAAAATAAACAGAACCGCAATATCGTATACACATAGTCTACAATGATGTAAAAGAAACAACAACAATGCACTGAATCAGAATACTATAAGATTTTGACCAACCTTGGACCTGCATCTTATCCTTTAACTCTCTTCCCTCTACTTTTTTCCCCGTTGAACTTGATACATACTATCAAATGGAATTGATATGTTGTTGGATTTTGATGAACCATCTTCCTGTATATCACAGTTTAGCATTTCCTTAACCAATTTATACTGACTATATTTCAATTATTTTTTAACATAAAAATATTACTATGGATATGGGACCTTTTTGTCTTTTCCCTACTTGGAGGAATATGTGTATGTCAAGGGTAAAAATGTTTTGGTCAGAATTTGTTTGTTTTATATGAATAATTTTGAATTGTTTTATAGAATGATTGGATAAATTCTCCCTTTGGTGTATTCATATTCTTATAATTATTTACCCACTCCAACATTGAACAATTACTGTATATGAAGAGAAACCTCAGAATCTTTTCATTAATGTTAAGAGATTTACTCAGAATTTAGAAGTAATGCTAAGGCCCAAATTAACAATTCCCTTGACAAGAAATACTTTCTACAACAATGACATTATGATAAGTAATGGATATAGTCTGGGCATCAATACAATTATTTAATCTCCTCCAGAAATCAATGAGTCCATATTTATCAATGCCACAAACGTTACTTAATTTTTTAATATGAGTAAATTCATCTAACTCCATTCATGCTCATCTAAGTCAATTTCATCTGTCCAAGGGAAAATATGTATTATTTGAAAAGAAAACAGCTATCTGACAATGGAGAGCAGGAGTAGGCAATGCATTAGGACCTTGGGAAGCTTACTGTTCTGTTGTTAGTCTTCACTATCCTTATGATCTAATTCTTGTCCTTATAGCTACCTAAGAAGAGACTGTACAGACACAATATTTAAAGAATTATGACTCCTAATGTACTAGGGGAAAGAGAAGTGGAGAAGTAGAATGTAGTAAATCATCTCACATAAAGGAGTCAAAAAAAACTTTCACAATGGAGGGGAAGAAGGAGAAGGTGAGAGGGGAAAAAATGAGCCTTCATTTGATCAGATTTGGCTTCAGGAGGAAATAACATACACATTAAATTGGGTATGGAAGTTTATCTTACCCTAGAAGAAAGGAGGGGGGAAGGAGATAAGAGGGGCAAAATAATAGAAAGGACAGCAGATTGGGAGTGGGGACAATCAGAAGCAAACACTTTGGTAGAGGGACAGGTCAAAGGAGAGAATTGAATAAATGGAGGGTGTGACACGATAGAGGGACATGTAGTTAGTCTTTCACAACATCACTGTTATGTGATATTTTTGCCTGACTACACATGTACAACCTTTATTGAATTTCTTGCCTTCTCAATAAGGGTGGGAGGGAAGAGGGAAAGGGATAGAATGTGGAATTTAAAGCTTTAAAAATGAATGTTAAAGGTTACTTTTACATGCAACTAGGAAATATGATATGCAAGCAATAGGGTAGAGAAATCTATCTTACCCTACAGGAAAATAAAAGGTAAGGGAATAAAGGGTGGGTGGGTTATAAAAGGGATTGCAGATTGGTGGAAAGAGCAGTCAGAATACACATTGTCCTGGGGTGGAGGTAGTGGGGAGATAGGGAAAAATTTGAAATTCAAAATTTTGTGGAAGTGAATATCGAAAGTTGAAAATAAATTTATATAAAGTAAAAAAAAGACCTATACCTCTTTAAAAATCTATTTTCTAGAGTGAGAGGTTCCAATTTCATTTTATATTGAAGTTTCAATTTAAAACATTCTCCTACTTGCCCTAGAATGTCTATATAAACAAATGTAACATTGTATTAAAAATTACAGGTTAAAGCCACTTATAGGTGATATCAAATACAATAGAAAGAAAGGAAAAAACTCTCATGACTGTCTGCAAAACTGGTCTTCATGTTTCCCTGGAGAGAGAATTTTTAATGTTTTCATTTGACTTGATAATACTTAATTCCTTCTTCCTCTGTTTCCATACATATAACTTTCTTCCATGATTAAACTTCCATCTAAAAACATTCAAGTCAATATTCTTTGGTTTTGCCTATGCCTTTCTCAAAAGGGAAGAGCCTGACACTATCACTAAGTTATATTCTTTTGAGCCCTGAACCACTTACTGCTTCCCTTCTCTAACACTAGATATTGACAATTCAGGTTCCCATGAACTGATGCATACATACATATGTACAGAAATTAATCAAATTAAGTTTTTTTCTAGTAAACTGGTATTTCTGGTGTTTTAAGACACATGATCCTACTATCTTTCATGCTGCAAAAATTATATGAATTTTAATTTGCCCAACATTATTGCCCAAGATTATCACAATCTTAGAATCTGAGAAAGTATGTAAATGTTATACAGTACGAGAGTCCTTAAAGTAGAATCCATGGATAATCTTCAGTTGGTTCACCAATTTAGATGGCAAAAAAATAGATATTAATTTTCACTAACCTTTGGTTTCTTTTATTTTTTGCAATTTATTTTTATATTTAAAATATTATTCGGAGGCATCTCTAGCTTTCATTAGATTGCTACAGGGGACCATAACACACCCCAAAAGGATAAGACTATAGATAACTTTGATTACTTTGTCTGAAAACTATCCTTTGACTATTTATCAATTGAGGAATGGTTCTTCTGTAAATTTGATTCAGCTTTCCAAATATTTGAGAGAAGCTCAATGTAAATTTTTTCATGGTAATGATTACCAACTGTATTTCCCTCCATTCTGTTTTCCTCCTATTTATCCTACTCTCCCTCTCCTTCTACACTGTCCATTCTCAAAAAGTGCTTTGCTTCTGACTTTTATCTCTGCAAAACTACCCTCCCTTCTCCTATCCTCTTCCTTTCCTACTTTCCTGTTTCCTAAGAGAGATTTCTATGCCAAACTGAATATCTATATTATTCTCTCTTTGAGTCAATTTTTATGAGAGTGATGTTCAAGTCTTTCCCTCCACATTTACCCCATTTCTTCCTCCACTCTGAAATCTCATTTAGTCCCCTTTTCCCTTCTCCCAGTGCATTCTTTTTCTTCATCCCTTCATTTTATTTTCTTAGCTAATCATTAGCTACACATTCAACTCATAGCTCTGTTTTCCCTCTATTTACACTCCCAATTGCTATCATAATGAGAAAGATTTTTAAGAGCTATTAATATCCTTTTTCTATGTAGGAATAAAAAGAGTTTAACCTTACTGAATCACTTATCATTTCTATTTTCTATTTACCTTTTCATGCATCTTTTGTATCTTGTATTTGAAAGTCAAATTTTCTATTCAGCTCTGGTCTTTTCATCAGGAATTCTTAGAAGTCCTCTATTTCATTGAATTTCCATTTATTCTCTCAAAGGATTATGTTAACTTTTGCTAGGTAGGTGATTCTTGGTGATAAATCTCACTATTTTGCCCCAAAGAATATCATATTCTAAGTGCTCCAATCTCTTTGAAGTTGCTAAATATTATGTTATCCTGACTTGGCTCCAAAGTGTTTAAATTGTTTCTTTTTGGCTGATTGCAGTATTTTCTCCTTGACCTGGAAGCTTTGGAATTTGGCTATAATATTCCTAGAAATTTTCACTTGGCGATCTCTTTCAGGAGGTGATAAGTGATTTCTTTCAATTTCAATTTTACTTTCTAGATCTACAATGTCATGGCAATTGATAATTTCTTGAAAGATGTTCTCTAGTGTTACTTTTCTTTATGACCTTCAGGTAGTCCAATAATTCTTAAATTATCTTTCCTGGCAGTAGATTTCCAGGAGCCAAGATGTCAGAGTAAGAAGTAAGTTGCTGTAGCTCTCCCATATTCAGCTCCAGACAACCTTAAAATAGAATTCCAAGACAAATACTGGAAAATCTGAGCCAGGTGGCATGATCTTGTTGCCCAGGGGTCTTGAAGTATTGGCAATAATGGTTCATCTCACCTGGGTAAAAGGGATGAACATGAGAGGTGAAGTCTAGATGGCAGAGTGAAAGCATGGACTCACCTAAACTCTACCACAAATTCCTTCAGATACCTCTAAAAAGAGAATCTGAAAAAATTTTTAGAGTGGCAGAATCCACTAGGAGACAGAGCATGGCAGATTTTTCAGCCCAGCATAACCCAGAAGGTTGACAAGAAGGATCAGTTACATGGGACTGGTGGAGATAAAGAGCACACAGGCTGTACCAGTACAGACCTCAATGTAGCAAAGACTAGCAGGAACCTCAGTGCAGACTGAATCAGAAGCAGCAGTGCAGATTCTGAAATATATCAGAATAGGATGGGAGTCCAATGGAACTGAGTAAGAGGAAATGACAGAACTCCCAGTAATAGCAACAGCCACTCCTGAGATTATTAGCCCGCAAATTAAATGTTTGTAAGTCACCTCCTTGAACTTCTGGAAGCCAAGATTGTGGAATGATCTGTAAGTGCTCTCCCCAACCCCTTCTTGACAGTGACAAACCCAGAGAATCTTTCCCCAGGAAAAATTCTGGAATGGTAAGATCAGCTAAGAGGGTAAACAGTCTCTCAGCTTGAGAGGTTACAAAAATTATCAAGGAGAGACCTTCTTACTGTGGCTGAAGGGGACCAGAACAGGACCAAAGTTGACCCAGACAGCCTCACCTCAGTGAAATAGGAGGAGATACAGAGCCACCGGGGAGTGGAGCCCATAAGTGCCAACCCTAAGATCTAAGGCATGCCTTAGCACATCCAGGAAAATTGGAAAGAAAACAGCACAGATGGTGGTTCACCAAGCACTGAGCCTGCCTGTGCTTTAGCTCAGGGGAGGAGACCTCTTGCAGTCAAACCACCTCTTCACCACAACTCATGCAGCAAACTCCACAGTAACTCTGTGGAAACTCAGAAACACTTCACCTGGTCTCTGTTTTGGGACACCAGCCAGTTCAGCACCAGGTAAGTTGCAGCATTCTAGCTTCTAGCTGAAAGAACCAGAGGTCACAGCTCACAAAGTTTCAAGTTCTCAGCACAAGAACTGTAGAAAAGAGCCCCCTGTGGCCCAGAAGCAGAGATCCACTTTAAAAGCCAGGAAATGTCAGTCATCCTAAGCAAGAAACAAACCAGAAAAGACCATAGGCTCTTACTATGGAGATTAAGACCAAAAGACCAATACAGAAGCAGTCAACATTGAGACTGTACTCACATCTGCGACCTCAGAAGGGAATATAAACTTGTCTCAAGGTCAAAGAGCATTCTTGGAAGAGCACAAGAAGGATTTTAAAAGCCAAATTAGAGAAGTTGAAGATTAATTGGCCAATGTCTTAAAAATACGAAGAAAGAATTCACTGAAGAGAACAACTACTTAATAAGGAAAATTGGACAAATGAAAAAGGAAGTACAATAACTAAATGGAGAAAATAACTCCTTAAAAGGAACAATTGGACAAAAGGAAAAGGAGATTCAAAAGTTACCTGAAGAAAACAATCTATTAAAAATTAGAATTGGACAAGTAGAAGGTAATGACTTTATGAGACATCGAGAATCAGTCAAACAGAATCTAAAGAATGAAAACATAGAAGAAAATGTAAAATATCTCATTGGAGAAAAAACTGAAGTGGAAAATTGATCTAGGAGAGAAAAACTAAGAATTATTGATTTACTGGAAAGTGATGATGAAAAAAACAGCCTGCACAAAAGCTTCCAAGAAATCATAAAGAAAAACTTCCCTGAAGTTCTAGACCCAGACAGCAAAATAGTCATTGAAAGAATCAACCCATCTCAAACTGAAAGAGATCTCAAACTGAAAATGCAAAGGAATATAGTTTGTAAATTCAGAACTATCAAGTTAGGAAGAAAATACTGCAAGCAGGCAAAAAAATTCAGATATTTAGGAAATACAATCAGTATCACATAGGGCCTTGCAGATTCTACAAAGACCAGATAAAAGACCAGAAATGAAACTTGGCCTATAACCAAGGATCAATTACCCACAAAAACTGAGCATAATATTTCAGGCAGAGAGATGGAAGTTCAACGAAATAAGTGTTTTACAAAGCTTCCTGATGAAAAGACCAGAACTCAATAGAAGATTTGATCTTCAAATACAAGCCTCAAGAAAGGCATAAAAAGGTAAACAGGGAGAAAGGAAAACTTGTTATTCAATATGGACAAAGTGTTTACACTTTGGGAGTATGACACTGGTTAATCTTGAAAATTGTATATTAATTATGATATTTGAAAGGGATATACATAGATAGAGGGAATGCATATAAATTAACTGATGTGATGATAAAAAAAATGTGAGTCAAGGGTGCAAAAGGATTGTAACAGGAGATGTGAAAAAGAAGAGGCAGAAAAAGCTAAATTACATCACAAGAAAAGACACAAAAACACATCATAGTAGAGGGAAAGATGTTTTAAAATATTTTAAATTTGAGTTCACTTTGATCTGATTTGATTCAAGGATAGAACAACAAACTGAGTTAAGTATAGAAATCTAACTGTCTCTATAGGTGGTAGGAGGGGAAAGGGAAAAGAATATGGAGGAGAGGTTAGAAGAGAGGAAAGAAGGAGTAAGGGAAAATGAGGATAAATAGGAGGGGGGCTGATAGAAGGGAAGGAAGACTGAGGGAGGTAGTGATCAAAAATTAAAACTCTTATGGAAGGGAAGGCATAAGGGAGAGCTAAAAGCATAAACAGGGAAATAGGATGGAGAGAAAGACAAATAATAATCATAACTCTGAATGTGAATGGGATTAACTCTAATATAAAATGGAGTTGGATAGCAGAATGGATTAAAAAACATAATCCAACAATTTGATGTTTACAAGAAACACACTTGAAAAAGGGGATACACACAGAGTAAAGGTAAAAGATTGGAGCACAGTATAGTATGCTTCAACTGAAGTAAAAACAAAACAAAACAAAAAACAGGGGTTGCAATCCTAATCTCAGACAAAGCAAAACCAGAAATACATCTAGTCAAAAGAGATAAGGAAGGAAATTATATCCTGTTAAAAGGCACCATAGACAAGGCACCAGGTGGTATACTATCCACATTCTTAGAGGAGAAGTTAAGGAAGTTACAGTAAGAAATAGACAGCAAAACTAAACTAGTGAAGTGCTTCAACATCCCTCTCTCTGAACTTGATAAATCTAACCTCAAAAAAAATAAACAAGAAAGAAATGAAGAAAGTGAATAGAACTTTGGATAAGGTAAATATGATACAACATTGGAGAAAATTGAATGGGGATAGAAAGGAGTTGTACGTTTTTCTCAGTGGCACATGATACATAAAAAAAAAAAAAAATTGGCCATAAGGCATAAAAAGGTTACAATCCAGCGCAGAAAGGCAGAGATAGTCAATGCATCCTTCTCAGATCATAATACAATAAAACATATATGTAATCAAAGGCCAGTGGAGAAATTTATGACCAAATAAGGGATAGAGAACATTATGAAGTGCAAAATGGGTAATTTTGATTACATTAAACTGAAAAGTTTTTGCACAAATAAACCCAATACAACCAAGATTAGGAGGGAAGCAGAAAGCTGGGAAAGAATTTTTGCAACTAGCGGATGTGATAAAGACCTGATTTCTAAAATATATAAAGAATTGAGTCTAGTGTACAAAAATACAAGTCATTCCCCAATTGATAAGTGGTCAAAGGATATGAATTGTCAGTTTTCAGAGGAAGAAACTAAAGTTGTCTATAATCATATGAAAAACATGCTCTAAATCACTATTGATTAGAGAGATGCAAATCAAAACAACTCCAAGGTACCACATCACACCTATCAGATTAGCTAACCTTGTAAAACAGGAAGATGATAAATGTTGGAGAAAGTGTGGGAGAGTTGGAACACTAATTCATTGTTGGTGGAGCTTTGAGCTAATCCAGCTATTTAGGGGAGCATTTTGGAACTTTGACCAATGGATTACAAAATATGCCTGCCTTTTGACCCAGCAATATTGTTTCTAGGACCCTATCCCAAAGACATCATAAAAATAGGTGTGATGGCAATCAAATTAGGATCTTTTGTGGTTTTTGTTTTAGTATAACCAAGAAGTATAATGCCTCTATTTGAATGTGATTGAAGAAGAACTTCCTCACCCATATCAATGGGCCTGCCCATTCAGGGAAGTTTGATTGGAAAATTTGTTTTATAGGAGGGTCCCAAATACCTTTTGTTTTTCAACTGAAGCACTGGGTCAGTGTGTTATGCTCTCTGGTTCTAAAAAGTGTATAAATACTGTGAAGATGCTGTTTTACTATGGGGCTTACTGACTGGACGTGTTTTTTGGCCTGTGGAGGACTCTGAGAAGCTGATTAAAGAGCGCCCCCCCTCCCCCCATCCCCTTTGAAAAACTCACATGTTCCCTCTCTGGTGAGGATGCATCTTAATGGTCAAACATTTTGGAAGTATGTCTTTTGACTTTTGATTTCTCTGTATTTTCTTTGAAATTTTGATTTTTATTTTCTCTGATATCCATGCTTGATTTAAGTGATCATTAAGTCTTCATAAGTTGCCTTTCATTTTAGAGAAGCAGATCAAAGAACCTGTGGCAGCAGGCCCCCCTGGGTTTGTTGGGCTGCTTACTGTTACAGTATGGAGTAGCTGATGGAATCTGCATAAATTAAAGGGAAAGCATAGGGCCTGGGATAATTGTCTGTTGCTTTCTAATTGTGGTGACTCTGATTCTTTGGAGTCTGGGAGATGGGGTTGGCTAGAACCTGAGCTTGAGTGGATTACCTTGGCTCCTGACTGTGATGGAGTCAAATGCCCTGAGATTGTTTTGTATGCAGAGACTTGGAACAGGATCTGAAAAGTGCATGCTGAAGCACCCAGCAGAAGAGGAGAAAGGCCATGGAACAAGATTAAAAAACTGCCTGCTGAATGACCCAGCAAAAGTGGAGAATGGCCTATGTGCTGATGTTGGTGAGGTGAGAGAAATGGGAGCACATAGGAGCCAGCACTTTGACCCAAGCTGGAGCTGGGAGCAGCTGGCTCCTGCTGGGGGTGGAGGAAACCAGGAACTCCAAATTCATCCCTGGGGCAAGACTGGGGTTGTGTAGCTAGATCTCACCCCACTGGCTTTGTTGCTCAGCCATTCCTCAGACTTGGAAACTGGGCCTGGAGCATTGTTTAGATGCCTCTACCTGAGAGTGCAGGGTGGGGAGAACACCCCTCTCCCCAAGATGAACTTGCTTAGACATTTCTGTTTGGGATTGAAGAAGGGGGGCGGTAGCTGCTCTCGCCTTAAAGAATGATGTTATGTTGTTCATATATCTTTGTGTTTGTTAAAGCCTTTTGTCCCCCTGGTAATGAGTTGCTATGTTATGTATTCTGTAAATGTGAATTATGTTGTATTTACTTAAGAAATGTTAATTCCTGTTTCTTCCAGGATCCATGACCATTTAAATTGTAAGGCCAAGAATCTTGGAAGACTGAAGTGTGATGGCAATTAAATTATGATCTTCTGCTGTTTTTGTTTGAGTATAATCAAGAAATATAATGCCTCCACTTGAATGCAATTAAAGAAGACCTTTGGGGGAGGAGCCAAGACAGCAGAATAGAAAGACACACATATGCTAGCTCTGAAACCCACAGCCCATAAAATATCTGTAAAGAAGAACTCCCAACAAATTCTGGAGCAGCAGAAGCCACGGAACAATGGAGTGGAGGAGATTTCTGTTCCAGAGAGCCCTGAAAACCTGACATGAAAGGTCCGTTGTGCACCAGACCCAGAGCAGAGCCCAGCCTTGCCTTGGCCGCTCAGCACCTAGAGGAGCAGATCCGAGCAGGCTCCAGGGACAGAATCTCCAGAAGCTGTGCAGGTCTCTCCACCCACAGGTGACAAGGGTCAGTGAGAGGGTCTCTCTGGCTGGTCGAGAGGGGAGTGGGATGTCCCCATAACTCAGGCCCGCTCGGGAGGCAGCAGCAGAGGCAGCAGCAGACAAGAGCTACCAAAGCAGGCAGGAGCTTGGATCCATTGTTGAAGGTCTCCACATAAACCCCTTGAGGGAACCAAATCTCCTGTGGCAGCCCTGCCCCCACCTGAGCACCTAAACTTAATCTCACACTGAACAGCAGCCCTGCCCTCACCCAAAGCCCTGAGGCTGGGAAGCAGCATTTGAATCTCAGACCCCAAGCACTGGCTGGGTGGATCTGGAGGTGAGGTGAGTGTGGAGAGGAAACTCAGGAGTCAAGTCACTTGCTGGGAAAATGTCCAGAAAAGGGAAAAAAAATGAGACCATAGAAGGCTACTTTCTTGGTGAACAGGTATCTCCTCCCTTCCTTTTGGATGAGGAAGAACAATGCTTACCATCAGGGAAAGACACAGAAGTCAAGGCTTCTGTATCCCAAACATCCAGAACAAATATTCCATTGGCTCAGGCCATGGAAGAGCTCAAAAAGGATTTTGAAAATCAAGTTAGAGAGGTGAAAGAAAAACTGGGAAGAGAAAGAGAGAGATGAAAGAAAAGCATAAAAAGCAGGTCAACACCTCTCTAAATGAGACCCAAAAAAATGCTGAAGAAAATAACACCTTGAAAAATAGGTTAACTCAATTGGCAAAAGAGGTTCAAAAAGCCAATGAGGAGAAGAATGCTTTCAAAAGCAGAATTAGCTAAATGGAAAAGGAGGTTCAAAAGCTCACTGAAGAAAATAGTTTTTCCAAAATTAGAGTGGAGCAGATGGAGACTAATGATTTTATGAGAAACCAAGAAATCACAAAACAAAACCAAAAGAATGAAAAAATGGAAGATAATGTGAAATATCTCATTGGAAAAACAACTGACCTGGAAAATAGATCCAGGAGAGGCAATTTAAAAATTATGGGACTACCTGAAAGCCATGATCAAAAAAAGAGCCTAGACATCATCTTTCATGAAATTATCAAGGAGAACTGTCCTGAGATTCTAGAACCAGAGGGCAAAATAAGTATTCAAGGAATCCACTGATCACCACCTGAAAGAGATCCAAAAAGAGAAACTCCTAGGAATATTGTGGCCAAATTCCAGAGTTCCCAGGTCAAGGAGAAAATATTGCAAGCAACTAGAAAGAAACAATTCGAGTACTGTGGAAATACAATCAGGATAACACAAGATCTAGCAGCTTCTACATTAAGGGATCAAAGGGCGTGGAATATGATATTCCAGAAGTCAAAGGAACTAGGACTGAAACCAAGAATCATCTACCCAGAAAAACTGAGTATAATACTTCAGGGGAAAAAATGGTCTTTCAATGAAATAGAGGACTTTCAAGCATTCTTGATGAAAAGACCAGAGATGAAAAGAAAATTTGACTTTCAAACACAAGAATGAAGAGAAGCATGAAAAGGTAAACAGCAAAGAGAAGTCATAAGGTACTTTACTAAAGTTGAACTGTTTACATTCCTACATGGAAAGATAATATTTGTAACTCTTGAAACTTTTCAGTATCTGGGTAGTGGGTGGGATTACACACACACACACACACACACACATGCACACACATGCACACACACAGAGAGACAGAATGCACAGAGTGAATTGAAGAGGATGGGATCATATCTTAAAAAAATGAAATTAAGCGGTAAGAGAGAAATATATTGGGAGGAGAAAGGGAGAAATGGAATAGGGCAAATTATCTCACATAAAAGAGGCACGCAAAAGACTTTTTAGTGGAGGGAAAAAGAGGGGAGCTGAGAGAAAAACATGAAGTCTACTCTCATCACACTTGACTCAAGGAAGGAACAAAATACACACTCATTTTGGTATGAAAATCTATCTTCCAATACAGGAAAGTTGGGGAGAAGGGGATAAGCAGGGTGGGGGGGATGATGGAAGGGAGGGCAATGGGAAGAGGGAGCAATTTGAAGTCAACACTCTTGGGGAGGGAGAGGATCAAAAGAGAGAATAGAAGCAATGGGGGGGGCAGGATAGGATGGAGGGAAATATAGTTAGTCTTACACAACACAACTATTATGGAAGTCATTTGCAAAACTACACAGATGTGGCCTATATTGAATTACTTGCCTTCCCAAAAAGAATGGGTGGGGAGGGACGGATGAAGAGAAGTTGGAACTCAAAGTTATAGGAACAACTGTTGAGTACTGTTCTTGCTACTAGGAAATAAGAAAGTTATCTTGCCCTACAGGACAAAAGAGAAGATGGGGACTAGGGAAGGGAGAGATGATAGAAGAGAGGGCAGATTGGTGATAGAGGCAATCAGAATGCTTGGTGTTTTGGGGTGTGGGGAGGGGTCAAATGGGAAGAAAATTTGGAACCCAAAATTTTGTGAAAATGAATGTTAAAAGTTAAATAAATTAATTTAAAAAATAAAGGCAGAGAATACTTAAAAAACAAAGAAGAAGACCTTCCTCATTGATGGACCTGCCTATTCACAGAAGTTTGATTAGAGGAGTTGCTTTGTAGGAGGGTTCCAAGTACCTTTTGTTTTTCTATTGAGGCACTGGGTCAGAAGGCTATGCCCTCTGACTCTAAAATGTGTATAAATACTCTGAGGATATGGTTTTACTTTGGGGCTTACTAACTGGAAGTGTTTGGTAAGATAAGGATTCTTGGAAACTGCTTAAGGAGCCCCCCAGCTTTGAAAAACCCAGATGTTCCTTCTCTGGTAAGATGCATGTATGTTAATGGTAAGACATTTTGGAAGCATGTCTGTTGACTTTTGATTTCTCTATATTTTCTCTGAAATTTTGATTTTCTTTGATACCTATGCTTGATTAAAGTGATTGTTAACCCCTCCCCCAAAGATTGCCTTTCCTTATAGAGAAGCAGATCGAAGAACCTGTGGTAGCAGGCCCCCCCTGTGCATGTTGGGGTACTTACTGATACAGCTGGAAAAAGTCCCACACGTACAAAAATATATATATCAGCTCTCTTTGTGGTGATCAAGAACTGGAAATCAAGGGGATGCCCCTCAGCTGAGCTGTGGTATATGAATGTAATAGAATACTATTGTGCTATAAGAAATGATGAACAGGAGGACTTCAGAGAGACTCAGATGGTCTGAAATGAACTGATGCTGAGTGAAAATAACAGAACCAGGAGAACATAATACACAGTAACAGCCACAGTCTGCTAGGACTGTTTCTGACAGACTTAGCATTTTACTGCAATGCAAGGATCCAAAACGTTTCCAAAGGATTCTTCAGGCAAAATTCCATCCACATTCAGAGAAAGAACTATGGAATCAGAACACAGAGTGAAGCAGACTGTTTTCTCTTTTGTTATGTTTTGTTATGGTTTGATTTTTCTCATAGTTTCTCCCATTGATTTTAATTCTTCTATGCATCATGACTAATGTGAAAATGTATTTAATAAGAATGTAGGTGTAGAAACCATATAAGACTGTATGCCATCTCAGGCAGAGAGGAGGCAACGAGGGGGAGAAAATTTAAGATTCATGGAAGTGATTGTTGAAAACTGAACACAAATAATTTATAATTATTAAAAAAAATAAACAAAGAATCATTGTCAGGTCCTCATACAAAAGACTTGATGATTATATGGTTCTAGAATAAAGTGGCTTTAAGACACACAACTTGACATAGAAGGCATAATTCTTTCATAAAAATAAAGTTACATTCACTTTTTATGTAGTATAAATCAAATAGTAAAATAATTTTTCTTGGTTTTACCTTTATGAAATATACTCAAATTTTCAAATACATATGATAACATTGCCCTCTAATGGGTAGGCAGCAGAGGAATTATATGTTGTTCCCCTATATAGTATCTTGTAAATGCAGGGGACATTTCTAATATTTCAGAGTTTAGTCATTGGATGAAAACAAACAAAACAAAACAAAAAAAGCACAAAAAGCAAATAAACAAAACCCCTCCAAAAGAATAACACCAAAAGGAAAACCATCTCTTTCATGAATACTTGTAACACCAGGGCCTCTTATTGATGAAATGACTTTATTGGGCCTCCTGCCCTACCAACTTTGATTATTACTAATGCTAGCTACCAAACTCTTAGGGGAAAATGGCTCTTATTTTTTGAATATGTTATTATTTTTTTTGAAACAAGAAAGCTTGAGATTTATTTTATTTTATTATTCCTGAATCCAATTCTGTTTATTAAAACATATTTCATGGCTCAAAATATTCAACACTAAGTCATATCCTCAGAGATCTATCCCAATGAGATAAAAGGAAGAAGAAAATCACATATGTAAAAAGTACTCAGAAACACTTGTTTTCAAAGCTACAAAAGAGAAAGTATTTGAAAGAAAATGATTGGACAAATTAGGGTAAATGACTGTAATGCAATACCAATTATATAATATTGTACTGTAATTTTTGATAGCAGTGAAAACCTTTTAACAAATTTATTATTTTCAACATTATTTTCTTTTGAAGTTGAACTCTAAATTCTCTTTCTCTATTCTAACATGCCCACTGAGAAGACAAGCAAAATTGCAACAACTATACAAAGGAAATCATGGAAAACACATTTCCATATTAACTATATTGCAAAAAGTAAGAAAATGGGAAAATTATATTTTAATTTATACTTAGAGGTCATTTCTGTGTACAAAACATGTATATATATATTCATAGTTGTGTGTGTGAATGTAGATATATTTGTATATATCTATATACATATATTTCACGTGAATATGAATGTATATGAATGTGAAAACTAATGATGAAACCTATATATACATATGTATACATAGATTACATCATTAGCCCTTTGAGGTTGTCTTAGATCATTGCATTAAGCAAAATAGCCAAGACTTTCACTGTTGATCATTATTAAAAATTTCTATTTCTGTGTACAAAGATCTCCTGGTACTTTTTATATAGGTCTTGCCACTTTTTTTTTTTTTTTGAAATTATCATTTTGTTTGTTTGTTTGTTTACAAGAGAAAATGGTCAGTTTCATTCTGCAATACAATTCCATAGTTCTTTTTCTGGATGTGGAAGGCATTTAGCCTTAAAAAACCATTGGGAATTCTTTACATCCTTGCATTGTAATGAAGTTCTAAGTCTACCAGAAAAATTCCTTGCACACTGTGGGTCTTACTGTGTACAAAGTTTTCCTGGTTCTGCTCCTTTCACTCAGCATCAGTTCATGTAAGACTTTCCACACATCTCTGAAGTCTTCTGTTCATTATTTCTTATAGCCCAATTGTATTCCGTTACATTCATATACAACAACTTATTCAGTCATACTCTAATTGATAGGCATCCCCTCAATTTCCAGTTCTTGGCCATCACAAGGAGAGCTGTTATAGTTTTGTACATGTGAAACCCTTTCCCATTTTTATGATGTCTTTAGGATACAGTCCTAGAAGCAATATTACTAGGTCAAAGGGTATGCACATTTTTGCAGCCCTTTGTACATAGTTCCAAGTTGCTCTCCAGAATGACTGGATCAGCTCCAACCTCCACCAACAAAGAATTAGTGTTCCAACTCTCCCACATCTTCTTCAACATTTATCATCTTCCTGTTTGGTCATGTCTGCCAATCTGATAGTTGTTCTGTGATACCTCAGAGTTGTTTTGATTTGCATCTCTCTAATCAGTAGTGATTTAGAGCATGCTTTCATATGACTATAGATAGCTTCAATTTCTGCCTCAGAAAACTGCCTGTTCATATACTTTGACCATTTATCAAATGGGGAATAAGTTGTATTTTTTTTCAAATTTGACTCAGTTCTCTACATATTTTAGAAATGAGACCTTTATCACAGACACTAGTTGCAAAAATTCTTTCTCAGTTTTCTGCTTCCCTTTTACTTTGGTTGCATTGGGTTTGTTTATGCAAAATCTTTTCAATTTGATCAAAATTATCCATTTTGCACTTCATAATATTCTCTATCTCTGGTTTGGTCAAAAATTTCTCCATTCTCCATAAATCTGACAAATATGCTATTCCTTGATCCCCTGATTTGTTTATAGTATCGGTCTTTATACCTAGATCATATATCCATTTCAACTTTATTTTTGGGTACAGTGTCTGGTATTTTCTATGCCCTATTTCTGCCATACTTTTACACAGTTTTCCCATCAATTTTTGTCAAAAAGTGAGTTCTTAGCCCAGAAGCTGGGGTCCTTGTGTTTATCAAACAGTAGATTGCTATATTCATTGACTAGTGTGTCTTGAATACCTAACTGATTCCACTGGTCTACCCTCTATTTCTTAGCCAGTACCAAGTGGTTTTGATGATTGCTGTTTTATAATACAGAGATCTGATGGGGCTAGGTCACCTTTCCTAGCATTTATTTTCTTTAGTTCTCTTGATATTCTGGACCTTTTTTTCTTCCAGATGAATTTTGATATTATTTTTTCTAGTTTTATAAAATAATTTTTGGTAGTTTGATTGGTATGGCACTGAATAAGCAAATTAATTTAGTTAGAATTGTAATTTTTATTACATTAGCTCAGCTTACCCATGAGCAACTGATGTTTTCCCACTTACTTAGATCTGACTTTATTTGGTGAAAAGTGTTTTGTAATTGTGTTCATGTAGTCAGTGGGTTTGTTTGGGCAGTTAGACTCACAGATATTTTATGGTGTTAGCTGTAACTTTAGATGGGATTTCTCTTTCAGTCTCTTGCTGTTGGATTTTGTTAGGAATATATAGAAATTCAGATGATTTTGTGGGATTATTTTGTAACCTACAACTTTGCCAAAGTTGTTTATTATTATTTCTCTTCAATTCTCTAAGTATAACATCATATCATCTGCAAAGAGTGATAACTTAATTTCTTCTTTGCCTGTTCTAATTCCTTCAATTTATTTTTCTCTTATTGCTAAAGCTAACATTTCTAGTACCATATTGAATAACAGTGGTGATAATGGAAATCCTTGTTTCATTCATGACCTTATTGGAAATGTATCTAGCTTATCCCCACTACATATAATGCTTGCTGATGGTTTTAGGTAGATACTGCACATTATTTTATGGAAGAATCCATTTCTTCCTTTGTTTTTCAGTGTTTTCAATAGTAATGTGAGTTGTATTTTGTCAAAAGATTTTTCTGCATCTATTGTGGAAATCATATGATTTCTGTTGTTTTGTTATTGATGTGATCAATAATGCTGATAGTGTTTCTATTGTTGAACCAGTCCTGTATTTCCTGGTATAAATCCTACCTGATCATAATGTATTATTCTCATGAGAAGTTGCTATATTCTTTTTGCTAATACCTTATTTAAAATTTTTACATTTATATTCATTAGCGAAATTGGTCTATTCTTTCTCTGTTTTTGCACTTCCTGGTTTAGGTATCAGAACAATATTTGTATCATAAAAAGAATTTGGTAGGACTCCTTCTTCAACAATTTTCCCAAATAGTCTATAGAGTATTGGAATTAACTGTTCTTTAAATGTTTGATAGAATTCACTTATAAATCCATCTGGCCCTGGAGGTTTTTCCTTGAGAGTTCAGTGATGTCATGTTTAATTTCTTTTTCTGATATGGAGTTATTTAAGTATTCAACATCTTCTTCTGTTAATCTCGACAATTTATATCTTTTAAAATAATGGTCCATCTCATTTAGATTGTCACATTTTTGCATACAGTTGGGCAAAGTAATTTCTTATTATTGTGTTAATTTCCTCCCCTTTGGAAGTGAGTTCACCTTTTTCATTTTTGGTATTGGTAATTTGGTTTTCTTTCTTTATTTAAATCAAATTGATGAAAGGTTTATGAATTTTATTGCTTTTCTTTCATGAAACCAACTCTTAATTTTATTTACTAATTCAATAGTTACCTTAATTTCAAAGTTATTAATATCTCCTTTGGTTTTCAGAATTTCTAATTTGGTATTTACTTGGGAATTTCTATTTGTGTTTTTTCTAGGTTTTTCAGCTGCATGCCCAATTCATTGACCTCTTCTTTCTCTATTTTGTTCATGTAGGCATTCCGTGATATAAAACTTCCTCTAAGAACTGCTTTTGCAGTATCTCATAAGCTTTGGAAGGTTATCTCATTATTGTCATTCTCTTGAATGAAGTTGTTGATTGTTTCTATGATTTATTGTTTAACCTACTCATTCTTTAGGATTAGATTAGTTTCCAATTAATTTTTGGTCTATCCTTAAATGGCCTTTTATTGCACATAATTTATATTGCTTTAGATTCTTAGAAAGATGCATTGACCATCTCTGCCTTTCTGCACTGGATTGTGAGAATTCATCCCCTAATACATGGTCAACTTTTGTATATGTGCCATGTACCACTGAGAAAAAGGTATATTCCTTTCTATCCCCATTCAGTTTTCTCTGGAGAGCTATCTTTTTTACGTTATCCAGAGTTTTATTTACTTCTTTAACTTCTTTCTTGTTTATTTGAGGATAGATTTGTGAAGTTCAGACAGGGGCACACTGAGGTCCCCCACTAGTGCAGTTTTGCTGTCCATTTCTTCCTGTAAATCCCTTAACTTTTCCTCTAAGAATCTGGATGCTATTACACTTGGAGCATATATGTTTAGTAATGATATTGCCTCATTACTCTTTGTGCTTGAGACCAGTTCATATTTCCTTCTGTAGTTTCAGATGGGAGGAAAAACTCACTCCTGACCAATTTGCCATTTGTAGTTTGGTCCTTGTCCCCAAGCAAGCTTCTATGGTCTTTTTTGATTTGCTTCTTGCTCATGATGATCACCCTTTTCCTGGCTTTTAAAGTGTGTCTCTGCTTCTTCCACTCTAGTGCCTTTTAGCAGGATATAGTTTCCTTCCTCCTCTCTTTTAATTAGATCTATTTCTGCTTTTGCTTTGTCTGATATTAGGATTGCTATCCCTGCTTTTTTAAAGTATAATATATTCTGCTCCAACCTTTTACCTTTACCCTTTGTTTATCTCCTTGTTTCAAATGTGTTTCTTTTTAACAACATTTTGTTAGGTAATGGTTTTTAATCCGTTCTGCTATACACCTTCATTTTATGAGAGAGTTCATCCCATTTGCATTCTCACTTATGATTACTATCTTTGTCTATCCCTCCATCCTCTTTCTCCCCATTTATGCTTTTAGTTCTTCCTTCTCCCTTACTCTCCACTATAGCTTTAATTTCTGACCAGCACCTTCCTCAGTCTTCCCTTCCTTCTTTCAGACCACCTCCCTTTTACTCCCCTTTTCCCTTAATGCTTCTTCCCTCCCTTTTACCTCCCCTCCCTTTTCTTTCTCCTTTCCCATTCTATTGCCTTCTATAGAAATCTCTTGCTAGATTTCTATACTTAACTGAGTTTCTTGTTCCCTCCTTGAACCAAATCAGATGACATTAACTCTCAAGCAATGCTCATCTACCTCCCTTCTTTCCCTCTACTATAATGGGTTTTTTTTGCCTCGTACTGTGATATAATATAATTTATCTTTTTGTGCCTCCCCCTTTTCATATCTCCCATTAAAATCTCTTCACACCCTTAAATCACATTTTTATCATTACATCATTTAATTTATGTCCACTCCCTCTATCTATGTATATCCCCTTTAAATATCCTAATAAATATACAATTCTCAAGATTAACAGGTAGTATCTTTGCTTAAAGGGAAGTAAAGTGTTTACCCAAATTGAATAATAAGGTTTTTATTCCCTCTGTTTACATTTTTATACCTCTCTTGTTACTTGTGTTTGAATATAGAGTTTTCTATTGAGTTCTGACCTTTTCATCAAGAAGGCCTGCAAATCCCTTTTTTTTATTGAATGTCCATCTCCTTGTCTGAAATATTATGCTCAGTTTTGCTGGGTAAATGATCCTTGGTTGTAGTCTCAGCTCCTTTGTCTTACAGAATATCATATTCCAATCCCTCTGATCTTTTAATATAGAAGCTGCAGCATCCTATGTGATCCTGACTCACCTCCTCAACATCTGAATTTTTTTCTTTCTGACTGCCTCCAGTATTTTCTCCTTCACTTGATAGTTTTGGAATTTGGCAACGAAATTGCTTGGTGTTTTAAGTTTGGGATCCCTTTCAGGAAGTGTTCAATTGATTATTCCTATGACTATTTTGCCCTCTGGATCTAGGACATCTGGGCAGTTTTCCTTGATAATTTCTTGGAAGATATTGTCCAGGCTCTTTTTTCACCACTGTGTTCTGGTACACCAATAATTCTTAGATTTTTCTCTCCTTCATCTCTTTTCCAGGTGGGTTATTTTTCCAATGAGATATTTTACTTTTTCTTCTATTGTTTCACTCTTCACATTCTGTTTGACTGATTCTTGATGCCTTAGAGAGTCATTAACTTTTACTTGCCCAAATGTAATTTTCCATAGATTGTTTCCTTCAGTTAACTTTTGCATCTCTTTTTCGATCTGTTCAAATGTTACTTTTAAGGTGTTATTTTCTCCAGCTAGTTTTGGTACTTGCTTTTTCATTTGTCTAATTTTCCCAGCTAAGTTTTGTGCTTCCTTCTCCATTTGTCCAATTTTCCTTTTAAATTCTTCTTTGATTCTTTTTTTTCATATTTTTAAAATCATTGACCAGTTTTTCTTCTACTTCTCTAATTTAGTTTTGAAAATACCTCTTGAATTCTTCCAAGAATGCTCTTTGTGCTTGAGATCACTTCATATACCCTTCTACAGTTTCAGATGGAAGTGCAATCTCATTGCTGACCTCTTTACTCTTCGTGTTTTGATCCTTGTCCCCATAATAAGCTTCTATGATCTTTTCTGGTCTGCTTCTTATTCATGATAATCACCATTTTCCTGACTTTTAGAGAGTATCTCTGCTTTTGGGGCACAGAGGGCTCTGCCGCACAGTTTTATGCTTAGAATTTGAGGCTTTGTGTATTGTGGCCTCTGGTTCTTTCACCTAGAAGCTAAAATGCTGCACGTTACCTGGTGCTGAGCTGATTGATGTGCCAAAGCAGAGGCCAAGTGAGTATTTTCTGAGTTTCCCTGGAGTTAGCCTAGAGCTAGCTTTGTTAAGTGTGTGTGTGGGGGGGGTGATCTGATGGCACAGATCTAGTCTCCTAAGCTATAGCATAGGCAAGCTCAGCCATTAGTGAAATCCTTCTGTGCTAGTGTCTTGTTCTCCTGGCTGTGTGGAGGTATACCTGGGATACTGGTGTTGATGATTATGGGTTTCACGCCCCTGGGGCTCAGGATCTCCTCCTAATTTGCTGAGGTGGGGTGGTCTGGAACAGCTCCAGTCCTGCACCAGTCCTGTTCAGCCACAGCAAAAAGGACCCCCCCACCACTTTTGCAATTTTCCTAGCTTCTCTGGCTAAGAGACCATTTACTCCTTTGGTTGATCCCATTGTTCCAGGATTTTTCCTGGGGAAATATTCTCTGGGTTTTTCCAGGTCAACAAGGGGAGAGAGATAGCATTTCCTGATCTCTCTAACATCTTGGATACTGGAAGTTCAAGTAGGTGACTTACAGACATTTAATCTGAAGGCTGATAGTCTCAGGAGTAGTTGTTACTGTTACCTGGGGTTCTGTGCTCTCTCACTCAGATCCACTGAACACCCATTCTGGTCTGATATGTTTGAGTATTTGCAGTGCTGCTGCTACTTCAGATCATCCATGGCTTCCTTCTTGCCTTTACTATAGTGGGGTCTGTGCTGGTGCAATCTGTATGCTGTGTGCTATGTGCTCCCCAGCCCCATGCAACAGATCCTTTCAGTCAACCTTCTAGGTGGTCCTGGGTCACACACTGTCTCCTGTTGTATTTTCTCCCCTTTTCTTCTCTAGTGTTTTCTTTGGGATATAGACCTAGTGGTATTGCTGGGTCAAAGAGTATCTATAGTTTTTCTTGTCCTTTAGGCATAGTCCCAAATGGTTTTCCAGAATTGTACCACTTCACAGTTATACAAACAGTGCATTATTGTATCAAATTTTCCACATAACATCCAGTATTTACCATTTACCTTTCCTGTCATGTTAGCCAATCTGATTGACCAGAGGTGATTACCTCAGAATTGTTTTAATTATTATTTTTCTAATAAATATTGACTTAGAGCATTTTTTTCACATGATTATTGATAGCTTTTCTTTTTTCTGGTGAAAACTGCCAAGTCATATCCTTTGGAAATTTGTCAGTTGGAGACTGGTTCTTATTTTAATAAATGAATTACCATTCCCTATATATTTGGGAAATGTAGACTTTGTTAGAGAAACTTGCTAGAAAAAATTTCTCAGTTTCCTGTTTTCATACAATTTTGGTTGTTTCACTTTTTTTATGCAAAACCTTCTTAGTTTTATGTAGTCAAAATTATCCATCTAACCTCCCATGATTCTATTTATTTCTTGATTAGTCATAATTACTTCACTTACTCATAGAAATGAGAAGTAAAATTTCCTATATTCTTGAAATTTTCTTATGTTACCACATGATATGTTTAAATCATTTTGATCTTATCTTGGTGTATGATATAATGCAAGATATGGGTTTAAGCCTAGTGTTTGCCAAACCAATTTCTAGTTTACTCAACAGTTTTTGTTAGAGTTCTTGTCCTTAAAGCTTGGATCTTTGAGTTTCTCAAACATGAGGTTACTGTGATCATTTACCATAGGATATTGTGTGCCTAATCTATTTCATTGATCTTCTCCTTTTTCTCTTTACCAGTAACAGATTATTTTCATGACAACCACTTTTTAATACAGTTTGAAATCTGATGCTGCTAAGCTACCCACCTTTACTGTTCTTCCATTAATTCTTTTGATATTCTTGACTATTTGTCTTTCTAGATGAATTTTATCATTTTTTCTATATCTATAAAAATAATTCTTTAGTACTTTGGTTGGTATGGCACCAAATTTAAGGACATTAATTTGTGTGGAATTATTTTATTATATTGACTTGGCCTACCCATGAGCAATTATTTAGCTCTGTCTTTATTTGTCTTAACAGTGGGGTAGGGGAGACAGAGTCAAGATGGCAGAACAAAGGCAGCGATTTCACTGAGCTCAGTCCCAAATCTCTCCAAATACCTTTAAAGATGATTCTAAACAAATTCTAGTGAAAGGGAACTCATAAAAAAGATGGAGTGAAATAAATTTCCAACCCAAGACAACTTGGTCAGAAGAAAAGGTCTGTTACATCAAAGCAAGAGAGGAGCAGAGACAAGCTTATGCCATACCATTGCAGACTACACCCCAGCAAACTAGTAGCAGGCCTTGTTGTGACTGAATCACTGGCAGCAGTGGTGGTTTCCAGACCTCTCAGCCCATAGATACCAAAGACAATTTAGAAGCAGGAAAGGTCTGTTAAGCCTGGGTGAAAGTGGAGCACAGTCCAACATAGACCACACCAGCATAGCCCTGGACACAGTAAGGGAATGACTAATTAGCAGCAGCACCAGTTGCTGCTGCTTCCAGAGCTCTCAGCCCACAGGCAGTAAGAGATTGAAGGACTGGTCAGAAACACATTACAGAGGTCTTTTTCCCAGTTCTGAGGAAGGACTCTATTGCTTTGCTCATACTTAGATCAAGGTCACAGTCCTGGGTGGCAGCCCCAGTGTGAGGAGGAACACTTGTGGACCTGAGCTTGAGGCCACAGTGGAAAGGGGTTCTCCTCAAAGTTCAAGGGCAAAAAAGAGTGTTTGTAGTCACTCACAGATCAAATCACAGGCTAGGAGGGTACTAAACACCTCTTTTTAAGTCATTCCACATAAGAAAAACAGAAAACTTACAGGGCCTTAGAATTGTATCTGAAGCAGCTGCATGAAACCCCTATCCTGGCACAGTGCACCTGGAAAGCAGAGCCCCATTTTTAACAAAGATTTGAGAGTTAAGTAATAGGCTGGATAACTCAGTCAACAATGGAGAAAAAACTCTAACTGTATTAAACTACTATGGTGGCAAGGAGAAGCAAAACACACACTCAGAAGAACACAACAAAGTCAAAGTTCCTAAAACAAAAGCCTCCAGTAAGAATATGAATTTGTCTCAGATCATGGAAGAGCTCAAAAAGCTCTTTCCTTTTAATAACAGGTAAGAGAGGTAGAGAAAAAAAAAACTTCAAAGAGAAATGAGAGTGATACAAGAAAATCATGAAAAGTAAATCAACAGGTTGGTAAAGGAGACACACAAGATGTCTGAATAAAATGACACCTTAAAAACAGACTAGGTCAAATGGCAAAAGAGGTCCAAAAATCCAATGAAGAGATGAATGACTTGAATACTACAATTGAACAAATGGAAAAAGAGTTCTGAAAGCTCACTGAAGAAAATAATTCCTTAAAAATTAGAATGGTGCAAATGGAAGCTATTGATTTTATGAGAAATCAAGAAACAATAGAAATAAAACCAAAAAAATGAAAAAAAAATACAGTGTGAAATAGCTCATTGGAAAAACAACTCAACTAGAAAATAGATCTAGGAGAGTTAACTTAAAACTCCTTGGACTATTTCAAAGGTATTCTAAAAGAAAGAGCTTAAGCACCATCTCTCAAGAAATTAAGGAAAATTACCCTGATATTTTAGAACCAGGGAGTTAAATAGAAGTAGAAAGAATCCACCAATCACCTTCTGAAAGAAATCCCAAAATGAAAAGTGCCAGGAATACTATGGACAATTCCAAGACTTCTGAGATCAAGAAGAAAATATTCCATCAGCCAGAAAAAAGCAATTCAAGTATTGTGATACCAGGGTTAGGATTGACCAACTTCTGCAAAAAAGGTTTGGATGACTTGGAATATGATATTCTGGAGGGAAAAGGAGCTAGCATTACAACCAAGAATCACCTCCCCAGCAAAACTAAGTATAATCCTTCAGGAGAAAAATGGACATTCATTGAAAAAGAGTGCTTTAATCTATCTATCTATCTATCTATCTATCTATCTATCTATCTATCTATCTATCTATCTATCCATCCATCCATCCATCCATCCATCCATCCATCCATCCATCCATCCATCCATCCATCCATCCATCCATCCATCCATCCATCTATCTATCTATCTATCTATCTATCTATCTATCTATCTATCTATCTATCTATCTATCTATCTATCTATCTATCTATCCATCTATCTATCTATCTATCTATCTATCTATCTATGTTTCTATCTATTCTTCCCTCTCTGAACCAGTTCAGAAGAGATTAAGGTTCAAGTGATGTCTCGTATCTTTCATATGCCTCTCCAATGTAAAAGCCAAATAGCAACCAGTCGTGTACTCCCTCAGCATCTCTGTACTGAGAGCTCCAAAGCTGCTTCTACTACTATTACAGCTACCTCCAAGTCCTATAGCTTGTGTTTCAGAGGCATGCATTCCAGAGCAGCCCCTATTCCACCATCATAGACCTTTCCTTTAAACCTCCTGATTTGTCTTGGATTGAAAAAAATTCTCACCCTTACTTTTTCTTGACTATGCCTCTCCAGAATTAAATTTGAGGTGATATTTTAAAGTTGTTTGGAAGGGAATGTTGGGAGAGTTTGACTGTGAATCTCCCTCCTCTCTTCCATCTTAGCTCCACACTCTCTCCCCCAAGATTATTTTCTAAGAGTATAATTTCATAAACAATTGAAGATCTGTATTGTTCAGATAGTTGTGGGAATTTTCTTCAAGATTTCCCTTTATCATTGAAATTATAGGATGAAAAAAATTAAAATGGGAACTTACCTATACTACTTATATGTTGATATTCATCTTGTACTTTGAAATATTACAAAAATGGAATTAAAATGTTATGAAAATTCTCCCATCATGTTATTGAAGAGATTGTTTTTCTGGCATTGAAAATTATAGTAGATCTGAAAGTATATTGCTTATGTGATGTTGTTTGCAGTACTTTTGAATCTCAGCTAGTAGTTCAGGATACTGTTCAGCTGGGATGCCTGATCTATCATCCACTGGACATCAATTGGCCTTCCTTAGGCAGCACTATCAATTTTGTGTCCATTTGGATTAAGGCCAGGTACTTCATTGGCAAGAGATTAATTTGGTGAGCCTTTATGGTTCTTAGTTCTTTAAATTCCCCTGGTAGCCATAATAATACTTAATTTGTTCATTAAATATTGTTCTTTACCCATTTTTAAAAACCAAATTCCCTGTCAGACTTTTGGACTATCTTTATTACCTTAATAATAGTCCTTGTGTTAAGCCCAAGTCCATGTAGCTGTAGAATTCCTACCAATCCTAGATGATATTTCCCCCATTGACCTAACTGGATATTCAATTTTTCAAGCACAACAGCAGTAGAATGACTACAGTAAGCATTGAGTATAATCACAAATGTGTTTAGTTTATCTAACTCAGTACAATGAAAGATATGCTGGCAGTAGTGGTGAGATCTGTGGTGGAATAGTTCTTGTTGTTGTTGGTGGTAGTGGCAATGCTGGTGGTGTTTTAAAACTGAACCCCTGTAACTATCAACTGTTTGACAGAAATAGTCACCTTGTTTCCCATTTGCTACAACAAAACTAACACAATTGAAAAAAACAAAGACTTATACTTCTTACTACCTATAAGCAGTGCTTCAATTGGACAGTGGATTAAAGACTATGTGCACACACTTAATTGAAGATTCCACTATGTTCCAAAAAAGAACAGATTTTTGAAAATCCTCCTTCCTTTTGTTATTCTCTTACCACCATTAACAGGAGTGAGAGTTCTTGGAGGTATGAGAATTGTGAATAACTGCATTGATAAGTATTAAAATAAAAACAAGTTGAATCTGATATTCTTGGTGCAAGGCTGCCAATAAACTACCAGAGATGATGGAGGAAATCTTTTTTCTCAATTGTACTCAGGATTACATGTGTTCAGATCCTTCCAACAAGGAGAAAGAAAAAGCAGGCTTATGGATGACTAGATAAAACAGCATCATTATGATTCAAGTATCCTCCCACTGAATGCAAATCAATTTTAATGCAGCATTTGACATACTTAATGCTATTTTGGAGTTCAGGAAAATCCATAACAACAATTCTGTCTCTTTCAGGAAGATTTTTTAACATTCCCATATCTTATTTAGTGTTTTAGGATATAGAGAACAATCTTGAATAACCTAAGCCAGTCAAACCGAGACTCTCAATTAAATATGATTTCCCTCATCACATAGATTTTAGGAGAAATAATCAAATGACAGTACAAGAAACTCACATTGGTGATTCAGTTAAAACAACCAAGCCAACATAACTTTCAAGCTAGCTCCTAGCTTTAGTAAATACACATAGTCCAATATCCACACCTACCTCTAAAGTATAAGAAAAGTGGTCTTATAATGAGGACCCTGAAACATCTTAAGATCCTGAATCAACCAATCAATCACCATAGTATAGATATTAAGGCTAGAAATGTCAGCAATAATAATAATATTATATTTAATATCTACAATATGAAACCTTCCACTTATCTAATCCACCTCTCCACACAGATTAATTTTAAGACCAGTTTTATGTCAGCTCTTACACAATACACTAAGTTCATCTTCATCACCAAAGATTTTGGCTAATTTTGAATCACTGATATGCTTTAATCTAATCAAAATGCAGTAATTCTCCATTATATTAAGCATTATAAAACCCAGGAAAATGATAAGTCTATCTTTTATTACTTGTAGGGACCTGGTCTTTTTATTATACCTCAGTTTCTTCACACATAAAATGAAAGGGTTGGACTATACCAGGGTTGTTAGCACAGGGTCCATGAAACATGTTTTTAAATATTTTCACAATTGCACTTCAATTTTATAATTTCGCATATTTTACTTTATGCAATTTTAAAAACATTATTCTGATAATGGGTCCACAGACTTATCTGACTGCTAGAAGCAACACATATACACACACGCAGACACACACCACAAAGATTAAGAACCCCTGGATTAGATGATCTCCATTTTCCTCTTCTAATAAACTATGATTTATCCTAGGTGGTGGAGATTTGACTGACCAATAGATTTTTCCCTGGTACCTAAACCTGGGAAAGGAAAATGTTATGGTAGTGTAAGGGGAATCATAGTGTCCCTCCCCCACTCACTGACTTTGAATATGCATCACACTGAATGTAGAAATGATTCATTTTTTGTTATAGCTCTCTTAGCTTCTTCAGAAATTTTGTGGTAGCACTTTCTCACCAGTGTCCTAACCAGATGAGTCAAAAGTGGAACAGTGTTGTTTTTCTGCTGCTTTTCTTTTGTGCTGGCTGCTAAACCTGGCCAGCCTTAGTAATTAGCTTGGGAATGTCTCTTTTCCATCTGTCATTCCCTCAATAATCAGATTCGGTGCCCAGTGGAGACATCAGTTGTGCATAAAATATAATGGTAAATAATTAATAGAAAAAATATAGCACTTGTAGAAGTAAATTTCACACTTTTATCCAGAATCTATGAGCAATAAGTGCAAGTAGCTGAAACAACTTGTAAATCACAATTTTTATGGCCAGCTGCCTTTTCTTGGCCTACAGAAACACCCATTCCATACACAACTGAGACCAAGTCAGTGACTATGGCCTATATTTTCACAAAACAAAAATAAAGCATTTGCAGTTAATGATCCCTAAAATCCTTCCAGATCCTAAATCTGCTTAATGGTGCATAGACATAGAGAGAAGGAGATTATATGATTATTTTGTATGCATTCATAATTAATAATCTACCCCTCTAGAAACCTTTTTGTAATTGAGGAGAAATATTTGAAAAAAGGCTATAGTTCCCATACATAAATTCAAGGCTTACAAGAGATAGAATTCTTTTCTATCATCCACACATTGTGTATTAGAGATAATTAAAGTCTAATAAAACAATATTTTGTGCTTCCCATAAAGTGTGAAGCAGTTTGGTATCTTTCACTATAGAAAGGATCAATACTGACAAGCTAGATGATGGACCACATGCCTGTTGAGTATACACTTATTAACAGAATCACAGTGGGAGAAAACTATGTCACTGGGAGTAGAAAAGCAATAAAACATCCCTAAAGCTCCCACTGAGTGAAATTTTTCAGCTCAGGAATGATTCTAAGTGTTCTAGAATCAAGTTAGAGTTGGGGTCTAAGTATGTCCCACATTTGGAGAATCCATGTGAGTGTCAATCATGAATCCTTCATGAGGTCCCTACCATATGCTAGGCAATGTTAGCTTCCTTTGGTTATATTAAAGACAACAGAGTTTCTGCTGTCCTCTATGGAACAGCTCCACAAAAGCTTCTCTAGGAATGCAACACATGAATTACCAACACTAGAGGAATTCAGATTCTTGACTGCTGCCTTAGTACCACGAAGTCAGTTCAATAGCAAGAGCTGCTTGGAATTTACAATAAACACATTGTTGGAACAATAAAACACTCATATTTTTCAGTAGTTCTTCTTTTTGAAGCAATTTGATGTATTGATAATTTAATGATCTAAGTATTCTTCATTAATAACTAAACAGTAATAATGGGCAGCTAGGTGATACAGTGGATAGAGCACCAGTCCAGGAGTCAGGAGGACCTGAGTTCAAATTTCACCTCAGACATGATACTCACTAGCTGTATGTCCATGGGCAAGTCACTTAGCCCCAGTTGCCTCACCCTGAGTCTTCTCCAATCATCTTAATAAATATCTGGTCACTGGATTCAGGTGGTTCTAGAGGAGAAGTAAGGCTGGTGACCTGCACAATCCTCCTTCACTCAAAACAAAGTCAAGTGCAAGTCAAGTCATTATTTCTTTGATGGCATGGTCTTCTTCAGCAACGAAGGATGAACACACGCACACGCACACACACACAATAATACCGAGATAGTATTTAGCAAAACTTTAAAGTTTGCAAAGTGCATTGCAAATAGTATTTTATTTTATCCTCACAACACTGGTAGGCAGATGAGTCCTGTTGTTATTTTCATTTTACAGAAGAGGAAACTGAGACACAGAGAGGTTAAGTGGCTTGCCCAAGGTCACATACATAGTAATTTTCCAAGGATGGATTTTAATTCAAGACTTTCCTGTCCTCAAGTTCAAGACTATGCCCATTGTTCCACCTAACTGCCAGCAAGCTTTTATTAATAAATGAACATGAATTTATTAAATGCATAAAATGCATCAGACAAGGTACTAAATGTTGGAGATCCAAAAGAATATGATTATAACAGAATGGCTCCCTTGAAACTTTTGTGATTTGTATCTATTCCTTTCCATAAACATTCAGATTCTGCAGAAATGATCCATCTAACTTGATGTAGGCCTTCTCCTGGTTCTTTAAATAGCTCAAAGATACAAGGCAAACTCTCAGGCTTTGCATCTGCTAGTTCTCATTGTTATCTCATCGGCAGTCTGACCTCCTGATTATACATGTTCTTCATGTCATTCAAGACATTTTTCACATACAAGGTTTTGTTTATAATGTATTGGTGCCTGATTATGTTCACTATGCAAGCTTCTGTCATCTTTTATGATATTACCATTCTGAAATGGTGCTATTCCCCAATTTATACCTATGAAGCATCACAGGAAAACATTAGAGTTAAAGATATGGTTTTTACTATACTTAACAATTTGATATCATTAAGAGCAGTGTACAATTTCTAACTACCAAACTAAAGATCTACAGAGCCGTTGTGCTGACCTCGTTGCTATATACTTGTAAAACATGAAGAGTCTACCAGAACCATGCTAGGAAACTGAATTGCTTCCCTTTGAACTGTTTTAGGAAGATTCTGAGGATCACCTGTCAGGATAAGGTACCAGACACCGAAGTCCTTGCTTGAGCTGAACTGCCGAGTATTCAAACTATGCTTCAGAGAGCATAGCTATTAAGGGCTGGTCACACTGTTCAAATGCAGAATGTATGCTTGCCAAAAAGAATATTTTATGGAGAACTCACATGGGGCAGGTGATCACATGGTGGCCAGAAGAAGTAATAAAAGGATACTGTTAAGGTCTTTTTCAAGAACTTTGGATTTGACTGTGCAACATGGGAGACACTGGCACAGGACCATTCAGCATGGTGTGCCCACATCAGGTGGTGTGCTCTTTGAGCAAAACAGAATTGAGACAGCCCAAAGTAAATGCCGGATGCACAAATTTGGGATATCCACCCTAAACATTCATACAGACTATCTGTGCCCAACCTGTGATAGAGCATTCCGAGCTTGCATTGATCTGATCAGCCACAGTTGGACACACTGAAATTTCATGTCATTTTGGCCCTCTTCAGGGATGAAGGACAGCAACCAACAATTTCCCAAATGCATTCTAGACTGATATTTTTTTCTGTTACTCAATTCTGGGCCCAGTTCTTTGTTTATGTATAGCATCTGAAGAATAGGTACATGAGTAATATTAATAAACTAAATATACTACACTTCAGAATTTAGTGATAGGTCAGAAATTGAGAGACATATTTTTCTTTTACTTAGATTTCTCAGTGAGTACAGTGAGGCTAATCACTTTTAAATTGTGTCGGATTCCACTGCTGAGTGTTGGAGACTTGTTGTAACTAGAGAGGGTTATTGCATATTGTTAACATGATTATTCATATTTCTTTTGCTTGAACTCTGTAAGAAATTTCTTCATTGACAATGGCAAACACTTAAGTGAACATATGTCTCCTTTATTTGAGGTCTTTCTTGAAAGTAGATACTTAGAAAATTGCTGAAGGAAAAAATTTATTTTAATAGTATGATGTGTTATTGACTTTCTCCCAAAGGCTAAAGATGTGTAATTATATCTGATGGATTTCAAACCTGTTTACAACTTATGAATTGGTCTTTGAGAGCTGCTATGACTGAAAAGAAATCATGACTTTGTGACCAACTAGGTAATGAGTCTCTCTAAACTTATCAAGGACATTCCTTAAGCAATAAAGATCAGCTCCAGATTTGTATTTAGTGTTGCCAATATTATCAAAACTGCCAGAGCTCAGGCTATGCTGGCCTAGTCTTTGAGAAGTTAGGTGGTACAAGGAGATATTGAGGGAAGACTTTTTTATGAAGGATCTATCATAGAATCATATAATTTACAAGTCTTTGTTTGAGTCACTATGTTTGAAGAGTGACCTTAAGACTATATTTTGTTCTACCAAACTAAATGGTTTAAAAAAAAATAATAATGAAAAGACAAAATGGAAATATATTCTCTATAACTTTAAGGCCAAACAAAAATTTCTTAACTTGTAAAATGTATAAGGATTAGCCACATTTTCCTTGTCCATAACACAGAAATAAAATTATCTATAGAATTTATCTACTTGGCCAAAGGTCAACTGAAATAATGTATATGAAGTGTCTTACAAATCTTAAATGTCTACGAAATTCCTAGGATGTTTACACTACTAATAAATATGACAAAAGTATAATCTACTGTAGAAAATCATCTGAGAGAGGTGGCACTAAGGTGATGGAGAAAAGGCAGCAACTCACCTTTACTCTCTCCAAAACCCCTCCAAACACCTTTAGATAGATAATGTCATATTACAATACCTGAAGGAGTAGAATCCAAGAAAGGATGGAATGAAATAATTTTCTAGTCAAAGACAATTTAGAAGATTGGCAAGAAAGGTCTGTCACAACTGAGTGAGAGTGGAACACAGGTTATTACAGGCATGGCATTAGCAAACCAGGACCTTGGAAGGCAGTGAATCAATAGTAGTACGGGAGTTTGCAACCCACAGAAGGTAAAGGGGTTGAACAGTTAATCAGAAGGAGATAACAGGGTTCTCTTTGCTAGCACTGAGAAAGGATTCTGTTGCATTGCCCATACTCAAATCCCAGTTGCAATCCTGGATGGGAGTCCCAGGACAAGGAGGAGAACTAGCACACCAAAACTTGTGGCTGCAGTGATTCAGGGATGCTCATTACAATTCCAAGACAGAAAAGAGTGCTTGTGGAGATTCACAGAACAGAGCATAAGCTAAAAGAATATTAAACACACCTCTCTTTAGATCATACCAGATTGGAAGAGAAAAAGAAAAAACTTACAAGTCCCCAGAATTACCTCTGAAAAAGAGCTGCATAAAAAAACCTGAACTTTGGGACACTGCTCTTCATTTTCATTTCAGAATCCTATTTTTACAAAGAGTTAAAAGTCAAGAAATAGACTGGAAAAATTAGAAAACAACAGAAAAAGTAATCTGAAAATAGAAAGTTATCATGGTGACAAAGAAATTCAGAACACACACTCAGAAGAAACTTACAAAGTCAAAATTCCTGCATCCAAAGTGTCCAAGAAAAATGTGAATCAGTCTCAGGTCATGAAAGAGCTCAGAAAGGATTTTGAAAATCAAGTAAGATAGGTAGAGAAAAAATTGGGGAGAGAAATGAGAGCAATGCAAGAAAATCATGAAAAATGAGTCAATCACTTGGTGAAGGAGACACAAAAAAGCCTCAATAAAATAGCACCTTAAAAAACAGAAAAAGCCAAATGGTAAAAGAGTTACAAAAAGCTAGTGAGGAGAAGAATGCCTTGAAAAGCAGAACTGGCCAAATGGAAAAAAAAAAAAAGGCACAGAAATTCACTGAGGAAAACAACTCCTTAAAAAGTTGAATTGGACAAATGGAAAAGGAGGTACAAAAGTTCATTGAAGAAAATAATTTCTTAAAAATTAAAATGGAACTAATAGAAGCTAATGGTTTATCAGAAATCAAGAAACAATAAAATGAAACCAAAAGAATGAAAAAAATAGAAAACACTGCAATATTTCACTGAAAAAACAACTGATCTATGAAATAGATCAAGGAGAGATAACTTAAAAATTATTGCACTAGCTGAAAGCCATGATTAAAAAAAAAAGAGCTTAGACATCATCTTTCAAGAAATCAACATTTAAAACTGCCATGATATTCTAGAACCAGAGAACAAAACAGAAATTAAAAGAAGTCACTGATTACCTCCTGAATTGAAAACTTACAGGAATATTGTAGCCAAATTCTAGAACTCTGAGGATTCATGGCATGTAAAACCTGTGGTCTCAAGGTCGCATGTGGCCTTCTATGTCCTTGGGTGTGGTCTTTTGACTGAGTCCAAGTTTTAGAGAGCAAATCCTTTTATTAAGGTGATTTGTTCTGTGAAGTTTGGATTCAGTCTAAAGGCCACAATTTAGAACCTAGAGGGCCACATATGGCCTTCAGGCCACAGGTTCTCCAAGCCTGTACCATGTGAAAGAGAGAATATTGTAAGCAACCAGAAGAAACAATTCAAGTATTGCACATTCACAGTCAGGATAATACAAGATCTTCTATATTAAATGTTCAAAAAGCTTGGACTATGATATTCAGGAGAGGGAAGGAGTTAAGATTACAACAAAGTATCACATACCTAGTAAAACTGAATATATTGCTGCAGGGGAAAAAATGGACATTCTGTAAAGGACTTTCAAGAATTCTTGAAGAAAAGACAAGAGTAGAATAGAAAAATTTATTTTCAAATATAAGACTCAAGAAACACATAAAAGGCACACAGGAAAGGGCATCATAAAGTACTTAATAAGGTTAAACTGTTTACATTCCTACATGGGAAGATGACATTTGTAACTCATAAAAACATTCTCATTATTAGCACAGTTAGAGGTATATATAGAGAGAAGTCAGAGGTGTGAGTTGAATATGAAGGGATGATATCTCCAAAATATGATTGAGATGAGAAAGAGGAACGGATGGGGAGAAAGGCAAAGGGAGATGTAGAATGAGGTAAATTATCTCACATAAAAGAAGGAGGAGAAGATGGGGGTGTGGTGAGTGAACCTTTCATCAAAATTGACTCAGATTGAATAATGTATACATTCAATTGGGTATAGAAATCTATCTTACACTCCAGGAAAGCAGGAGGGGAAGGAGATAAGAAAAGGGCTGGGTAACAGAAGGGAGGGCAGATTGGGGCAAGCAGTAGCCAAAAGCAAAAGACTTTTGGGAAGAACAGAGTGAAAGGAGATAGAAAAAGATAAATGGGATAGAAGAATGGGATGAAGGGAAATACAGTTAGCAATTTTAACTGTGAAAAAATTTGAAGTAAGTTTCTTTAATAAAGACCTCAGTTCTCAGATATATAGAGAATTGAGACAAATTTATAAAAATAGAAGCCATTCCCTAATTGATAAATGATCAAGAGATATGAACAGTTTTCAGCTGAAGTAATCAAACTGTCTATGGCCATATATGATGGTGTTCTATATCACTACTGGTTAGAGAAATGCAAATTGAAACAATTGGGAGGTACTGTCTCATTCCTATTAGTTGGCTAAGAGGTCAGAAAAAGATAATGGCAAATATTAGAGGAGATGTTTGAAAAATGAGATATTAATGCACTGTTGGTGGAATTGTGAACTAATTCAATCATCCTTTAGACACATTTGTAACTATGCCCAAAGTTCTATAAAACTGTGCATACCCTTTTAACAAGCAGTGCAACTTCTAGGTCTGTATCCCAAAAGAAATTTTAAAAACATAAGTGAAAAGGACTGATGTGTATAAAAATAATTATAGCAACTCTGTTCTAGTGGTGAGGAGTTGAAAATTGGTTGGGGGGAAACCTATCAATTCGGTAATGGCTGAACAAATTGTGTTATGTGATTGTGATAGAATACTATTGTGCTATAAGAAATGATGAGCAGGATGCTCTCAGAAAAACCTAGAAAGATTTGCATGAACTGATGCAAAATGAAATGTACTGTGTACAGAGTAACAGCAATATTGTAAGATGATCAACTTAGAATGACTTAGCTATTCTCAGCAATACGACAATCCAAGATGACTCTGAAGAAGTTATCATGAAAAACACTATCTGTTCTCAGAGAAAGAACTGATGTGTTTGAATACAGATTAAGTCTTCATTCTTCCTGAGTTTTTGGTTTTGGTCTGTCTTCTTTCAAATAATTAATATGGAAATATGTTTTGCATGACTGTGTATGTATAACTTATCAAAATGCTTAGCTTCTGAATACAGGGGCTTGGGATGGAAAAGGGAGAGAATTTTGAACTCAAAAGTTTTAAAACTGAATGTTAAAATTGCTTTTGTATGCTAAATACTAAATAAATAGTAAGTAAATCCGAAAGAAAGAAAAAAAAGTAGATCATGTGAGAAAACTTACTGGCTGCTCTCCCATGTGTTTGTTTGTCCTTCATTGCTGAAGAAGACCATGCCAGCAGAGAAATAATGACTTGACTTTCACTTGACTTTGTTTAGAGTGAAGGAGGGCTGTGTAGACCATCACCCTCACTTCTCCTCCAAAGTCATCTGAATCCAGTGACCAGATATTCATCAGGTTGACTGGAGTTGACCGAGGATGAGGGAATTGAGGTTAAGTGACTTGACCAAGATCACACAGTTAGTGAGTGTCAAATGTCTGAGGTGAGATTTGAACTTAGGTCCTCCTGACTCCTGTACTGGTGCTCTACCCACTGCACCACCCAGCTACCCGTCTCCCATATTTCCATCAAGAATATCCTGATTTGTTCATAGAATATTTCCATTAAGAAAGTATTTGTGAAGTGTTAAGTACAGTGCCTGGCAAATAGTAAATACTACTTAAATTCATATTACTTCCCTTCTCTCATTAAGATATTAAACAAAATTAAGCAGACAAAAATAAGTCATTAATCAGTGTCATCTCAGTTGGCCCATTTAAATTTTATTTTAATGTCAGCATGACTATATCTTTTGTATTATTCATAAATTATCCTTTCTCTGAGATTTCCTGAAAATATATCCCCAAGTGCTTTTAAAATTGTGTCATTTTTGTCACAGAATTATTCTGTTTATATTGAACATTCTTTCCAATTTTATGTTCTCCAATATTGCTTGCTTCCTCACATGGTTAGATTCCCATCCAATGATTACCAAACCAGAGGAGTAAAGATATGGTGGTTCCACTGTTATTCATAATGAAAATGCATCATTATAAAAACACCAGCATGTTTGTTCCTTCAGTTTTGCCTGTTGTACTCTAGTCTCATCAAAAATGCTCACTGAATAATGTACTAACTGTACTAACTAGTATAACTGACTTTATCTCATGTTAAGATCTTTTCATAGTTGTTTTTTCCCAAACTACTTCCTGCCATTTCATGAAATGATATGCATCAAAGCCTTAAGTTATCTTTCTCCACCATTTTTGCAAAGGATTTTAAAACAGTATTTTTCTTGGTTACCATGTCTCTCTACTCAGCAAAGAGATTAAGTATTTGAAGGTTAAAATGGATTCTCTGCCTTTCTTTCTTTTTTTTTTTTGTAGTAACCATTTTATTTAGAGTAAATGTGCTAAAGAAATTATGGTAGAGTAGATGACTTTATGTCAGAGATAATAAGCTGACTTCACTTTTATTTTCTGGTATATATTTATGTGTGTGTACATGTGTGTGACTAAGTATATGTGTGTATATATATATATATATATATATGTATATATATATACAAAGATAATGAACAGGTTGTACTTCCTGTCTTCTGTATATGCTTATCTTCTTACTTGTGTATCTATAATATATATGTACATACGTGTACACCTGTTTGCTGGACTGTAGTCTATATATACCCAATGTTGTAAGCTATGCTTCTTTTGTCTTCAGGTGTGTATACACACAAATGTGCGTATACATATAGCACCAATGTGATATTCACAGCATCCATGGCAATCGTGAATATCATGTTGCAGTTCAGAATCATGAAATACCAGACTCTCCACAAGGAAAGCAGAACCAAAACATTTATTCAGATCCAAATCCATCACAGCAACAAAAATCTATACACAATAACAATGCAGAGAACAACACCATCCCCAAACCTCCTTCTGCTAGGCTTCCCACAAATCATTTCCATTAAACAAATCACAAACAATCACAGAATCACTCATACCAGCCAGCTGCCTGTTTGTTTGTATTCTTCCTAGCTCTGACTGTTCTCAAGAATAACTTCCTCTCAACTCTGCTCCAGCTCCATCTCTTCCTGTTCTACCCATTCAGCAAACTCCTCCCACCACAGGCTCCACATGACTCAGACTCACGCAACTCAGGTTTCCATGTGACCCAGGCAGGTCACATGGGCCTATTAACGAATAAGAAAGATTTTCTATTTAAATTATTGTTACAACACACTCAAAGACATAAGACATATGCAAACACATATGCATATATTTTATTCATACTCATACAGACTGAAAAACATGACATTTATACATATATAGGGGCATATCTATAGATATGTAATGTTGTACACATACATAAATAGGAACTAACTGCTTTTTTGCAGAGATAAATATAGGAGCTGGTAGAGTTATTTTATACATTGTTTGGGGGCTACTTATTAATTTATTTTTTATTTTTCCTAATTTATTATTTAAAAAAATTGTTCTGAATTTCCCCCTTCCATTTTGCACTTTCTCATCCCATTGATGGGGCAAGTAAAATGTAATATCAATTATACATGAGGAATTGTGCAACATATGTTTCCATATTAGCCATTTGTCATGAAAGCAAGGAAAATAAAGAAATATATGCTTCCATGTCTACTCAGATTCTATCAATTATATATCTGGAGATGAACACCAATATTTTTTAAAAATCATAAGTCCTTAAGAATTGTCTTGAATTATTGTGTTGATCAGAAAAGCTAAGTTTTTCGGAGCTAATTATCATGCAGCCATTCTGTTACTGTGTATAGTGATGTCTTGGTTCTGTTCTCTTCAATTCACTTTGCAACAGTTCAAATAAGTCTTGCTGGTTTTTTTCTGAATAGCATAGCACTATTCCGTAGCAATCATATACCACAATATTTTTTAACCACTTTCCAAATAATGAGAATCCCCTTAATTTCTAATTCTTTGCCATCCCCAAAAGATGTGCTATCAGTATTTTCGTGCAACATAGGTCTTTTTCTTTAGCTTTAGAATCCCTTTGTGATGTAATCCAAGTAGAGTTCTTGCTGTGTCAAAGATAGGCATAATTCTAAATGTACTGGATGTACTGAGTATCAAAGAACATTATAGAAAATGAAATGGGTAGTATCTAAAAGGATAGGAGATAAATCCTTACAAACAAAGCGCTCAGTTTAAAAAGGCGTCTCTCCATATAGTCATAAAACAAGTACATATGATCCCAAAATTAGAAGAAAAAATAAAGTTGGAAAGATATCCCTGCATGTTATTACAAAAGCTTCAGCCTGAATTGTAAAAAAAAAAAAGGTACATCTAAGTTAATGAATATATATATGTGTATGTGTGTGTGCATGTGTGTGTAGATGTGTGTATAGATACACAATACACGCACCAATATATGTGTATGCACATATATAAATACATACAAGCCAGAAACTATATATAGTACATACATGATATTTATGTAGCATTTTATTTTTATAATTAATGATATATATATGTTGTTTATATTTCATATAAACATGATATGCATTCATAAATACATATGAATATATTAATATAGATTGTGATATGTCAAAAGATGCAAATAGGCAGTTGTCAAAAATGAAAGCTTTCAACAGCCCCATGAAAGAATGCCTCAAATTTCTAATAACAGAAGAAACATAAAACAACATTCAGATTTCACCCCATATCAATCAGATTGACAAAGATGATGAATGGGAAATGGCAGAAGTTAGGGGAGATGTAAAAAGACAGAAAAGCTAATACTCTCCTGGTGATCAAATGAGAATAGATTTACAATGTGTTTCGTGCAGTGCCTGGCACATAGTAAGTGTTATATACTTCATTCCTGTCCCGCTTGGTGTATCTGTGAATTGGTCCTACTCTTTTAAAAATAATCCGTATTTTTACTAGAGTAATGGGTGCCTGGCTCATGTGAAACTATCCATTTCCTCAACTGATAAAATCCTTCATGTTGAGAATATTTTGGAGCTTGCTTCTAGAGGAATTTGGATAGTTTGCCTTGGATAGAATATGGAATATGATATTTGTTACTTTATCAGTTAGCTAACTTCATTGTTGAGAAGTGTCTTTTCCAATTGGCTGTATACCTGACACTGCCAGTGTTTTCAGAAAGGTCTGATTCAGCTTTAGCCATCTCTTTACCTCTCTTTTTTCACACGGTTTTTTGAGGGATTTCTTCATTAGCAAGGTCTCATGAGAGACCATGCTATGGAAGGCTCAGTCTCAGTGCCTTCTCCCTTCTTATGTTATATGGCCGTGAAAAGTGAATCTCACTCTTTAGCTTTTATGTTGGTTTGGTTTCTGTTCTATATGAAGGGAGTACAGCCTCATGATCTAGTTCAAAAGGTCATCAAATGAATTTTCCAGCATCCCAGTGTTATAGAGTCTGGATTCCATACTGCCTTAGGGAGTAAGGTGCAATCTTTAGAGAGTGACTAAAAGCAATAGTTAGAACTGAACAATTGATTGATTTAAGGTTGGAAAAGGAGTACAAGAAAGTTGTATATTGTCACGTTACTTATTTAACTTATATGCAGTGTACATTATGTAAAATGTCAGGCTGAAGGAAAAAAATGTTTCAACCAAGAGGAGAGAAAAAATTCTCAGGTAAGAAGATAATACAAATCTGAGGGCAGAAAGGGAAGAGGAATTAAGAATTCTCTTGATGAAGGGGCAAGAGGAAAGTGAAAACACTGACTTATGTTAATAGAATGCAGGCTCAGTGCATCCAATATGTAAAATGTTCACTTCTAGACACTCAGATGCCTACCTGGATTTACAGAAGTCCATAATCACAAGGCTGGCTACCAGATGGATATACAAATGCATATATACATATAAGCATGTAAACATGTATACATACATGAATATATACATATGCATATGTACACACATATTTGCACATATAATCATATACATGTAAGCATATATATACATGTACATAAATATACATATATACATACACATATATACATGCATACACATACATATACACACACAAAGTAAGACAGAGTCATTATAAGAGAGAATGTCACAAGAACTGGATTGTATTTTACATATATTATCTATATCCTTCAAATGTTCTAATAGAATTTCCTTGGATATCATTGTATATGATGTGTCTTCTTCTGTCTGCTTCCTCAAGCTAGCCTTGGGAGCTATATTTTTCTAATGGAGAATTGCTTTTAAATTATCTGGGTGCTTTTGACTTGTAATTCCCAGCCAAAAATTATGGTGGGCCCAGAAGTTTTCTTTATTTCCAGAATTTTGCAATCAGAACTTTTAGGACCTCAAATCAATTCTTTATAGTTTTAGTTTCAGTCCTTTAAAAACTGAAATCTTTAATATTTAAACATTTTATTGAGAAACAATAAAGGCATAGGACAGTCATGGGAATAGTCTAGTTTCATATGAGCTATTGAGTGGGGAATATAGTTCCTCTCTTAATTCAGAGAAAATATCTCAAAGGCAAAAACAAACTTCATTTCCAAAGATTATTGTTATTAATATGACATAATCATATGAAACCAAAGAGACTCTGTTTATCTGTATATCTATGCAGTATTAAAGGCATTTTCTGGACCTTTTACTTGGGGGATACATAATTTAAACCTACATTACTGTCTGATAAATAAAATGCCAATTTATCTCTTGCAGAATTAACCCAGTGAAGCAATACTGAAAAGGTATCCTAAGAACTTAGTCATAATTCTCTTTATATCACCAAAACAATTGTCACATCCATTCAATTAGACCAGCTTTCTTCCCTTAACCCTCCTGGAAATGAAGGCTAAAATTCAGACTTCTAAAATAAATGCCAGTGCATCCTAGGTTTGTAGCTAACAAGAAGCTTATATCTTTAATCATCTTGCTCAGGGCTCCACTCAGTGGTCTCATCTGGAATTTCATCTTCAGAATTTTACAGAGAAACAGTTATTCATGGACTTCTGTATAAACGTTTAGCCTGGAAGCTCTGCAGCTTTGGAGTTCAGGGCAGCAAATATCCGTTTATAAAACAGATGTAGGGCCGCAAATTTCAGAAACTTCTGTCCAGATTTAGTAAACTTGCTAAGTCCTGCACTTTACCTATTCATGGCCATTCCTCAGGCTCTGCATATGTAAGTGTGTACACGTGTGTATACAACCACACATATACGTATAAGATACATATTCCAATATCCACTCTATAGTAATGATCCTCTCATTCGGAACTTTATGAAAGGTGAGACCACAGGTTTGTATTATACTGGAAGAGAAATACCACAAAATGTCCAAGTTAAAGTGTTTCACCCTCCTCCCGTTAATCCCAATATATCAAAACCATGATAACCAAAAGTTACATGCATGCACACATACACACACACACGTGTGCGCACACACACACCAAAAATGGTCAACGAAAGTAGTGCTCAGGTAAAAATCAGGCAGTATACTTAAACATGTAATATCCTCTTCTGCTTTCAATCTCTTGTGCGTATTGTTTTCAAAGGAAATCCATGTTTAGGAGAAAACTCCTAGGTATGTTTATGACAGGCATATGCTTGTGTTCTCTTATTTCTGTGGGTGGTTTGAAATAAAGGTGCATATGTGTGAATGACTAAGCAGAGACCCGGGTTCAACCTCTAGGCCCATACTTGTACAGTCTATGCTTCTAACTTGTATATTTAACTACTCTATGTAGAAATTTAATATTTTATTTAGAGACAACATTTTATTATTTGTACTACAAAAAGGCAGATAATTTACAGATGTATTGCTTGATTTTCATGTGGTAGAAATAGAGAGGGAGATGGGGGAAAGGAGAAATGAAAAAAGGGAAAAAATGAAAGAAAAAGAAGGGAAAGGAAGAGAGAGGAGAGGAGATGAGTGGAGAGAACAGAAGGGAAAAGGAAAATAAAAGGGAAAAGGACAGGGCAGTAAAGGAAGAAGGTGAAAAAAGAGTCAGAGACTTGAAGTGAACTCCTGTGGAGTTCAGAAGTACATAAGTAATTGGTGAGTATGTTGTATACCCAGATTTTCTCTAATAATCAGATCAGAAACTAGAATAGTACTAAATATTCTATAGGTGTTTGAGAGATTATTTTGATGATGGTGGTGGTGGTGGTGGTGGTGGTGGTGGTGGTGGTGGTGGTGGTGGTGGTGGTGGTGGTGGTAGTGGTGGTGGTGGTGATGTTTTATACCAGGAGTTCAGGGAAGATCTCCTTTTCTCCCCTACAGAAAACAAAGAAGTAAACACAAAACAGTTAACTCCTAAATTCTATTAAAAAGGGATAAATCCTTTTAGTTTAAGATAAAGAGATATACTGATTTAATTTCACTCTAAGGTAGAAGTGACTTACAACAGAATTTTTTTTTTTTTTCCACAGCAGATTTTGCTAAAGAGGGATGGCAGGTTCATAATACCTTGAACTGCTGCTTTTGCTGCTGGTGGTAATAGTAGTGCTGAAAAGCACATGAGGGCAGTGGGTGTGATCAGGCCAGGAAATTGGTATCGCGTGAATCAAACAAGCAAAGAAAGAGGAATCTGAGACGACTTTCGTTTCCATCCCAATTTTCCTGAACGCAGTGGCATGTATGATCTGTACAAATTATTTATCACCATTTGGCCCCAAACAATAGCTGTAAAACGACTCTGTTTTTGTCAACTCTGGACAGATCTTTACTTAACTTTCCTGGGCCCCAATTTCACCATCTGTTCAATGAAAAGATTAGACAAGAGGGTCACTGGGGTTCTTTCCAGTTCTAGCTCTATGATTCTTTTATCTTTTCATCTTCAAGTTGCAAGTAATGCCATATTTAACATTGTTATAATTTTAAACCCTTCTCACCCTCTTCTAAACACTAGCCAAGACCTAGAAACATGGGGCAAAAGAAGTTATTATTAAACTGACTTCAGACTGCACTATTATTGCTACATATCCTCCATCCATTTCAAGGATAGTTTCCATAGTAACCAAGGCATTTCAAAGCAAACAAAAATAGCAGAAACATACCAAAATAAAGTTCAGAGATCTAAAACAGGCAGACTGTAACTACCTTAATGCATCTCCTGAGATCTTCTCCTGCTTTTTATCATTCTTAAAACTTCTAGGAAGTCTTTAAAATTGTATATATATATATTCTCTGGAAAAAACCCCTCCCTCCACCTATCTTCGCCTACCTTTACTTTTGATTACCAAGTTTTTCTGCAGAATATAAATAGTTGTACAATGGACATCAGTTATAACTCATGTTTATCCTTTTAGTTTTCATACCCTCTAAGAATTAGTCAATAGAGGAGTTAGAGCTGGACAAGCAGATTTCAGATAGAGGTAAATGCAAAAACCAAAATATAGTGGTAGAAGGCATCTGGAAGAAGTGACAGGAAGAGGAGGAGAATTTCTCCAAAAGGGAATGCTGGGATAATTGCCTTGATTTTTTACATTGAAATAAGAGTTAAGGTTATTAGCTGAGAAGTGAGGGAGAGATAAGTATGGAAAGTTTAAAAAGGGATGAAAATATTTGGAAGGGAAGGTAGATACGATAGTAAGCTAATTAAGAAGGTATTAATGGATTGCTCTGTGAAAGTGAGGTCCCATTTCAGGTCATATCACATAAATTTGCAGTAGACCCAGTCAGACAATTTTGAGATTTTCTCCAATTTTATTCAGTTGTACATGCCAAGGGGAAAAAATGGTTGGTGAGAATGATTCCGATCTAAGACTTTGTATGGTAGATTCATCAATATAGTGAGGGGGCAGGGACCTCAAAGGAAGAGAACACTTCAGAATTAAATTGATTCACTAAAGGGTCAAGGTAGTGCAAGGATGGTGACCTGAGAAAGAACTGAGAGCTTGAGGAATTTGATGTCATTGTGTGGATGAAGAACAGAGTTTGGGCTTGTAAATCAGAGAGACAAGTGAAATAACAATAGATTTTAATCAAACAAAGAGAGTTAACAAACATGAAAGTGACATTTCTGTGTGTGTGTTCATCCTTCGTTGCTGAAGAAGACAATGACATCAAAGAAATAATGACATGACTTGCACTTGACTTTGTTTTGAATGAGGGAGGGCTGTGCAGGTCACCAGCCTCACTTTTCTTCCAGAGCCATCTGTGTGCCCAAGGTCATACAGCTAGTGAGTGTCAAGTATCTGAGGTGAGATTTGAACTCAGGTCCTCCTGACTCCTGCACTGGTGTTCTATCCGCTGCACCACCTAACTGCCCCAAAACTCTGTGTGTGTAAAAGAAACTCTGGGAGTCTGTGTGTGTAAAAGAAAGATAAAAGGTATGGTCATCTTTGTGTATGGCCGTGGTCAGGTAAAGGAGTAAATCGTGTGAAAAGAATAAGCTGAGGAATTAAGAGGTTGGGGACCAGTTCAGTATGATAGCTTTGACATTCTCTATCTCTGGCCTGATCCAGTTTACTTGTCCTTTAGGCAACTTGACCATCGCCAGGTCTCAGAGATCCATCATATTTGTTTTGGACTTAGTGTAAATACCTGAATGACTTTTCCCACTGATTCTCAAAACTCAAGCTTAACTGATTCACCATGATAGTCACCCATGGTAGGAAGGACTATATGAATGTGCTACTAAGTGTCTCTTCCTACATTATACTTTATATATTCTAATAAAGATAAAGAAAATTGAATTTCTCCAAGGTTTACTTTCTTCCCACTTACAAGTTTCCTTTAGCTGTTTAGATACCTCTGAAATAATTCCTCCTTGTGAAACAACCCTCCTAATATAGATTTTATAGCCTCATCTTGTTCATTGAGTTTTCCTTTTTATAGATTATCAGGAAAGAAGTCCTATAAAACTCATAATTGAAACACACTGTATAATTTTTGCCATTCATGCTTCATAGGAATATGTGGATTGCTAGCAATGCACTTCCATAACATCATCTCCGATTTAAGTTTGATGCCATTTTTATTTTGCAGAAAAATTCAGTCACATTTTTTCTTATTTCTTTTTTATATAAATTTATTTCCAGTTTTCAACATTCAATTTCACAAAATTTTTCCAAATTTTCTCCCCAACTCCCCCCTACCCCCAACCCAGGACACCTTGTTTTCTGATTGCCCTTTCCTCCAATCTGTCTTCCCCTCTATCACCTCCCCCCCATCCTCATCCCTTCTAGTTTCCTGTGTGCTAAGATAGATTTCCATATTCGATTGTCTATATATAATTTTTCTAGTTACATGTAAAAAATATTTTTGATACAAATTTTTCTAGTTCAGTTCTATATTCTCTCCCTTCCTCATCCACCCTCTTTGAGAAGGTAAGTAATTTGATATAGGTTATACATGTATAGTCATAAAAAACAACTCCATAACAATCATGTTATGAAAAACTAACTATATTTCCCTCTATCCTGTCCCATCTTCCATTTATTCTATTCTCTACTTTGACCTGTCCCTCTATCAAAGTGTTTGCTTCTGATTACCCCTTCCCCCAATCTGCTATCCTTTCTATTACTCCTTCTTTCTTATTCCCTTCCCCTCTGCTTTCCTGTACCCAATTGAATGTGTATGTTATTCCCTCCTGAAGCCAAATACAAGGAAAGAAGGATCACTTATTCCCTCACCTTCCCCTTCTTCCCCTCCACCGCAAAATCTTTTTCTTGCTTCTTTTATGAGAGATGGCTTACTACATTGTATCGCTCCCTTTCTCTTTCTCCTAGTTCATTCCTCTCAACTAATAATTTTCTTTTTGAGATACCATTCCTTCATATTCAGTTCACCCTGTGTCTTCTCTCTCTGTCTCTCCCTATAGATAGACAGACAGACAGACAGATAGATGGATAGATAGATAGACAGACAGACAGACAGACAGACAGACAGACAGACAGATAGATAGATAGATAGATAGATAGATGACAGATAGATAGATAGACAGATGATAGATAGATAGATAGATAGATAGATAGATAGATAGATAGATAGATATAATTTGAGATAAGTATAGATATCAAAACATATATATATATATGTGAAATAAATATATATGGATATAAAGATATATATTCCCTCCAACTAACCTAATACAAAGAAAGATCTTATGAGTCACAAATACCATCTTTTCATGTAGCAAATTAAACAGTTCATCTTTAATAAGTCCTTTATGGTTTTTCTTTCCTGTTTACCTTTTCATGCTTCTCTTGATTCTTGCAACTGAAAGTCAAATTTTCTATTCAGCTCTGATTTTTTGAATAAGAATGCTTGCAAATCTTCTATTTCACTGAAGATTCATTTTTCCCCATGAAGTATTATACCCAGTTTTTCCAGGTAGGTGGTTCTTGCTTTTAATCCTATCTCTTTTGACCTCTGGAATATCATATTCCAAACCCCTGATCAGTTGGTCAAGAAGCTGCTAAGTCCTGTATTATCCTGGCTGTGTTTCCACAATACTTGAATTGTTTCTTTCTGGCTGCTTGCAATATTTTCTCCTTGAGTTAGGAACTCTGGAATTTGCCTGCAATATTCCTAGGAGATTTTCTTTAGAGATCTTTTTCTGATGTGATCAGTGGATTCTTTTCATTTCTATTTTCCTCTCTGGTTATACACTATCAGGGCAGTTTCCCTTGATAATTTCTTGAAAGAAGATATCCAGGCTATTTTTTCAATCATACCTTACAGGTAGCTCAATGACTTTTAAATTATCTCTGCTGGATCAATTCTCCAGTTGGTCTGGTGTTTTTTTGTTGTTTTTCCAATGAGATATGTCACCTTGCCTTCCATTTTTTTCCATTCTTTAGATTTTGTTTTATAATTTCTTGATTTCTCATAAAGTCATTAATTTCCATTTGTGCCATTCTAATTTCTAAAGAATTATTTTCTTCAGTGAACTTTTGGACCTCTTTTGCCATTTGGATTAGTGTAATTTTTGTTTTATTTTTTAATTTTCTGAATATTTATTTATTTTTAGTTTTCAACATTCATTTCCACAATATTTTGAGTAGCAAATTTTCTCAGCATCTCTCCCCTCCCCCACCTCAAAATGTCATGCATTCTGATTACATCTTCCCCCAATCTGCCCTCCATTTTATCACACCTCTCTCCTCCCTTATCTCCATCTTCTCTCTTTTCTTGTAGAACAAGATAGATTTCTATACCCCATTACCTGTATTTCTTATTTCCTAGGTGCATGCAAAAACAATTCTCAACATTCGTTCCAAAAACTTTGATTTCCAACTTTTCTCACTTCCTCCCTCCCCACTCATTCCCTTTGAGAAGCAATTCCATATAGGCTATACATGCGTAGTTTTGCAAAAGACTTCCATAATAATCATATTGTGTAAAACTAACTATATTTCCCTCCATCCTGTCCTGCACCCCATTTATTCTATTCTATCTTTTGACCTCGTCCCTCCCCAAAAGTGTTTACTTCTAATTGCTCCCTCCTCCCATTTGCCTGCCCTTCTATCATCCCCCCACCCTACTTATCCATTTCTCCCCTACTTTCCTGTAGTGTAAGATAGATTTTCATACCAAATCGAGTGAGCATGTTATTCCCTCCTTAAGCCAAATATGACAAGAGAAAGCTTCAGTTTTCCCCCTTCACCTCCTCCATTTTCCATTCCAATAAAAAGCTTTTTCTTGCCTCTTTTATAAAAGATAATTTGCCCTATTCCATTTCTCCTCCCAATATATTCCTCTCTCACACCTTAATTTTATTCTTTTAGATATCATCCCTTCCGATTCAACTCACCCTGTGCTCTCCCTCTGTGTGTCTGTGTATCTGTGTGTGTGTGCATAATCTTTTCAAATAACCAAATATTGAGAAAAATTTCAAGAGTTACAAATATTATCTTATCATGTAGGAATGTAAACAGTTCAACTTTACTAATTCCCTTATGATTTTGCCTTTTCATACTTCTCTAGATTCTTATGTTTGAAAGTCAAATTTTCTCTTCAGCTCTGGTATTTTCCTCAAGGATGCTTGAAAATCCTCTGTTTCATTGAATGACCATTTTCCCATGAAGAATTATACACAGTTTTGCTCAGTAAGTGATTCTTGGTTTTAATTCTAGTTCCTTTGACATCTGGAGTTTCATATTCCAATCCCTTCAATCCCTTAAAGTAGAAGTTGCTAGACCTTACATTGTCCTGATTGTATTTCCAGAGTACTCGAATTGTTTCATTTTAGCTGTTTGCAATAGTTGTGCCTTGACCTGGGAACTCTGGAATTTGACCACAATATTCCTAGGAGTTTCTCTTTTTGGATCTCTTTCAGGAGGTGATCAGTGGATTCTTTCAATATTTATTTTACCATCTTGTTCTAGAATATCAGGGTAATTTTCCTTGATAATTTCATGAAAGATGATGTCTAGGCTCTTTTATTGATCATGGCTTTCAGGTAGTTCCATAATTTTTAAATTGTCTCTCCAGGATCTATTTTCCAATTCAGTTGTTTTTCAAATAGGATATTTCACATTATCTTCTACTGTTTAATTCTTTTGGTTTCATTTTGAAATTTCTTGATTTCTTATAAAGTCATTGCCTTCCATCTACTCCATCTAATTTTTTTAATTAAATTTATTTATTTAACTTTTAACATTCATTTTCACAAAATTTTGGGTTACAAATTTTCTCCCCTTTTATCCCTTCCCCCCCAAACGCCAAGCATTGTAATTGCCCCTATGACGAATCTGCTCTCTCTTCTATCATCCCTCTCTGCCCTTGTCTCCATCTTCTCTTTTGTCCTGTAGGTCCAGATAGCTTTCTATACCCTTTACCTGTATTTCTTATTTCCTAGTGGCAAGAACATTACTCGACAGTTGATCCTAACACTTTGAGTTTCAACTTCTTTACCTCCCTCCCTCTCCACCCCTTCCCTTTGGAAGGTAAGCAATTCAATATAGGCCATAATTTTTTTTACTACTATTTATTTTTAACACAGTTTATAGCAGATAAAGCAATTCAAACTTTTGGTCAAGTGATATTTCTTTTTAAAGCATTTACAATATGGACCCCAAAGGAATTATTATTTTTTAAACATTAACCAACTGAGACACAAATAATATTTATGTTGCTAACTTCACAAGCTCTTGACCTAATTTCTCCACAGTATTACTAAGAATTAAAGGACCCTAACTTATTGTTGTTGGTCTAAAGTCCTATGCCTAATAGCTTAATTTTAGACAACCTTGGATGTTCCCCTACCCATGATCTATAATTGAATAGATCTGGTATTAAGCTTACAAACCTTTTGACTGTAGGAAATTGCCACCAATACGAAGAACATTGCAGGGATACAATATCTCCCCAACTTCATGTCAATTCCAGACAGGACTAGATTATCCATTTGCATTCAGTCAGGCTTAAAGTCTTCCAGGTGTCAGTGGGGAAATTGACTCAGGAGAATCCCACCTCAGGCCATGCTGAACAGCCACTCTCCTACCCTTCCCTTGAGATCACCTATGCAGTTCGTACCAGCATCTCATCAGCTTACTGGCATCATGGATTGGAGGCTCAGATCGCCTTTCTTGCTACCCATGACTGGAGTTAGACTCAGAAGAACAGTCACTTAATAGTCCCATAGCATCTAAAAATGGAAAGTTCCAATAACCAGGTTTCAAATGTGATTATAGCTTCACTTTGACTAAGGAACATCTTTTGAGGTAGGTCTTAAGTGGCTTACATGCCTTTCTATGCATGTTCTAGTTCTTGATTAAATGGCAATCATAAAATCAAATTTACCATTAAAACCTTGACTTTTCCATCAATGCCAAATTTTACCCAAGGTTACCTTCCTTTAGGAAATTTAGACTAAAATTCTTTTCTCCAAACTAAAGATGTCACTGATTTGTTCTTCGTAACTAATTCAGTCTATTGTTTTAATCCTAATTGCTTTTTACCTCACTTTGTAACATCCAATTTTTCTCCCCATCACTCCCCTCCCCCTGCTTCCTAATACCTTGCTTTCTGATTGCTCCTTCCCTCAATGTTCTCTTCCCTTCATCACACCCTGCCTCTCTCCTATTCCCATGTTCTCTCTTTTCTTGCAGGGCAAGATAAATTTCTATATCCCATTCCCTATATTTCTTATTTCCCGATTATATGGAATAAAAATTCTCAACGTTCGTTTCTAATACTTTGAATTCCAAATTCTTTACCTCCCCCACTCCCTTCCCAGCCCCATTGAGAAGGCAAACAATTCAATACAGATTGAATATGTGTTGTTTTGCAAAAGACTTCCATAATAATCATGTTGTGTAATACTAAATATATTGCCCTCTGACCTACCGTATCCCCCCTTGTTTCTCCCCCTACAATTGACCTTGTGCCTTCTCAAAAGTGTTTATTTCTAGAGACTCTCTTCTCCCAGTTGCCCTCCCTTCTAACATTCCCCTCGCTCCACTTGTTGTCTCCTCTCCTACTTTCCTGTGGTGTGATATAAATTTTCCTATCAAATTTAGTGAGCATGTTACTCCCTCCTTCAGCCATGTGTGGGGAGAGTAGCTTTATTTTTCCTCCTCTCTCCTTCTCCCTTATCTCCTCCATTGAATAAGATTTTTCTTATCTCTTTTAGGAGTTATAGACTGCCCCATTCTATTACTCCCTTTTTCTTCCCGGAACTTTCCTCCTTCACCCCTTAATTTTTATTTTATTTTATTTGTGTGTGTGTGCGTGCGTGCGTGTGTGTGTATCATCTCTTCTGATATAACACACCCTGTACTCTCTATCTATGTGTATGTGTGTGTGTGCACATGTACAATCTCTCCAACTCCCCAAATACTGAGAAAAGATTCAAGAGTTAAAAATATTTTCTTTCCATGTGGTAATGTAAACAGTTCAGCTTTAGAGAGTCTTTCATGATTATTCCTTTCTGTTTACCTTTCCATGCTTCTATTGATTCTTGTCTTGGGAATTCAAATTTTTAAATATTGATATGGTCTTTTCCTCAAAATGAATGATTGAAAGTCATCTATATCACTGCATGACCATTTTTTTCCCTTGAAGTACTATATTCAGATTTGCTGGGTAGGTGATTCTTGGTTTCAATCCCAGTTCCTTTGACTTCTGAAATATCCTACTCCAATCCCTTCGATCCCTTAATGTTGAAGCTGCCAGAACCTTTGTTATCCTGATTGTATTTCCACAGTACTAAAATTGTTTCTTTCTAGCTGCTTGTGGTATTTTCTCCTTGATCTGGGAATGCTGAAATTTGGCCACAATATTCCTAAGAATTTCTCTGTTCGAGTCTCTTTCAGAAGGTGATCAGTGGATTCTTTCAATATCCATTTTGCCTTCTGATTCTATAACATCAGGGCAGTTTTCTTTGATAATTCCATGGAAGATAATGTCTAGGCTCCTTTTTTGGATCATGGCTTTCAGATAGTCCCATAATTTTTAAATTATTTCTCCTGAATTTATTTTCCAGGTCAGTTGTTTTTCCAATGAGTTGTTCCACATTATCTTCTACCTTTTTAAATTTTTGGTTTTGTTTACTAACTGCTTGCTTTAACTCATAGTCGTTCATTTCCCTGAACTCAATTCTATCTTTTAACGAACTATTTTGTTCAGTGAGAATTTGAAACTTCTCCTCCATTTGGCTAAGTCTGCTTTTTAAAACCTCTTCTCTCCACTGGCTTTGTGGACCACTTTTTCCAATTGAGTTAGCATCTTTTTTTTTTTTTTTTGTTAAATTTTAAATTTATTTATTTATTTAACTTTTAACATTCACTTTCACGAGATTTTGGGTTCTAAATTTTCTACCCATTTCTTCCATCCCCCACCCCCAAATGCTGAGCATTGTAATTACCCCTATCACCAATCTTCCCTCTCTTCTAACATCCCTCCCTTCCCTTGTCCCCATCTTTTCTTTTGTCCTATAGAGCCAGATTACTTTCAGTACCCCATTACCTGTATTTCTTATTTCCTAGTAGCAAGAACAATACTCCATAGATGTTCCTAAAACTTTAACTTCCAACTTCTCTTCATCTCTCCCTTCCTCCCCTTTCCCTTTGAGAAGGCAAGCAATTCAATTTAGGCCATATATGTGCAGTTTTGCAAATGAATTCCATAATAGTTGTGTTGTATAAGACTAACTATATTTCCCTCCATCCTATCCTGCCCCCCATTTCTTCTATTCTCTCTTTTGATTCTGTCCCTCCCCAAGAGTGTTGACTTCAAATTGCTGCCTCCTCCCACTGCCCTTGCTTCCATCCTCCCCTCCACCCTGCTTATCCCCTTCTCCCCTACTTTCCTGTACTACAAGATAGGTTTTCATACCAAAATGAGTGTGAATTTTATTCCTTCCTTTAGTTGAATGTGATGAGATTAAGCTTCATGTTTCTCTCTCCTCCCCTCTTTTACCCTCCACTGAAAAGTCTTTTGCTTGCCTCTTTTATGAGAGATAATTTGCCCAATTCCATTTCTCCTTTCTCCTCCCAATATATTTCTCTCTCAATGTTTAATTTCATTTTTTTAAGATATGATCACATCCTATTCAATTCACTCTCTGCTCTGTGTCTGTGTGTATGTGTGTGTGTAATCCTACCAACTTCCCAGATACTGAAAAGTTTTAAGAGTTACAAATATTGTCTTTCCATGTAGGAAAGTAAACAATTCAACTTTAGTAAGTCCTTTATGACTTCTCTTTGCTGTTTACCTTTTCATGCTTGTCTTGATTCTTGTGTTTGAAAGTCAAATTTTCTTTCCAGCTCTGGTCTTTCCATCAAGAATGCTTGAAAGTCCTCTATTTCTTTGAAACACCATTTTTTCCCCTGAAGTATTATGCTCAGTTTTGCTGGGTAGGTGATTCTTGGTTTTAGTCCTAGTTCCTTCAACTTCTGGAATATCATATTCCATGCCCTTTGATCCCTTAATGTAGAAGCTGCTAGATCTTGTGTTATCCTGATTGTACTTCCACAAAACATGAATTATTTCTTTCTAGTTGCTTGCAATATTTTCTCCTTGACCAGGGAACTCTGGAATTTGGCCACAATGTTTCTAGGAGTTTCTCTTTTTGGATTTCTTTCAGGAGGTGATCGGTGGATTCTTTCAATATTGATTTTGCCCTCTGGTTCTGAATATCGGGGCAGTTTTCCTTGATAATTTCATGAAAGATGATGTTTAGGCTCTTTTTTTGATCCTGGCTTTCAGGTAGTCCCATAATTTTTAAATTGTCTCTCCTGAATCTATTTTTCAGGTCAGTTGTTTTTCCAATAAGATATTTCACATTATCTTCCATTTTTTCATTCTTTTGGTTTTGTTTTGTTATTTCTTGGTTTCTCATAAAATCATTAGCCTCCGTCTGTTCCATTCTAATTCTTAAGGAATTATTTTCTTCAGGGAGCTTTTGAACCTTCTTTTCCATTTGGCTAATTCTGCTTTTTAAAGCATTCTTCTTCTCATTGGCTTTTTGAACCTCTTTTGCCAATTGAGTTAGCCTATTTTCCAAGCTGTTATTATCTTCAGCATTTCTTTGGGTCTCTTTTAGCAGGATGTTGACCTGCTTTTCATGCTTTCTTGCATCTCTCTCATTTCTCTTCCCAGTTTTTCCTCCACCTCTCTAACTTGATTTTCAAAATCCTTTTTGAGTTCTTCCATGGCCTGAGCCCACTGAATATTTATTTTTGGTGTTTGGGATGCAGAAGCCTTGACTTTCATGTCTTTCCCTGATGGTTAGCATTGTTCTTCCTCATCTGAAAGGATGGGAGGAGATATCCGTTCACCAAGAAAGTAGCCTTCTATGGTCTTACTTTTTTTCCCTTTTTTGGGCATTTTCCCAACCAGTTACTTGACTTTTGGGTCCTTTGTCAAGACTAGGGTATACTCTGGGAATCTGTGAGACCTCAGTTCCTCCAAGGTGGCATGATCAAGCGTGTACTGGTCTGGATGGAGAGAGTTATTTTTGTGCCCAGAATTTTAGCATTTACCTCTCCACAGCCACCTGGTCTCCAGTTCCTCCAAGCCAGTGCTTGGGGCTGATTTTCAGATAATCTGGATGGGCAGGGCCGCCATTCAGTGTGAGACAAAGACCAGCTCCACCAGGGCCTCCACCTAGGGCTCAGATAAGACTCTGATCTTCAGTGGCCCCAGGAGTTTTTACACTCCAACAATGAAGAGGCTGGTGTGCAGCCTCTGTGGCCACTGCCTACTGCCAGAGCTATGGGAAATCTCTTCTCCCTTCCTGACCAGCTCATAAAACCCCATCACTGACCTTTGGTGCCTGTGGTTTGAGAGATCTGAGGACCCGCTTCTGTAACTGGAGATTCCACCCCCAAAGTGTCCTCCTCCCAGATTCTCGTCGAGCAGCTCCACATGGACAAGGCTGGGTTGGGCTCCGCACTCTGCTCTGAAACTGGCATTTCCCATGGTCCTTTCAGGTCACCATGGGCTGGAAATCCCCTCCACTCTGTTGTTCTCCACTTCTGCTGCTCCAGATTTTGTTGAGAGTCCTTCTCTACAGGTATTTAGTGGGCTGTGTGGGGAGAGCCTGTGTAAGTGTGACTTTCTAGTCCGCCATCTAGAGTTAGCATCTTTTTAAAGCTGTAATTTTCCTCAGCATTTTTTTGGTTCTCCTTTAGTAAGCTGCTAACTTGTTTTTAAAGGTCTTCTATTGCCTGCACCCCGTTTAAGTTCCCTTTGGAGGCAAGAGCCTTGACTTCCTCTGACAGCATGCCTTGTTCTTCTTTGTCTGAAAGGATGGGGGGAGACACCTGTTCCCCAAGAAAGTAACATTCTGTGGTCTTATTTTTTCCCTTTTTTTGGGCATTTTCCCAACCAGTTCCTTGACTTCTGAGCTTCCTCTCTGCAACCACATTACCTCCAGCTCTGCCAAGCCAGCACTTGGGGGCTGAGATTCAAATGAGCTGCTCCCTAGCTTCAGGGGTTTTCGGTGGAGGCGGGGCTGCTATTCTGTGTGAGATTAAGTTCAGCTGCTCAGGTGGGGGCAGGGCCACCACACAGGGTTCAGTTCCTTCAGGGAGTTTACAATGAGACCTTCAACAATGGATGCAGCTACTGCTTGCTTTGGAAGCCCTTGTCCATTGCTGCCTCTACTGCTGCCTCCTGAGGGAGCCTGAGTTATGGGGACACCCTGCTCCCTTCTTGGCCAGCTGAAAAGACCCTCTCACTGACCTTTGGTGCCTGTGGGTTGAGGGACATGTGCTGCTGCTGGAGTTCTGTCCCTGAAGTCTGCTCAGATCTGCTCCTCTCAGTGCTGCCTGGCCAAGGCAGGGCTGGACTCTGTCCTGAGGCTGGTGTGAGACAGACCTTCTCTGCTGGTTTTTTAGGTCTCTCTGGAACAGAAATCTCCTCCACTCCATTGTTCTGTGGCTTCTGCTGCTCTAGAATTTGTTGAGAGTTCTTCTTTACAAGTATTTTATGGGCTATGGGGTAAGAGCTAAGCGTATGTGCTTCTTTCTACTCCGCCATCTTGGCTCCCCCCCTTCCATTCTAATTTTTAAAGAACAATTTTTTTCAAGGAGCTTTTGAACCTCCTTTTCCATTTGGCTAATTCATCTTTTCAAAGCATTCTTATCCTCCCTGACTTTTTGGACCTCTTTTGTCAATTGAGTTAGCCTATTTTTAAAGTTTTATTTTCTTTAACTTTTGTTTGGGTCTCCTTTAGCAAGCTGTTAACTTGCTTTTCATGATTTTCTTGCATCTCTCTCATTTCTCTTCCCAATTTTTCCTCCACCTCTCTTACTTAATTTTCAAAATCCTTTTTGATCTCCTCCATGGCCTGAAATCATTGCATATTTATTTTGGAGTTTTTGGATGAAGAAGTCTTGACTTTTAGGTCTTCCTCTGATGGTATGCATTGTTCTTCTTTACTCAAAAGGATGGAAGTAAATACCTGTTCACCAAGAAAGTAGCCTTCCATAGTCTCATTTTTCCCCTATTTTGGGCATTTTCCCAGCCAGTTCACTTTTAAGTCCTTTTGTCAGGTGGAAGGTATACTCTGGGGACCTATAAGTTCTCAGTTCCTCCAACACGTCACAATCAAGAGAGAGGAGTTTCCTCCTTTCCTGGCCTGTGCTCCGGTCTGGGAGCAAGCACAAGCACTCTTCTGTCCGGGATCTGTGAGTAGGGTTTTCACTCCAGAGCTTCCACCACCTGCACTGCCGCAGCCAGTACTCTTTCTCATGCCAGGGTTGACACTCAGGGCTGAGACCCACTTCCCCAGGTCTTGAAGTTGAGAGTTTCAAAAATGCATGCTGTTTCTGCAGTGGTTGTTGCTTCATGGGTCAGACTGCATTCCCTTCTCAACCAGGTGAAAGAGCTTTCTCACTGACCTTTGAAACCATTTTTGGCGTTTATGGGTTGAGCAATCTGGAAACTTCTGCTGCTGCTGGTGTCCTGAAGCCTGTTCTGGTCCTAGCCCTGCTGTACCGCATAGCCAAGGCTTGGCTGGGCTCCACTCCATTCCCAGTGTGGTAGACCTTTTCTGTCAGCCTTCCATACTGTCTTGGGCTGGAAATATATTTCACTCTGTCATTTTGCAGGTTCTGCTGCTCTAGAATTTGTTTAGAGTCATTTTTACAGGTATTTTATGACCTATTGGGAGGGGAGCTTCTACAGGTCCATCCTACTCTGCCATCTTGGCTCCACCCCCTGGTTAATCCAATTTTAAAAGGGTTATTTTCTTCAACATTTTTGAGGATTTCCTTTAGCAGCTTGTTGACTCATTTTTCATTATTTTCTTGTATCACTGTCATTGCTCTTCCCAGTTTTTCCTCTTTCTTATTTGATTTTCAAATTCCTTTTTGAGTTTTTCCGTGGCCTGAGACCAATTAATATTTTTCTTAAAGACTTTGAATGCAGGATCTTTTGCTTTGTTGTCTTCTTCTAACTGTATGTTTTGATCTTCTTCATCACCAATGAAGTAAGAAAATATCTCTTCACCAAGAAAGTAAGAATCTATAATCTGTTTCTTTTTCCCCTGATTTCTTGTTTCCCAGCAAATTACTTGATGTTTGAATTTTGTTCAGTGGAGGGCTCCAGAAGCAGCCACTACAAGAGCAGTTGTTGCAGCTGCCCTATCCTTGGGAAAGACCACAATCTTCTTTCAGCCAGATGATGGACCCTTCCCACTGACTTTTGAAGCTGTCTTTAGCATTTGTGAGTTGAGAAGTCTGGAATCCACAGCAGCAGCCTCCATTTCAATCCCCTAAGACCTGCTCCTGATCATCCCACACAAGCATGATCCATGCCATACTATGATCTGCTCCCACTGGTGCAACAGACCCTTCTCATTGATTTCACAGTTTGTCTTAGGCTGGAAATTTGCTTCAATCTGTCATTTTGTCCTTCTGCTATTCTTGAAGTTGTTTAGAGTAATTTTTATAGGTTTTTTAAGGGTTTTGGAGAGAGAGCTGTAGTAGGTCACTGTTTTTACTCTACCATTTTGGCATCACACCCCCTACTTATTTCTGAAAGATAAGAACACCAGTGACCCCTCTAAATAAAGGCCAATTACATATTAATGTACCCTATATAAAGAAATCAAATGTAGTATCTCTCCCCAAATTTATAACACACAAAGATTCACAGTATATTGACTGAGGAGTAAAAAAATGCTCTCTCCAAAGCCCAAGGAGTATGGAGAGCAGGTCATTATGTACTTGATACTTATTGATGAAGCTATCTAAAAGCTCTATAATATTTACATTGCTTTTGTTTTATTTTGTTTTCTTTTCCCATAAAGCTTTTGGATTGAATTAGAACTCCTGGATTATTTATATATTAAATAGATATAATGAAATGGATGCAGTTACTGTAAGAATAGTAGAATATCTGAGTGTCTGATATGTACCTGGAAAACTGTTCACTATTAAAATCATACACCCTGATATAGGAATGGGTATGTTCATCCTTCATGGCTGAAGAAGACCATATCATCAGAGAAATAATGACATGACTTGTACTTGACTTTGTTTTGAGTGACGGAGTCACCAAGTCACCAGCCTCACTTCTCCTCCAGAGTCACCTGAATCAAGTGACCAGATATTTGTCAGGATGACTGGAGATGACTCAGGATGAGGCAATTGGGGTTAAGTGACTTGCCCAAGGTCACACAGCTAGTGAGTGTCAAGTGTTTGAGGTGATACTTGAATTCAGATCCTTCTGACTCCTGAGCTAGTTCTTTATCCACTGCACCACCTAGCTGCCCCTATCTGATATAAGAAAGTCAAGAAGAATGGCATTAAATGAGTATGATTCAGTGAGAACACTTAAACCATTATTAGTACAACAAAACTCAAAGTCATTATGATCAGTTCTATATTCACATGAATATGGCTTTGAAATCAAAGAGGGAGTCATTAAAACATCCCATTTACCACCTGATATATGTGCATAATATCAAGTTCTATGGCTCAATAAAACATTAAATATTTTTTGTTTCACAGATATATTTTCCAGGGTTATCAAAATATAATTCAGACACAATAATTAAAAAATGATCAACATATACCAACAAATAATAAAGAATGAAAACTTTTAGCCTGAATCAGGTGTCAAATGAAACTAATAAATGAGATTAATTTTTTCCATTTTTTAAGGAAAGACACATTGAGCACAAAACTTTTGGGGAGAAGGTAGCGGTAGTAAATATCAAAAGACTAGAGCTAAACACATTTTGAGCATTTAATACATTCCCAATATTAATAAAATATTTTGGAAAAATAAAGTAAACAATAGATTTTATAAAGAATTCAAATAAAATATCATACAACATTAATTTAGCAAAGATATCACTACCAAAGACAGCCAGAACAAGAAACACTTCCTTGGATTGCTTTGTCCTAGAAGAAAAAAAAACTGATAGTTATTCTTATGGTTCTTCATAAAGAGATAAACTTTTACAAGCTATATCCTGAACAGAGATACTACTTCATAAAGCAAGAAAAAACCTCTCTCTCTCTCTTTCTCTCTCCCTCTCTCTGTATGTGTGTGTGTGTGTGTGTGCGTGTGTGTGTGTGTATGTATATATAAGTATACATTTTTTTCATAACAGATGTGACCTATAAAAACTGAAGATCAAAGACGGGAACCAAAATGTATAGGTGACATTCACATGAACTCAAACCAAAATATACTAGCAATTGTTGAACAGCGTGCTTTCAAATATATATTTTTTTTCCAAAATGCAGGGATTGATGGAAGCAATACAAGATCAAATAATTACTTGTAGAAACTACAGAAAAGTATTCCTAAAGCATCATCGTTCATTATATGAAGATATTTCAGTCCACAGAAATTGTTTCACATCTTACTACAAGTTTTCAGAATTTAGCACCTACAAATATCTAGAAAGAAAAACCAAGTAGTTGGAACTGCATACTAGAAACTCATTATTTTTCAGAAACTAATAGACAATAAGCCCCCATGCAACAAACCTAAACTTAAAAGCTTAACTGTCACCCACAATCAATGAAGCATGTAACAGAATGTCTAATATTAAAAATAAAACAGCCACTTGAATACTTGAAACATTTCAGTCCAATAACATTAAACTTAGACATAGGAAGAATGAAATAACAACATTTTGTCTAGGTCTGTAATTTATTCATTTGGTAGAATTTTCCCACCAGATCATCAGCTGTTATGTAATTTAGGTTTAAAGACTCACTAGGACTCTATAAAATGCTTGTCTACAGGTACATGAGACTTAAACCCAGAATCTTCAGGCTTAAATCCCAGCTTTCTATCTACCTTGTCCCCTGGCTCACTTTAATTTCCTGGTGCTAGATATAGCAGTAATAGTAATAGCTGTAATGGTGGTGGTGAGGGGGGTGGAGGTAGTAAAAACAGTAGTAATAGTAGTTGTAGTCAAAGAAAAGATGTGCAAGTAGTTGGGATAGTAGCAGGAGTGGTGAAGGCAGTAGTAATGAAGATGGTAGTGGTAGTGAGAGTGGTGGTAGTGCTGATAGTAGTGGTCATAGTTTTTGTTGCCATCATAGTTATGGCAGTGGTAACAGGAATAGGAATAGTGATGGTGGTGGGAAAAAATAATAGTTATAATACTGTTAGCAGTAACAATGTTGGTAGGAGGATAGAGGAGACAGATGAGGAATAAGAGAAGTTGGAGCAGTGGCTTTGGTAGAATGAATAGTGGGGATGGCATTGGCAGTGGTTGTAGTAGTAGGAGTACTAATACTAATAATGACAATAGTAATATGATAGTAGTATCTATTCCTTACTGACATAATGCTTTATAGTTTTTAAAATACTTTTACCCATATTATTTATGAATTCACTTCACATTTATACCACCAAGTATATATTCTTCTGTTTTCTCTGACATGCTGAATTATATTTCTGCATCACTGGAGTGATCAGTTAATTATTCCAACAATCAAGTGTGAATCATAAAGTTAACAAATAGTAAAACATTTTGATTCGCTTTGTTTTTGTAAGGAGTAGAGTATGAAGAGTTTCTTAGCACCTCTGATCTTTGAAGGTATTTTTTATCTCAATAAAGAAAAATGAAACAATGATATAAAGATTTTTTTTAATATATGACAATAAATAGCTTGATTTAAGAAGACAATGCTCTGCCCCCTCTTCTTCCCTTTCCATAAAGGGCATGTCCATTCCTATGAGATTATAAGGGTTTTGGTCTCTGAAGGGTTATTGAAGTCAGTCCTGAGGCACCAAATTGAAACTGTTATGCCTCTGTCTTCATTATCATCCAAGCAATGCAAATCATTCCAAACTGGATTTGCTTGGGTTTTTTGTTTTCTATTCAAAATTGTGTTATTATAAAATTTGTACTTATACATACAGAAACATTATTTCAGGCCTGAGAAACGGTGTTTTAACTTTCAAGCTTCTCAAATAACACTTAATGAATAGAAAAATAACTTCATCTATGGTACTAGACTCCACTATACCTATGACAATTGAGGATTTTTTTCAGATTTTTTCCCTTTAGTTCAGAAGAAAAAACATGCCACCTCATATTCTGTTAGACTTTTTTCCAACTTAAGTTCTAATTCTCCTTCTGTGATAATGCTCACATTTATCACTTCTAATACACTCTCAATCCCTAATCAGGCCCTCACATTTGGACACCTTCAGTAATCTAACTAGTAACACTGTCTCCATCTTCTCCCCTCTAATCTCTCCTGTTCATTGTTGCCAGATTAATATTTAAATATGTCAACAGAAAACAAACATGCTCCATTTTTAATTTAAATTTTATTTTATATTTTCCATTTACAAGTGTTTTTTCTCTCTTCCCTACCTCACCCATTGGAAAAGAAAAAAAAAAGTCTTTACAAATGCATATAAAGCAAAACAAATTCCCCCAAGGCTGTGTCCAAAAATTAGTCTCATTCAGTATATTTAGTCTATCCCCTTTCTCTCAGGTGGTTCATGGTCTGTTTTATAAGCAATCTTCTGAAATTATGGTTCATCACTGAAGTGATCAGAGTTCTCTATTCTTTCAAGTATTGTGTTTTTACCATGTTGTTATATCTTATACAATTTTCTCCTGATGCTTCTTATTTGCTCTGCATCAGTTTAATCTAGTCTTCTCAGGTTTCTCTGAAACTTTCTTTTCAACACTTCTTATGTTATTGGAAAACTATTGCAGTTCAGTCAAATATACTTTGTTTGGCAATTATGCATCAATATACTTTCCAGTTCTTTTTCATCACGCACACACACACACACAAAAGAGCTTCTGGAAATATTTTGCAAAGATAGGATATTTTCCTCTTTCTTTGATCTCTTTGGGCTTTAGGTTACCAGTGTTTGTGGAAAAAATAACTTTTTTTTAAAATTTTCTATAATAAAATTGTCCCTGTCATCATCTGTGATCCTTTTTTAACCATTGTTTGGTCATGAACTATAATTGACCAATATTTGTGATAATAAATTTCTTCATTGATCCTCTAATTTATTTATGTTTTATCTTTTTTGTAATTATAGTTTTAGATTTCAGCTCCCAATTAACCATTTTCCCCAATTAACCACCAATATTTTTTTCTTGGCAGAAACGAAATGAGGGTGGGAGGTTGTGAATAAAAATTTAAGTACTCCACCTTCTTTCTATCATTAGTCCTTATTCACTCCTGTACTATGCTTTGGTTCTATCCCTTCTTTTTCTTTTCCCAAATATGGCTAAAAAGAGAAACAGAAGCACACAAGCACAACTCTTTTAATTCACCTTAACTATTCACACTAGCTTCACTTCATCCTGAATTTAAACATTTATATTTCTGCACTTAGAGCAACAATTTTGTATTCATCCACTGCTACCAACCCTTACCTTCATTTTTATAGATATATTTTTGTTGGGGGTGTAAGCTCAGTTCCATGTGGACAGTCTCGGACGGGTAAAGGTGAGGACTTCTAAAACCTTAGAGTTCTCATGAGGCCCCCCAGGAAACAGCAGGGAATTGAGGAGTGAGATATCGTGTATTTCCGCCTCTTCCCGTGAGAACGTGATGGGAGAGAGCATCCCCGCCCTCCAGACTGGCCCGGATCTGGGCACACCTATTGTCATCTAACAGGCACGGTATTGAGGTGCAAACGATATGGCAGGGGAGCTTAAGTAGGGTCAGGAAAGCCCGAAGGCTCTCTTAGCGCTGAGGGGCCCTTACAGGACAGAAGACCCCTTTTCCTCTCTTCGCTCTTCCCTCCCCCCTCTCTCCCCACTTCCACTTCTGCTTTCATTCTCTTACTGTAAGATCTTTGCCTCCTTGGGAGATTTCTCTCTCTCTCCTAAGGAAGAGATCCCCCTGCACATGTAACCAGGACCCTGAATAAAGCCTAACCCTTGTTCGACTCTGGAAAGTCTCTTCTCTCCTACGTTTATCCGGTTTGGCCAGCCGAAGACCTGCGATAGGTAAGGTAAGACTCGGGTAGCCCTCAGGCCTCTAGACCTGGCATATTTTTCTATGTAGGAAACAGCTAAATAGCATTGGATAGAGTCCTGGACTTAAGAAATCCCGAGTTTGAATGGTGACTCAGAAACTTACTAGTTTGATGACTTTGGTAAGTCACTTAACCTTCATAAACTTCAGTTTACTAATCTGTAAAATTTAGGTAATAATAGCAGCTACCAGGTAGATCTGTTGCAAAAGTCAAATAAATTAATATATTTCAAGTACATTACAAAATTTAAAGTTCTATATAAGCACTAATTATAATTAGCTATTTAGTTGGCAAGTTCTCTGTACATATACATTGGTTTCTTCAGAAAATTCATCTTTTTCTTCTCTCCCTCTTTTTGCCTTCAGAATTTAATACTGGTTTGATTTCCCCAATCAGATTTTTTCCTGTATGATCCTGAATATTCTTCCTCAGAACCCTTTGAACACTTTCTATTAGACTAATAATTAAACTTAGTTCCCTCTCTCTGAGATTACTCCCAATTTATCTATCATTTATTCTTGTTTCAACATAGTTGTTTACATGTTGCCATCCCCATTAGACTATGAACTCCTAGAAAAGTAAAAATTTTTTTTGCCTACCTTTTTATCCTCAGAGCCTACCACAGTGTCTAACACATAAAGAGGCATTTACTCCTTTCTCCTCATTTTGTATATCATTAAAAAAACAATAAAGAATACCTTTCTGCTATTCTGTTCTACTCAAGTCTGTTCTTCCCTGTGACTACATATGGTCAAATTTTCTTCCTTTCATTAGGAACTCTAGTTCATCTTTCTATTTGCATATACTTAGTGTATTTTTTAGAGTCAGAGAATTAGCAAATTATCCCAGAAACATTTACTAGTATGTGCTATATTCCAGGAATTGTACTAAATTTTGTGGACTCAAAGAAACTTTAGAAGAAAAGTTTTGTTTTGTTTGGTTGTTAGTTTGTTTTTCCCTCAAGGAACTCAACATTCCTTTATTTTACAGATGAGCAAACCAATGCCCAGGGAGATTACTAATTTGTCCAAGTGTTTCAAGTGAAAATGTTAAAAGTACACTTGAACCCAGCTCATCTTACTAAAAGCCTCTATATTTTCTACTCTAACAGACCTTGAGTTTTACTGTAGACTTTTTCCTTGGATTTTTTTTCCTCATTTGAACTTTCAAGTATCTCAATTTCTATTCTTTTGTGGACAGTACAGCTACTATTCATGGCATTTCACTCGTTGCATATATATTGACAATTTTCTCTTCTCCTCCCTCCCCACCTTTCTTTTCAATTTAACCCTTTTATTTTATTTGCAAGACATCAAAAGAAATGTACTATTATAAACTCCTTTTAGGTGCTCCCTATCCAACTGTCTATTGTTAAATGATCAATAACTGGATTTTTAAGAGGAAAAGTCACGCAGCTAGCAAGCGTCTGAGGCCAGATTTGAACTAAGATCTTCTTAACTCTAGGGTCAACTCTCTAATAATTGTGCCTTTTAGTCAATGAATTGCCTCACAGCAACTCAGATATGGACAAAAGTATAGCAAAACAATATTTTCCCCCACTGAGGAGTTATATGACTATTTTATGCTATATATTTATATTCTATATTTTATAAATATATATTTATATATTTTTATGTTATATCCCACAGTAGAATCCCAGGTTCTGGTAGAGCAAGAATTATTTTTTTTTCTATCTCTGTAACTTCATTGCCTCATACTCTACTTTGCTGATATTAAGTATTTAATAAATATTTAGTGAATTTAATTGTCCAGATTATAACATTGCATTATTCATTCTAATCCTATGTTGCAAAAAGAAGGAACTAGAAATTTTTCACTTAGTTTGTAAATGTGAATCACATCTCTCTTTTGAAGAACTCATAATTCTAGCAATAAAACAAGGGATTTGATCTTTTTCTGGATTATATGTTCTATACACAAAAGCCTATCCAAATTCAAGCCATGTATGATAATTTTTTTTCTATTAGAATTCAGCTCCCTCTTTGGTCCTCCAACCCCAGTGGTGGTGGTGGGAAATATTGACTTCTAATCTTATTTCCCTGTAGTGTAATGGAAACATGAGCCCAGACCTGATCTCTTTCTTACTTGTGGATATAACACATTGGTATTTCTATCAAGGGACTAATCTCTATTAAGGGGCAGCTAGGTGGTGCAGTGGATAGAGCACCAGTGCAGAAGTCAGGAGGATCTGAGTTCAAATCTCACTTCAGACACTTGATACTCACTAGCTGTGTGACCTTGGACACGTCACTTAACCCAATCATCTCATCCTGGGTCGTCTCCAGTCATTCTGATGAATATCTGGTCACTGGATTCAGATGGTTCTGGAGGAGAAGTGAGGCTGGTGACCTGCACAGCCCTCCCTCACTCAAAACAAAGTCAGGTGCAAGTCATGTCATCATTTCTCTGATGGCATGGTCTTATTCAGCAATGAACGACAAACACACACACAATCTCTATCAAAATAGAAACTGAAAGGTCACTATTATAGTCCAAATTACTCTTTTTTAACATTTGACTCAAACAATGAATAAACATTTATTAAGTGTCCACTATGTGCCAGTCATTGTGCTAAGAGCTAAGCCCCAAAAGTACAGAAATAGAAATGAAATTGATATCTAAAAGAGGAAACAAATATTTTTAATGTGGTGTTCTCTTTTTTGGTCAAATGCCAATTTAATTTGTGAATCAGACATCTAAGTACAGTCAAAATTCTTACTATTTTTTTTTAGAGTAAAGACCATAATAGAAGACAAAGGCCAAAATAATACCTAGACAAAATAACAAAAATATGAATAAGAAATAAATTAAAGATTTTTTTAAAAAATGAGATGGCATACTAATAATAGCAATAGCAAACTATTGGAAGCTAAAGGGCTTGGTGTACAGATCAAGAGACTTGGAGTCAGGAAGATTTAAGTTCACATCCAGCCTCAGATACTTAATATTTGACCCAGGCAAGTCACTTAAACTCTGTTTGCCTTAATCCACTGAAGAAGGAAATAACTGATTACTTCAGTATCTTTCCCAAGAAAATCTCACAGACAGTATTGGCTGGCATGCTATGGTCCATTGAGTCACAAAGAGTCAAAAATGACTGAACAACAAAAATATGTCACTTACTGTATGTCAAATGCATTATAAAAATTATCTCATTTTATTCTCATCAAACTGAAGATATAGGCATTATTTTAATCTACTTTTTCCAGATGAGGAAACTGAGACAAACATGTTAAGTGACTTGCCCTAAGTAACACAGATAATAATTGTTTGAAGTCAGACTGAGCACATTGATCAAGAGGGGAATAACTCATTCACATAAATTTAAATCAGTTCCTTATATAGTTTGGAAATAAGACCTTTATTAAAGAACTGGTATATATTTTTCTCACGTAACTTCTAATCTTAGAACCCAAGATGTTCAAATAAATTAATTGGAACAATTAATAATCATCTAAGTAATTAGCTAGTTAGTCAATAATGCTTATTCTGTGACAGGCACTATGTTGAGGGAAAGGAATTCAAAGAGAAACAAAAAACAGTCCCTGCCTTCAAGGAGCACATTCTAATTGAGAAGGCAACAAACAAACAAATATGTACAAACAAATTAGATACAAGATTAGTAGGAAATAACTAATAGAGTGAAGGCATTAGAATTAAGAAGTATTGAAAAATGCCTCTTAAAGAAGATAGGATTTTATCTGTGACTTGAAAGAATCCAGAGAAGTCAGGAAGTAGAGATGAAGAGTTAGAATATTTTGGACATGGCAGAAAGTCACACAAAATTCCTAGATCTGAGAGATGGAGTGTCTTGTTTGCATACCTGCAAGGAGGAGTGAGGTGATGAATCAAATAATGTGTTGGGAGAGTGGGCCAGTGTAAGGTGTAAGATGAGTAGAAAGGTGAAGGGAGGCTAGGTTGGGAAAGAATTTGAATGCCATAGAGATGACATGCATTTGATCTTGGAGGTGATAGGAACCAATGAATTTTATTCTGCAGTGGGGTCATAAGGTCAGACTTATGCTTTAGGAAAATCACTCTGGTTTCCTAATGAAGGATACACTAGAGTAAGGAGAGACTTGTCACAGATAGAACATCCAGCAGGTTATGTAGCAGTCTAGGTACAAGGGAGGGTTAATTCTTGTTCTTCTGGCTTCTGGTATTGAAAGAGGACACAGGAAGTTCTAGGCTATCTTCAGAGAGGACCCAGAAGGTAGAGAAAGATTATGGGAAGAAGCTGTCAGTAGAAGAACCAGCATTATGAGCATGTCCCTGTCCAAATGCTTGATTACCACACTAGAGACTTTAGGCGAATTATCCTTCAGTGAGATCAGGGAGTTTCTCTTGATTGACCAATCTTGCTCTCAGTGGGAGAGCTCGTTAATTCTGTTTATTGCTGGGGTATCCTAATGTGAATAACTTCTCCAGTTTATATTTGCTATTGAATTTCATAAATGAATTTATTTCTTATTTGATATGTATAAATTCTTTGTGCAATTTGGATTTGGTTGGAAGTGAGTCAGTGACTTCTGGCTCTAACTTGGAGTACTCCTTCCCAGTTAAAAGAATAGGAACCAGAGGAGTACTTTGAATATAAAAATCATTTCCCTTAGACTAACAGAATTTAGAGGAAAAGAGAGATATAATTATAACTTATTACCCATTTGTTGGAAGATTAAAGGGGCTAGCTTCATGTCTCATCTCCTGATACTGGTATGGCAAGAAATAACTTACACTGCAGAGAGTGGTAGACAGAGGAGAATCTACAATAGAGGTGGGGTCACATATGGCCTTCTAGACCTCAAGGTCACATATGGCCTTCTAGGTCCTTGGGTGCAGTCTTTTGACTGAGTCCAAGTTTTACAAAACAAATTCTTTTATTAAGGGGATTTGTTTAGTGAAACTTAGATTAAATCAAAGGACCACACCTCTAGAGATATCTCTAGATTCTAGAGATTTCTATTCATGCATCTCTATGGATCACTTACAGTGAGACCTAGATGGACACATATAACTTATATAGCTAGGAATATCTTAGTAAGATGGACACATATAGGCTGTATAGCTAAAAACAGCTAATAAGATAATTTAAGAATGACAGAGGACTAATAACTAGGGAAGTTAGGAAAACTTTCATAAAAAATCGGTCAGGTACTGAGGCTGAGCAATGGTGAAGCCAAAGAATTCAAAGACTTAGAAGTGAAGGTGAGTAAATTCCAAGAAAGGAAAATATCTTGAGCAAAGTTATAGTTGTCTTCCCCTGTGGTACTTGACCTGCAAGTGACAGTTTGAAAGTGGCCAGACATATAAGGCATTGCAATTTATGAGAAAATAGTGTATTTTAAGTCCTCTTACAGTATACTCTGCAGCAAATGGCTTTACTTTAAGCTAATTATATTCTGTAGCCAACTACTGAAAGTTAAACTCATCAGTGGAGTCTTGTGATCTACAGTTCTAAGAGTGCTCGAACCTGAGGAAAAGTGTGAAGACATTAGCAAAGGTATTCCAGAGTCTGCTCAATTCTGTGAGAGAGGGCCAATTGTTAAATTTTCAATGTGATCACTTACACCTCAAAAATCGGCAAATTCTACAAATCAGGGCTTGATTGTCTTGTTGATTGTCTGGATTTTAGAAAATGATGAAGTAATGTTCATAATTCAGGTTAAAATTAAAAGTGTGACATGCATACTTTTACTTATTTATTTTTCTTACCCAGAAAGCTAATTGCTAAGCATTTACCAGTATACCAGTGTATTCACATCATGAGTAGAAAGCACACACATAGGAAGCATGTATAGCCAGAGGATATAAAGAGAGGGAGCATACATATAGGTTAAATGTGTTTAAGACATATGCAAGAACTGGAAACTCCTATTTCTGTCCATACAGGGCTGAAAGAATATTGACATCCTCTTGGCAAGTTCCTTAGTGACTTCTTGCTAGGTGAAATGTCTTGTTTGAACATGTCATTCTGCTGAGCTCACTGGGAAATATTCTTTTTTTGGTTATTATTGTTTCCTATTACTAGAAAAATGGTCCCTTCATTTGACCATAATCTTCATTGTCTCCTGCTTTTGATTCTACTGAAGTTCTTCTCTAGGTTCCCTGCCAGACTGTGTCAAGGAGAATCAAAACCTACATGTATGCCTATCTTTTTGTGATTTCTGTGTATGCCCACTATGCCTATTGGTAATGAATATGTATGGAAGAATGTCTTCCAGAGTGCTTTGTAGTCACTTTGTTTTTTTATGACATTTCAGTAAACGTCTTTGTTTTACATTAAATTTGTCTGTTGAGTGTGTGTGTTCCTCCTTCATTGCCAAAGAGGACCATGCCATCAGAGAAATAATGACGTGACTTGCACTTGACTTTGTTTTGAGTGAGGGAGGGCTGTGCAGGTCACCAGCCTCACTTCTCCTCCAGAACCATCTGAATCCAGGGACCAGATATTCATCAGGATGACTGGAGATAACCCAAGATGAAGCAATTGGGGTTAAGTGACTTGCTCAAGGTCACACAGCTAGTGAATGTCAAGTGTCTGAGATGAGATTTGAATTCAGGTTCTCTCGACGCCTGCACTGGTGCTCTATCCACTGCATTACCTAGTTGCCCCTCTGCTGAGTATAGAAAAGCAAAACATATAGCTTGAATATCATATTTCAAGCCATTCTATCCCTTAACGTAGAAGCTGTTTTATCTTGTGCTATCCTGATGCTATTTCCACAATATCCAAATTGTTTCTTTCTGGCTGTTTCCAATATTTTCTACTTGACCTGGGAACTCTGGAATTTGGATACAATATTCCTAGGAGTTTTCCTTTTAGGATGTCTTTCCAGAAGTGATCAGTGGATTCTTTCAAATTCTATTTTACCCTCTGGTTCTAGAATACGAGGGTAGTTTTCCTTCATAATTTCTTGAAAAATGATGTCAAGGCTCCTTTTTTGATCATGGCTTTCAAATGGTCCCAAAATTTTAAATTATCTCTCCTAGAACTATTTTTCAGGTCAGTCATTTTTCCAGTGAGATATTTTACATTATACTATATTTTTTTTTCTTCTTTTGGTTTTATTTTATAATTTCTTGATTTCTCATGAAGCTTTCTTTTGCTCCATTCTAATTTTGAGGGAATTATTTTCTTCAGTGGTCTTTTGGACCTCCTTTTCCATGTGGAAAATTCTGTTTTCTAAGTCATTCTTCTCCCCATTAGCTTTTTGAACTTCTTTTGCCATTTGGGTTAGTCTATTTTTAAGGTGTTATTTTCTTCAGCATTTTTGGGGGTCTCTAGTAAACTGTTGACTCATTTTTCATGATTTTCTTGCATCACTCTCATTTCTCTTTCCAATTTTTTTCTCTATGTGTCTTAACTTGATTTTAAAAATCATTTTTTAACTCTTCCATGGTCTGTGATCAAATCATATTATTCTTGGAGGGTTTTGATGTAGAAGTTTTGACTTTGTTGTCTTCTGGTTGTATGTTTTAATCTTCCTAGTCACCAAAGATTCTATAGTCTGAGTTATGTTACAATGTTTATTTATCTTCCCAACCAAACACTTCACTTTCTAACTCTTTTTTTAAGGTAGGACTCTGCTTCCAGTGAGGGGGTGGTGGTATAGGTGTACTATCCCCCCTTCAAGGATTTTATATAAGCAACTCAATCCCACACTGTCTATGGGCCAAGAGCTCTGTAAGTATCCTCTGCTACTGCCTCTGCAACCACTGGGTGATGCCTCCACCAATCCCACCACCTTGGGGCCAGACCCAGGCAAGCTATGTGTTCCACTTTCACCCAGGTCCCACATAATTTTCCCGCTGACCTTTTGGCATTTTTGGATTGAGAAGTCTGGAAACTGCCACAGCTGTCAATGATTCAGTCCCCTGAGACCTGCTCTGGCCCATCTGTGCTGGTGTGGCCCACTTTGTACTGTGCTCCTGGTATGAAACCCCTTCCTGTAGACTTTCTGGTGTCTTGGGCTAGGTAGGGATCGGTCCTTTTGTGGGTTCTGTAGCTCTAGAATTTGCTTAGAGTCATTTTTGACAGGTATTTGGAGGGTTTGGGAGGAGAACTCAGGGAAGTCTCTGCTTTTACTCCACTATTTTGGCTCTGTACTCCACAATCTAATTTATATATTCAATGATATCCCAATTAAATTACCAAAAAGTTATTTTACTGAATTAGATAGAAAATAGTAACAAAATTCATTTGGAAGAACAAAAGTAAAAAATATGAAACATCAAAAGAAATAATTTAAAAATGTAAAAGAAGTTTGTTTAACAGTATCAGATCTTAAACTATATTATTAGGCAAAAATTATCAAAATTATCTAATCCTGGCTAAAAAATAGAAAGGTAAATCAATGGAATACAGTAAACATATAATTTGAGCTTTTCCTTAATTCTGTTTTCTCTCTCTCTCTCTCTCTCTCTCTCTCTCTCTCTCTCTCTCTCTCTCTCTCTCTCTCTCTCTCTCTCTCTGCCTCTGTCTCTCTATTTTTCTCTTTCTCTCTCTCGTTTCACTTTATGATCTCATCAGCTACCACAAGTTGAATTATTTATGTTGACAATTATAATAGCTACTTATCCAGCTTTAACCTCTTTAACTAGCTTGACTTTTAGTTTCATATCTCCACCTGCCTATTAGACATTTCAAACTTTATATCACAAAAAAGTATACAAAATTGAGCTCATCTTTCTTTGCAAATTCTTCCCTATATTTATTTTTTTCTATTGCTTTCATGGGTACCATCAATCCCCCAGGTATCTAGGCTCATAAACTCAGGTCCATCAATTGTACTTTCATCCCTGACATAAACATCATTCTCTTCTCTTACACTGCCAAAATCTCGGTAATGGTCCTCATTATTTCATACCTGGCCCCTTTCTGTGGGTCTCTGTCTTATGCTTCTCCCCACTTCATTCTTTCCTCCATTCAACATCCTGCAAACGACGTTGCTAAAGTTCACTTCCAATGATAGCATTCCTCCACGTTGAATCAACATCAGTGACTCCTTATCATCTCCTAGATAAAATATAAAAATCCTTTGTTTTGGCATTCAAAGTCCTTTGCAATCTCCCTTTATAAAATTTCCACTTACATTTATCTTACACCGTATATCCCTGCCATGTACTCTGGGATGTAGTGACAAAGGCCTCTTTGTTATCCTTCACACAAAACACTAAAGCTTCTAATTCTAGAGGTTCTTTAATTGGTTTTTGTCTACGCCTAGAATACTTTACCCCTTTATCTCTGTCTCCTTGTTTCTCTGGCTTCTGTAAAGTTGCAACTTCAATTCCACATTCTAGAGGAAACCTTTTCTGTGAATTATCTATGCTGACAATTCTAATAGCTACTTATCTAGCTTTAACCTCTCTGCTGACTTCTAGTCTCATATCTCCAGCTGCCTATTAGACATTTCAAACTTTATATCACAAAAGTCTTGTGTCTTCCCTCTGTGGCTTATTTCCAATTTTCCAAGAAAATATCTAATTTGTGCATGGTGGTTTGTTCCCCATCAAATTCTGCATTCTTTGAGAGCACTGTATTTTGCCTTTCTAAATAACTCCATTGTTTAATATAGTACCTGGTACATAGTAGGCATTTAATAAGTGGCTGACCCTAAACATAAGCAGATAAGCACACAGGGAAAATAGTAGGAGAAGGGAATGCCTCCTCCAGATTAGATAAAACATTTCAAATATCTATGAAAAACTATTACAAGATAAAGGAAAATTAATCAACATCAAATGAGTCAAAGAACCCTGTAAATTCACAAGAGGTCTTCAAAACTCATCTTGATATTTTTGAATGGTATAAAAGAGAAACAAGAGTTGTGAAAGCAGAATTTGTAGCCTGCATAGTAGAAATAATTGACAAAACAGAAAAATTTTAATCAATTATGACAAGTGTTACCAAGGAAACAAAAGAGGACACAATTGAATGGAAATTCAAATTATCATTGTTAAAGAGAGCCAATTACATCATGTGATGATGCCTTGACTTGTGCATGATTTAGATTTATGTGAGGCAGAGATGCACAAAATTATGTCTCATGCTCTCTTCCAGAGTCATTGAAACCCAGCAACAAGAAAGAAATCCAAGACAATTGGCAGTGGCTCAGGATGTAGTAGATGACTTTGGCTTCTTCAATGTCAGACCAATCTCTAAGGACTCCACAGTGTCTGCTTTAGCTGCCTTCATGGTCATTTGGACAAATTTTTCTCATCTACCCATTCTACCCAGGGAAATCTTTTCATGCTTAGAGTGTACACCTTCTAACTCATTTGTGGTTAAAGGCCCATTGGTTACCCTCAACCCTGGTTTAGCGCATCTGCTGAAATGGTTTACTGCGGTGTGATCACTATGCATACTATATCTGCTTGGAGGTACAGATGAGAGTTGAGTGAAGGTGAACACCAAAGTTAGATGAGAAGCCCTGAAAGGAGCTTGGCAAGCCCCCACACCAAAGGTACTAGTCTTACTTGAACACAAACCCTGGGAATGCAGATACATGGAAATGAAAAACAAACTAGAAGAAAATAAAAAAGTAAGCCCATTGCAAAATAATTTTTATACACACAAAAGATTTTTATATTGAAGAAACGAAGTAGCAAAACAGCTTTAAGATTATTGATATCCCAGATGAACACGAAAGGTCAAAAATGTGAACATCATAAATTTGGAAATAATAAAATATGGCCTAGAACTTCTGAACACATGCACAAAAACAAAGTGCCAATTGAAAATAATCCATGCAAAACCTCTACAAGAAAATCCTGTGTTGCAGACTTCAAGACACATACATATTGGTTAAATTGAACAATTCTCCAAACGAACAACAAAGTCTGCAGCAACGGGGAACAAAATTTTTCTATATAAAAGCAAGAAAATTCCAATTGAACAAGACTCTTCTGAATCCATTAAAAGCCACAGGGGGGAATGCAATAATGTGATTTTGAAGAACAGAGAAACTCAAAATGTAGGCCAAGGTGACCTACCTTGCAATTCTGAACCTAACTATAATGAAAAAAGGTGGGTATTCAATTAAAAATAAGAATTCCCATATTCCTAAAGTAAAAGAATTACTGTTATAATCTACTGAGAGCTTGATGCTTAAACATAATTAAAATATAAAGCAGCTTGTGGGTATTATGATTAGGAATTTTACATTTTACCTTGGCACTTTACTGCCCCCCAAATTTTTTGATATGTTTCAGCTGGTAAAATGGGTAATATGTTACAGTCCTCTCCCTGTTATTGGATTTCTTTTGTAAAGAACTTCTTCTTGATCCCAGCCAGTTTTATTCATGGATCCAAGACCAGTGGACATCCTAAACCCATGCAGTCATCAGTAATTGGATAGTTTTAAAATTCTAATTTATTTATTTATTTTTAGTTTTCAACATTCATTTCCACAAGATGTTGAGTTCCAAATTTTCTCCTCATCTCTCCCCTCTGCCCACCCCAAGACAGCATGACTTCTGATTTACTCCTTTCCCTAATCTGCCTCCCTTCTAATAAATCCCTCCTTTCTGTTATCCCCATCCCCTCTATTTTCTTGGAGGACAAGACAGATTTCTATATCCTATTGCTTGTATATATTACACCTGGTTACATGTAAAAATAATTTTTAACATTTGTTTTTAAAACTTTGAGTTCCAAATTCTCTCCCTTCTTCCATCCTTACTCATCCCCACTGAGAAGGTGAGAAATTTGATATATATGTTATACATGTGTAGTTATACAAAAGATTTCCATAAAAGTCATGTTGTGGAAAACATTTCCCTCCATTCTGTCCTTTCCCTCCCATTTATTCTATTTTGTTTCTTTGATCCTATCCCTCCTCAAAAATATTTACTTCTAATTATGCCCTCCTCATATTTGCCCTCTTTTCATTCCCCCCCCCTTCCATTTCTCCCTTTCTCTCCTACTTTCTGGTAGTGTAAGATAGAGTTTCATAGCAAATTGAGTATGCATGTTATCCCTTCTTTCAGCCAAATGTGATGATAATAAGGTTTACTTTTTCCCTCTCACCTCCCCTTTCTTCCCTTCCATCGAGAAAGCATTTTATTTTCTCTTTTATGTGAGAGATAAATTACACTATTCTATTTTTCCCTTTCTCCTTCCAATATATTCTTCTCTCACACCTTAATTTTACTATTTTAGATATCATTCCTTTCTATTCAACTCACACTGTGCCCACTGTCTATGTGTATATAATTCCTCCAACTACTCTAGTACTGAGAAAAATCTCAAGAGTTACAAATATTATCTTTTCCTGTAGGAATATAAACAGTTCAAGTTTAGTAAGTCCCTTATGATTCCTCTTTCTTGTTTCATGATTCTCTTGATTCCTGTGTTTGAAAGCCACATTTTCTCTTTAGCTCCAGTCCTTTCATCAAGAATGCTTGAAAGTCCTGTATTTCATTGAATGTCCAATTTTTCCCCTGAAGGATTGTACTCAGTTTTGCTGGGTAGGGAATTCTTGGTTTTAATCTCAGTTCCTTTGACTTCTGGGATATCATATTCCAAGACTTGCAAACCCTTAATGTAGAAGCTGCTAGATCTTGTGTCATCCTGATTGCATTTCCACAGTACTTGAATTGTTTCTTTCTGACAGTTTGCAATATTTTCTCCTTGACTGAGAACTCTGGAATTTGACTACAGTTTTTCTTTGGGAATCCCTTTCAGGAGGTGATCAGTGAAAGCTTTAAATATTTATTTTACTCTTTGCTTCTAGAATATCAGGGCAATTTTCCCTGAAAATTTCTTGAAAGATGGTGGATGGTACCTTTATTTGATCATATCTTTCAGGTAGTCCCACAATTTTTAAATTGCCTCTCCTGGATCTATTTTCCAGGAAGGTTGTTTTTCCAATGAGATGTTTCACATTGCCTTCTCTTTTTTCATTCCTTTGGTTTTATTTCATAATTTCTTGATTTTTCATAATATCCATCTGCTCCATTCTAACCTTTAAGGAATTATTTTCTTCAGTGAGTTTTCAGAACTCCTTTTCCACCTGGCCAATTCTACTTTTAAGGGCATTCTTTCCTTCATTGGATTTTTGGATCTCTTTTGTCATTTGGATTAGTCTATTTTTTACAGTGTTATTTTCTTCATGATTTTTGGATCTCCTTTAGCAAGCAGTTGACTTGTTTTTCATAATTTTCATGTGTCACTCTCATTTATCTTCCCAACTTTTGCTCTACTTCTCTTACTTGATGTTAAAAATCCTTTTTGTGTTCTTCCATGACCTGAGACTAATTCATATTTTTCTTGGAGGCTTTGGATGGAGGAGCTTTGACTTTATTGTCTTCTGTTTGAATGTTTTGGTCTTCCTTGTCACCAATGTAAGATTCTATAGTCTGATTCTTTTTTTCAATTTTTCCTCATTTCCCCAGTCATTTACTTGACTTTTGAGATCTTTGTCAAGGTAAATGTCTACTTCTAGTGGAAGTGGGAGTATATTTTCAGCTGTTCTGTTCCCCTGCATTCTGTGGGCCTAGAGCCCCAGAAACAGTCACCGTCTCTGCCCTTGCTGTGGTTGCTGTTGCTTGCTCAGCACACCCTTCCTATTCTGAAACCTTGAAGCTAGGGTTGGACCCTCCACTTTCTTACACTGGTCTCACAGGCTTTTTCCACTGACCTTCCAATTTGTCCTCACCAGGGTCCTGAAGTCTGGAAACCATTACAGGCATGAGAGATTCAGTCTCCCCAAGGCCTGCTGAGGTTCTATCTGTGCAGGCATGGCCCAAGCTGGACTGTGCCTTGCCCCCTACATGGCACTATAGGCACTTCCTGGTGACCTTCCAGGTTGTCTTCAACTAGAGATTTGCTTCACTCTGTCATTCTTGGGTTCTGCAGCTTGAGAATTTGTTTAGAGACATTTATTATAGGTATTTGACAGAGTTTGGGGACAGTGCCCTAGAAAGTGCATGCTGTTACTCCACCATCTTGGCTCTGCCTTGAAGTCATCAGTTCTTGTTAATTTGGAAAGTTACCTTTAAACTTAGATACATGAATCTTAGGATATGCACTTATTTACCTAAGATGAAAAAAGAACAACATAAAAGCAGAAAAGGTAGTTTGGTAACAGTCACACGCTTGTCTACTTGAATTTCCCTGCACTAGATGCTCTGTTGAGGTCATGATAATCTAAAGTGAACAATAATTTGTCCTCTTCCTTCAATAGATATCTAATGGTTTTGTGATTTTACCTGTATATCAGAACACAAAAGAATGAGGTGGGAGCTGTCCTTCTTTTTACCTAATGTCTCATTCCACTGCTCTACCTGGTTCCTAAGTGAAAAAGCAAGGCAATACTCAGAATTTGTCATATAATATCAAAATTCAAAGTTCTTTCAGCACTTTAGCAAGATATGTCCAGCAGAAGCCAAGTACTTTATAATTTATTATGTGCTAAAAAAAAAAAGTGATACTGTTCATGAAAGTCCCAAAATTTTCCAGGGGAGCTCCAGGTGCATGATCTCTAGAATGGCCCTTAAAATGTGATTCAAACTGTATTACACTGGCCATAAGTGCTTTTGGAGATTAGAGAATGATAAGGTCAGAACCACAATAAAAAATTTCATGCAGAGTATTAGCCTCAAACAAGGCTTGGAGAATGGGTAGAACTTGAATGATTAAAGGAGATGGGAGGGTATGGATCTTATTAGATCTGAATTTAGATCTGAATTGATCTAGATTCTTGGATCTAAGAAGAAAGTATCTCATGTTTCAGAGAGGGTAAGGAGACCAAACTGGTTCATTCAATGAATCTGTTAGAGAGTAGCAGGGACAAAATAGTGCTTACATCATAGGAGATCCTAGGATTACTTGCCATATGAGCAAAATATTTAATTCTAGGAAAATAGGAATAAATAGAAAGATTACAGGCCTCTGGTTGTCGTATTACAGTTATATACTTTATTTATTTAAAGTTACATACATACACACAATCATATATGTAGAAACTCATGTAAATTTTGTGTGTGTATGTGTGTGTGAGAATTAGTCCAATTCTCAGATCCCATGGGGAAAAACGTTAAGACATATGCTTTGCTTTTATCTGTTATGGGAAAGGAGACCTGGTACAATCTTTTATTTTTGCATAAAGATCTAGTGAACCATTCAAATATTTTGGAGCTCCTACTTTTGCTATGCCCTATGAAAAATCATGAAAATGCTTCACTTGCCTTACCATGTTTTTCCCAGTCTGTCAAAAGATGAACAAGAGTCTTTATAAAGATAATTTGTTAAGTGTGAGCCAAGATGCTGGAGTAAAAGTAGGGACTTGCTTGAGCTCTTCCCCAAACCTATCTAAATACCTTTAAAAATGACTCTAAAAACTTCCATAGCTGCAGAACCCACAAAATGATGGAGTGAAACAAATCTCCAGCCTGGAAGGTTGAGAGGAAGGGTCTATCACACTGTTTTGGGAGCAGAGTACACTTGAGCATGGACTGCACCAGCATAGACAGGTCAGAGAAGGTCTCAAGGGATTGAATTACTGACAGCTGTGGTGGTTTTCCAACTCTTCAGCCAAAAAAATGACAAAGACAGCATAGAAGGTTAGTGGGAAAATTCTGTTGGAGCATGGTGAGAGAGGAGCATGATCCACTCCCAGCCCCAGGGTGGTGGAGGTGGTGGTGGTGGTGGCTGCAGCAGCAACAGCAGCTGTTCCCAGAGTTTCTGGCCCACATAAAGCATGAGGACTGAACAGCTGATTAGAGGGCTATTGCAGGCAACTGTTTGCTGTCAGCGTGACAGGATTTTTTTGCTTTCCCCGTGCTTGGATCTGGATCATGGTCCTGCATGGTGGTCCTAGGGCAAAGAGGAACACTGATGTGGCAGAGCTTGTGCCTGCAGTGGAGAGAGAATCCTCCTCAAAGTCCCAAAGCAGAAAAGAGTGGTTGTGATCACTCACAGGCCATAGTATAAACCAGGAAGGAGTAAACACCTCTACTTTGATCATACCACCTTAGAAGAAATGAAAATTTATAGGCCCCTGGAAGCATCTCTGAAAACAGCTGCAGAAAATCCCTGAATCTGGGGAAGGACACCCAACAATGTGGAAGCAGAATCCTACCTTAAAAAAGAGTTAGAAAGTAAAATATTTGGCTGGGGAAATGATCAAATGGTATAAAAATAATCCTCATCTTACAAAATCTTGCTTTGCTGACAAACAAGATCAAAACATACACCTGGAGGAAGCTAACAAAACCAAAGTTTCTCTATCAAAATCCTCCAAAAAGTATGAATTGATCACAGATCATGGAAGGATTCAAAAATGATTTTGAAAATCAAGTAAGAGATGTAGAGGAAAAATTGGGACAAGAAATGAGAGTAATGTAAGAAAATCATGAAAAATGAGTCAACAGCTTCCTAAAAAGGCCCAAAAAATACTGAAGAAAATAACACCTTAAAAAAGCAGACTAATCCAAATGGCAAAAGAGTTCCAAAAAAGCCAATGGAGAGAAGAATGTTTTAAAAAACAGAATTGGCCATATGGAAAAGGAGGTCCAAAAACTTACTGAAGAAAATAATTCCTTAAAAATTAGAATGGAGTGAAGGGAAGACAATAACTTTATGAGAAATCAAGAAATTATAAAACAGCACCAAAAGAAGGAAAAAAAATAGAAGACAACATGAAATATCTCACTGGAAAAACCACCATGGAGAATTGATGCAAGAGAGATAATTGAAAAACTACTGGACTGTTTGAAAGCCATGATTTAACATCATCTTTAAAGAAACTATCAAGGAAAACTACCCTGGTATTCTTGAACCAGAGGGGGAAAAAGAAATGGAAATAATTCACTTATCACCTCTTGAAAGAGATTGCAAAAAGAAAATTACTAGGAATATTACAGCCAAATTCCAGAGTTCCTGGGTCAAGAAGAAAATACTGTAAGTAGTCAGAAAGAAACAATTCAAGTATTGTGGAAACACAATCAGGATAATGCAGAATTTAGCAGCTTCTAATTTAAGAGACCAAAGGGCTTGTAATATGATATTCTGGAGGTCAGAAGTGCTAGCAAGAATCACTATCCAGAAATCTGAGTATAATACTTCAGGGGAGAAATGGAAATTCAATGAAATAGAAATTACTTTGCTCAACACTATGCCCACAAATTCAACAATCTAAATGAGATGGATGACTATTTTAAAAACTAAAAATTGCCCAGATTAACAAAAGAGGAAGTTGAGTACTTAAATAACCCCATCTCAGAAAAGAAAATTGAACAAGCTATCAATGAACTCCCTAGGAAAAAAATCTTCAGGGCCAGATAAATTTACAAATGAATTTTATCTAACATTTAAAGAACAGTTAATTCCAGTTCTATATAGATTATTTGGAAAACTTGGGGGAGATGGAGTCCTACCAAATTCTTTTTTGTGATGTAAATATGGTTTGGATACCTAAAGCAGGAAGCGACAAAACAGAGAAAGAAAATTATAGACCAATTTCTCTAATGACTATAGATGCAAAAATTTTAAATAAGGTATTAGCAAAAAGAATACAGCAACTTATCATGAGAATAACACATTATGATCAGGTAGGATTTATACCAGGAATGCAGGGTTGGTTCATTATTAGAAAAACTATTAGCATTACTGATCATATCAGTAACAAAACTAGAAGAAACCACATGATTATCTGAATAGATGTAGAAAAAGCTTCTGACAAAATACAACACCCATTCCTACTGAAAATACTGGAAGGCATAGGAATAAATGGAACTTTCCATAAAATAATAAGTAGTATCTGCCTACAACCTTCAGCAAGCATTACATACAATGGGGACAAGCTAAATGCATTTCCAATAAGATCAGGGGTGAACAAGGATGTCCATTATCACCACTGTTATTCAATGTGGTATTAGAAATACTAGCTGTAGTAATAGAAGAAAATGAAGGAATTAAAATAGGCAGAGAAGAAACTAAACTATCACTCTTTGCAGATTATATGATAATATACTTAGAGAATCCCAGAGAATCAAGTAAAAAAATACCTGAAATAATAAACAACTTTGGCAAAGTTGCAGGTTACAAAATAAACCCACATAAACCATCTGCATTTCTATATATTGCTAACAAAGTCCGATAGTAAGAGATAGAAAAAGAAATCCCATTTAAACCTACAGTAGAAACTATAAAATGCCTGAGAGTCTACCTGCCAAAAGAAACCCAGGGAGTATACGAACACAATTACAAAACACTTTTCTTACAAATAAAGCCAGATCTAAGTAAGTGGAAAAACATCAGTTTCTCCTGGGTAGGCTGAGCTAATTTAATAAAAATGACAATTCTACATAAATTAATTTACTTATTCAGTAACATATCAACCAAACTACCAGATAATTATTTTATAGAGCTAGAAAAATAATATCAAAATTCATCTGGAAGAACAAAAGGTCCAGAATATCAAGGGGACTAATGAAAAGAAATGCTAGGGAAGGTGGCCTAGCCCTATCAGTTCTCAAGTTGTATTGTAAAGCAACAATCATCAAAACCACTTGGTACTGGCTAAGAAACAGAGGGGTAGACCAGTGGAATATGTTAAGTACTCAAGACCTAGTAGTTAATGTATATAGCAATCTACCCTTTGATAAACCCAAGGACCCCAGCTTCTGCAATAAGAATTCACTGTTCAACAAAAATTGCTTTGAAAACTGGATAACAGTGTGGTGGAAATTAGGCCTAGACCAATGCCTGACACCGTACACAGGAATAAAGTCCAAATGGATACATGATATAGGTATAAAAATTGATACTAGAAAAAAATCAAGGGAACAAGGAATAGTGTATTTGTCAGATTTATGGTGAATGGAGAAATTTGTGACCCAACAAGAGACAGAGAACATTATGAAGTACAAAATGGAAAATTTTGATTGCATTAAATTGAAAAGTCATTGTACAAACAAACCCAATGCAAACAAGATTAGGAGGGAAGCAGAAAACTGAGAAAGAACTTTTAGAACTAGTGTCTGTGATAAAGGCCTCATTTGTACAATATATAGAGAACTGAGTCAAATGTAGAAGAATGCATATCATTTCCCAATTGATAAATGGTCAAAGGATATGAACAGTAAATTTTGGGAGGATGAAATTTAGGCTATCTATAACCATATGAAAAATTGCTGTAAATCATTATTGATTAGAGAGATGCAAATCACAACAACTCTGAGGTACCACATCACACCTATCAGATTGGTTAACATAAGAAAACAGGAAGATGGTAAATGTTGGAGAAGATGTGGGAGAATTGGAACACTAACTCATTATTGGTGGCATTATGAGCTGATCCAACCATTTTGGAGAAGAGTTTGGAACTATGTCCAAAAGGCTACAAAAATGTGCATACCCTTTGACCCAGCAATATCGCTTCTGGGACTCTATCCCAAAGAGATCATAGAAACAGGAAAGGGTCCCACATGTACAAAAGTATTTATAGCAGCTCTCTTTGTGGTGTCCAGAAACTAGAAATCAAGGAGATGCCCATCACTTAGGGAATGGCTGAACAAGTTGGGGTACATGAATGTAATGGAATACTATTTTGCTATGAGAAACGATGAACAGGAAGATTTCAGAGAAACCTGAAAAGACTTATATGAAATGTTGCTGAGTGAAAGGAGCTGAACCAGGAGAACTTTGTACACAGCAACAACCACAGTGTGTGAGGAATTTTCTTGGTAGACTTAGTACTTCATTGAAATGCATGGACTTAAAAAATTTCCAGCGGACTCTTGAGGCAAAATGCCTTCCACATTCAGAGAAAGAACTAGGAAATTGGATTGCAGAAAGAGACAGATCATTTTCTTTTGTATTATGTTTTGTTTTGTTTTATGGGTTCTCCCATTCATTTTAATTCTTCTATGCAACATGTATTTAATAGAAATGTACATATAGGACCTATATAAGATTACATGCCCTCTCAGGGAGGGAGTGGAGAACTAATGGGAAAAAAATCTAAAATATATGGAAGTGATTGTTGAGCACTGAAAGAAATGATTCAATTTTTTTAAAAAAAGAATCACGTACCCAGAAAACTGAGTATAATACTTCAGAAGAAAAAATGGACATGCAATGAAATAGCGGAATTTCAAATATTCTTGATGAAAAGACGAGAACTGAATAGAAAATTTGACTTTCTTATACCAGAATGAAGAGAAGCATGAAAAGGTTAACGGGAAAGAGAAATTATAAAAGACTAATTAAAGTTGAACTGTTTATAGTCCTACATGGAAAGATGATGTTTGTGACTCAAGAGATATTTTTCAGTATTAGGGCAATTAATATATCTCTATATCTATATCTGTAGCTATATATGTGTGTGCATGTATGTATGTATGTGTGTATATGTATAACTGTATGTATATAAGTATGTATATACATACATACATATGTATGTATTATTCTAAACACCTATATATATGTGTGTGTAAACACATACATATTTATACATGTGTATTATATATGTATGTGTCTATATATGTCTATAGGTGTGTACATGTATGTATGTGTGTGTGTGTGTGTGTGTGTGTGTGTGTAAACAGAGCACTGTATCAGCAGGGACCTTGGTATATACATGCTCTTGGATCTGCATTTCTAAAAGGAAAAAACCTTTGAGGGGTCAACAATCACTTTAATCAACCACTTATCATTCACTTAATTCAAGGGAAAAATCAGCACCCTGAAATTCAGAGAAAATACAAGCAGAGAAATAAAGATCCACTGATAGAGCTTCCAACCGTCTGACCTTAAGTAAGACCTATTTAGTTGCCACAGAGGGAAGCACCAACTTCTGGGTTTTCAAATCTGTGTGATTCTTTAACTTCTCTATGGTTTCCCAGAATCTCATCTGGCACACACCTTCTTCCAAAAACTAAGCCCCCCCAAAAAACCTCACCTCAGAGTATTTATTCACTTTTTCAGAGCTGGAGATCAGGACACTCTTACCCAGTGCCTCAATAGAAATTAACAAAATGTATTTGAGGTCTACCAATGGGCAGGGAAGATCTAATTAATACTACAAGAGCACAGGGTGAGTTGAATATGAAGAAATGATACCTAATAAAATAAAATTAAGAGATGAGAGAGGGATATATTGGGAGAAGGAGAAAGGGAGAGATAGAATGGGGTAAATTGTCTCACATAAAAGAGGCAAGGAACAGTTTTTACAATGAGGGGAAGAGAGGGGAGGTGAGAGGGAATGAGTGAACCCTACTCTCATTGGATTTGGCCTAAGGAGGAAATAACATACACACTCAATTGGGTGTCTTACCCTACAAGAATGTAGAGGGAAGGTGATGGGGGGGGGGGGGTGATAGAAAAGAAGGCAGAGTGGGGGAGGGGATATTCAGAGGCAAACACTTTTGAAAAGGGACAGGGTCAAAGGAGAGAACAGAATAAAAGAGGGGCAAAATAGGGTGCAGGGAAATATTGTTAGTCTTTCACAGCATGACTATTATGGAAGTGTTGTGCATAAGTTTTTACAGATGTGTAACATATTGAATTGCTTGTCTTCTCAGTGAGGGTGGGGGGGAAAGGAAGCAGGGAGAGAATTTGGAACTCAAAGTTTTAAAAACAAATGTTAAAAATTGTTTTCACATGCTACTGGGAAATAAGATGTCGTTATGTTCATTATGTTAATGAGAGTTAAAGATATTCCCCACCCATTAATGGGCCTGCCCATTAAGGGAAGTTTGATTATGGGAGATTTATTTTGTAGGAAGGTCCTTGCTATTAAAGATGTACAGGCAATGGGGTATAGATATCTATCTTGCCCTATAAGAAAGTAAGAGTTAGGGAAATAGGAGGGGGAATTGGGGATAATAGAGGGGAGGGCAAGGGTAATCAGAATGCATGCCATGTTGAGGTTGGGGGAAAGGAGAGATGGGGAGAAAATTTTGAACTCAAACTCTTATGGAAATAAATGTTGAAGACTAGAATAAACTAATCAAAAATATTTAAAAATGTGCCACAGAGAATAAAACAAAATTTGGAAGCACAGAAAAGCAGGGTAGATTTGAAAACAACATGTAGTATTTATTTCATAGATTTTTGAAGAAAGTTAACAAGATAAAATGGAAATTCATGGTTTTATAATGAATCATCTTTTTATGCTGTGCAATGTACATGGAACTGTTCTTTTTCTTCTTACTTTTTGTATTTAAGTTCAAAATAGCATTTTTTAAATTTTTTAAAAAGATAATCTGTACTTGATGTCACAAGTGATCACTCAACTATCCCTTTTTCTTCAATCTCTTTTGACTTTCTGCCACAATACTCCTGAATAATCTTCCTTGTTGGGGGGCGGAGCCAAGATGGCGTAGTAGAAAGACGCACATACACATAGCTCCGAACCCACAACCCATAGAACAACTACAAAGAAGTAACTCACGGCGAATTCTGCACCCAGAGGCCACAGAACATTGGAGCGAGGGAGATTTCTGTTCCGGAGAGACCTGCAAACCTCTCGTAAAAGGTCCTTCGTGCTGCGGACTGGGCGCCGGGACTGGGAGCTGAGTACAGCCCTGCCGTGGCCGCGGCACCGAGAGGAACAGATCCGAGCGGGCTTCAGGGACGGGATCTCCAGCGGCCGCACAAGTACCTCCAACCACAGGTGACGGGGGTCTGTGAGAGAGTCCCTTTGGTGGGTCGAGGGGGGAGTGGGGTGCCCCCATGGCTCGGGCCCCCTCGGGAGACAGAAGCTGAGGGGCAGCGGCAGACCAGGGCTCTCCAAGCAGGCAGGAGCCTGGATCCATTGTTGAAGGTCTGTGCATAAACTCGCTGAGGGAACTGAGCCTGAGAGGCAGCCCTGCCCTCACCTGAGCATCTGAATTTAATCTCACACTGAATAGCAGCCCTGCCCCCGCCCAAAGCCCTGAGGCTGGAAGCAGCATTTGAATCTCAGACCCCAAACACTGGCTGGGAGGATCAGGAGGTGAGGTGGGTGTGAGGAAAATATTCAGAGGTCAAGTCACTGGCTGGGAAAATGCCCAGAAAAGGGAAAAGAAATAAGACTATAGAAGGTTACTTTCTTGGTGAACAGGCATTTCCTCCCTTCCTTTCTGATGAGGAAGAGCAATGCTTACCATCAGGCAAAGACACAGAAATCAAGGCTTCTGTGTCCCAGCCCACTCAATGGGCACAGGCCATGGAAGAGCTCAAAAAGAATTTTGAAAATCAAGTTAGAGAGGTGGAGGAAAAGCTGGGAAGAGAAATGAGAGACATGAAGTCAAAGCATGAACAGCAAATCAGCTCCCTGCTAAAGAAGACCCAAAAAAATGTTGAAGAAAATAACACCTTGAAAACTAGCCTAACTCAATTGGCAAAAGAGGTTCAAAAAGCCAATGAGGAGAAGAATGCTTTCAAAAGCAGAATTAGCCAAATGGAAAAGGAGATTCAAAAGCTCACTGAAGAAAATAGTTCTTTCAAAATTAGAATGGAACAGATGGAGGCTAATGACTTTATGAGAAACCAAGAAATCACAAAACAAAACCAAAAGAATGAAAAAATGGAAGATAATGTGAAATATCTCATTGGAAAAACAACTGACCTGGAAAATAGAGCCAGGAGAGACAATTTAAAAATTGTGGGCCTACCTGAAAGCCATGATCAGAAAAAGAGCCTAGACATCATCTTTCATGAAATTATCAATGAAAACTGCCCTGAGATTCTAGAACCAGAGGGCAAAATAAATATTCAAGGAATCCACAGAACACCGCCTGAAAGAGATCCAAAAAGAGAAACTCCTAGGAACATTGTGGCCAAATTCCAGAACTCCCAGGTGAAAGAGAAAATATTGCAAGCAGCTAGAAAGAAACAATTCAAGTATTGTGGAAATACAATCAGGATAACACAAGATCTAGCAGCTTCTACATTAAGGGATCGAAGGGCATGGAATAGGATATTCCAGAAGTCAAAGGAACTAGGACTAAAACCAAGAATCACCTACCCAGCAAAACTGAGTATAATACTTCAGGGGAAAAATTGGTCTTTCAATGAAATAGAGGATTTTCAAGCATTCTTGATGAAAAGACCAGAGCTGAAAAGAAAATTTGACTTCCAAACACAAGAATGAAGAGAACCATGAAAAGGTGAACAGCAAAGAGAAGTCATAAGGGACTTACTAAAGTTGAACTGTTTACATTCCTACATGGAAAGACAATATTTGTAACTCTTGAAACATTTCAGTATCTGGGTACTGGGTGGGATTACACACACACACACATGCACACACGCACACACACATAGAGAAAGAGTGCACAGAGTGAATTGAAGAGGATGGGATCATATCTTAAAAAAAAATGAAATCAAGCAGTGAGAGAGAAAGATATTGGGAGGAGAAAGGGAGAATTGAATGGGGCAAATTATCTCTCATAAAAGAGGCAAGCAAAAGACTCATTAGTGGAGGGATAAAGAGGGGAGGTGAGAGAAAAACATGAAGTCTACTCTCATCACATTCCACTAAAGGAAAGAATAAAATGCCTACTCATTTTGGTATGAAAACCTATCTTACAATACAGGAAAGTGGAGGATAAGGGGATAAGCAGAGTGGGGGGGGATGATAGAAGGGAGGGCATGGGGAGGAGAGTGCAATTTGAGGTCACCACTCATGGGGAGGGATAGGATCAAAAGAGAATAGAAGTAATGGGGGTCAGGATAGGATGGAGGGAAATATAGTTAGTCCTATACAACACAACTATTATGGAAGTCATTTGCAAAACTACACAGATTTGGCCTATATTGAATTGCTTGCCTTCCAAAGGGAAGGGGTGGAGAGGGAGGGAGCTAAAGAAGTTGGAACTCAAAGTGTTAGGATCAGCTGTAATGTTCTTACCAATAGGAAATAAGAAATACAGGTAAAGGGGTATAGAAAGCTATCTGGCCCTACAGGACAAAAGAGAAGACAGAGACAAGGGCAGAGAGGGATGATAGAAGAGAGAGCAGATTGGTCATAGGGGCAATTAGAATGCTTGGCGTTTGGGGGGGGAGGGGAGAAAAGGGGAAAAATTTGAAACCCAAAATTTTGTGAAAATGAATGTTAAAAGCTAAATAAAAAAAAAAATATATAAAAAAAAAATAAAAAAAAAAATAAAAAAAAAAAATAAAAAAAATTATTTATCATATGAGATGGCTGTAAGAAACAGAAGATATGAATAAAAACTTATTTTTAAAAATTCAAAAAAAATAAAAAAATAAAAAAAATAATCTTCCTTGTTATGTCTATACCTACTCCCAGAGGTAGACATTTTAACAGGAAATATATTCTTGAGAGAAGGGGTTTATGTCTATTGCACATAACAGTTAGTATAAACTTGTTTTCCTCTATCCCCTGTTGCAAAAGTGTTAATTGCACTATGCTAACCACTGAGGAAGAGAAATTTAAATAAAATTGCTCCCTATTCTTTTCCTTATTTCCCCATATAGTCTTTTTTTTTTAAAGATTCTTTTATTTTATTTTTTTATTTTTTTCAGATTTTTTACATTTTTTTCAACATTCATTTCCACAAAATTTTGAATTCCAAATTTTCTCCCCATCTCTGCCCTCCCCCACCCCAAAATGCCTTGCATTCTGATTTCCCCTTTCACCAATGTGCCCTCCCTTCTAACACCCCTCCCATCCCTTATCCCTATTTTCTTTCTTGTCCTATAGGGCAAGAATAAATTTCTATACCCCATTACTTGTATTTCTTATTTCCCAGTTGTATGCAAAAACAATTCTCAACAATTGTTTTTAATACTTTGAGTTCCAACTTCTCTTCCTTCCTCCCTCCCCACCCATCTTCACTGAGAAGGCAGTCAGTTCAGTATAGGTTATATATGTTTAGTTTTGCAAGTGACTTCCATAATAGTCATGTTGTGTAAGACTAACTATATTTCCCTCCATCCTATCCTGCCCCCCATTTCTTCTATTCTCTCTTTTGACCTTGTCCCTCCCCAAGAGTGTTTATTCTAATTGCTTCCTCGTCCATTTGCCCTCTCTTCCATCATCCCCCCACCCTGCTTATCCTCTTCTCACCTACTTTCATGTAGTGTAAGATAGATTTTCATACCAAGTTGAATGTACATGTTATTACTTCCTTGAGCCACATGTGATGAGAGTAAAGCTTCACTTTTTCCCTCTCACCTCCCCACTTTTGCCCTCCATTGGAAAAGCTTTTTCTTGCCTCATCTATAAGAGATAATTTGCCCCATTCCATTTCTCCCTTTCTCCTCACAATATATTCCTCTCTCACCCCTTAATTTTATTTATTTAGATATGATCCCTTCCTATTCGACTCACCCTGTGCTCTCTGTCTCTCTGTCTGTCTCTGTGTGTGTGTGTGTTTGTATGTGTGTATGTGTATAATCCCTCCAACTACCCAGATACTGAGAAAAGTTTCAAGAGTTACAAATATTATCTTTCCATGTAGGAATGTAAACAGTTCAACTTTAGTAAGTCCCTTGTGATTTCTCTTTCCTGTTTACCTTTTCATTCTTCTCTTGATTCTTGTGTTTGAAAGTCATGTTTTCATTTCAATTCTGTTCTTTTCAACAAGAATGCTTGAAAGTCCTCTGTTTCATTGAATAACCATTTTTTCCCCTGAAGTATTATACTCAGTTTTGCTGGGTAAGTGATTCTTGGTTTTAATCCCAGTTCCTTTGACTTCTGGAATTTCAAATTTCAAGCCCTTCAATCCCTTGATGTGGAAGTTGCTAGATCTTGTGTTATCCTGATTGTGTTTGCACAATACTCGAATTGTTACTTTCTGGCTGCTTGTAATATTTTCTCCTTGAACAGGGAACTCTGGAATTTGGCTACAATATCCCTAAGAGTTTCTCTTTTGGAATCTCTTTCAGGAGGTGATCAGTGGATTTTTTCAATATTTATTTTGCCCTCTGGTTCTAGAATATCAGGGCAGTTTTCCTTGATAATTTCATGAAAGATGATGTCTAGGCTCTTTCTTTGATCATGATATTCAGGTAGTCCCATAATTTTTAAATTGCCTCTCCTGAATCTATTTTCCAGGTCACTTGTTTTTCCAGTGAGATATTATTCACATTATCTTCCATTTTTTTTCCTTCTCTTGGTTTTGTTTTGTAATTTCTTGGTTTCTCATAAAGTCATTAGCTTCCATCTGTTCGATTCTAATTTTTAAAGAACTGTTTTCTTCAGTGAGCTTTTGAACCTCCTTTTCCATGACTTTTTGGACCTCTTTTGCCAATTGAGTTAGCCTATTTTTAAAGATATTATTTTCTTCACCATTTTTTGGATCTCCTTTAGCAAGCTGCTGATTACTTTTCATGATTTTCTTGTATTGCTCTCATTTCTTTTCCCAATTTTTCCTCCAACTGTCTTACTTGATTTTCAAAATCCTTTTTGAGCTCTTCCATGGCCTGAGACCATTGCACATTTATTTAGGAGGTTTTGGATGCAGAAGCCTTGACTTTTAGATCTTCCTCTGATGGTATGCATTTCTTTCTCATATGTCCTGGATTCTGGTTGCTTGGCAGCTGCTTTTCATCTTTGTTCTCCTACATCATTAAACTTTCTTAGAGCTGCACAATGACATTTTCTCGATGACTTTGTCTTCCATGCTAGAAAGAATGTTCCTTGCAAGTAGAGATGGCTTCGTTTATTGTAGTTGTATTTCCAGTGCCTTGCTCATTGTAGGTTCCTCTATCCCGAGGTCTTTGGTTGGCCAAACCAGATGCTCGTATGAGAGAAAGGACGCTCCAGAGTCAAACAAGGGTTGAGCTTTATTTCAGGGTCTAGTTACAAGTGCAGGGAAATTCTTCCTTAGGAGGGAGCGAAGAATCTCCCAAGGAGGCAAAGATCTTACAATAAGAGATTGGAAGTAGAAGTATAAGTGGGGAGAGAGGGGGAGGGGAGACAAGAGAGAGGAAAAGCGGAGCCTTGTTGTCCTGTCCGCTCCGCACCCCTCCGCCCAAGCCCCATATAGTCTTTACTGAAAATAGTTTCTTCAAGAATAAATTTAGTGTAAAATGACTGAGACAGTATGTAAACTATTGGTATCAAAATGAAAGTTTTTCCCCTTACTATGTCCCTCATTTATAATAATACCTACAATGATGTAGAATTCTGATTCGTTTTAATTTTCCTATTTTCAAAACAAATCTCTCTTATACATACTGGGATGTTTTTGCTTAATGATGTTAAAATATATATTTATTCCTTTACTGAAAAAAGGCCAACTTGATAAAATAATTTCAATATTTTCAAAACACATTAGTATAAAATATTTGCTCTCACTATCCAATTCATAAAGTTGTCTTAAATATTCTACTTTCATGAACATGCCATTTGAGTTAATGCACCTCTTAAATAATTGCTAAAGCTTGGAAATTGATTTCAATAATTGACTGAGTTTTCATAAGCAAAACTAGTGTTATTAAATCTAAATTAAATGCTTATTTGAGATACTTAGTTTAAAGTGCTGGCATTCTAAACATTTTAATACCGAAATTGAAATAAGTAGGAAAATCCATGACTAGAAACAGTAATTCAGTCATTTCATTCATAATTCCATAATTATTAATATTTTTCTGTAAAATATTTTCATAGCAGTTTCTCTGAACAGTGTGTTACTAATAAATGAAATGCATAATTGCACATGCTGGAATATGATTACATGAAAAAACAAGCTTCTACGTAAAAAAATAGTGTGTAAATGACTTTATAAGTTATAAAGCTCTATCAAAATGCTAGTATTAGTGGTATCAATAACAATAATGACATTGAATCATATAACAGTACATTAGGTACAAAAACAGATTTTAAAGCATTGTAAGTATGCAGGAAGCTTTACATCATGTAAAGATTTGATTTTTAACGTATTTTTATCACACTATTCAATTAACATGCATTACATAGTCTAAAATATTATTATATTCTGGACTATAGGATTACAGAATTTAATCCTAGGAAAATTTAGTAATCTCATAGACCAACCCCTGCATGTATGAGCTAGAAAACTGAGGTACAAGAGAAATCACATTTTAAAGTCAATTCTATGCCTTATAAATATAAACATCAATATATACCTGCAGATTCATCACCTCCCGATTAACTCCCAAGTGTTGAATTGTGCATCTTCATTTATTAAACATATGCCATTTTCTTTTTTTCTTTGTTGTTTTATTGTTTTGATTTGTTTCACAAAGGCAATGGCAAATATGCCTGCTGTGCTAAAAATTACTTTCATTTTTCTCCCTTCTGTTTCTGTCTTAATTAAATTATATTTATATTTCACCTTTTTTGACAACTACAAAGAGTTATTAAATATGTCAATAGACAGTACAATCAATCTTTTACATATGTCCTGTTCTCTCCAATCATGGGGCTACTACCTGAATTGACTTCCCCATCACCTTTATCTGAACTATTTTTTTTATTTTTTATTATTTTTATTTATTTTCAGTGTTCTACAATCACTATCATATAACTTAGATTTTTTTTCCCCCTCCATCCCCTGAGCTCCTCCTTCCCTTTCTGAGACAAGCATACAACTTTGTATAGGTTCTATACATACATTCCTATTAAATATATTTCACTACGGTCATGCTGTGCAGAAGATATAAAATAAATGGAAGAAATTATATAACAAACCAAAATATAATACACACACACACACACACACACACACACAAAGATTTACTACATTGTGCGATTAAATTCTATAGGTCTTGCTCTGAATGTGCAAGGCATTTTGCCTTAAAAGATCATTGGGACTTTTATTAAGTCTCTGCATTGCAATGACGTTCCAAGTCTATCAGAAGAAACTCTCACACACTGTGATCCTTGCTGTGCACAAAGTTCTCCTGGTTTTGCTCTTTCCCTCAACATCAGGTCATATAAGTCTTTCCAGGCCTCCCTAAAGTCTCTTGTTCATCATTTCTTATAGCACAATAGTATTCCATTACATTCATATGCCACAATTTATACAGTCATTCCCTAATTGATGGGCATCCCCTTGATTTCCAGTTTTAGACCACCACAAAGAGTGCTGCAATAAATATTTTTGTACATATGGGGCCCTTTTCCATTTTTATGATATCTTGGGGATACAGTCCCAGAAGCGATATTGCTGGGTCAAAGGTTATGCACATTTTTGTAGCCCTTTAGACATAGTTCCAAATTGCTATCCAGAATGGTTGGATCAGCGCACAGCTCCACCAACAATGAATTAGTGTTTCCACTTTCTCACATCCTCTCCAACATTTATCATTTTTCTGTTCTGTAATGTTTGCTAATCTGATAGGTGTGATGTGGTACCTCAGAGTTGCTTTGATTTGCATCTCTCTAATCAGTAGTGATTTAGAGCATTTTTTCATATGAGTATAGATATCTTTAATTTCTTCCTCTGAAAACTGTCTGTTTGTATCCTTTGATCATTTATCAACTGAGGAATGATTTGTATTTTTATAGATTTGACTCAGTTCTCTATATATATTCTAGAAATGAGGCCTTTATCATAGACACTAGCTGCAAAAATTCTTTCTCAGTTTTCTACTTCCCTCCTAATCTGGGTTGCATTGGGTTTGGTTGTGCAAAACTTTTCAGTTTAATGTAGTCAAAATTATCCATCTTGCACTTCATAATGCTTTCTATCCCTTCTTTAGTCAAATATTCTTCCCTTCTCCATAAATCTAATAAATACACTATTCCTTACTCCTTCAATTTGTCCATAATATTAATATTTATAACTACACCATGAACCCATTTGTATGTTATTCTTGTGTATGGTGTTAGACATTGGTCTATGTCTAGTTTCCACCACACTGCTATCACTTTTCCCAGCAATTTTTGTCGAACAGTAAGTTCTTCCTTGGGTTTGTTAAACAGTAGATTGCTATATTCATTGCCTACTGTGTCTTGAGTACCTACCCCATTCCACTTGACTCCCCTTCTGTTCCTTAGCCAGTAACAAGTGGATTTGGTAATTGTTACTTTATAATACAATTTGAGATCTGGTAGCACTAGGCCACCTTCTCGAACATTTCTTTTCATTAGTCCCTTTGATATTCTGGATCTTTTGTTCTTCCAGATGAATTTTGATATAATTTTATCCAGCTCTAGAAAATCATTATCTGATAGCTTATTTGGCATGGCACTAAATAAGTAAATTGATTTAGGTAGAATTGTCATTTTTTTTACACTGGCTCAGCCTACCCATGAACAACTGATGTTTTTCCAATTACTTAGATCTGACTTTATTTGTGCAAAAAGTGTCTTGTAATAGTGTTCATATAGCCCTGGGTTTGTTTTGGCAGGCAAACTCCCAAATATTTTATAGTGACTTCCCTACCTTTAAATGAGATTTCTCTTTCTATCTCTTGCTGTTGGACGTTGTTACTAATATATAGAAATGCAGAAGATTTGTACAGGTTCATTTTTTGTAACCTGCAACTTTGTCAAAGTTGTTAATTATTTCAAGTAGTTTTTTACTTGATTTTCTGGGATTCTCTAAGTATATTATCATATCATTTACAAAGAGTGATAACTTAGTTTCTTCTTTGCCTATTCTAATTCCTTCAATTGCTTTACCTTGTCCAGTTACAGCAGCTAAAATTTCTAGCACCATATTGAATAATAGTGGTGATAATGGACATCCCTCTTTCACCCTGATCTTATTGGAAATGCATCTACCTTATCTCCATTGCACGTAATGTTTGCTGAAGGTTTTAGGTAGATACTGCTTATTATTTTATGGAAAGTTCCCTTTATCCCTATGTTCTCCAGCGTTTTTAATAGGAATGGGTGTTGTAGTTTGTGGAAAGCTTTTTCTGCATCTATTGAGATAATCATGTGGTTTTTGTTGGTTTTGTTGTTAATATGGTTGATAATGCTAATAGTTTTCCTAATACTGAACTAGTCCTGCATTCCTGGTATGAATCCTACCCTATCATAATGTATTATTCTCAAGATAATATGCTGTATTCATTTTTCCAAAATCTTATTAAAATTTTTACATCTATAGTCATTAGAGAAATTGGTCTATAATTTTTTTCTCTGTTTTGTCTTTTCTTGGTTCAGGTATCAAAACTATATTTGTATAATAAAAAGAATTTGCAAGGACTCCTTCTTCCCCAATTTTCAAAAATGGTCTATATAGTATTGGAATCAACTGTTCTTTAAATGTTTGATAGAGTTCACTTGTAAATCCATTTTCTTCTGGAGGATTTTTCCTAGGGAGTTCATTGATGGCTTGTTCCATTTCTTTTTCTGAGATGGGATTGGTTAAATATTCAACTTTCTCTTCTGTTAATCTGGGCAATTTGTATTTTTTATAGCACTCAATTTTATAGTACTCAGGTTGTAGAATTTGTAGGCATAAAGCTGGGCAAAGTAATTTGTAATTATTGTTTTAATTTCCTCCTCATTGCAGGTGAGTTCACCCCTTTCATTTTTGATGTTAGTAATTTGATTTTCTTCTTTCTTTCTTTTAATAAAGTTGACGAAAGGTCTATGAATTTTATTAGTTTTTTTCATAAAACCAACTATTGGTTTTATTTATTAATTCAAGAGTTTTCTTAATTTCAATTTTATTAATTTCTCCTTTGGTTTTCAGTATTTCTAATTTGGTATTTACTTAGGAATTTTCAATTTGTTCTTTATCTAGCTTTTTTAGTTGCATGCCTAAATCATTAATCTCCTCTTTCTCTATTTTATTTACGTAGGCATTCAAAGATATAAAACTTCCCCTAAGTACTGCTTTTGCAGTATCTCAAAAGATTTGGTAAGTTATCTCAGTTTGTCATTTTCTTGAATGAAGTTGTTTATTGTTTCTATGAGTTTTTGTTTAACCTATTCCTTCTTTAGGATGAGATTATTTGGTTTCCAATTGATTTTTGGTTTATCTTTCCATGACCTGTTATTACATATAATTTTTATTGCATTATAATCTGAGAAGGATGCATTGACTATCTCTGACTTTCTGCACTGGATTGTGAGGTTTCTATGTGCTAGTACATGGTCAATTTTTGTATATGTGCTATGTACTGCTGAGAAAAAGATATATTCCTTTGTATCCCCATTCAATTTTCTCCAGAGATTTATCATATCTACCTTATCCAGAGTTTTATTTACCTCCTTAACCTCTTTTTTGTTTATTATGAGGTTTGATTTATTATTATATTCAGAGAGGGGTAGGTTGAGGTCCCCTGCTAGTATACTTTTGTTGTCTATTTCTTCCTTCAACTCCCCTAACTTCTCCTCTAAGAATTTGGATGCTATAGCACTTGGAGCAAACATGTATAGTAATGATATTGATTCATTGTCTATTGTGCCTTTTACCTGGATATAGTTTTATTCCTTATCTCTTCTGATTAGATCTATTTCTGCTTTTGCTTTGTCTGAGATTAGGATTGCTAGTCCTGATTTTCTTACATGAGCTGAGGCACAATATATTCTGCTCCAACCTTTGATCTTTACCCTGTGTGTATCCCCCCATTTCAAATGTGTTTCTTGTAAACAACATATTGTTTGATTATGGCTTTTAACCCATTCTGCTATCCATCTCTATTTTATGAGAGAGTTCATTCCATTCACATTCAGAGTTATGGTTACAGTCTGTATATTTCCCTCCATCCTCTTTCCCACCGTTTGTGCTTTTAGTTCTCCTGTCTCTGTACCCCTCCTCAGTAGTTTTCACTTTTGACCACCATCTCCCACAGTCTTCCTTTCCTTCTTTTACCCCCCTTTCCTTTTATTTCCCTTTACCCTTACTGCTTCTTCCCTGCCTTTTAGGTTACCCACTACTTTCTTCTCCCTTCCCCTCCTTCTGCCTATAGAGCTAGCTAGAATTATATACTTACATTTACTGTTCCCTCCTTAAACCAAATAAGGTGAGAGCACCTCTCAAGCAATGCTCATCTCCCTCCTCTTTCCCTCTACTTTAATTTTCTACTTCTTCCTGTGATGTAATTTACCATTTTCTGCTTCCTCCTTTTCACACCTCCTATTGCAATCCTTTTCATGTGCTTAAATCATATTTTTATCATCACATCATTTACGTTATACCTGTTCCCTCTATGTATATCCCTTTTATATTTCATAATAGATGCACAATTCTCAAGATTAACAGGTATCATCTTCCCTTATGGAGAGGTAAACAGTTTGCCCAAATTGAGTACCAGGTTTTTTTCCCCTGTTTACCTTTTTATGCCTCTCTTGAGACCTTCATTTGAAGATCAAATTTTCTATTAAGTTCTGACATTTTTATCAGGAAGGTCTGGAAATTCCTTATTTCTTTGAATAATCATCTACTTGCCTGAAATGTTATGCTGAAATTTCCTGAGTAGTTGATCCTTGGCTATAGTCTCTGCTTGTTTGCCTTAAGGAATATCATATTCCAGTTCCTTTGATCTTTTAATGTAGAAATTGTAAGGTCCTGTGTGATCTTGACTGTAGCTCCTAGATATTTGAACTGCTTCTTTTTGGCTACCTGTAGTATTTTCTCCTTCACTTGATAGCTCTGGAACTTGGCAACGATATTTCTTGGGGTTTCGAGTTTGAGATCTCTTTCAGAAGGTGAACAGTGCATTCTTTTGATGACTGTTTGCACTCTGGATCTAGAACTTCTGGATTTTTTTCCTTAACAATGTCCTTGAAGATATTGTCCAGACTCTTTTTTTCATCCCGGCTTTCTGTTAGGCCAATAATTCTTAAATTGTTTCTCCTGGATCTATTTTCCAAGTAATTTGTTTTTCCAGTTAGTTATTTTACATTTTCTTCTATGTTTTCATTCTTTAGATTTTGTTTGATTAGTTCTTGCTATCTCATAGAGTCATTAGTTTCTACTTGCCCAATTTTAATTTTTATCAAATTGTTTCCTTCAATTAACTTTTGCATTTCCTTTTCCATCAGTCCAATTGTTCCTTTTAAGTAGTTATTTTCTCCAGTTAATTTTTGTACTTCCTTCTCTCCACTTTCTCTCCTTCTGAATCTAGGATTCGGGACTCGCTTCTTTCACAGCCCCTTCCGGGTGTACCCCAAAAGCACCCAGGATTATCTGCGCTCCCAATCCCTGTTGGGGAGCCAACTGCCAGGCCTAGAGGCCTGTATGGGCTACCCGAGTCTTTCTTACCTCACCTCCGAGGTCTTCAGCTGGCCACGCCGGATGCACATATGAGAGAAAGGACGTTTCAGAGTCGAACAAGGGTTGAGCTTTATTTCAGGGTCTAGTTACAAGTGCAGGGGGGTCTTCCTTAGGAGGAAGAGGGGGAGATTTCCTAAGGAGGCTAAGATCTTAAGGGATTGGAAGTAGAAGTACAAGCGGGGAGAAAGGGGGAGGGGAGAGAGGAAAGAAGAAAGCGGAGCCTACTGTCCTCTTGGCTCCTTACGTGCTAAGAGAGCTTTCAGGCTTCCTCAATCCTACTTAACCTTCAGCCGCTTAGTTTGCATCTGAATACCGTGCTGTTAGGTAACTAGGTGTGCTCCAATCCGGGACAATCTCGAGGGCGGGGAGATCTCTCTCCCATCACGTTTCTCACGGGAAGAGGCGGAATTACTCGAGATAGCTCGGTTCACCTCTATTCCCTGCCGTTTCCTGGGAGGGTCTCGTGAGAGCTCTAAGATTTAGAAGCTCCCACCTTTACCCGCCCGAGACTGTCCACACGGAATTGAGCTTCCAATCCCAACAATCAACTATTAGTTTTATTTATTAGTTCAACAGTTTTCTTAATTTCAATTTTAATAATTTCTCTTTGGTTTTCAGCATTTCTAATTTGGTATTTACTTGGGAAATTTCAATTTGTTCTTTTCCTAGCTTTTTCAGCTGAATGTCTAAGTCATTGATCTCCTCTTTCTCTATTTTATTTGTGTAGGTATATAAAGATATAAAATTTCCCCTAAGAACTGCTTCTGCAGTATCCTATAAGATCTGCTAAGTTGCCTCATTATTGTCATTCTCTTGAATGAAGTTGTTGATTGTTTCTATGATTTATTGTTTAACCCACTCCTTCTTTAGGATTAGATTATTTAGTTTCCAATTCATTTTTGATCTTTCTTTTCATGTCCTTTGATGATTCATAATTTTCATTGCATTAGGTTCTGAGAAGGATGAAATGATCATCTCAGCCTTTATGCACTGGACTGTGAGGTTTTTGTGCCCTAGAACATGGTCAATTTTTGTATATGTGCCATATACCACTGAGCAAAAAGTATATTCCTCTTTATCTCCATTCAATTTTCTTCAGAGATCTATCATATCTACCTTATCCAGAGTTTTATTTACCTTCTTAACTTGTTTCTTGTTTATTTTGCAGTTAGATTTATCAAGTTCAGAGAGGGGGAGGATGAGGTCCCCCACTACTGTAGTTTTGCTGTCTATTTCTTCCTGCAACTCCCACAGCCTCTCCTCTAAGAATCTGGATGCTATACCACTTGGAGCATACATGTTTAGTAATGATACTGCTTCATTGTCTATCATGCCTTTTAGTAGTATATAGTTTCCTTCTTTATCTCTTTTAATTAGATCTATTTCTGCATTTGCTTTATCTGAGATTAGGATTGCTACACTTGCTTTTCTTACATTAGTTGAAGAGTAATATATTCTGCTTCAACCTTTTACCTTTACCCTGTGTGTATCCCCTAGTTTCAAATGTGTTTCTTGTAAACATCGAATTGTTGGATTATGTTTTTTAATCCATTCTGCTATCAATCTCCATTTTATAGGAGAGTTCATTCCATTCACATTCACAGTTAAGATTACAATGTGTCTTTCCCTCCATCCTCTTTCCCACTGTTTGTGCTTTTAGTTGTCCTGTCTCCCTTCCCCTCTTCAATAGAGTTTTCACTTTTGACTGTCACCTCCCACAGTCTTCCTTTCCTTCTTTTACCCCATCTCCCTTTTACTCTCCTTCACCCTTAGAACTTCTTCCCTCCCTTTTAGTTTTCCCTCTCCTTTCTTTCACCCTTCCTCTCTTACTGCCTATAGAGCTAGTTAGATTTATATACTTAATTAAGTTTATTTTTCCCTCCTTGAACGAAATCAGATGAGAGTACTTTTCAAATAAAGCTCATCACCCTCCCCTCTTTCCCTCCACTATAATTTTGTACTTCTTCCTGTGATGTAGTTTACCATTTTCTGCGTCTTCCTTTTCAGGTCTTCTGTTACAATCCCTTCACATGCTTAAATCATATTTTTCGCATTACATCATTTACTTTATACCTCCCTCTATGTATGTCCCTTTTATATTTCATAATTGATGTACAGCTCTCAAGATCAACAAGTACAATCTTCCCTCATACGGAGGTAAACAGTTTGCCCAAATTGAGTAACAAGGTTTTCTTTTCCCCTGTTTACCTTTTTAGGCCTCTCTTAAGACCTGCCTTTGAAGATCAGATTTTCTACTGAGTCTTGAACTTTTTGTTAGGAAGTTCTGGAAATCCGTAATTTCATTGAAAGTTCATCTCCTTGCCTGAAATGTTATGCTGAACTTTGCTGGGTAATTGATCCTTGGTTGTAGTCCCAGCTCCTTTGTCTTATGGAATATCATATTCCATTTCCTTTGATCTTTTAATGTAGAAACTGTAAGGTCCCATGTGATCCTGACTGTAGCTCCTCCACATTTGAATGGTTTCTTTCTGGCTGCCTATAGTATTTTCCTTCACTTGATAGTTCTGGAATTCAGTAACAATTTTTTTTGGTGTTTTTAGTTTGGGATCCCTTTCAGGAGGTGAACAATGGATTCTTTCAATGACTATTTTGACCTTTGGATGTAGCATTTCTCGGCAGTTTTCTTTGATGATTTTTTGGAATATATTGTCCAGACTCTTTTTTTCATCATAGCTTTCTAGTAGGTCAATAATTCTTAAATTTTCTCTCCTGGATATATTGTCCAGGTCAGTTGTTTTTCCAATTAGATATTTTACTTTTTTTCCTATCTTTTCATTTTTTAAATTTTGTTTGACTGATTCTTGATATCTCATAGAGTCATTAGTTTCTACTTGCCCAATTCTAAATTTTATCAAATTATTCACTTCAGTTAACTTTTGCATCTCCTTTTTCATCTGTCCAATTATTCCTTTCAAGGAATTATTTTCTCCAATTAGTTTTTGTACCTCCTTTTCCATTTCTTCAATCTTCCCAGTTAGGTTGTATGTTTCTTTTTCCATTTGTCAAATATTCCCAGTTAGGTTTTGTATTTCCTTTTCTATTTGTTCAATTTTCCTTTTTAAAGAGGTGTTTTCTTCATAGAATTCTTTCTTCATGCTTTTAAAATCATAGGCCAGTTTTTCTTCTATTTCTTTCTTCAGCTGTTCCAGGAGAGCTGTTTGTGAATGTGAGCAGTTCATAGTCCCTTCTGAAGTTTCAGATGGACGTACAGTCTCAGCACTGACCTCTTTGGTATTTGTGTTTTGGTCTTTATCCCCATAGAAAGGTTCTATGTTTTTTTTGCACCTATTTTGCTTTTTTTATTCATGATGGTGATTGTGTGTTGTGGCTTCTGGTTCTTTCAGTTAGAAGCTGAAGAACTCGGTGTTTACCTGACCAGTGTGAAAAAGCTAGTGTGAAAAAAGTTTTGTGTTTCCAGGACCAGTCCTGGAGCTAGCTTGTTAAGTTGGGGGAAGGGTGGTCTGGTTCCAGGAGATCGCCTCACCTGAGCTGAGGCACAGGCAAGCTCAGGTGTTGATGATCCTGACTGCCCTATTGTCTTCCTCTTTCCCCTGCAGTTCTTAGGTATGCCTGGGTCCTAGTGCCAGTTTTCACCCCCCACCCAGGGCTCCTCTCCTATTGCTGAGGCACACTTTGGTCCTAGTGCGAGTTTCCACCACCCTGGGGCACCTCTCCTTCTGATTCACCTCTGCCACAGTAAAAGAAATACCCCTTAGCTATTTTTCCCAGTCTCAAGTGTTATGAAACTGTTTGACTCTTCTGCTGATCCCACTGATCAGGATTTTCCTGGGAAAATATTTTATGGTTCTTTCGAGGTCAACACGGGGAAGGAGAGAGAGCATTTACTGATCACTCTGCCGTTTTGGCTCCCAGAGGTTCAAATAGATGACTTAACAGACTTTTAATCTGTGGGTTGTTATTCTCAAGATCTGTCATGGCTGATACCTGGGGCTCAGTGGCTGTCACTCATTCAGCCATGCTGGGATCCCACCCTGGGCTGCTACTCCACAGTTCAGCTGTGCTGCTGCTGCCTCAGGTTACCCTGGGGGTTTCCTGCTTGGCCATACTGCTGTGGGATGTGTTGTACTGTTTGCTGTGGGCTCACCCCAGCATAATTCATCCTTCCCGTTGACTTTCCAGACTGTCCTGAGCTGTGAATCTGTCACAGTCTGTCTCCTATTAGATTCTGCACCTCCAAAATTTGGTCAGATTCTCCTTTTAGAGGTATCTGAAGGACTTTATCTAAGAGCTTAGGTGAGCCATTGCTCTCACTCCAACATCTTGGCTCCACTTCCCTATCTGAACTATTGTAATGGTCTCTTAACTGATATTCTGGCCTCCAATCTACCCTCTCTCTAATCCATCCTTCAGAGCTGCCAAATTATTGTTCATAAGGGTATTGTTCAGAGGGTTTCTCCAATCAGTTTACTGTCTTTACAAGGTACTAAGTCTTTGTTTGGCACTTTTAAATCACTTCTCCTAATAGTGACATGCCTATGGAAACCTTATTTAGAAGATAAAGGCAATTTCTGATTTCACCTCAGAGACTAAGAATTTCTCAAGATGAATTTATTAATTTGGTGCCACTCCTTGCAGCTTCTTAGGAGTTGGTTTACCTTAGAGCAATACTGCATAGCAAGCTGACTATGTGTGGCTAAGTGACCTGAAAAGGGATTTCTTGTACTTCATATTTCCGGCTACCTTTTCCCTTCTGTTTCTTTTAATGGAGAAAATCAGGCCACTAGAGGACTGAAAATAGACTTCAATCCAGAAATTATGGGAGTATATGGATATGTATGGAATGACAAACGTTTCTATAAGGTCACATGGCAGAATCGACTATGCATTTTTCCACATGTCCAAGAAAGTTAATTGACCAACTTGACTTCATATTGAACTTCAACTTCCCATATAAATGGTGCAAAAAAGAATAGGATCTACATTTCCTAGGAAGAGTGATCCCATAACACAGTCTTTTAACAGAAAGGGAAATTTTTGGAGGGGTCATCAGTCTAAGGGATGCCTTGAAATCAAAGAACAAAAATTTAACTACGTGATATTTTAAAAGAGAAGGGAAGTTGCTGAATGATTTGCTTTTTGAAAAAAGAAGAGATATTCATAAGGATTCTCCATTCAGAACAGAAACAAAGGGTTAAAGTCACAACATGAGGACAAAAAATATTTTTTTTATTATTTATTACTATGAGTTAGCTATAGTCAGATTTCCCTGTGTAAAATTTATTTACAGTCATAATGAGTTAAAGAGGGAATATTGTCCCCTTGAGTCAACCATCAGGACTGATCTTGAACTTTGTAAGCCAAGAAGATATTGGGAGCTCCCTATCAACTAGGAGAGCTAGGTAATATAGTGGTTAGACTGCCAGGCCTAGAGTCAAGAAGACTCATCTTTCTGAGTTCAAATCAAGCCTTAGGCACTTAGTAGTTGGTGACCTTAGACAAGTCACAACTCACTTTACCTCAATTTCCTCATTTGTAAAATGAACTGGAAAAGGAAATGTCAAACCACTTCAGTATCTTTGCCAAGAAAACACCAAATAGGGTTACAAAGAATCAGATAGGAATGAATGATATATAATGCTTTAAGGTTTGCAAAGTGCTTTACAAATATAATCTCATTTAATCTTCACAAAAGGCTGGGAAGAGGTGTTTTGTTATTCACATTTTACAGATAAGAAAATAGAAGTTAAATTATTTGATAGAGGGCTATAGACAATGTCTAAGGTAGAATTTCAACCCATTTCATCTTGACTCCAAGTTCACCACTCCACAATTCCACTTAGCAGCCCCAGGACCAACCCTGCTGCTTAAATGAGTAGGAGAACTGTGTAATCCTCAGAGCTATTTTTTCTCTGTGTATGAGTTATCTACAGGAGACATTATTCTTTAAATTCACTGATGATGTGGTATAAATTGAACATCACTTTTTGTGGGTAGATGTAGATGCATGTAAAAACATATTGATATAAAAACAGAAAGGGGCTGAGCCAAGATGGCTGAGTAACAGCATGTGCTTTCTAGAACTCTGGCCTCAAGTTCAGGAAAATACCTGTAAAAACGACTGTAAACAAACTCTGGTGCTATAGAACCCACAGAGTGACAGAGTGAAGCAAATATCCAGTCCAAGGCAGCCTGAAAGGTCACCATGAAGTGCCTATAGCACCATGTAGGGGGCAGAGGGCAGTCCAGTATGGACCATTCTGGCACAGACAGGACATGAGCAGGATTTGGGGACAGTGAATCTCTCACCTGTGGCAGTTTCCATACTTCAGAACCCCAAAATGATGAGGACAAATTGGAAAGTCATTGGAAAAACCCTGTGGGACCAGTGTAGGAGGGTGAAGTGGTTGAGCCCCAGCCCAGCCCCAAGGCAGCAGATGGGGGAGGGAGCAGAGGAAGCCAGAGCAACCACAGCAGCAGCAGAGGTAGCTTCAGCCACTGTTTCTGGAGCTCTAGGCTCACAGATTTTGGGAGAATCCAGTGACTGACAGTGCATTCTCCACCTGCACTGGAAGCAGAGAACTACCTTGACAATTAGCTCAAAAGTCAAGTAAATAGCTGGGGAAATGAGTAAAAACTGGAAAAAAGAATCAGACTATAGAATCTTACTTTGGTGACAAGGAAAACCAAAGCATACAAACAGAACAAAACAGAGTGAAAATTCCTCCATCCAAAGCCTCCAAGAAAAATATGAATTGGTCTCAGGCCATGGAAGAGCTCAGATAAGATTTTGAACATCAAGTGAGAGATTTGAAGCAAAAATTGGGAGGAGAAATTAGAGTGATGCAAGAAAATCATGAAAAATTAATAAACTGCTTGCTAAATGAGACCCAAAAACCCTGAAGAAAATAACACTTTAAAAAACAGACTAACCCAAATGGCAAAAGAGATCCAAAAAGCCAATGAGGAGAAGAATGACCTAAGAAGAAGAACTGACTAGATGGAAAAGGAGATCCAAAAGCTCTCTGAAGAAAATAATTCCTTAAAGGTCAGAATGGAGCAGATGGAAGCTAGTGACTTTATGAAAAATCAAGAAATTATAAAACAAAACCAAAGGTATGAAAAATAGCAGACAATGTGAAATATCTCACTGGAAAAACAACTGACCTGGAAAATAGATCCAGGAGAGACAATTTAAAAATCATTGGACTACTTGAAAGTTATCATAACAAAAAGAGCTTACACATCAACTTCTTTAAAATTATCAAGGAAAACTGCCCAGAGTATAAAATCAATATTAAAAAAATCCACTCACCACCTCCTGAAAGAGATCCAAAAAGAAAAACTCCTAGGAACATTGTAGTCAAATCCCAAAATTCCCAGGTCAAGGAGAAAATATTGCAAGAGGCCATAAGAAACAATTAGAATATTGTGGAAATACAATCCAAAGGATAACACAAGATTTAGCAGCTTCTACATTACGGAATCAAAGGGCTTCAAATATGATATTCCAGAAGTCAAAGGAGCTAGGATTAAATTCAAGAATCACCTACTCAGCAAAACTGAGTGTTATACTTCAGGCGAAAAAATGATCATTCAAACAATAGAGGAGTTTCAATGCATACTTGATCAAAAAACCAGAGCTGAAAAGAAGATTTGACTTTCAAACATAAGAATCAAGAGAAACATGAAAAGGTAAACAGGAAAGAGAAATCGTAAGGGACTTACTAAAGTTGAACTGTTTATATACCTACATGAAAAGATAAAATGTATAACTCTTCAGACTTTTCTCAGTATTTGGGTAGCTGGAGGGATTACATACACACAGACAAAGGGAACAAGGTAAGTTGAATAGGAAGGAATGATATTTAAAAAAAAATTAAGGGATGAGAGAGGAATATATTGAGAAGAAAAAGGGAGAAATGGAATGGGGCAAATTATCTCATAAAAGAATCAAGAAAAAGCATTTTCAGTGGAAGGGAAAAGGGGGGAGGGGAGAGGGGAAAAGTGAAGCTTATTCTCATCACATTTGGCTTAAGGAGCAAATAACATGCACATTTAATTTGATATGAAAATCTATCTTACTCTACAGGAAAGTAGGGGAAAAGGGGATAAATGGGGTGTTGGGAATGATAAGAGGGCAAATGAGAGGAGGGGATAATTAGAAGTAAATACTTTTGGGGAAGGAAAAGGTCAAAAGAGAAAATAGAATAAATGGGAGCAAGGATACGATGGAGGGAAATATAATTAGTCTTTTACCATATTACTTTCATGGAAGTCTTTTGCACAACCACACATGTATAACCTATATTGAATTGTTTGCCTTCTCAGTGGGGATAGGTGGAGAGGGAGGAAGGGAGAGAAGTTGGAACTCAAAGTTTTAAAAATGAGTGTTAACAAATTGTTTTTACATGGAAATAATAAATACAGGTAATAGGGTATAGAAATCTATCTTGCCCTACAAGAAAATATATGAGAAGGGGATAAGGGAAGGGAGGGGTGTGATAGAAGTGATAGCAGATTGGGAAAAAGTGTAATCAGAATGCATAGTGTATTGGGGTGGGGAGAAGGGACAGATGGGGAGAAAATTTGAAACTCAAAATCTTGTGGAAATGAATGTTGAAAACTAAAAATAAATTTAGAAAATGAAAAAACTAACAGAAAAATACATTGATATGATCATTAGAAAGTGGAGAGAGAGAGAGAGAGAGAGAGAGAGAGAGAGAGAGAGAGAGAGAGAGAGAGTATATTGATATAAGCAATCATTGTAGAACTAGTCCTTAGAAAAGATCAAGAAATAGGAAATTACCTTTGATGTCTAATTTGCACTATTTGCAACAACTTTCCCCTATCTAAGACCTTCCCCCTAAACATCCAGATTTAGTGTCTGGGTAGGTCCCTCATTCTACTTCTTGATTAGGAAGTAGTTGTTTCTTCCAATAAAACATACCCCACCTAGGTTCTCAGAACTCTTATATTTTGTTAAGGTAATCTCATGAAGAAAACTAGATTAAGCGTTAAGGCTTGCTAATGACTTTTATCTGTAACCAATTCTAGGTATACATATTTTCATTTTAATTGGAGTCCAAGAAGCTAGGTGGTGCAGTGGATAGAGCACCTGTGCAGGAGTCAGGAACACCTAAGTTCAAATCTCACCTCAGACACTTGA